>NC_041394.2:47188558-47842725 GCF_900747795.2 Erpetoichthys calabaricus
TGGCAAAGAGTGAACACAAAAGGGGGCTCATGGAATGGTAACTGGCTGATTGAAAACTGCAGCAAGAGAGACGGTGCAGAAGAGGTGACAGGGAAAACTGCAGCTGAGAAATGTCATCACCTGCGGCCACGACAGCAGGAGTAGCACAAGTGTGGACTGATGTCTCTCGAGGCCATAATATCAGGTGCAGTGCTACTGTGAGCTGTCATCTTCCATGGCCATTACAGTGGATGAAGCAGAACAGAGGAGATTCTGAACGGTCCTGCAAGGGGTGCTCACCACTGCTGTGTCTCTGCAGCAGTCCTTTATCATCTGTTGGCTCATTATATAAGAACATGAAAAATGAACTTTGGGATTTCGGTACTTAATATCATATATTAATAAATGTACATATTGGATTAATAATGCTGACATTTAAGTAGAGTATATTAAAACTATCTAAAGTTCATGTTGTTTTGATTGTTGATGTCCATTATTTTAGATAAATATATTTTGCATACAAGTGTATAGAGTGTTGTACAGAAATGATAGATAGATAGATAGATAGATAGATAGATAGATAGATAGATAGATAGATAGATAGATAGATAGATAGATAGATAGATAGATAGATATGGTATGCCTGCTGGATAGACAGAACTTTATTTGACCTTGGGAAAATGTGGCTTTTTCCTGGTGGGGCTGGAGGCTATCCCAGCTATTGTAGGGTGCAAGGCAAGAACAAACCCTGCACAGGACACCGTTTCATTGCAGGGCAAACACACACATCAAACACAAGATAGGGCCAATTGGAATTCAGGAGAACATGCAAATTCCACTCAGGGAGGACTCAAGTTTCCTTACTGCAACGCAGCAGTGCTACCAGTGCGCCATTGTACTACCCCACACCTAGTGTGCCTGATATTTACAAAATATTTGCATATTTACAAAAGAAAGTAAATTACCTGTAGATGATTTACCATTTTAAATCCCAACTGTGTTGTTTAGTTATTATAGCCTCACCCGACAACATGTGAAGAGGGGAATTGGTTGAACAGATTGCATTGTGGGAGACAATACAATACAATACAATACAATTTATTTTTTGCATAGCCCAAAATCACACAATAAGTGCAGCAATGGGCTTTAACAGGCCCTGCCTCTTGACAGCCCCCCAGCCTTGACTCTTTAAGAAGACAAGGACAAACTCCCAAAAAAACCCTTGTAGGGAAAAAAATGGAAAAAACCTTGGGAAAGGCAGTTCAAAAAGAGACCCCTTTCCAGGTAGGTTGGGCGTGCAGTGGGTGTCAAAAAGAAGGAGGTCAATACAATACAATACACAGAACAGAACAAATCCTCAATTCAGTATAAAAATAAAAATTTTACAAGTACAGAGCAGAATTTAACAGTAGATAATATCACATAATAAGATTTGGATTTGTTTAGAGTCCTGGAGACCTCATCCATCAAGCTGCCTCCCCATTTGGCCATTCCACAGCTGAGTCAACGCTGGGCCAGCCAATCCAATGAAAGGACCCCTCTACCCCATGATTCCTGCGATCCTCCATTAGGGATGACTTTACCTTAGGCAGGCAAAATAACTTGGCAGGTGGGCCGTGGCACCAAGTGCCACATTTGAGTATCAAGAAGAGAAACAGAATAGGTGAGGGTTAGTAACAAATTATAACTATCATGTTAGTTATGTTTTAGTGTTAATGACTAACAACAGAGATGCAGTCTGTACAGTTAATCAGCAGCTCTAGTCAGTATATGCTAAACTGAAGTAGTGAGTCTTCAGCCGGGATTTAAAAGCTGAGACCGAAGGGGCATCTCTTATAGTAGCAGGCAGACCACTCCACAGTTTAGGGGCCCTGTAACTAAAAGCTCGACCTCCCATTGTTATTTTATTAATCCTTGGAATCATAAGCAGACCGGCATCTTGAGATCTTAATGTGCGCTCTGGTTTGTAAGTCATGATGAGTTCAGACAAGTAAGCCGGACCTTGGCCATTTAATGCTTTATATGTTAAAAGGAGGATTTTGAAATCTGCCCTAAACTTTAAGAACTGGAGTTATGTGTTCGTATTTTTTTGTTCTTGTAATAATTCTTGTAGCCGCATTTTGGATTAACTGGAGGCTGTATAAAGAACAGTTTGAGCATCCAGTGAACACCGCATTGCAGTAGTCAGTCCTACTAGAAATAAATGCATGAATTAATTTCTCACAATCCTGTTTATTTAGAAAGCACCTCAATTTCCTAACATTTTTAAGATGGAAGAAACATGATTTGGACAACTTTGTAATATGTGCTTTAAATGACATGCTAGAGTCAAAGATTGCAGGCTGATTCAGTAAAATTAATGGGGATTCCAACTGAGTTAAATGATGACAAAATATTGATGTGATCAGCGTCATTCCCTCCAATCAATTAACATCTCTGTTTTATCTCTGTTTTTAGACATATTGACACAGTTGCAACATGGCATCAGACGTGACATTTCTCATTCTCTTTGATGTAAAAGTTGATATTTTGAATTCATTCCTTTACCACATTCCATTGTGGGTACTTCAGCCGCTCTCAGTAAATTATTAAGTCCCAGAGCTTTCATTATTACTCACCTGTTAAGAGTTCCACCTTTTCTTTTGTTTGAGTGCTAAAATGCATTAAACAAATTTTGAGTCATTTAATTGGAATTAATGTGTTAACTTAGCTGATCCATAAAAGACTGCAAAGTCAAGTCAAAGAACTAAATATAACGGCTAAAAATATGTGTATACCTGTGTCTGAGAATGTTCTACTGGTTGGTATTCATTTACGTGAATGAATGGTTAAGGCTGCACTAGACGTCAAAGTGTGAGTGTCACTGACATTAATGCTGCATCCAGTAGGGAGCACAAGCTCCCTGAGAACCCATCTCTTTTAATTGAAACTTTCTAACATGTTACCCCCACAGGCAGATAAAGGAAAGTAAAACGCCAGAAAAAGATGCATTATGGTTGTTTTAATGCGGATGGTCAATAAGTACAAGTGAAGAAGTCCTTGGAGAATGAAAAAAACCTGTAGTCTGTTTAGCGTATTATTGAAGTACATGAGGATCACAATGGCTATCTTTATGACGTAGCTGCCTTCATCCCTTTATCTACTGGCACTTTATCAGTTTCTTCCTACTAGTTTATAGCTTTTTGTCAGATAAACCCACCAATTTGGTAAGCACACATCTACACTAACGTTGATACGAGTACATTATGCTCACTGGTAAAAAATATCCAAGCTGTCTTCTCATGTAACCTAAAAGTCTTCTCCCATTTCGGTCTCACATTATCTTTTATTCTGTCATATAGTTTTCTATAAAATTCCAAGCAATGGTGGTCCTGGGTGATTTGGCTCCCTAGGCGAATTTACCTATGGATTCCATTACCTTCATTTCTGAGAGCTGTATGTATGTATTTATTTAAAGAGCTTCTGTAAAAAAAGCAAATTTCCCCCAGGGGACAAAGAAAGTTATATCTATCTATCTTAGTCAACCCCACCTGTCTTACACGGACACAGCCTGCCCCCCAGAATGCAGACACACAGTGCCATTAGCACCCGTTTACTTCAACAGAGCCTTTCACAAGAAAAATAATTGCAAAATGCAGCAATATGTTTCATTGTCTCTGCAATACAATACCTACAATACAATTACTGTAGGTAATTACAAAATTATACAAGCCAAACTTTTATGTGAATAAGGAAACATATGACCCAAGTCTTGAATTAGAGCTAAATTATCTACATGCCAAAAGAATTAACGTACTCAAGATCGAAACACCAAACCTGCTAACTTTATAGCATTGCCTCTTGGCTGCAGCCTGCTGACAAGATTTCAAAAGAAAGTTCAGCTGTGATATACGTAACATGATGTAGAACATTAGATGATGTTAATGAGCTACTAGTCTATCCTCATTTAGCACTACCATTATTAATCCAAAAGACTGAACAAATAGATTTATGATGATGATGATATCTTTATCTTTAGCTCTCTTCTCTCCAAAATTGAGCCACATGGCTTTGTCCCTTACATAACCGATTATGATGACATTCACTGCTCAATAAACTTGTTTCAGCTTTTGTAATGGACAAGTCACTGAGTGATTGCTGACAGTGCTGTTAATCAACAGTCTTGCCTGGCTAAAGACTAAATCGACTCAAAGTGTAGTTTTCATTACTTATTTTATAGAATTTATTGTAACATATTTATTTAATTCATAACATTTATTTAATTATAAAACAGGCAAAAGATATGCTTTGCCCTGCATATCATTTGTTGGGTTACTACTTTTATATGGTTGTGTGTAGTTATTGTACTGTTACAGCCATTGAAATTACTATATTTAATATAAAAATAAATAAATATGCTTAATAACAAACACAACATGTATAGTATGTGTGAGAATACCGTAAGGTGTACATTTATCTATTAATCTTTACTTTATAAAGCACATTTCATATGATGCACTTTCCAAATGCACCTTACCAAGTAGACAACAATACAATTCAAAGCAGTAAGGTAAAGTATAATACAAAATGATTGACACAAATGATAAATCACAATAATGAATACCCAAAAGATTCTGCAAATGTTCAGACATATAAAATAACAAGAAAATGATCATTTAATATATATACAGTAGATTTAGAAAGCATGCAGACATCTTCAGTTTCTGCACAATTTTTTGGATTGCAGATATAATTTTAAATTGATGCATCTGCCATTTTTTCACTTTACCAAACCAAAAAACCCTAAATCTCTAATTCATACAAGTATTCACACCCTTACTTCAGCACATTGTAGAAGCCCCTCTAGCAGCAATCGCAGCTTTGAGTCTTCTTGGGTATGTCTCTGATTCTTCGTGGATCGGATAGGAAGTGTCTGTATACTGCCATCTTCACTTCTCTCCACACATGTTCTATGGGGTTTAAGTCCAGGATTTAATTAAACCATGCAAGGAGAGTCAGAGACTTGTCCTGAAGCAACTCCAGCATTATCTTGGCTGCACGCTTCAGGACACTGTCGTGCTGAAAAGGTAAATCACTGCTCCACTCTGAGGTTGTCTGTACTCTGGAGAAGGTTTATTCAAGAATCTCTCTGTATTTGGTTGCATTCATACTTCCTTCCATTCTGTCCAGTCTCCCTGTTCCTGCAAATGAGAAGCACCCCAATAGCTTCATGCTGCCACCACCACACTTCACCCTAAGGGCTGTATTAGGTAGGTGATGAGCAGATCCTGCTCTTTATCTGGCATAGAGATTGGTGTTCTTTCCAGAGAGTTTGATTTTTGGCTAATCAAGAGAATCTTTTTTTTGTCATGCTCTCAGAGTCCCTTAAATGCTGTTTGTCAAATTCCAAGTAGAAGTTAGCCACACTACAACAAACATCTGATTGATAGAGTGCTGGTAAGATGGTTGTCATTCTGACAGATTCTCACATCTCAGCAAGTGACTACTGAAGCTGTTAGAGCGACAATTGGGTTCTTGGTCACCTCTCAGACTTTGAATTTTATTTCAGACTATCCATATGACCTGTTGAAGACAGGTAATAGAATACATTTTAAAATATTTGCTATCTCTAGCTATACTAGGGATCTGCACTGGCAATCGGAAGGCTGCCGGTTCGAATCCCATAAATGCTAAAAGGGACTCTGCTTTGTTGGGCCCTTGAGCAAGGCCCATAACCTGCAATTCCTCTGTCCTGGGTATGACGTTAATCTGCATCCATCCTGCATGTAGGTCCTCCAACCTGCAGGGAAAAACCTCGGAATTGGTGGCAGATTTGGCACTCCAGCCACCGTAAACAATCTCACACTGTTCCACTCTATCTGAACTAGTGTGGTGGTGAGGTGTCACCCATTGCATGGCTGCTCTCAGGTCCTAATCTGGATCCTGAGTTGGTTTTTCGAGTGGTGGGTGTGGCAATGTGCTGTATCAGCGCATGCTCCTAACATCTCTAATCATCTCAGCTCTAGCCATACGTGTACTGTCAGCACCTTTCCTTGGTATCGTTGTGTGTCTGAACCTCTCTTGATCAGCGTTCCCTTACCCAGTCACTCAGTTTGGATTGTCATCTATCAAGAGGCCCGGTGGTCCCAAACTGCTTCCATTTCACAATCAGTGAGGCCAGTATGTTCCTGGGAACACTCCAAGCTTAAGAAATTACTTTGTCCCCTTGCCCTGATCTGTGCCTCACCATAATTTGATCGTACAGGTCTACAGAAAGTTCCTTGGACTTCATGGCTTGGTTTTTGTTCTGAGGTGAAGTGTAAATTGTGGGACCTCAAATACACAGGTGTGTGCCTTTCTACATTATGCCCAATGAATTCATTTTCCCACAGGTGGACTGCAGTCAAGTTCTCGACACATCTCAAGGAGGTCTTAATACTTACTTAAATGAGTGGTTTCAGTTTTTGATTTTTAACACAACCTTTCTAAAAACATGTTTGCACTTTCTCAAAATGGGGTATTGAGTGTAAATTAGTGGGCAAAAATGGCAATTTATCCATTTAATATAAACACACTAAAGTGTATAGACAGTAAAGGAGTCTGAATACGTTCTGAATCCACTGTAGCAGAAGACAGAATTAGAAGTGGTAGACAAATACATAAAAGTGAGCCTCAGTAACATAACTAGGGAAGAGCTAGGAAATAAAATAACAGAGATAACTGATCTAAAATACCAAACTGCAAAGGTGAGCTTTCAAATGTGGTCTGGATCACCAACTAGGAGCCATAAGGCTTTAAAATAACAAGACAAAAACCTGAGTCAGATGGGGCAACACATGGAGACTCGGAGGCCTTTAGTGTTGGAATTTACATTCCTTTAAATAAAGAACCAGGGCTTTGAAGTTGCTTTTGTAATGAATGATAAGGTTTATTTCTGATAATGTGCAATACTACTCAATTTTTAAAAATAATATAGATCAGAGTAAGGCTTTAAGGCACATTCTAACTTACCTAATGTGTCCTCAGATTTAATGTTATTACCAATTAATGAAGAGTTCACAGTGCTGCTTTAGAACTGTGTGAAATTGGGGTTGAATATCTGTCCAGTCATTACAGTCAGAAAGAAAGGAGCTTTCAGGCCTCAGCCAGGCACCACCTCGGGAGTGAACCCCCAGGTCATCTCCAGGGTAAGGAATGGCATCTGGAACTCTTAGATTCATCCGCCTATAACTGTTCTGAAGTCCTGAAACCCAGGACACTTTTAAACCATGGGTATCTGACATCCCTGCTACCATTTGTCAGTTGAGAGATCTTCCCTTTGTAAGCTAAAAGCCCACAGGGTCCTTTCTCTGTACCATTTTAAAACAGAAGAGCTACTACCCGGGCGGCGTCTAACATAGGCTGCGGACACACACCACTGCCTAAAGCGCTTCACAAAAGTTCACACTTTCTCAAATAACACATGCTTTCAATACCCTGATGCAGTCCCAAACCATACTGCTGTTGTGCCATACATTACTGGAGTATTTCTCAGGGGTTTTATTTGTGTTTTCTATTAAATAAACTGAAGTTATGTACTTACTTCCATTCTTATTTATTTAATACTGTGTGGCTAAATTTGTTGAACTTGCTGAAACTAAATTCCTTATTTTTGTCAGAGGTCCTTGTAACTATCATATATCTCCACCTGTTGTCTATAAAACTGGTGCTTACCTGGCATTCCCCTACAATGGATACATTTCTTTATGAGCAAACTTTGTGTGTTTATAGGGAGCCACGTCCCCATTAAATATAGTAGTAGTGCAAGTGCGGAGGAGATGTGAAAAAAAGAAAGTGAACGAAGGTTACGGGAGAAGAAGGCGGCAGAAAAGAAAAAGCCGCTGCATGCAAGAGCAAGCGGATGAAGGCAGGCTCGCTAGTGAGATCAGACAGCTGGAGGGAGAGCCCCCTGGAAAGGGTGTTGGAATGACCCGGAAGGTGCTTGGCTCGCTGTATAAGGCCATGGTAGGCAGCGGGAGCCAGAAAGGCTTAGGAGAGTGAACCCCAGTGTGAGCGCCGTGGCCATTGGGAAACCTAAGTCTTGGTCTGACAGAGCCAGGGACCGAAAGGCAACCAGACGTAAAGGTCAGCGGCACGTAGGGCAACTCCCCTGATGCAAAGCCTGGATGGGAGAAGCCGGGTAGTCACCAGTACAAAGAAGGCCCTGGGTTTTGTTTTTTAAAAGGACTGCTTCCAGCCATTGTTCTAACCTTGGTTTTTAAAGGATCTATTTATTTATTTTAACCTCCACTTTTTCACTGCTTTTAGCGGATTATTTATTTATTTGATATTTTGGAAACCCTGGACTATTTATTTGAACTCTGGTTGTTTTTGCTGTTTTTAAATAAAAGCACCTTTGCACCTTTATGCACCATCCCCTTGTTTCGTTACATCTTCATTGTCCAGCTCATCCGGTGACATTACCGACGGTGTCGGGTTCAAAAGCTCCCAAAAAGGTAGTGGGAGCGTGGAGGGAGAACCCGCATCGTCACACAGGTATATAAAATATTTTGTTAAAAAGTTTAAATCCATCTTTTTATATACTAATTTATTCCAAATGAGGCCATAGGTAGGAGTTTCTCACCCCAACATCACCACCACAAGAATCAAAATAACACCAAATCTTTATGCTTTGGAAACATAAAATAGCAGAAGTCAATTGTATTAATGTAGAAATTAAATATTACAAAAAGATTTTGTTTGTTATGGAATGTCACAAGTTGCGAAACATAGCAAAATAAGCAGAGGCAATGGCATGAGCCTACAACTGAGGCCTATGAATCATGCATCTGTCGCTGTGTGTGCACGCTTGTGCTCGTCAGGATGTCTCAACTTGTCTGTCAGTTGGCTGTACGTGTGTCTCTATTGTGAGAGCATTCGTGTTGCAAAACAGCATACGCACCATTATTAAATCTCTAAGCAAAAATCGTTCTTATACGTAGTCTTTTATGTATATTTGTACCTTTTTAATTTGCTGCTGTAGCCCTGCTGTTTTGTTAGGGATTAATAATGCTTGCATTTATCCATCTGAGGAGTACCAGTGGGCTTACTATAATGAAAGTGGTCAAAAAAACAGAGAGCAGTAATAATTAGTTAGGGGTGGGTGACATCACGCCTCAGATTGTGCTATACTGGCGTCATCTCTATAGCCACAGCATTGGTAACATAGTGTACATTGTTAACCACAGAGATGAATATCTAAGAATCAGCGAGGTCAGAAGCAGCACTTTATGGCAACTGTCAAATTTTTACATTAAATCCTGATGTTTGGTGTCATAAAAGGTTGGCCAGTCCAGTGATAGTCAAGATGTTTGAGAGTTAAGAAGGGAATCTGAGGAAGCACTTGCTAGATACAGCAAAACAGAACTGAACAGAGGCATTCAGACAAATGAATTTATACTCTTTCTAGTAAACTATGATACTTCGTTTTGTATCTGTGCAAAGTGTGTTTGCTTCCAGATGTTAGATGGGTAAGTATATAAAGTCTTTTCCTCGTATCATCACATAATCCGTCTAAACCCTATTTTCTACATTATATGTTATCCAGCTAGCATGCCCCAAATAAACTGTGCATATACAGTACAACCTTTAGGTCACTCCCCATGCGGACTGCTCTCCAAGCTCCCATACTGTGAAACACCAGCAGAGCAACAATGTTAGACATAACTGATCGTTTCTAATTCTTTGACTTGATGGGTCTTGTCCCTGGAAGTGTCTCTGTGTTTTGTTGAGCTGTCGCTGCAAGGTAGTAAAACAGTAAAAAACAGAAATGTTCTTAACGTCACCAGGTGTTTGTTGAAGTTAACACTGTAATTTACCAAAGTATGCTGAAAATGAAAAACAGTTTCACGTTCCGGCCTTAAATAAACACAGGATGTTTGGTTTCGGAATGTGCATGCAGAACATGAAACACAAGAAGTCATTGTACAGAATGTCAGGTCATGTGTTTGAGTAAAGAGTCTGGCAACATTCTCCATTTTTCAAATTTAAGTTTGAGTTTCACTTTGCCTTTTCAAACAACTTCAATGCAAATTTTATTTAGGCTTGTTCTCTCTGTAACAGAAAAAAAAGGGAACAATAAATGGAAATGGATTGTAAATCCAAAATGGATTCAGATAGGCCAAAGGCAGCGGTAACACACAACATACACAGTCCTCCACACGGTATAAAATCTTCAAAGAACAACCTGATATACAACAAGATGAGGTCTGTGTTACAAAAATACAACACTCGCCAGGAACAGTGTGGTCCAAGCAAGACAGCTGATACCTTAGGGCTACCGAATGGGTGCGACTCTTCTCGAGGTCTTCAGAAAGAGCACCCTTGGCTCAGCAGCTGGAGAGGACTTCCAAGACATCACTGCAGGGATTACCTACCAAAAGTCTCTACTTTTCTCTTTGTCTGTGTTTGCTGAATGACTTGTAACCCTCATACAGTGCATCCAGAAAGTATTCACAGCACATCACCTTTTCCACATTTTGTTATGTTACAGCCTTATTCCAAAATGGATTAAATTAATTTTTTTCCTCAGAATTCTGCACACAACACCCCATAATGACAATGTGAAAAAAGTTTACTTGAGGTTTTTGCAAATTTATTAAAAATAAAAAACTGAGAAATCCCATGTACATAAGTATTCACAGCCTTTGCTCAATACTTAGTCGATGCACCTTTGGCAGCAATTACAGCCTCAAGTCTTTTTGAATAGGATGCCACAAGCTTGGCACACCTATCCTTGGCCAGTTTCGCCCATTCCTCTTTGCAGCACCTCTCAAGCTCCATCAGGTTGGATGGGAAGCATCGGTGCACAGCCATTTTAAGATCACTCCAGAGATGTTCAATCAGATTCAAGTCTGGGCTCTGGCTGGGCCACTCAAGGACTTTCACAGAGTTGTCCTGAAGCCACTCCTTTGATATCTTGGCTGTGTGCTTAGGGTCGTTGTCCTGCTGAAAGACAAACCGTCACCCCAGTCTGAGGTCAAGAGCGCTCTGGAGCAGGTTTTCATCCAGGATGTCTCTGTACATTGCTGCAGTCATCTTTCCCTTTATCTTGACTAGTCTCCAAGTTCCTGCCGCTGAAAAACATCCCCACAGCATGATGCTGCCACCACCATGCTTCACTGTAGGGATGGTGCCAGGTTTCCACCAAACGTGACACCTGGCACTCACACCAAAGAGTTCAATCTTTGTCTCATCAGACCAGAGAATTTTCTTTCTCATGGTCTGAGAGTCCTTCAGGTGCCTTTTGGCAAACTCCAGGCGGGCTGCCATGTGCCTTTTACTAAGGAGTGGCTTCCGTCTGGCCACTCTACCATACAGGCCTAATTGGTGGATTGCTGCAGAGATGGTTGTCCTTCTGGAAGGTTCTCCTCTCTCCACAAAGGACTTCTGGAGCTCTGACAGAGTGATCATTGGGTTCTTGGTCACCTCCCTGACTAAGACCCTTCTCCCCTGATCACTCAGTTTAGATGGCCGGCCAGCTCTAGGAAGAGTCCTGGTGGTTTCAAACTTCTTCCACTTACGGATGATGGAGGCCACTGTGCTCATTGGGACCTGCAAAGCAGCAGAAATTTTTCTGTAACCTTCCCCAGGTTTGTGCCTCGAGACAATCCTGTCTTGGAGGTCTACAGACAATTCCTTTGACTTCATGCTTGGTTTGTGCTGTGACATGAACTGTCAACTGTGGGACCTTATATAGACAGGTGTGTGCCTTTCCAAATCATGTCCAATCAACTGAATTTACCACAGGTGGACTCCAATTAAGCTGCAGAAACATCTCAAGGATGATCAGGGGAAACAGGATGCACCTGAGCTCAATTTTGAGCTTCATGGCAAAGGCTGTGAATACTTATGTACATGTGCTTTCTCAATGTTTTTATTTTTAATAAATTTGCAAAAATCTCAAGTAAACTTTTTTCATTTTGTCAATATGAGGTGTTGTGTGTAGAATTCTGAGGAAAAAAATTTTGGAATAAGGCTGTAACATAACAAAATGTGAAAAAAGTGATGCACTGTGAATACTTTCCAGATGCACTGTATGTTCAGGGATGCTTCATTTCAGCCAAATCTCTAAAAAACAACCCATTGCACACACAAGTTACCCCTCTCTGTCCACTACAGCTGCAGCCATATTCAATGTCTCGATGGAAAACAAAATCCTAGAAGTTCACTTTCTAGCTATTCACTCTGGAGAAACTAGTTCCACAAGTAAGCACTGCACATACTTTCTGGCCACTTAGCACACAACACAAAAGTGCAGAAGATTTGTGAAAGGAATGATGGAAACATCTGATTAATACTTTTATACAGCAGTTATGAGAGGGGCAAGCCTGGGGAGGAATTGCTAATACTTTTCTACTAGTTGTGAATATGAGTTTAGATATTGCCATATAAGTAACTGCTTATCTCTATCTACCCTGGTCAGTCGCTCCTAACGCTAATTTTGGACAAGTCATGTAGTCTTTAGGCTGAGGTCTTGAATAGTAAAATATTAGCCATAATTAGCCTTACTGTTATTTAATTGATAACAGGAGAAAGTAGGGTGGGCAGTGGTAGTGCAGCTGTCTTGCAGTTAGGAGACCCGGGTTCGCTTCTTGGGTACTCCCTGTGTGCAGTTTGCATGTTCTCCCCGTGTCTGTGTGGGTTTCCTTCGGGTGCTCCAGTTTCCTCCCACAGTCCAAAGACATGCAGGTTAGGTGCATTTGCGATCCTAAATTGTCTCTAGTGTGTGCTTGGTGTGTGTGTGCTTTGCGGTGGGCTGGTGCCCTGCCTGGGATTTGTTCCTGCCTTGTGCCCTGTGTTGGCTGGGATTGGCTCCAGCAGACCCCCGTGACCCTGTGTTAGGATAAAGTGGGTTGGATAATGGATGGATGGAAAGTAGGGTGAAATGACACCTACTTTCTCCTGTGTCAATCTATGGCTAACATGATACAAAACTCTACTGCTATGTTATTCAGTTGTAAACAGATAAAAGTTATCATATTGTACTTGTGTAAAGAGTACATCACCTTGGAATAAAGATCACAATATCACAGCACTATTGTTTGCTTTCTCCTGTAGCAACCCTTTCTACAAGTCTCTCCCTAAATTTAAGACGTTCCTTCATAACATTCAAATCGAAAATGAAGCTCTCCTCCTTTTCCACTGCAAATCTAACATAAAGTGCTTTGTGTGGCTCCTCACTTTCATCATTTCTCTTATTTAATGTTTTTTGTTGCTCTCTTCGTTTGACATCTAATAGACTGCCACTACGTTGGCATGGTGGTTGGTGCCACTGTCTCCCTGCACCAGACTGAGTTTGAATCCTGCTCCAGTCACTGTACTGTGTGGTGTTTACTCCATGTGTCCACCTAGACTTTCTCCAGTTTCCCTCCTGCTTCCCTAAGGTGCATCTCTTAGACTGATTGACAAGTCTGAACTGACACTGCAAAAGGCAGAGAGAGACAGCACAAGTGTTTATAGGGTCTAATGCTGCCATGACATGCTCCAGCCCTGGCAAAAAGATCAACATCTTCCTCTTGACGAGTAATCTTATATATAATTCACCAGTCTCCTCACTCACTCACTCACTCACTCACTCACTCACTCACTCACTCAGTCATGTCTGTCCAAAGCCGAATGCGCAGTCACCTTCTGCGCATGTCGCCTTCTGCGCACATCCAAAGCCGAATGCGCAGTCGTCTTCTGCGCAGCTGCTCGAAAAACCTTACGAGACCGACATCACGGCAGGCAGCAGATTTACGGCCGCGAAAATTCAAAGAGAAAGGCGACTTCGATTAAAGCTCTAGAGGCCTGAAAGGTGATTTCGACTACAGCTCCAGGCCTAATTACGCATTCATTCAATACACCTATATCAGGTTTGTGGTGCTTATACTTATTACTATTCCACTCGTGCCCGTTTCATCTTATGTTGTTGAAACGGGCTCTTTGTCTAGTCTTTTATAACAGTGTCAGTGTGTCACAAGCAAACACTAGCAAACAGAATGAAGATTCATCTATTTGCTAATCTTTCTAATATAAATCAGAGCCAAGGTTTACTTGAGGTTGAAAGGCATGATTAGTTTTACATAAAAAAGGTATATACTGTAGTACTAGGTTGTTGTACCGTGTTAGCCATTATGAATGTAGTGAGAAGTCAAGTAAAATGGCACCTGTTATTAGCTAACTAAAAAAGATTACAATATGCAAGCTTAGGAGGCAACTCAGGCCCCTTCTTCAGGCAACATGTAATCTCCAAAGCTTGCATATTGTAATCTTTTTAGTTAGCCAATAAAAGGTGTCATTTTACTTGACTTCTCACTGTAAAAAAGGTATATAACAGAGAAGAGGGCAAAGCACAGTCTTTCACTACATATCGTACATGTCTTATACTATGCCAAAAATGTGGTGCCGTTTTGAAAACATATTTTTCTCCCTAAATGTCTTAGCAGAGCTTGTTGTAATCCCAGCTGAGTGGCTTGTTAGCACTTGCTCAACAGCAACTTCCTCATAGTTATGTCTCACTTTAAGTTGCACAGATCATTTCACTCCCCTTTATTAAGTTTTTGTAGATTTGTTATTGTATAAATGATTAGTAATGGCAAAAGAACAAAGAACACATTTACCCTGAAACGTTCAACGTTTTGAGGAAGGATCCTTTTCAAAAAGTTCAAATTACTTTGCTCAGTCAAGCTGTAATTGTACACATTATACTTCAGGGTAAGGCCTTTAATAAAGTGCTTTAGAGAGTAATCACAATACAAATTACAATATACTAAAGTCTGTAAAGGACAAATCCGGTGAGTGTACACAATGAGCAGCATATACAAGCATTATGCTAGCAAACTGTGTTTCGGATTTTTTATGTGATTTTTGACCTTGATTTCAGCTTTGCAAACCATAATTTGCTGTCAACATTAGATCATTTTAGTGCTTACATATTTAAGTTAGCTCCATATAGGATACCTGAAAATAATTATGTTTTCCAGATTGAAGACGCTTCTAAATATTTATGTCATCAGTGAAACCCACAGACCTCCAGTAGTGCCTGATCCATCCCAACACAAAGGGCTAGAACTACACTACAGGAAATCCTCCACCCGTTGTTTACAAACATAAGAATTTATACTTGATTATCATGTCCTGGAAAATTATCAGTAGATGGGTTTGAGGAGACTTAATGATAATTAATTTTTCAGACCACATGGTTGCTGCCACCTAAAGTTTTTTGACATTTCAGAACATTTCCACTTTCTATTAAGACGAAAATCAAGGTTTTATCCCCATTATTTCGCAAGCAATCATATGAAAGATCTTAGCATTTTATATTGTGACGTGTGAGTCCCTGTCTTGCACCCCAAAACACGATGCTTAGCAAAACCAGCTTTATTCAGCTTGAAACAGGAACAGCCCTGTTATTTATTGTAGCGGATCTGCCACTCTCCTATACACAGACACAGCAGTCCGGCAGGGTTGTGGCCAGGCTAGTGGCCAGGCTAGTGGCCAAGTAATACTGTGCCCTGTATTTATAATGTTCCTTGTATGTAGGCCCTCCAACCTGCAGGGAAAAACCTGGGGGTTGGTGGCAGAACTGGCACTCCAGCCACCATAAAAACCTCACACTGTTCCACTCCATCTGAACTGGTGTGGTGCTGAGGTGTCACCTATTACATGGTTGCACTCGGGTCCTAATCTGGATCCTGAGTTGGTTTGTCATGTGGTAGGTGTGACAATGCGCTGTATCAGTGCATGCTCCTAACCTTTCCCTTTCCTTTTGCATCTCCCATTGACGGCAGGTGCTCATAGCGCGACTGCCATCTTTACCGATTTGTTTTCACGGCAAACTGGTTGCCCCGGCAACTGATAGGCCGTCTTCCACAGATGTGACAATCGCGTTTCGGGATGCTCTTTGGCATGTCGTCCCATTGGAGGGACTCCCAAAAGAGTCTGGAAACCTTACAAGTATTGTGACAGATAGGGGGCGCTATTGCTCCCTTGAACCCTCAGACAATACGCCAGACACCAGATAAAAGTCCAATATGGCTTTATTTTATAATAATAATGTGCACCAAGCACCCTCCACTCCACAATACTCATAAACAATCAATTCTCACTACAATAATCCTCCACTCCCAGACGTGTTGCCACCCTTCCTCCCGACTCAGCTCACCGTCTGGGATCTCCCACAATCCCTTATAGTCCTTGACCTGGAAGTGCTTCTGATCCCTCAGTCCATGTGACTTCCCAGCACTTTAAGGTCAGGTGAAAACTCCTCTTCTTCATCCCGGAAGTATGTCATTCCCTCTGTCGCTGTGACTAAGACGTACTTCCGGGTTATAGGGAACATACAAGTCCTTATGCCTCCCTGCAGCGTCCTCTGGTGGCCCCTATGGTATCCAGCAGGGCTGAGAAGGAAAACTCCAATGTCCATAATTCCCTGCAGGCATTCGGGGCACCTCCACGCTACAAGGAGGGCTCCATCTGGTGGTCTGGGGGTATTGGCTGGGATGAATGGCCAGCCATATCCCACAGTATATATAATAAATATATATTATATAAATATATTCATTTTCATCAGAATTATGATATCATTTTAAAATTCTTACCTTTGAAAATACTTAAAGTGAAGAAATTCTAAAACTATTGAAACTTATTTTTAAAAATAACATCATGACCTATGACGTATGTCATTTTGCTATATACATCCTAAATTGTTATCACATGTACAAAGGCTTTAAACAAGTACCACTGGCTGTTCAGAACTTTTTGTATTTCATGACTGTGGGAAAAGGGACATAAATAAGATTTGCTAGAAATGAGTGGAAGAAATCTAAACAGCAACAAATTCTCATATATTATAGCAGGACTCCAAAAGAACACTAACCCACCTTGTAAAAAAATAACAGGAGCTAGGCAAGTAATTCTAGCCTGGAGAAAGAGAAATGAGGTCAGAGGAGTCTTGCCTTTAATAAATGTATCAATGTTTGTCATCAAACACATAATCATCTATTGTTCCAGCAATATGCTGCATCTAATCTTACACTCATTAAAGTACAAAATGACTGCTGTATGTTTCCTCATACTTGCGACCAGGCTTCTCTATACAGTATGACCTTCCTGTGAGCACAACATAATTTCAGTAAAGATACTACAAAAGGTTGTCAGGCATGCAATTGTTACGCTGGCACTTATAATTATAAGGATTAACAGGATAGATTAGAGATAGCTTGCTCTCTTTCTCTCCGCCCCTAGTCCCCCCACGTGAGGCTGGACCCCACTTCACAAAGTCCCAGTCCTCTGACCTACCTAGAGACAGAGCACATGCAAAACAAAACAAGCCCCCAGCAGTGGCATATCAGGATTAAAATTGAGATATCTGTTGACAATACAGTCCAAATACTAGAAGCATAAAATGTGATTTTAAACAATCTTGAGATAGTAAACCCAGGGAATGATGTTAAAAATAGCCCTGGATGAGCATAGTAAGCCCTAATACAATAAAGTAAGGATATGATGTTAAACAGTCTCGTTACAAAAAAAAAACAATTTACAGGCATGCAAGGCATTACTACGGTTAAAAAGGTGACCTAATACAAGGTGAGGATCAACAAAGATTGGACAGAAAAGAGAAGTGTGACCTACTAGGAATAGGACAGTATTCCCCCCAGGACGCTAGAGGTCAGGCAACACAACAGCTGTGATAAGCACCTAACCCACTCAAGATGAGAAAGAAGAAGCTTCAGTGGGTTAACAACACCTTCAATTGAGCGCGGCGAATAAAGGCGTTCATTGATAATTTAGATAATAATAGATAGATAATAATAGTAGATAATAATAAATAATAATTTTGTTGCATTTGCCTTTATTCACTGTGCCCAATTGAGGTCGCCCTTTTGAAGCTCGAAGGATACCGCACTGGACACCCCCTACAGCCACCCCACTCACTCACAGTTACAGCAGTTTACAACTCCGCTAATTGTTAGTAAAGGTGTATGTATTCATGATAGTGGTCACTGTGAACAAAAAGAGAATAACCAGTAATACATGTAAATTTAAGGAACAAGACTTCGGATAACAGTGATGTTAGTTCTCAGTTCATGTTACAGCGGATTTTACCATATTTGTGTTTTATAATTGATTGTAAAGTGTGTTTAGAATATGGTGTGTGTCCCCAATTACCAGCTCTACTGTATATGTACAGCACTCTAACCTCAAGGCAATTTATTATTGTGTAAATTATCACCTGACTCTACACTTTTTATTTACGTACATTATACCCTATGACTCTAAATTGGATTAAGCAGGTTTTTTTTAATTGCTATAAAGATAGATTACATACATTATAAATTATAAACCACAATGTCTAAGTCAGTGCTTTCCAAAACTTCTCTGTGGTGACTCAAACCAAATTTCTGCTCAGCACTCTAGCATAATATCCCTGAGAACTTACATACAGTAAGCAACTGGGTTTTAGGAAGGTAGAGCAGATGAAGAAAAGCCATGATTACATTTGCAAACACATTTTTTCAATGAAAGATTTTATACAGTTAGTGACGCACATAAGAGTATGACATTTTTTAAAGTTTCTTCAAATGTGAGACAAGTTAACTTGGATCACTTCAGCAAGCAATTGTAAACTTTCTGTGTATCAGTGTTTTGATACAGTACGATACTGGTGATTTTCCTGTGGTTATTATAACCGATTTAAAGTCACAATTTTCATATATAATAATAATAATCAAGTCAAGTCAAGTTGGGGAGCATGCACTGGTACAGTGTGTTGCCACACCCACTACACAACAAAACAACTCGGGATCCCGGTTTGCAACCTCCCAGGCAGACACGCAGTCCAGTCCCATGGAAAGGAGCCTCTGTCTGCCGCAGCCAGGTGTTACGTGGGTGACCCCTTGGCCTGGTCCAGCCACTTGGGTCCCCAACAATGAGGATCTTACGAGCTGGATCACCCTCGGGGAAACGCGCCACATGGCCGTAATGCCGTAACTGATGCTCTCTCACAATGCAGGTAATGTGCCTCATTCGGGACTCCATGAGCAACCACTCATTCGACAAAAAGTCAAACCAACAGTACTCAAGGATTTTCCACAGACACACAGTACCAAGGAGTCCAGTCTTCATCAGGTCACTGGATAGCATCCATGTCTCGCAACTATATAGCAAGACAAGAAGCACCTGGAATCTAAAGGATCTTCATCCTTTTGCATAGATGTTGGGAGTGCCACACACCCTTTTCCAGCGACCTCATGACCCCTCATGCTCTCCCAATCCGTCTACTGACTTCATAGAAAGAGTCACCAGAGACATGAATGTCACTGCCAAGGTAAGTAAACCTCTGAACAAGGCTGACACTCTCTCCGCAGACAGACACACTGCTGATTACTGTGCCCAAGAGGTCATTAAAGGCCTGGATCTTGGTTTTTATCCAGGACACTCACAAGCCCAGACACTCAGACTCCTCGCTCGGTCTCTCGAGCGCCCTAATCAGAGCCTCCATTGTAATAATAATAATAATGAAACTGTTTGCTGTAGCTTAAAGAGGAACAAAAGAAAAACTGAATTTAGTTTAGCCCTAACTGCCACAGACTGACCATCAATTCCTGCTTACAGCACTCAGGTCACATGCTGCGAAGTATCGGGTCAGCTCCCGTATCCACTGACTATGTTTTTTTTTTTTTTTTTACCTTCTTGTCTTAAACATTATAGGATTTGTGAATTTTAGCTGTTATACAGTTTGGATACATCAGTACCAGCACAGCAAACTTAATTTAGTGATGTTTGCTTAGTCTCCCATAGACAACTCTACAAACCTAATTAAATTGTGAGGGGATCACTGACAGACTTCAGTCTTCAACTCATTCCATGGATTTTCAGAATGAAGTAAGAACATTTAAAATGTTTTGATGTGAAAGGCCATCAGTCCAAGAAGCTTAGTGATCTCAACTCTACTATCACACAACCTGCCATCCCCAGCGATTAAGTCTAAGCCATCTACAACTTGCCTTTGATTTTGCCTCAAGTCGTAGGGGTGGCCTCTTGTGTATGCGTTCTCTCTCAACTAGTGAGCACTCAACCGAAAGCACAATGTCTGTTATACAGTTACAGGAGTAAGGTATGTCGGTGTTTTGGACCTCACAAACAGAATGGAGGCTAATCTGTCTGATGTGTTGTGTTTAATATACCACGATAGAATGCAAAAAAAAGCTGAGATTGTGGCTGATCGTACAGCAGCTAGAAAGCATTCATACAGCAATTGCTCTGTCAGGTAGCAAATTGTAGACCGTCAGAAAAAGGGACAAATTTGTGATACTTTGGAGATGTGAAACTGTGCCGGGCAGCTGTCATGGAGTCATATAAGTCATCATTACCAGTTGTGTAATCTGACATCCTCAGGCAACAACACCTGTAATTGCAGTTATCAAATTTTACATTCTCTTTATCTCACTGGTAAGTGGCAGCTCATTAGGAAAGCGAGCAGCAATTAAAAAAGAGAATGTAGCTTCTTGAAAGTGACAGAAAGCGATTAAGAGTGGGAATTTTAAAAAGTAAGATTAAAAAGGCAAATATTGGCCTCTAAGGAAAAATTGGGTTGGAAAAAAACTAGAGCCATGGTGGCCCTACAGGACCAAACCTGAGGAGCCTTCTTAAGGTATCACCACTGTTTTACTTTTAAAAAGTATTTTATTACCTTTTTGTATCAGATTACAATGAATAAGACGCAGATTGAGCAAGAATTCAATCTATGTTACCTCCCAGGTTTATTACCATTGGCATTGATATAAATTGAAAGGTCAGTTCCAGTGCCCCATTATCTCAAATTAGATAAGTGAACTGTAAAAATACTGAAGGACATGTGCAGAGGAGAGATGCTGGGTATATTGGGAGAAGGATGCTAAGGATAGAGCTGCCAGGGAAGAGGAAAAGAGGGTTTATGGATGTGGTGAGAGAGGACATGCAGGTGATGGGTGTAACAGAACAAGATGCAGAGGACAGAAAGATATGGAAGAAGATGATCCGCTGTGGCGACCCCTAATGGGAGCAGCCAAAAGAAGAAGAAGAAAAGTAATGGAGGAATAAATGTACAGACTTTAAAGAGATCAAATAAAAAGTAATAGTAATAAATATATTTAACAGGTTAAGAAAATTGATAGATGAAATCCTTATGTAGGTGTGGAGGGAACCTGTTCTTTATTGCTAGAATATACATCACAGACATCATTTTTGAGAAATCGAACAGAAAAAATAATCTTTTTCATATGAAAACTTCCTACTTGGTAAAAGATTTTTAACATGTGTTAAATTTATTTATTAATTTATTTCTGAACACAAGACAAGATTTATTGGAAAAGATATTGAGAAGTGTGGACGACAGGAGGTGCTCCAGCTCCCCAGACACCAAAGGCTCGGACACAAGTGTATAAAATAAACAAAAGGATTTTATTCATGGTAAACTCTTATAGCAAGCGTTTCCCACATCACCAAGGCACTGTTACAGAAGCAGCCCAGAGCAACCACTCTGCAACACTTTATCTTCTGTTCCTTTTTCTCTGCCTCCTCTGCTCCTCCAGCAAGTTTTGTCCACCTCCTCCTCACTCTGGCTTGTTAGAACTGAGGCAGTCGGCTTCTTTTATGGAGTACTCAGAAGTACTTCCAGTGTCCAAAGGAATTGGTCAGGGAGCACTTCCGGGTTAGATAGGAAGCCGACAAAGTAGAGCTCCCTAGTTCCGGCAGCACCCCCTGGCGGAATCCATGGGACCAAACAGGGCTGAGCAGAAAAACTCCAAGTCCCATAATGCCCTGTAGGAATCCGGGGCAATGCCACCTAGCAGTTTGGGGGAGGCAGTTTCCTACAGAAGCTGCCTTCTCCCATCCTTCCACTTCATGGGTGTTTCAGCTGGCCATCCCACACAGAAGGATGGCAGGAAAGCGTTACTGCTGTTTGATTCAATTTTCCTTTTCCCCGTGTCTGAATAAGTTTTCCTCCCAAACCATGAATTGTATCCAGTAGGTTTAAGAATGATATGTTATGTGAAATTGGGTTATTTGAATTTTTTCTTTGGTTCCTTTTTATGGATTTCTTTCATTTATCTTCTCTTCTAGAATTGTGGTGGAGGAGGAAACAAGGTCGTTTCAGTAGTCCTAAAAATATTTCATTCTGTCCAAGACACTGGATAGCAAACAAAATGTTGGCAGTGTTTAAAGGCGTGGGTTGTGATTCAGAGCTTAAGAATTTATCATTTTGTTTTGTTTGTGTTTAAGGTTTAGAAATATATATTTTGGGTTTTGGTTACTGGGTATTTTGTTGCATTCAGTTTTGAAATCAGTCTGGTCTTGACAATTTTCATTTTTCCATCTCCTGGTCCTGCTACTATTTTGTTTATCTGCCAAACACAAGCTAGGGATAACAAAGAGGTGATTATAACGTAGATAAATAATGAACAAAAAAGTTGTTGTGTGCCGCCAAGGTACGAGTTTCAACCTAAGGGCCCAACTTAGGGCTTAGTGTGGCACGTAGTCACCACAATTATTTTTTAAGTCCTAGAAAATGCTGGTTTTATGCTTCTGTTTCTATCTCTGAGTGGAGTTCTGCTTAATTCTCACTGTCAGGCAGAGTAAATATGTACAGTATATTTGAAGAGGGTTAGCATGCAATAGTGGACACTTCTGTCTAAATGCAAAGTACAACTCAAAAATATATAAAAATTTAGCTATGATTCAATTAAAATATAGGAAGAATTGAACAAGGTGAGAAATTTAAGTATTTTACAATAACAATACTAAGCAAAACCTGTCAACCTCTTCTGACCTGGTGAGTTCAGGAGATTAGGGTTAATTTTCATTTCACATTGCCTTTTTAAATTGTGTTGCCTGACTAACTCCCTCACTAATGTGTGTCTTTTCCCCAAGTACACTTCCCAACTTGAGACTGGCAGAAGTCAGCTTTTAAAGCTGCTCCGGTATAACCTTCAGAACTATTTCTATGTAAAGTCCAAGCGCTATTAGATCAGAGCAGCCTGTAGTTGCTTAAGGAACAACTGAACCCCTGAGTATAATAAAAGTACAGTTACCTTTTTTCTCTCCTGGAAACCTTTCTCTGTACATAGGGGAGCAGGACCCCTGTCCCTCATGAATATTATTGCTGCTTGTTTGTTGGAACCAGCTGGCTTCCTACATGTTCCCTTTTACCAAACTCAAAATGGCTTTTTAGGAATATTCCTCGCATGTCAGTTAGTCATTTTCTAATCCATAATAGGGTTGCTGGGTGTACTGGAGCCTATCCCAGCTAGCACAACACGCAAGGCAGGAACAAACCCTGGACAGGGTGCCAATCTATCGCAGGGTGAACACATACACACTCACACACCAAAAACACACTAGGGCAAATTTAGCGTCACCAATTCACCTAATGTGCATATATTTGGACCATGAGAGGAAACCGGAGGAAAACCACGATGACACAGGGAGAACATGCAAACTCCATGCAGGAAGGACTGGTGATGTGAACCCTGGTCGTCTTCTTCTTGCGAAGCAGCAGCTCTACCACTGTGCCGCTGTGCCACCCTTTCCCTAAATGTCATTCTGTTAAATTACTGAATTAACTGTTCATTGTCGGCTCCTAAGATTACCCACACCAGCATGCACAGGGACTTTCCACTCACCAGTACAGTTGTTCACAGTAAGAGTGATTCAGCCTTGGGACCTCTGCTGTCTCATTCCTTCTTAGCCCTTTCTTCTGCTGGAAATCCTTGGCTAGCAATACAGCCATCATACTATGTAAGGACAATAAGGCTGCAAGGTAATGCAGGACTGCAAAACTGACCTCATTCAAAAAAATTTAATTGTGAATACTGTAGTTAGGTTAATTTGCATTCATTTTGTCTCCGTTTCCAATGTTTCAAAATTTTATTGAAATGTAACAAATTACACAATTTATTCATGTATAAAATATTGTTCTAAATCAAATTAACATGAAAACATTTAGTCAATTAAATATTTTAAGTATATATATTAATAAATCGGGTGGGTAGTGTGGATGAAAGGCAAAAATGAAGACTAATGTGTGTGGTTTTTAAACAAAAATGTACTAGTGTGGACATGGCCTAACAACAACAACAACAACATTTATTTATATAGCACATTTTCATACAAAAAGTAGCTCAAAGTGCTTTACATAATGAAGAGAAGAAAAATAAAAGACAAAATAAGAAATTAAAATAAGACAACATTAATTAACAGAAAGGAGTAAGGTCCGATGGCCAGGGTGGACAGAAAAAACAAAAAAAAACTCCAGAAGGCTGGAGAAAAAAATAAAATCTGTAGGGGTTCCAGGCCACGAGACCGCCCAGTCCCCTTTGGGCATTCTACCTAACATAAATGAAATAGTCCTCTTTGTAGTTCGGGTTTTTCACGGAGTCACTTGATGCTGATGGTCATACAGACTTCTGGCTTTTAATCCATCCATCATTGTTGGAACATCATGGAGCTTTGGGTAGATGGTGGTGGCGCACGCCACCACCAACAGGACACCGGAAAAGGAAACAGAAGAGAGAGTAGGGGTTAGTACAGATTTTGAATGAATAGTTATTATAATGAATTGGATATACAGAGTATCAGGATTAAATTACAGTGAAGTTATGGGAAGGCCATGTTAAAGTAATGTGTTTTCAGCAGTTTTTTAAAATGCTCCACTGTATTGGCCTGGCGAATTCCTACTGGCAGGCTATTCCAGATTTTAGGTGCATAACAGCAGAAGGCCGCCTCACCACTTCTTTTAAGTTTTGCTCTTGGAATTCTAAGGAGACACTCAGTTGAGGATCTGAGGTTACGATTTGGAATATAAGGTGTCAGACATTCCGATATATAAGCCGGGGCGAGATTATTTAAAGCTTTATAAACCATAAGCAGAATTTTAAAGTCAATTCTGAATGACACAGGTAACCAGTGTAGTGACATCAAAACTGGAGAAATGTGTTCGGATTTTCTTTTCCTGGTAACGATTCTAGCAGCTGCATTCTGCACTAGTTGCAAACGATTGATGTCTTTTTTGGGTAGTCCTGAGAGGAGTGCATTACAGTAATCTAGCCGACTGAAAACAAACGCATGAACTAATTTCTCTGCATCTTTCGATGATATAAGAGGTCTAACTTTTGCTATGTTTCTTAGGTGAAAAAATGCTGTCCTAGTTATCTGATTAATATGCAATTTAAAATTCAGATTACAATCAACGGTTACCCCTAAGCTTTTTACCTCCGATTTGACTTTGAATCCTAATGCATCCAGTTTATTTCTAATAGCCTCATTGTATCCATTATTTCCAATCACTAAGATTTCGGTTTTTTCTTTATTTAATTTGAGAAAGTTACTATTCATCCATTCTGAGATACAAGTTAGACATTGTGTTAGCGAATCAAGAGATTTGGGGTCATCAGGTGCTATTGATAAATACAG
This sequence comes from Erpetoichthys calabaricus, assembly GCF_900747795.2. Taxonomy (NCBI): domain Eukaryota; kingdom Metazoa; phylum Chordata; class Cladistia; order Polypteriformes; family Polypteridae; genus Erpetoichthys; species Erpetoichthys calabaricus. The sequence goes on from NC_041394.2 coordinate 47,213,996, forward strand.
CTGTGTGTCATCAGCATAGCTGTGGTAGCTCACGTTGTGCCCTGAGATAATCTGACCTAATGGAAGCATGTAGATTGAGAAGAGCAGTGGACCCAGGATAGAGCCTTGTGGAACACCATATAGAATATCATGTGTCTTTGAGTTATAATTACCACAACTAACAAAGAATTTTCTCCCTGCCAGGTAGGATTCAAACCAATTTAAGACACTGCCAGAGAGGCCCACCCATTGACTAAGGCGATTCTTAAGAATATTATGATCAATGGTGTCAAATGCGGCACTCAGATCTAAGAGGATGAGAACAGATAAATGGCCTCTGTCTGCATTTACCCGCAAGTCATTTACTACTTTAACGAGTGCAGTTTCTGTGCTGTGATTTGTTCTAAAACCTGACTGAAATTTATCAAGAATAGCATGTTTATTGAGGTGCTCATTTAACTGCATAATGACTGCCTTCTCTAGAATTTTACTTAAGAAAGGCAGGTTAGAGATGGGTCTATAATTTTCAAGAGCAGAGGGGTCGAGATTATTTTTCTTAAGTAGGGGTTTAACTACCACAGTCTTAAGACAGTCTGGGAAGACCCCCGTATCTAATGATGAATTTACTATGTCAAGAACATTATCAGTTAGCATGCCCGATACTTCTTTGAAAAAATTTGTTGGTATTGGGTCAAGGGCACAGGTGGAGGGTTTCATTTGAGAAATTATTGTATGTAAATCAGGTAAATCTATTCTAGTGAAAGACTTTAATTTGTTTATTATGGGGTACTGGGGTTTAGGACGATCCTTAGTGTTGGGGAGATATACTATGTTATTTCTAATATCATTAATTTTTTGATTGAAAAATACAGCAATAGCCTCACAGGTTTTACTGGAAGTACTTGGGAGGCATTCCTTTGAGTTACCTGGGTTTAACAGACGATCAATTGTCGAAAATAACACTCTGGGATTACTAGCATTGTTATTTATAATCTTAGAGAAATAGCAGCGCCTCTCAAGACGGACTGTGTTATTGTATTCTGTTATTTTAACTTTTAATATTTCATAGTCAATAGTTAGTTTAGTTTTCCTCCATTTACGCTCAGCTCTACGGCATGTTCTCTTTAAATCAGACACTCTTTGGGTCTTCCATGGTATAACAATGCTAGAAGATTTTTTAACTGTCTTTTCAGGTGCAACTAAGTCAACAGCAGCCCTCACTTTAGTATTAAATCTTTCCACCTTACTATTTACTTCTCCTCGCTATTATAGTTGGCACTATAAACGGACTGATTGGTTAGCATGTTTGAAAGTTTTAAAGCTGCTGATGAGTCAAAGAAGCGTTTTTTAACAATATGCTTCTCATGAGTGGCCTAAGAATGATGGGACAGTGACTAAGACTATAGTATGCCAAATATGGGTCTCACTCCTGGCTCACTATGCATTTATGAGCAAATTTATTTTTTGACATGTATATAACTATGCTAGTTTTCTCAATTAGTTTTTTTGATGTAAAACTTGGTTTGGTGGCCCGTTGTTTGTACACATTTCTGGTGCCTCCCTATGAATTATCCAGCAGTAGTCCACCATTACACTGACATCCCAAAGTATTTTTTCTTTGATATCGTGATGGAATCTTTCATCCTGCTCTTCATTCATTGCTCCGAGATTTTCAGGGAAAAATAGCAAATGAGAATCCAATGGGAAGTCCGGCAAGATGACACATTTTATTGGCTAACTGAACAGATTACAATATCCTACAATGTGAATCCAAAAACTGAGCTTTGAGACTTGCAAGCCAATTCCCTAAGCTTAGCCAATACAATTTTCACAATTTCTTTATAATTTGGACCTTTATTGTTACCTAAAAACTTAGAAATTACTTCTTTGAATGATACCCATGCCTCTCGTTCCAAGCTGTTTGTCTCACCATTGAATTCTGCATCAGAAATCCATTTTTTAGTATCAGGTCCAGCAAAAATGCCCTTTTTCAATTTAGCTTCTGACAAATCTGGAAACTGTAAGCACAAATACATTAAACAGGCTTCATCTTTTGATAAGCCTTTGACAAACTGCTTTATTAAACCAAACCTGATATGAAGTGGTGGCAGCAGCACTTTATCGGGATTCACCAGGCTACATCTGATGATGTTTTTGGCCCCAAGCTGGAGGTTTATTCTGGCTGGCTGTTCCTTCTGAACCCAATGGAAATCCTTGGCTCTGCTGTCCTGATGACATGTTCAGATACTGTAAGTCTTTAACAGCTTCACATGCTTCTGGCTGCTGCTATGACTCAGCAGAGTGCTCAGTTCCAGCTTTCTTCTTACCTTATTATCAAATAATGTTTTGCTTTAAACATAGATTTTAATTTAAGAAAATAATACATTCAAACAAATTATCATTAACATAAAATATCAATATTTAATTCTTGTGCAAAAACCTTAAACGCTATTGACCGATAAAAAAATGTATTTTGTGGAGAAGAATTGATTTAATTTTTTAATTCGGCACCCAAAAAAATCTTATGAAATAATCAAAGTCATTTTTTAATGTATACCTGTGATGATGTATGATGGAAAATAAAGTTAGTGGCATTTAAGCTTTACTTTGGCGAATCCTGGAAGAAGAATAAAAATAAGATAAAAAGCTGACCTAAAGATGAGGTGAGAGGTGGAAAACAAAAGTGAAATGGGTGCAAAAGTGGAAGAAACATTACAGCATTTGAGAAAATAAAGAATGAGATAAAAACATTAATCAACAATGGACAAAAAACAATGAGGGAATAAGAGCTTATAAAATAGAAGAATGGCTGGGTGTCTTCTAATATTTGATTAAATATAAAAACAAACAGATCAGTGTGACTATGATCATAATTTTACACTAAACTTATCCTGCAAACAAACAAGCTTATACTGATTAGCATGTTCGAGTATGGAGTATGGAGTATGGAGTTCGATTCCACTCCAGAGCTGAATACCACTTCTTTATTTTGTCTCACAGGAGGAAGCACTTGGCTTGAAGATATCGAAGACTATGAGGTGGTCAGACTCACAAAACTGCATTCCATATACAAGCGGGATGTGCAGGTAGGAGCAGAGAAGGCATGTGTCTAACCAACACTGCACTCAAAAGCAATCCATAGTATTGGGTTTAAAGTGTCCCACATGAGAATGATTTAAAGTAAAATAAAACAAGTAAAGAGTGAGCAGCAATTCAGATCCTGTCAGCCCATTAACGTGAATTTTTCCTATACTAATAAGAGAAATATGAGAGCAGAAACATTTCAATAATACTTCTTTATTTTACCAGCTTTTATGCAACAACAATTATTTCCCTGCAATTTGCATAAGCTTCTTAGCTTGTTCTGTTTCAACATGTTTTCTGTATTTTCCAGAATTAAATGACTCTCTCTTCCCACAGCCACAGTATCCAGATACAGTGCACTATGGATTGAAAGTAGATGGGAAGGAGCTTGTGATCGACTTGGAGAAGAATGAGTGAGTAACCCAGTCTGAAATGAAAATATCAGATGAAACTCTGTCGGTCTAGTACAGAGGGGGACCCAAAATGTGGAGTAGAAGACAGGGGGCATTTAACTGTCAGCCATTCTTTTGAATATTGCTTTTTTCTTTTTAAAATCATCATGTACCTGAATTATAAAACATGATATGCATTACAACCCAGCCACACAAGACCAGTGAAATTATTTGCTCATAAATGCATAGTGAGCCAGGAGTGAGACCCATATTTGGCATACTATTGTCTTAGTCACTATCCCATCATTCTTAGGCCATATCCACACTAGTACATTTTTGTTTAAAAACCACACACTTTGTTTTTGCCTTTCATTCACAGTACCCCCCAAGTTTGTAACCCCCAAAAATGGAGACTTTTGACAATGCTCTCCAGAACCTCCAACTTCTGAAAAAGTAGCCACAGCGTTGTGGTGTAGAAGGACAGACTCAATGCAGACTCTAATAGCACTCTGATTGGCTCCTGTTTAATATTCGCCCCTTCACTGATTGGATCCAACTTATTACACCATCTCAGCCCCTGATTGGTCACACTTCACAGATGAAAACCATATTCCAACATAGCGGACATACAAGAATTACTTTCCATGGTGCTTGCTGTATTTTTCACTTGTACTCAGCATTTGAAATATACAAAAAGAAATTTAGATGCATATAAGCACACAAGGTAAAGAATTTACTGCTTTATACAGTTCTGCAACAAATCCTGTGACCAGTAGCATTACTATCCGTTCAAGGATTCTCTTTCATGATACTTTTGTAAATGATGTTAAAACGCTAATATGGAAAGAGATCATTTTCACTTAAAAATGCAGTTTATAAATGCAAACATAGTAGTGTGGAGTTAGTCTTAAGAGACCACAGTAAAAAAGAAAAAGTCTCATTGTTTCATTGTTTTACTGCAGCTTGGCACTGCCAAAGCAGACAGTCACTAAGTGGAATGTAGGCTACACTGGGTCAGTACTTAGTGTGGCTGGGTTCAAATTACAGACCATGTCCTGGTTGTGTTAACTTTGCACCTTCTTCCCCATGTACGTATGGATTTTTTTCAGTACTTTAGATTCCTCCCGTCTACCTCAGACAAGAACAATAGTTTAATGGGCAACTATAAATTTGAGTCAGGGTGCCCTGAAAAAAACTGGTGAGTCTTCCATGGTTGTTTACAGTCCTCGAGACCCCTTGAAACATATTTTAGAAAACTGGCAAGGAGGATAATAAGAGGTAAAAGTATTCCTTGTAATTACAATAACAATTAATCCAGAGATAGGAGACTAAAACACCATACTATATCAGACATGTTTTATTTCAATTACTCCTTTTCTAACAAAAATATTGGTTAGTATATTGCATAACATGAGTAATGTTGGTCATTTTATCCTGTCAATTATCTTCACTTTGGTTTGAATACTTGCTATACTTGATGTTTTATGAGAAACATATGCAGTAAAGCTATGAACGGCAATGTACAATGATCAAGGAGACAGTTACCAAGTCCTGTTCTTGTTGTACTGACTGCTTGCCAACAAATGAATGCTTCTCTGCCTCTTCAGCAGCAATGGACGCTGCAAGAATGACGTCAAAGTCACATTTCTTATGGGCAACTTCAAGACACAATAGGAGAGAAAAGAATTGGAAGTTAAACTGATGCTAAAATGTAACACATTACAGCATAGTTTGAATAGAGGCAAGAGTTTTATGAGCAGATATGTGGACTATTTACATTACTCGAGTGACCCAGGAAATGTAATTACTGATCCACATTGTAAGGAAAACTCATCAAAAACATCAGAAGACATTGTTGGATTGTTATTGTATCAGAAGATATTCATCATTCATTGTTGTCATTTCCTGCTAAATGAATCTGAGGTAGGAGAGGTTCGGTAATTCTTGACACTAAAGATGCTTCACATCAGGGGTTTAGAATTGTGTTTCTTTCCTAAATAACAATAATAATAATAATTGTTTACATTTATATCGCACTTTTCTCAGTACTCAAAGTGCTTTTTGTTTTCATAGTGAGTGTATATAAACACAGGTAACTCCAGTTTCTGTGTTACGCTTTGCCTTAAGAAGGAGCCTGAGCTGCCTCACATATTGTAATGTATCCAGCTAGCCCATAAAATGTGTCATTGCATCCATAAATGGATAACCTGGTACATCACTCTACTTCTGCCTCGCTGATGAAACAGATTACAGCCCTGTAATATAAAACAATGCTAAAATATCACTGATAAAATGCCTAATTAAGTAAAGCATTCATCCTCGGCCGTGATTAAACCTTCTAATGATGGGACTGATGATAAACTTTTACTAAAACAATAAACTATCTTTTGAAATAACAGGCATTCGCTCATTTTAAGTACGCATGTGTAACTTTTACAATAGCCTGATATCTGAGTTAAACTCTGTGACTCTCAAAATGATAACAAACAGATCTTACCAAGACAGCTTTATATAATAAAAATGACTTGACTGCCCTGGCTTTGGTCTCTAATGACTTTTATTGTATCGCTATGCTTTGTTAATCTTTATTATTTTTACTCGGGTAATCCATCATAAGAAAAAAAAAATCTTTGATAATAGTGTGTACAGACAGGGATTACTCTGAAGAAGTATGTAAAAAAAAAAACAAAATCTCACTATACTTAACAAAATGAACCACACAAGGAGGCCTAAACCAGGAGGATTACAGGGTACAAAGTGAGCAGAGCAGAAGAGAAATCCTAATGTCTCCCTCGTACTGACAACATACATCTTGATTTCCCTGTCTATCACTTGGAGTACCTGGCCCAGTTGCCTACTTATAAGTACAACAAAACACTTTTTACCTAAAAATCTCTCTCTGTCTCACCTTGACCCCCAACTCTCCCAAACCACCTGCAAATTTGGGTTGGCGCTGCTGTGTTCCTTCCTGATTGTGCCCTCAAATCTGTAAGTTGTCACTAGTTGTTTGCCCACTCAGAGTAGACAGCAGACCTCACAGAAGCACAATTCTTGCATTTAATGCCCAAAAAAACTGCTGAAGGTAACTTATTGTGTATTTGGTAAATGGCATTTGGGTAAAAGCCAGAGGAGCATAAACGCTTAAGAACTATAACATCAGAAAACAGCAGTGTGATAAAAGGACCACATATCAGACTGTGAGTTACAAACTGTCAGACACACAAAGTAAAAAAATAACTCCCTCAGATATCATGGATGCACATCACTCCCCTCCCTCCACTCTTGTGCAAACTGCTAGTCTGCCATTTAGTCCTACATATTAGGAATCTTGGTACTTTCCAAATTAAATTCTAGAAAGTTCTTCCTCACACTTCCTCTGGCTAACGAACACTGATTTACATTTACAGTGCAAGGAGATTGGCTTACAATAAGATTCAGGAGGATGTTCATGAGGGTTATTAACTTGCATTTATGATCCGTTTTACAAAGTCTTCATACTATTCAATAAAAGCATATTTGTAGGTGATCTACTTCACTTATGTGCCACATCAAGTGTCCTTTACCCGAAAGTCAGACACCCAGAAAACACATTATTGGAAAATATGAACCTGGAGTGCAAGACAAAAGCCATTAAGTCCCAGAAGGTGGAGAGATGGATGAAAATGAATAAAGTTCACTAAAACATTGCTGGACTGTGAGATATCTGATTGCTCCACAGACCCACAAGGATTATTAAACATCAAGTATGTCATTGAGCTCTTTTAATATGTTTATTTCTCTCCCATTCTTTGACATTTCAGGGGACTCATAGCCCAAAATTATACAGAAACTCATTACACGAAAGATGGAGAGAAGGTGACCATCACTCCACATGACCTGGTATGTTATGGATTGTCTATTCCTTACAGAGTTCTTTTAAGAAGAATTGACAACATAGCAGACTGAGTAAACTTCAAAGAATCTGCTGTAGAAATTAATAATGTGTTGATGACTAAAAAGGAAATAAGCCTACAACCACAGAAATAGCTGGTGATGTTCAAAGGGAAGTATAAGTCATAGCATGATGAGACACACAAAATAGGCACTCAAATTAAGACGAATACAGCACACAGGGCCAGCAGAATATGATCAAAAGGATACAGGAGGTGCGACATGTGTGGTTGAGTCGACAAAAAGGAGACACAATACAGAGAATATATCGAAATATGTTCAAATAGAAAGGGGAAAAACCAGGAGCATTTTAAATATGGTAATAAAATGATGGCAGACGAGACAATAAACATGTTTTAGAGCACTAACATTCTCAATGAACAATAAGGTAACTGAGCCACAAGGGACAACACAGAAAATAACAAAAACAGTGTTAAAAAGAAAGACAATTCAAAATCTGTGAAATGACAAGGCCAAATTGTGAATGGCTGAATGGAAAGAAGGAAGTATGTAAGAATATCCTAATGGTGAACGTGATATGATATGTGTGGAAATTATATAGCTGTCAAATGAGGTAACACAAGTAAAAAATAAATTCTACAACAGAGTGCAACAGAAGAATGTAGCCCAGTGGTTTTCAAGTTCAATATGCAACTTATTTCAGGAATAACATTCAGGAATGATATGGTACTGAAGTAATTGTTCCCCTTAAGCATTTAATGTTATCAACATTTTGGGTACAATTAAGTAAATAAACTTTAGAGGAAAGTGTCAATTACCTGTAAATTAAAATAGCAAAGGAAACATACACATTTATAATGTGATAGCAAAAATACAAATATTCCACAATTTGTTAAAATAAGAGAATGAAAAAGGAGAGCACAGTAAACAACAAGATCAATTAATAGTAAGAATGGTGCCCTGTTTGTGGAACTGATTGGAATAAAAACCCACAGCCTTAGACGTGTCCCAGAGCTGAACTTGGAAAGCACTGATCTAATCAAATCTCCCTTCACTACTGCAGGTCATTGGTTTATATGAAGCAGAAATTGTGCAAAACTATTAGATGTTAGTGTAGTAAGTTGGATACCCTTCACTGTGAATGACAACTTTAAGCAGCCACTGTGTAGCAGAGCTAAGTCTGGGCAGTGTAGTCAGCTCGCCAACCACACTGACGTCTTCAGCGTTAAGAGAGACTTTTCTCACTTAATACTTTGAGTCGCTCATTTTCTCACACAGCACATGCTAATCACAAGTTTGTGGGCCTGACGTGCAGCCTCCTGCCAATGCAACATACAGTGTGCAAGTTGGACATACTGTAAATGCAGGAGTGTAATAAAGATGATGGACTTCAAAAAAAAACAAAAAACTCTTGTTTCTTTTCTTTGCAGGAGGATTGCTATTATCAGGGTCATATTCACAATGACAGTGAATCTATGGCTAGTATTAGCATCTGTGATGGAGGGCTCAGGTAAGTTATTCACCTGCACCGTTGGAGCAAGAGGGCACCTACTGCACACAACCAAAGTGTCCATGGTGCTTCCTGCCTCTGTCGTAAAGTTTATATGACTGGAACACTTCCAGTAATAACAAGGAACCTGCAGATTTCACCATTTTAATTAATAACTAAAATTATAAAATACATTTGGAAGACATTATGACATTGCTTACGTGCTTTTAGTTGACACTAAATTGGCTGACTGTAAATGGTATATACATGTGTGTGCCATGTGGTAGACTGGTATTGTATTTAGGGTTGGTTCACACCTTCTGACTATTGCTTCTAAACATAGGTTCTGACTCTCTGTCACCTTGTAATTGAACAGCACCAAATATTAAGGACTAACAGAGTAATAATCTGAAAAGTCAAGTAATGAAAAATTGCTATTCTCCCAAATGGAAACTAAAGTTGAGATTGTGGTCAATTGCTAAATTACCATTATATGGGTGCAAGCAACTTCCTAATTACCTGAAGCATAAGTTAATGTGCCAGCATCACAGTGAAATCCATAAGCAGTACATGTCTGTACAGTTCTGTATGAATGTATATCAAGTTTATGTTCAGTTAGCTATAAAAAAAAAACACAACAGAGATGGGGCTATATCAAACAAAAAATCAAAGAAACTTAAAGGATTCAGGATTCAGCATTTTTCAAGTCAAAGTTATTTCTTCACAATCATGGCATGTATTAATTTGCCACATATAATTGTAGCATTTTTTTAATTAATTTTAAAAATACCTCTTGAAGCTTACAATGGGGCCAAAGGGTACCAGGGAACAGAGTGCAGCCTGACGGATCAGAGATTTTTGCCACCAATACCGATAAGGAGTCTGTGATTTCTCATAACCAGTATTAGTGGCTGATAAATAGCCCCTTGTTAAGAAAGAAAAAAAACTACAAAAATATTCTAATATATTTTTTTATATTTTATAACAAAATAAATACAAACTAGATTAACCTATGTACAAAAAATATCAATGAACAATTATTCAGAAAAATATTCAGAAAAATAAATATTGTATTAATGAAAATGCCTTATAATTTATCAAGTACATCCATTTTGAAGCATAAAAGACTTAAGAAAACATGCTTTCCCATCCTTGTGATAGCAAAAAGAAATTAGAAGTAATTATCTCAAATTCTAAGAACTATTTTTCTTGAGGTAAGAATACATTTCTTGCTTGCTTGCTTGTCTGCTCACAGCTGACATCGTGAATGGAGTTTAGACTTAAACACAAAACCAAACACGTGCCTGAAGCTGTTTACAGCATGGACATATCCAGGATGAAAGTAAAGCTTTTACAGTTTCCATCAAGTTCATTTTGGTAATCACGATACCTTAAAACTATGGCTTGTAGTGCTTAAGTTGAATGTAAGCCCTCGATTGGAGGAACTACTGAAAATAGAAGTGTGAGTCTGTAGAGCTCATTTCTTTGTGGAGGAATACTTGCAGCCGAAAAGAAAAAGAAAACATGATCCTGATTGGCCATTACTGAAGCCAAATGAAGTTCCAAACATATTTAAGGTGAGTCATTTCATTACACCTGCAAGGCTGAAAAGTGGAGCCAGAGAATATTAACAATGGAAACTGAAAACTGCACAGATGAAAAGACCTTATGTAGGGTGGTAAGGCAAACCAATCATTACTGGTGCTGCTTCACAAATCTAGCATTGTGAGTTTGACTCGTGTGTCTGATCACTGTCTGTGTTGAGTTTGTGTGTTAGTGTTCTCTCTAATAAACAAAGCCACAAAGATAATTTGATTTGGCAATTCCAGGATAGCATGAATGGGATTATGCATGGGTGCGTGTGCAAGTTGTTTGTGGAATGGGCTGGTGCCCATTACTTGCCTTTCTCACACTGCTGTGGAGGAAGAGACACCAGCAATGAGATGAGATTCAGAGCCAGTTTTCCTTTAAAACGGTTGAATGTCACACGTTTTTTTTTTTTTTTTTTTTATTTCCTTCATAAGCAATATGGATACAGTGTTTTAAAATCTATCTATCTATCTATCTATCTATCTATCTATCTATCTATCTATCTAAATTATTTGTACAAACTCAAAATGCAGATTAATATCCAATAATATTTGTCCCCTGAAAAATGGATGTACTTTGTAAACTTAAGTTGTTTTATCCATGTATGGACCCTGATACCCTTCATCCCCATTGCTAACTGCAAGAACGAGGGATGTTCAAAAAGTTTCCGCACTTTTATGTTTTCATTCGAAATGGTGAAGGCAGGAGCATTAGTAATTGGGCATTATAAAGTTGGTACAATGCTAGGAAAAGTGCATCGCAAATGAAGGTGACTATGTAGAAAAGTGATGGCATTTGTTTTTGAAATTCTTAATAAATAGAGTTAAAAAAAAGTGCGGAAACTTTTTGAACATCCATCGTATTTTTTAAATTTATAAAAAATACTTCATTTAAGAATGCCATTTTATGTGTCAAATTAATAAATACAATGACCATGAAGAAATAACTTCAACTTAAAAAAAAATACTTACTTGAAATTTTAAGTTTGGTAACTTTGCTTCTGCAAGCTTAGGTATTTTAACCAGGAAAGTTGGACACTCATTTATTTTCTTTATTTTCTTCCATTTGTTCTGAGATTTACAATATGAATTACCAGTTTGTCTTCTTTGTTTCCATTGGTAAAAGCCATTTCCCTCCTGTTTACCTCATTGGTGGCAGCATTTATGTGATGCTAGAAGCATTAATGTATTGATGAATTAAATTATTTACAGAGAGTAATAAAGAATTTCAGTTAACAATACAGCATGAAAGGCCTGGTGAAAGAATCCAACCTGTCCTGTGTATGACGTTAAACTGCATCCATCCTGCATGTAGGCTCTCCAACTTGCAGGGAAAAACCTGGGGGTTGGTGGCAGAATTGGCACTCCAGCCACCATAAAAAAAATTCACACTGTTCCATTCCATCTGAACTAGTGTGGTGCTGAGGTGTCACCTATTACATGGCTGCACTCGGGTCCTAATCTGGGATCCTGAGTTGGTTTGTCATATGGTGGGTGCGGCAATGCGCTATATCAGTGTGTGCTCCTAACCTCCTCCTCCTCCTCCTTCTTCCCACTCACAAAAAAGATGTAATTTTTTTTCCATCTTGGCAGCTTTTCTACTGTACAATGGATTCACTGTACTACTGACGTATAGCCAGTCTGCTACGACTACAGTGCTGACTGCCACAAGTCCGCTATGGCTGCTGTGCGCTTTGAGACTTCTCTAGACTGAATCCTCCAATCCTCGTTACTACTTTGTTAATTACAGGGGATTTTTCCAGACTGCTGGACAGCGTTACCTGATTGAGCCACTTCAGGCGAATGACACGGGAGATCATGCTGTTATCCAGTTTGAGAAAGTCAATGAGACACCAGCAGTGTGTGGAGTGACAAACACCACATGGGATGATAACTACCCCAAGATAAACAGGGTGCGCTCCAGGGTGAGTGCATCTTTTTCTTCTTTGTACTTTAGGGATTTTAGGAAAATGTGCATTAAAGTGTTTATTGGAGAAATACTCACAATTATTGATTTGTTATGTGCAAAATATAAAACTTGTTCAGGATTTTAATAACATTCTCAAACATCCTGCCTAATCTAAATCAGGGTCACAGTGAGCTAGAACCTGTCCTAGCAGGAATGGGTGCAAGGGAGGGCCACTAGTCCACCACAGGGTCCCTCCAGATTCATACACGGCAAGTTCAGAATAACCACTTAACTTAACACGGATGTCTATGTGATGTTGTAGGAAAACAGGGGAATCGTAAATCATATAAAGCACAACTGAATCAATATATATATATGTGTATATATTACCTTATTATATGCTGTATTACCTTTATTTTACATATTTTTTTACAAATTGCATATCTTCTAATTAGTTTTTATTAATTAATATATTTAGTTGCCGGACGAAAAATGGCACACTGGGTAGGGATGCTGGCTCAGGGGTACAGAGTTCTAGGTTCAGATCCCAACCTGAACAAGTGTCGGTGTGGTATTTGTATCTTCTGCTTGAGCAATTTTCATGTTTCTGCAGTTTTCAATTTTTTGTCAAAGATGTGCATTTGGCTGGATAGGCGATTCTAACATTGGCCTCACATGCATCAGTGTACCATGGGACAGACTGGCCCCCAGTCCAGTCCTTACTGATATTAGGCCCTGATTTTATGTTCAGTAGATGGATGATGGGTCTATGAAAGTTACATAGTTTCTTCAATATTTTGCAAGGATTTATAAATGCTGTTCTGTAGTACTAGGGTGTGGTACCATGTTAGCCAATATGGAAATACTGTTTTTACTTATTGTCTTGTGATCTACAGTATAATTTCCATAAAAAAATTAAAAAAACAGGTGATTATTAGCCAAACTCAATTGCCACAGTGTTTTGAAAGGGGACACTTCACACGGGTCAGTCCTACTATTTGTGGTGCACTACATTTCATATCATTTTTTATGCCAGTCTTATCAAGCAAAATGCTCACTCTGAAATCTGTCCCAAAATCTGTCATGCTGTTCGTAGAGTCAACAGTGTTACACTGCCATCCTAAACAGTTGAAGAAAATTAACTCTTAGAAAAGTAGAGACACTATTTTTTTAATTTTTTGTCTTCAAATATATCATTAACTGTTTCCATTGATTAAATGTCCATTTTTAAGTTTAACTACTAATTTCAAATTTTGCTTTTGCCAACTTGTTTCCATGTGCGGCCGTAACAAATTAACAAAACTTTGCAAAAGGCAACAAGATCACATACTGCCATTTCTAGGCCTACCTTGTGCCACAGGCATATGGTGTGCTTGGTGGAATGCATATTTTGAATTCTTTCCTCAGCTAAAAGTTACTGTGATTACATTAGTATGGAAGCTGACAGAAGATCTGCATATATATTTTTGTAGTTGTTTCTTGAGACAATGCAATAATTTTCAAAATGTTTTCCAAAGCATATCACTTAATGTTTAGCTTACTAGATATAGTATGATAACGGGATTGCAGGTCACTAAAAATGTTGATTATGAAGTAAGAGGGCATTCTGCAAAGAAGACGTAGGAGACACCAGAGAAGGGGTTACAATTACATTTGGACAGCTATTATAAGCTTACAATGGGTAGGGTGCCTGGGTGGTGCGGGCGGTTTGTCACAAAAATAACTGCATTGGGTCTCAGTACAAAACATAAACTAATGACATTGTACTTTTTTGAGAAAATTATTCTATCATTTTGAGAAAACAATAAAGGATAACCTTCTGTACATTAACCATAAAAGATGGCCACCTATAATTCTTTGGCTGATTGACTATGATGTATTTCATCGAGTGTGCATGATGCAGCTGTATTTACCAGTTCAGACTTGTATAGCTATGCAGAACAATTTCAAAATTCTAAATATTATGAACGCCTAGATAGGATACATATTCACTAGCCTATTTTTAAACTAAATCACTAGTGTCCTTTTTAAATGTGCAAGAGGGAATGTGGTTATATTATTGTTTGAAAGTGACATTGCACATTATGCTGAACTGTAGATTATGAATTTGAAAGTCTGTATGTTTTGTTATAGGAGGGCATGTGATGAAAATCCTGTCACATCACATGAAATTTGTAAATTCATTATTCTTCCTGTTAAAAATATTTCCTCTAAGGTTTTTCACAGTATTAGAAAGTATTCACAATTATCTTTTAAATCAGAACAGAAAAAATATTCATAAAATATTACCAACAAATTACCATTTTTATCGCCTACACTGGCAAACATTACAAATTAACAACAAAACAAATTCTCACAAGCTCCTTCAGATGGAAACCTGGCTATTGAAGCTTGTGATATGAAGAGGCATTGTGCACCCGGCCAAACACCAGGAGAAACAGGTAACTTAGCTGAGAAACATAAACCGATAGCAGCCATAATCACAGGGAAAACACCACATATAAATAAAGATGAAAAATAACAAACCTACAGTCTTTCTGGGACTTTGTAAACAAGTGTTTTGTCAGTCCATTTGGTGATTTGACTTGCCCACTTCCCACCACAGTATGACATTAATGTACTTTCTCTCTCACCTCATACTTCTTATCCTGAGTCCCACACTCAGTTCAGACCTGGCCTCTCTTCTTCCCACAAGTTGTTTCCATTCTTTTATCAGAACTCTGGCTTTGAGGATTTAAATGTCCACCCCAGACTACTTCTGGTCTGGCATTAGAACCTTAGAAGTCAGGGGAAGCTTTCTATTTGCTCCAGGGACACATTGCTAAAACATTCCTCAGCTGACTCTTGATGTTTGTGCACAGTGTCTAGCTGCTCCAGATGTCCCTGCACCCTTGGCCATCCAGCTGTCTCTAAAAGGCTGGTCACCCACGGCAGTACTCTGCTGCCTGCTTTAAGGGGGTGGGCAACATAATGCCATATCTTCACATTTGAAAATATGCACCCCCTAGCTAATAGTAATTGTGGTCACCTTAGGTGTTTCCTCCCTGGCCTCAGTTTCTTTCCAGTGAGTGTGTCATGTGCATCAACATGTGCTAAGACACCTGCGTTTTAGTGTTTTGATGTAGGATTGCATACTACCACCCAGGCAGAAACACTCTCATGTCAGTGCCCCTGCCTAATGCCCTTCTGGGGAATGCTGCCACAAAGCACCGGTGTGCACTGAACCATACTTGATACCAGTGAGTTTCTCTGTTTTCCTCTTAAAATGTCTGTAGGATTAGGGTTAGGGTTAGGGTTAGGGATGTAGGATTCTGTCCTGCGCCATACCAATTCAGTTGTGTCCTTTTTATGGCACACTTCTGCCAGCAGAATATACCATCACAGTATTAGCAAAAAAATCTGCTTCTATATCCTAACATTGTTCAAAAAAGAAAAAAAAAATACAGAACAAAGGTACAGCACTTTAGGAAAAGAATAAGCTGTATTATTAAAGTAATATTTACATATTTATTTTCAGAATTTTTTTATTTATTGTTAAAACTTTAGTAACTGAGGTTTTTTGTGTTTTTCTTATAAATTTTTCAGGGACGTTCATTAACAGAACAGTTGAAATATGTTGAACTCTTCATAGTTACTGATACTTTACTGGTAAGTGCTTTTTTAAGTTTTAAAATGAGAACTGAATCCTGTGTGCTAAAATAAAAGTTTTATAAATAAAAGCATAAAGTGGTTGTTGTCAGCGGCATGGTGGCGCAGTGGGTAGCGCTGCTGCCTCGCAGTTGGGAGACCTGGGGACCCGGGTTCGCTTCCCGGGTCCTCCCTGCGTGGAGTTTGCATGTTCTCCCCGTGTCTGTGTGGGTTTCCTCCGGGCGCTCCGGTTTCCTCCCACAGTCCAAAGACATGCAGGTTAGGTGGATTGGTGATTCTAAATTGGCCCTGGTGTGTGGGTGTGTTTGTGTGTGTCCTGCGGTGGGTTGGCACCCTGCCCAGGATTGGTTCTCTGCCCTGTGTTGGCTGGGATTGGCTCCAGCAGACCCCCATGACCCTGTGTTCGGATTCAGCGGGTTGGAAAATGGATGGATGGATGGTTGTTGTCATATTACCAAATGTAATTTGGGTCTTCTGTTTCAAGAGACTATTGTATGCATAATTGATTGAAGAATAGTAACATTTTGAGGACAATACTAGTTTTGCTTTTCTTCTTTGACAGTTTTTGAAATGTGTTTTTGCAGTACAAGAAAATGAAGAATGACCTCAATGAAGTACGAAAACGAGTATTTGAAATAGTCAATTACATCAATGTGGTAAGAATGAAACAAGGGTGTTAAGCTTTATTTGTTTTGATGATATGAATAAATTGTTACAGTCTCACAGATATTGTACAAAAAAGAAACCAAAAGACAGCCAACCTAACCCAAACCGTTTAATTATTGCAGGGCACATGCTCACCCTTAATGATGCCTTTCTTCTTTACACACTTTTATTACATTACACAAAATTCAAGGTATACAGCTTTTCTAGATTCCCTCAGTGCATTCTCTCTTATTTGTAAATGCAGGTGTATAAGCCCTTGAAGACATTTGTCGCTCTGGTAGGATTGGAATATTGGACAACTTCTGACAAAATCAGCATAACCGCACCAGCTGGTGCAACCCTGGACACATTTACAAAGTGGCGAAACTCTGAACTGGTGACCACGCTGAAACACGATAATGCACAGCTGCTCACGTAAGGGTCACTGATCATTATTAAAGGGAAAGCAAAACGGATTCTGCAGAAAGCTTACATTCACAGAGTTAACTTGTGGCCTGCTACTTTTCATTTAAGAAGGGGAGCAGCAATGAATGGAAAACAAAACTTACTTGGTGTTAATAGTTTAAGAGGCATTAGGCAGACAATTTATAATATGTGCTATCACAGTTCTACTGACAACATGAAAGACTACTTAAAATCTTTATTCTTTTTCTTACCAGGGGAATTGACTTTGAAGGTGCAACTGTTGGACTGGCTTATGTGGGGACAATGTGCTCACAATATTCTACAGGAGTAATTCAGGTAGGAGCGACATTGTGATTGGTGCACAATCGTCATGTGTCCAGAACAGTGCTGCAGCAGTGATGAATGAGTGTACCTGTCACATCACCGCAGTCTGATCATCCCTGCTCTGTCTGCCAATAAAAGTGAGAATCAATTGACGCATACATTTGTGCTGCCATTCTTGCCCACTACTCACTGCACATGCCACACATCTGTTGGTATCTTTAGATCTTCATCAAACCTCATTTTTGTCACTGACTAGTGTATGTAACAACAGGTTACTAAGGCCTTTTACTCTCGTTAGCTTCCTGAATCTTTTAGGACCGCAATGGTGCCTGTTTTAAAAATGAATCTATGGAGATAAGTATTCTGTAATTCACAGTGATTAATATTCACCCCAGTTTCCGAATTCTTTCTCCTTTTTTAGTCTGGTAGACTAAATCTATTTAAATGTACCACATAAGATCTATTACCATTATTCTTCTTCTTATTAAAGCTTTTTCTCAAATCATCTTGCCTTTGACTGCCTCATAAATGTGGTTAGGCCAGACCAGATGTTCATTTATACCAAAGATTACCATTAAAAGTTCAATCCGCCAATTGTGCCAACTTGACAACACTACTAGTTCTTTGTGTAGGTATCAATATATTGAGCTAAAGTGGGAGCCAAAAATATTTTCCCATGACAAACAGTGTATTAAATTATTTCAATAAACTAGGCAAACTTGGCTCAGCAAATAACCTACTGACAAGCAGTCTGCTGCTGAAGCATCCATCACACATTTCAGCATTTATTCAATTCAAATAGAATTAGTTCCATGATTCTTGTTCATTTGTTTCTTTTTAGGATCACTCAGCCTCAAGCACTGCAGTAGGAGCAACTATGGCTCACGAAATGGGGCACAATTTAGGAATGAGTCATGATTCTAGCAGCTGTATTTGTCAAGATCCCAGCTGTATCATGGCGCCAGCCCTTAGGTAAGTTGCTGCTCTTCAAACTCCACACATTGAGCAACTGAAGTGCAAGTGCACTGCCTAGTTTTTAGTATGAAAATGATTTTTAAAAAGAAAAGTAGATAAAAAAAAAGTCAGGACCAGCATGCACTATTTCTCATCTGGGTGAGCAGTAAGTACAGTGCACCTTTCTGACAAGTCACTTTTGGAAGTTGACAGAAGCCTTACAGGAGCTTTATTTTAAAATAACAGGTAATGTCTTCATCTGCACATTTTAAATCTGAGAGACAGAATGGTGGGGAGCACCCACCACACAATGAACCACCAGGACTGGGACCCGAGAGCAGCGGGCGACACCGCAGCACCACACTGAACAGTGGGAGGTTTTTTGGTTTTTTTTCTTTTAAGGTGGTTGCAGTGCCAATCCTTCCACCAAACCCCAAGTTTTCCCTGCAAGATGGACTGAACTGTTAAAACTGTATTAGCAATGTCTGACTAGAATTTAAAATGGTTCTGTATTTTAATTCATTCTTGTTTATCATGGTGCCAGAGTGCAACAACTTGTTGAAAGATCAGGCATATAAGAAAGAATCTCTCTGCACTCTGTAAACGTGACAGTACTTCAAGGGAAAACAAATTACTGCCATCATACACTACAGTAACTTATACAGTAATCCCTCGCTATATCGCGCTTCGCCTTTCGCGGCTTCACTCCATCACGGATTTTATATGTAAGCATATTTAAATATATATCGCGGATTTTTTTCTAGTTCGCAGATTTCTGCGGACAATGGGTCTTTTAATTTCTGGTACATGCTTCCTCAGTTGGTTTGCCCAGTTGATTTCATACAAGGGATGCTATTGGCAGATGGCTGAGAAGCTACCCAGCTTACTTTTCTCTCTCTCTTGCGCTGACTTTCTCTGATCCTGACGTAGGGGGATTGAGCAGGGGGGCTGTTCGCACACCTAGACGATAAGGACGCTCGTCTAAAAATGCTGAAAGATTATCTTCACGTTGCTATCTTTTGTGGTGCTGCTTCCTGAAACGACATGCTGTACGGTGCTTCGCATACTTAAAAGCTCGAAGGGCACGTATTGATTTTTGACTGAAAAACAAACTCTGTCTCTCTCTCTCTCTATCTCTCTCTCTCCCTGCTCCTGACGGAGGGGGTGTGAGCTACCGCCTTCAACAGCTTTGTGCCGCGGTGCTTCGCATACTTAAAAGCCAAACAGCCCTATTGATTTGTTTGCTTTCCTCTGTCTTTCTGACAGACTCTGCTCCTGACGCGCACTCCTTTGAAGAGGAAAATATGTTTGCATTCTTTTAATTGTGAGACAGAACTGTCATCTCTGTCTTGTCATGGAGCACAGTTTAAACTTTTGAAAAAGAGACAAATGTTTGTTTGCAGTGTTTGAATAACGTTCCTGTCTCTCTACAACCTCCTGTGTTTCTGCGCAAATCTGTGACCCAAGCATGACAATATAAAAATAACCATATAAACATATGGTTTCTACTTCGCGGATTTTCTTATTTCGCGGGTGGCTCTGGAACGCAACTCCCGCGATGGAGGAGGGATTACTGTATTACTATTTATTAGATTACAGTTCATTATACACCAGGGATTAAACAGAAGAAAAGAAAATGATGGCAGCTTTAAAGGTGTTAAGTTTTAGCCTTCATCTCTTTCATTCCTTTTGTGGAGGACTCTAATTAATGTAAACTCTAAGTTTTTGCAGTTTTCTTTACTATGACTACATCCATCCATCCATTTTCCAACCCGCTGAATCCAAACACAGGGTCACGGGGGTCTGCTGGAGCCAATCCCAGCCAACACAGGGCAGGAACCAATCCCGGGCAGGGTGTCAACCCACCGCAGGACACACACAAACACACCAAGCACACACTAGGGCCAATTTAGAATCACCAATCTACCTAACCTGCATGTCTTTGGACTGTGGGAGGAAACCGGAGCGCCCGGAGGAAACCCACGCAGACACGGGGAGAACATGCAAACTCCACGCAGGGAGGACCCGGGAAGCGAACCCAGGTCCCCAGGTCTCCCAACTGCGAGGCAGCAGCGCTAACCCACTGCTCCACCGTGCCGCCCCTATGACTACATGTTACGACTAAATTAAATAGAGAGAATTTAGAAAAAAAATCATAAATAGTAGGAGACTAAAAAAATATGAAGCCAAGAAAATGAGAAAAAAGGAAAGATTGGCATTGTATAATGATGTTGGAAAAGAGTCTGTCAGGAAATTCCAGTGCTGATCTCTTATCTAACAATCATGACATTGCGTAGTTCATGCTTCACACACAGGAGTTCATAGTTTTTAAAGGGATTGCAAGGTTTCACTTTGGACCTTGCATACCCTACCAGGTAGCCTGTAAGCTACTGACCCCAAATATTTCTTTTGTTTATCCAATTGCAGCACAGGCAGGTGACGTGACTTGCTAACAGAGCATCAGTAGCAAGATTTGAACCCACAACCTCAGGGTTTGAGAGCCAAAGCCTTACCCACTCTGCTATAATGTCTGCAACTGATGTTTAAGGCAACAAGTACACAACTGAGTCTTCTTTGACGCCTAAAGTATAGCAAAGGGCAAGAAGCAAATCAACACTGGGGCTGCTAGCAGAGTGAATTGCATTCATACAAATTTCTAACCAGAATCTCTTGTGTGCTTTCTTAGTAAAGTGTGCGGGACAGTGAGTGCATTATCACCACCTATTAACACAATGAATTTGCTTCTTCTGTAGCTACAACATTCCCAAGCGCTTCAGCAGCTGCAGTTTCCAGAACTACCAGGATTTTCAATCTCAGAGAAACCCTGTGTGTTTGACAAATGTGCCCAATATGAATGACGTGAAGGCTGACCCTGTGTGTGGCAATGGCTTTTTAGAGCGTGGAGAGGAATGTGACTGTGGAACAGTAGAGGTGACTAGCTTGGCTCCTTTCTGCCCATTCACTGTTAAGGTGTCTTCTTTGTTAATCAAAAATCTAAACACATTTTTCTTTCTAGGAATGCACAAATATCTGCTGCAACGCCACCACCTGTAAGCTCACTGCAGACTCACAGTGTGCC
Source organism: Erpetoichthys calabaricus (assembly GCF_900747795.2). NCBI lineage: Eukaryota > Metazoa > Chordata > Cladistia > Polypteriformes > Polypteridae > Erpetoichthys > Erpetoichthys calabaricus. Next base: position 47,235,405 of record NC_041394.2, read on the forward strand.
ACAGGAGAATGCTGCGATAACTGTAAGGTAAGCTATTGTACCACTGAATTAGGATGAAATACAACAACAACAACATTTATTTATATAGCACATTTTTATACAAAAAGTAGCTCAAAGTGCTTTACATAATGAAGAAAAGAAAAATAAAAGACAAACTAAGAAATTAAAATAAGACAACATTAATTAACATAGAATAAGAGTAAGGTCCAATGGCCAGGGGGTACAGAAAAAACAAAAACAAAAACTCCAGACGGCTGGAGAAAAAAATAAAATCTGCAGGGGTTCCAGGCAACGAGACCACCCAGTCCCCTCTGGGCATTCTACCTAACATAAATGAAATAGTCCTCTTTGTATTTAAGGTTCTCATGGAAGGACTTGATGATGATGGTCATGCAGACTTCTGGCTTTTAATCCATCAATGTTGGAACATCGCAGTGCTTTGAGTAGATGGTGGTGGCTTGCGCCGGAAAGGAAACAGAAGAGAGAGTAGGGGTTAGTACAGATTTTAGAGCCACCATGAATAGTTATTATAATGAATTGGATATACAGAGTATCAGGATTAAATTACAGTGAAGTTATGAGAAGGCCATGTTAAATATGGTCATGTTGTGCTGTGTATAAAACCTTCGGAAGTTATAGTCAGGCAGAGAGCAAACAAAGTAGAGAGAAAACTTGAGACACTGGAGTGTGTAGTATGGGCACACTAAGCAAAGACTTGTCAGAAGTTTGTCGGATGCAGAACACAAGTTTCCCCGAGTACAGTAAGCAGTGCCTTGCCATCTTATAAATCTGTTGTTGATGTCAATGAACTCTTGCTGCTTTAATAATTAGAACCATTAATGGCTTGGCTTGCAGCTGGGCTTCTTTTTCTGCTTATCAGCAGAATAATGGTGCACACAGCAGTATGCTAGCTCCCTTTCATTCCTTTTAAAAAATAAACAAAAAATTGTAAATTATATAAAAGAAAATTGCATCTAAAACCAAAGCATTTGCGCTCTTACAGTTTTCTCAAACAGGGTTACATTTCTCTGACTGTAAGTGTCCAGGAGTGATTGTACGTTTCCATGGATTAGCCTTGGAGTGATAAATATTTGTAAGTGTAGCCCCCTCTCACACAAGTCATTTACTTCTTGATTTTTCCTGTAATGGGAGATGAGCGCAAGTTTATAGAAACTAAAAACTGGTGTACCTTACATTTCATAAATAGGTCTTCCCTAAGTTTAAGAAAATTTACTCAAACCACCTTTCAAATTCCTTTTTACTTTATTCCCTTTTAAACAAGTTCAAATGAGGCCAACGACTTAAAAACAAGCAGACGTTGGCCTAATCCACAAGAGAGTCACAAGCCGTCCCCTTCCTGCCTGCTGTGCTGCTTGCCTTCCAGCAAAGAGCGAGAGGCAGAGTGAGGGAGTGAGAACAGGAAAAACAGAAAGGCATGCTGAGAACAAACAGAAGAATGCATGCTGCACTTGTGAAACCCACCTGCCAATGTTTAAGCATCAACCAGATAAACAAACATAAAACATGAAATAACTAAAGGAGCCTTCGAGTGCTCGGCATGATATGCAAAAACGCCATGAAAAGTACATCTGCACATTTTGAGTTGCTGTAATTTCACATTAAGTTCAGAATTCCATTTAAACATTTTCCATGTTTCTAATTCTGTATACTAAACGTTTACCACATTTCTTGGATTTTCACATCCCCTGTTTAACACAGACAGTCAATGAACCTGCTGTTTCCTAAAGGTGAGAAGGAATGAGTCTGGTGCCAGTACCTTTAATTTTATTCAATTGTGTACTAAAATTCACTGTGTCTCTGTATACAGTGAGAAAATGCATTCACTCTTGGTTTCTAAAATGTGCATTTTTACATGTTGTTGCTTTTTTAATGTAAAAAACAAAGACTGACTGACTACCTCTATAGCTTATGTGCATGTTTTCTATTGTCTACAGATAATACCAGCAGGTACTGAATGCAGACCCAGCAAGGATGAGTGTGACATCCCTGAGGCCTGCAATGGTGTGTCTGCCACCTGCGGCGAAAATGTCTTTGCTGTCAATGGATTGCCTTGCCAGAGTGGAAAAGGGTACTGTTATAATGGCACATGCCCACTGCTTCCAGATCAGTGTATTTCCATGTGGGGGAATGGTAAGGACTTGGGTAGATTTATCAGGGTAGATGTCCTGTTTTCACCTGTATCTGACTGCATGTTTTACTATTTATCATCCATCCATCCATTATCCAACCCGCTATATCCTAACTACAGGGTCTGCTGGAGCCAATCCCAGCCAACACAGGGTGCAAGGCAGGAAACAAACCTCAGGCAGGGTGCCAGCCCACCGCAGGGCTCACACACACACCCACCAAGCACAAACTAGGGACAATTTAGGATCGCCAATGCACCTAACCTGCATGTCTGTGGACTGTGGGAGGAAACCGGAGCACCCGGAGGAAAGCCACGCAGATACAGGGAGAACATGCAAACTCCACATAGGGAGGACCCGGGAAGCGAACCCAGGTCTCCTAACTGCGAGGCAGCAGCGCTACCACTGCACCACCGTGCCGTCCTACTATTTAGTAGCCTTTGATAATTTTGGAAAATCCATTTACGGCCCTCGTTTTCTCTTCTTAAGTCTAAAGATAGCTTTCTTAAGGCCATGTCACATTACACAACTGTTTTAGTGATTTGTCAGTCATAGCTTTAATTTACATAATCTTAGTGAATCTGAGGCAGTCAGCAGTGTGCTTCCATTAAGGAGACTCATGTGATGTGACATACCTAGCAACTCACGCTAACTAGTCCATGACTCAGATGGGTTCTGTGTGTGAGAGAGCTGACAATCAATGAATGCTCATCCAGAAGTGCAATTCATATAACGCAGCAGCAAGGGATAAGGAACGCAGGAATTTTGAACCTCATAAACAAGAGAAGCTTGTGTCTCTTATGTCTCATATTTTACAAACCTCTACAAAATGGAAAGAATGGCTGAACTGACCATACCTGTTAACCCTTTGAACAGTGCTGACTCTATCAGGCCGCACATTACTGGTTGTTACTGAAGCTGGTGAGCATGACTGTGCTGGCAGGTTGGCATACAGCCACTAAATTTGACTTTTTCTGTGATTTTCAATTGTTTAAATTGATATGGTCTGGAGATGAGATCAGCAGATATGATTTCTTGAGTGGGACAAAAATAGCATTACTATTCATTACACACATCCCAGTGCATCTACACCTTTCAAACCTAACTTCACACAGAATTTCAAGAAATCCAAATTAATACACTAAGGCTGTATCAATGTTTCACTTTTTCCTTGCTAGCACAACCCTGCTGCTTTTCATTTTGTTTTTCTCAAAGAGCTATGCATCCATTTCTGCTCCATTACAGAATATACAGTTTAAATTTATGCACCTTAACAGTCGTTTTATTTCTTCCACAAAACCTTGAGAATGATAACACTGGTCAACAAGCATTTTGCTACTGGGATTCTTTCACCTGCACTTTAACAAATTTCACTTGTTGACTCCAAATCTGAAAGCTGTTTTCGTCCAGCATGTCCCATTTTTTTAGTTATGATGTTCCCGGTCTTGGACAACTAGGGTGACTGGACAGTAAAGGCGATGTGTTTCAGCATTTAAGAAATAAGTTTGGTCTCAAGAAAAATGAAGCCAAAATTAAGGAAGGTGTTTTTGTTGGCCGTGAAATACGTGAACTGATGCTTGACGAGGAGTTCAAAAGGAAACTTAAGCCCACTGAATCAACACCTTCCTCATTCATGCAGGTTGTCCAGAATTTTCTTGACAGTCACAGAGCAGAGAATTATACTGAGCTTGTGGAGAATATGCAGAAAGTATATCAGCTTACGGGAGCCAGAAAGTCACTGAAGACGCATTTTTTACATTCTCATCTCGACTTTTTTCCACCAAATCTAAGCGATGTCAGAGATGAGTATTGGGAAAGATTTCATCAAGATATAAAGGTGATGGAAAACTGATATCAGGGAAAATTCACTCCGAGCATGATGGGTGACTACTGTTGGTTCTTGCAAAGAGAGACGGATGTGCAGTACAAGCGCAAAAGCAATTACCTCAGACAATTTTGAGCACACTGACCTCGCTTTTATATTGAGGTAGATTTTAAAGAATATTTACGTCAGTGTCTCTGGTCTCGTCTTCTGGTTTATTTTCAGAATAAACACATTCAGACAATTTTGATGGGACAGAATCCAAACTCTAGATATTGTGTTGATATTTTATATTAATATTCAAAAGTGTCAAAACGGCAATGATGTGTATCTCTAAAATCTGATGTGCTAGCTTAATTCCAATTTCATATATGAAATCCGTGTAAAAAACGTAATAAAGAGCTGCTCTGAAGTTCCCAGTAGCAAACAAAAAATATTTTTTGTAGACCAGTGTAACCTTTGTTAATATAAACCCTAAATAAAAAGTAAATGTGTTATTTGTAACTCAGCTTCCTCTTTGCTATTCTATATTTATATTGAATGTTAACAGTCCAACTCCATCTTTGAGCACTCACCTCTTCCTGTTGCCATCTAATTTACTATCCATCCATCCATCCATTTTCCAACCCGCTGAATCCGAACACAGGGTCACGGGGGTCTGCTGGAGCCAATTCCAGCCAACACAGGGCACAAGGCAGGAAACAATCCTGGGCAGGGTGCCAACCCACCGCAGGACACACACAAACACACCCACACACCAAGCACACACTAGGGCCAATTTAGAATCACCAATCCACCTAACCTGCATGTCTTTGGACTGTGGGAGGAAACCGGAGCGCCTGGAGGAAACCCACGCAGACACGGGGAGAACATGCAAACTCCACGCAGGGAGGACCCGGGAAGCGAACCCAGGTCCCCAGATCACCCAACTGCGAGGCAGCAGCGCTACCCACTGCGCCACCGTGCTGCCCTCTAATTTACTAATTCATTCCAATTTTAAACATTACAGCTGATGCTGATGACACTGAACATTTTACTGTCATCTACAATCTATACACAAGAATTTATTGTTTCTATGAAAAAACTTTTGTTTAAAGTATTTCACAACCATACATACTTTGGCACTGTAATTGCAATCAGAAGTTGATTTTTCTTTTTTCCTTCAACACCAATGATTACATTCTCACATTTTCTTTAGATTTGATGGTATTCTGGGTAGGTACTCGATACAATGAAAAGTGCAATGTGATGTTCGGTATTTCATATGAAAATTCTTGGGCCTAACTGATAACCAACACACTTTACCTCCAGTTAACAAAGAGTGCCACACTCCACTTTGACTTCGCTTTGTTTCCCTCCACAGATGCTTTAGTGGCACCTGACCGTTGTTTCAATCTGAATACCGGGGGGCAGTACTATGCATTCTGCAAGCGAACTTCAACTGGTTATATTGCCTGCCAGCAAAAGTGAGTATGATCATTTTCAATGTTTAAACAAATCTGAAAATAATCTATTAGTGTTTATCTATTAAAACTTTAAACTGTCAGGAATGACAGATAGCCAAGATCACGAGCAGCGTCAGTTCTGGAGGGCTGCAAGTTTTTGTTTCAATCCAGTTGCCTAAGTAGAAAGCAATCCCTGCCAATAACAGATCTGATGGAATTTCATGGCTTGTTAGTGTTTTAACTCTGCAATGTCAGGTCATTCTTATATTGTAGATTCTTCCCTTTTTAAGGTTATTATCCAAATGATTTAAAGCCTAAAGCAGAAGAATAATTCTCACTCCTATACTTTTTTTCTCGTCACTTTCCTCCTAAGTATTTTATTACTCCAAATAGTGCACAATGAACACACAGAGGTGTAACTGCAAACAAGCTAGATGAAGAACTGCTGGTTCCTTTGTCATTTGCCACTTATTGCTAATAAGGAGCAATTAAAAGCAGTGAATGCAGCTGTTTAAGGCTAAAATAAGCAATTAAGATTCAAAACGCTTAACAGGCGAGACAACTAAAATGAAGCAGAGAAAGTTTCTTGAGCAATAAGTGCTTTATCAGCAAAAATGGACTTCTTGTCAAACAACTGTTTTAGAAAAAGCTGTGTGACTCCTCCAGTAAAGAGTGTAAATGTTGGCTGTTCTCCCACTTACAAGGGCTGAGTGATGGTGTGTGAGTTGTCCAAGGTAACATTTCACTGTACAAATACAATCAGTTGTGATTGTAACTCATTTTATTAAAATATTCCCTGCAACTGCCAGTACACGGGCTATTGTGCACAATGTGTTGGTATAGCTGTCATTTTTTTATATGACACTCATGGTAATTTCTAGCTGCAAGTGGGCTGTACTTTACTAAAATGTAACAGACTACAGAACAATAATGTACTAAAGAAGCGTTATTATTAAATATTTGTAACTGCCTTAAGTATGGTACATTCTGATATATAAATAAGAGTACAGTACATGCCAGTCTTTGAAAGGAGGCCACAAATTAAACAGCAAACCTCAGGAAATCATTTTGATGTTCCCTTAATTTTTGAATCTCTTAAATGAGATGATCTCTTAAACTAAGTAAACTTTTATAATTTTGAGACCTGTCCCAAAAGCGACATCATGACCCAAAAAAGGTCGCCACTTTTTGTGACAGCCAATAGTGCGTTGCCCGACAGGGCCCAAGCTGTATGAGGGGTTAACTGGCACAGCGAGTTAATCCGCAGTCTCTGATCTTTTTCTTCCCCTTATTTTCCATTCTGTCTTGATACGTAAAAACATGAGACATGAGACAGACTAACTTCTCTTCTGTTTGTGAGGTTTAAAACACCCGCATTCCTTATTCCTCATTGCTGCACTATTTATATGCGCTGTACTTCTGGATGAGCACTCACCAAAGCCCACACGCCCACCCTTACAACTAGTCTGTCTGCAACTTGCTAAGATTATATAAATGAAGCCTATGACTGAGAATCACTGGAAACATTGTGTAATGTGATGTGGCCTTAAGATTTTGATAAACTAGGGGGCTTTGCCCCCTTCTTGCTTTGCTCACCAACCCCTGCCCTGCAGCCAGCGTTATGCACCATTGTGAAGAGGGAAGCTGAACTCACCCCAAGGAGATGCGGACCCTCCTCCGAAACCCCTCTTAAACGGATAATACAATGGATAACAAATACAGTTTGTTTTTTTTTTTTACCTCCTCTTTGCTCGATCAGCTTCTGGATTGCTGCTGCTGCCGTGCCGCGTGATCTGCATGTCGTGTGGCGCTTCGAACGTTTAAAAGCCTGTACAGCAGCTGTCCTTTTGTCCTTTTGTCTCACTGCCTTGTCTCTCTTCTCCCCCAGACATCCTCAAACACTATTTGATCTCTTTCCTCTGTTCCGTTATTTCACCAAGTAATATTTTCCATTTGTTTGCGCTAATGCGATCTTTACTCTCATTTTTTTGAGACTTTCGAATTTTCCTAGTTCCATTATCTCTAACCTGCTCAGCATGTGTATCACGGGACTTGCTTCCAAAAGTTGTAAGTATGACATGACTTGACCGTCTCGCGGGAAGTAAAAGTGTCTCTCTTAAAAAGATAACGTATCGTTGCAGGGAAAAAGTCTCGTATCGTCACAAGATTTTTTTTTAAAATAGAGAGATGATTAATTAAAAGCGATTTTAAATCATAACACCATACTAACTACATAACTACAAAGAAACATGCACTAAATTTAACAATAGTAGTTCATTTACACCATATAAAAAATGAAGTGTATAGTTTTTCTTTTTTTAAATTTTACATTGACTTGACTTTACTTCAAAGCTGCTGATAATGTTAAAGTTACTTGTGGTTTTACTGTAGTCCCTATATTTCTAGCATTTGTTTCTTGTTCTTCATTTACCTTTTATTAAATTAATAATGTTTTCCCTTCTGTAACACAGCCTGTCCACATTGTAGTGTAGTTACCATAATAGTTCTTCTGCAGCAGTTTAAATTAGAGAGCCATGTAAAGTTCCTCTATCGTTCTACTGTGATTTTAAAGATTTTCATTGCTCTACTAAATCTAACTCTGTTAAGGCACATGAGCAGCTAACCTTAATATTTAACAATTAATTATAGAGGAAAAACCTATTTCATTTTTTAAAATCATTTCTACTTTAAGGCTGACAAATACAACAGATTAATTTAAAATAAGCAACACATTACTTTTTCTTTTTTTAAAGCACATTTTCTTCATAACTCAAATTTCGGCTCTGTAAAGAATACTCCGACCACATGAGCGGTGAATGCAAACTCTAAATCAGCCCTAACATGTGAATATGAGCTGTGGTAAAATGTTTAAATCCTAATCCAGCCCTAATTTTTAACAATAGCCCAGGTGACAATAGGTCACATTTGCACAACACATATATGTTGTTATTAGCAATTCTTAATTTTGACATATTTTTCTTAATGAACACTCGTATACTCTAAACTCTTATAAGTTGTATCAACATTTTGAATTGTTATTAATAGTAGTAAAACCTAAAATTAAACCTCCTCAAACACTCCACCCAAAATGATACTTTATTCCACATGATACATACCCCATGTAGTCTGTGGTGGTGGCTGAGGAAAAATCTTAATTTCACATTTACATGCAGAATGTAAATAAAAATTTATGATTTGATAGAATCCAATAGTGAACAAAGCTGTACAACAGCCAACAATTAGAAAAAGTCAGTGGAAAAAAAAATCTCATGTTATTGAAATCAAATAATCCCCATGTCAGTTATTCAGTTGTATAGTCAAAACTTGCAAAAATATTGTTAAATAGACACCCTCAGTAATAAACAGCACAAATCACAACCAGGGAGCTAAAACATTACGGGAAAGACGTTTTAAACTGAAGACTTTCCTCTTTTGCCTGTTCTGTGCTTACGACGGGACAACTGACATGTGGATTATGCAACACTTGTTCTGTTGGAGCTTTTTGAGATCATTTGCCTGTTGGTCACTATTCATTTCTATTTTCTCTCTCCATTCTGCATGAAAACGTGAGATTAACATTTTTTCTCGACCGCCACTAGAGACTACATGGGATAAGTAACATATAAAAATAATATCATTTTTGAGTGGAGCATTCCTTTAATCCAATTCAGGGCATGGAGGGGCTACACTGAGGTCTCGCCTGACAGCAGCCCTAGACAGGCCATCTCTCACAGATACTGACACTAACACTCGCATGGGGCCAATTTGGAACCACCTGTTAAGTTAACCCATAGGTCTTGGCAGATGTGGAAAGACAACCCACACAGACAATGGGAGAACATGCAAATTCTACACAGAAAAAAGTTGAGACAGCAGCCAACAAACAGCCCCATCATGCTGACAAGCTAAATATTTCAAGCTGCCAGTTTAATCATGTGAGACACTTTCATACTGTACGTAAAAACTCATCTAGCTGTTATCCCTTTTTCTTGCCTTTTCAAAGAGATGTAAAATGTGGAAAACTGTTCTGCACTGGTGGATTACCAAACCCCAGCACTGGAAGGATGGTTTCAATTGGGGACTGCAAAGCAAGCTTCTACGACCAAAACGAACAGTTTCAGGGACTGGTACTGCCAGGTACAAGGTGTGGTGATCAACAGGTAAGGTGTCACCTGGTGGGGTAAAAGAAGGTCGAGCACCCACTAGGTTTTGGTGTGAAAAAAAACAATAAGACATTCACCACATGATACAGGCCATAAAACAAAATGAAGTACATACACTATTTAACATAGTAAAGAAACCTGTTTGTCTTTGAAGGTACAGAGTGTGCTCTAAGATAAAGTAAACACACACTTGGGTTTGAATTCTCCTGCTAACCCTCTCTGGTCTAAAAACAGGCGCTAGCTATTTTAAATGGATTTCTAAAGACCCAAACTACTTGGAGTTTACTTATTTCTTAAGTTCAATTAAGCACCCGATTGCAATTCTAAATATGTCAAAAAGGATTTTACTTGCTAGTATTAAATCACTATACCAAATATTAAAGCCTTTAGTAAGCTGCACTAGCCTTAATGAATTAGAATAAATTCTTTAAAGATAAAGCATTTTTTTTGTTAAACAATGACTTATTGTTTTTTACCTTCAGGTCTGCATTGACAATGGATGTGTTGATATGCAAGCTGCTTACAGATCAGCCAACTGCTCTTCCAAGTGCAAGGGACAAGCAGTAAGAATTCCATTGCTTTTTAAACAAAGGCAAAGAGAGCCAAGCTGTTATCTGTTCTAAAATTACTGCTCCTAACAAAAAAAAGCTAATTTAGCAAATGTCACCATAACAAGGGGTGGCACGGTGGCGCAGTGGGTAGCGCTGCTGCCTCGCAGTTGGGAGACCTGGGGACCTGGGTTCGCTTCCCGGGTCCTCCCTACGTGGAGTTTGCATGTTCTCCCTGTGTCTGCGTGGGTTTCCGCCCAAAGTCCAAAGACATGCAGGTTAGGTGGATTGGCGATTCTAAATTGGGCTTGGTGTGTTTGTGTGTGTCCTGCAGTGGGTTGGCACCCTGCCTGGGATTGGTTCCTGCCTTGTGCCCTGTGTTGGCTCGGATTGGCTCCAGCAGACCCCCGTGACCCTGTGTTCGGATTCAGCGGGTTGGATAATGGATGGATAAAAAGGAGTCATTATATATTTACTTCTGATGTTATTTTTAAAACTATGCCATAAGAGAGAGAGGTAATTTTCACATGAACGTATTGAAAAGTTGGCAGTAACTGTCATGTATTCACTTGCCTTGGCAGGTCTGCAATCACAGACTGGAATGCGTTTGTCAGCTGGGATGGATGCCGCCAGATTGCACTGTTCGCTATTCTGACATAAAAGTCACTACACCAGGTAGGAATACATATGTTAACTATAACTGACAGATTTAGATATCTCCCCCCCAAAAAGGACATGGATCACCCAGAAGGAAAAGAAAGAAAAACTTAGCTGGACATCATGTCTACTCTTCTGATTTACAAGAAGCCTAGCACCACTACCAGAACATCTGTGACAAATGTGAAAGGCACTTGAGTAACAAATCTGTCAGCCTCCCCAGACTGGGCCACAGGTCTCATCTTTGAATATTTACAGGTTTATTAGCAGGTTTAAGTGTTTGCCAAGGGTTTCTGCTTCACGCACATTTTCTTAAAGTATCCAATTAATTGTCTAGAGAAGTCTCCTTTGGCCCCAAATGCCTTAATTTCCAAGATTATGTTCCATAGTAATGTCATCATGCAGCACAGGAAGGGGATTTACCCAAGACGCTATTCATTTCTCACATTAAAAGTCAGTACAGGGATGATCAAAAAGTTAAAATTAACTTTTTTTTTCACTTGCAAGAAAAAGAATGTATTCTAACAAATCAATTTGTTACTCAGACACGTCCAGCCATATCATTCCAATGCCACATCCACTTCCACAAGGTAAGTCGGTGCCAGAGTTGGCCTTAAAGAATCACTAACACTCTAGATAGCACTAGTCCTTGACTAGTCCTTCGGCGTTGGTGCATGATGTAACTTTACCACACGGTGGGTGCCGCCGATTTAGCTTCTACTGCGGTCAACGGCAATACACAAATGAATTCATAGTTGTATTTCACATTTATGAATAATGATTGTAAAAAAGTATAACAATTTTGGGATAAAATTACAATACAATAGTGGCAATAGTGGCAGTGATACAAATGTGTTTTGCAAAATTTGCGGCTTCAGTTTTTGTGGTGGCAGTTCACATTGTTTTTATGTTAATGTGCAGAATGATCAGATGCATAATGATTAATTGCAAAGTGCTTCATTAGCATAAAAAGTTAACTGTATCACAAAAACCTATTTTCACTTATTTTGGCCCTGGCACAAAATGATGAGGTAAAAGTGTCCAGCAAGCGCCAGGACCGTCTTCTCCTGAGGAGTCAGCTACAGAATCGTGTTGCCATCAGTGCAGAGCTTGTTCAGTGTTACCAGGAGGTGGGTATGAGTGCATCTGCATGCACAGTGAGGCGAAGACTTTTGGACAACAGCCTTGAGTCAAGAAGGGCAGCAAAGAAGACTCTTCTGTCCAGTACAAAGATTGGACAGCAAAAGTCTGGTGCAAAGTTATTTTTCGGATGAATCCTATGGCCAGCAAACTCCCCAGAGCTTTATCCATTGAGAACCTGTGGTCACTTCTCAAAATGCAGGTGGACAAGCAGAAGCTCACAAATTGTGATCAACTCCAAGCACTAACAAGGTAAGAATGGATCACCATCAGTCAGGATTTGGCCCAGAAGCTGATACCCAGCATGCCAGAGCAAATTGCAGAAGTTATGAAGAAGAAGGGTCAACACTGTAAATACTGTATTGTGTCCAAATAAATTTGATGTATTTGCCAATAAAAGCCTTTGAAACATATAACATGTTTATAATTGTTCTTCAGTATACAATAGAAACTTGTAAAAAAAAAATCTGCTTGCAAAACAAAACATTTGTGTCACTGCCACAACTTTTGACCACTATTGTACATTGGTGAGGGGGGTTCTTGGTTTGGGTAGTCATTCTCTTCCCCTCTCTAATACTCTAAACATAGGAATTAAATGGGAATATGGTGCATTTGTTTCATCAAATGACACAAATATGGCTTGGGGACAATCACATTTATGGGACTCCAATGCTGTAGAAATGTACAACACTGTTTAATGATGCATAAAACCGATACATCATCAATGACCAAATGTGTTCCTTGTCTTTTTAGGTGTCATCATTGGCATTTGTGTTGCTTGCCTAATTTTGGTCATAATCTGCATTATCACCGCAGTGTGCATCAAAAAGCGTCAAAAACAGACATCTCAGCAGAGGTACGAGAAAATTTCAAAATTTACACTTTGTGGGATTTCTGCTGTACCACTTCTCTCTGTTTCTCTGTGGGTCTCCTTTTTTGTTGGCAGCCTTACTTAAGTAACTCCGAGTTAAGGATGGAAATCGACGGGGTGACTTCCGCTTTCACCTTTACCTTCCTGTAACCTTAAAGTAAATAGGTGTCTCTGATGCTTCTGACGACAGGGCTTATTCAGTAAGAAGTTCAAATAACAGCTATATGTATTCAAGCAGGTGTAGAACAGCACTACCCACCCAACATATATGAATGACCTTATCACAGAATGGGTTAAAAAAGCAAAAATAAAAGGGCGTAGTAAAAAAAAACAACAAAAAAACAGCAAAACTGTAAGGCTAAAAAAAAAAATCATAAACAAAAACAAAGAAATGTACAAGCTACAGTATGCCAACCAATGCAAACTACATATTGCAATTTTTAAACTTCACTAAAAATATACTAAATCACGGAGTATGCATGTGTCCAGGCTTTATTAAATGTGGCTAAACTGCTAGTGTGCAGCCCATAGGCAGTAGTAATGCAACACTGCATCCTTGTGGAAGACAAGTGCTCTGCATTAGGTTTTTGAATGTTAGGTTGCTTATTACAAATGATACAACAGATATATATTTACGAAAGGACTAATCAGAATAATCCAAGCTTATTTCATAGCCTAACACACCATATTAGAATGCTGTTACCCAGCTGTATTATGGAAAGACACCACCTAGATGTCTGCAGTGATTGTGTATGTGTTGCCACAAACTCGAACAAGAGCCATAGCAAGGTTTGGGGCAGCCACCCATATATTGTGTATCCTGGCTGCAGAATTGAACAAACAAGTGATAGCACCGGTGTGCACAGATCGGAATCCACAACAGAACTGAGGGAATAGGGAAAAGGTGGAGATTTTTAAAGGTTAGTATAGGAAGTGACGTCAAAGGGGCCGGGACCAGAAGGGTCTTCAACCATAGGCTTGGGCCCGGACATGACATCAAAGGGTTCGGAACTGGAAAGGTCTTCATCCATGGGTTCTGACCCGGAAATGACATCAACAGGGTCAGGCGGAATTTCCTGTGAATGGTCTTCAGGAAACCGAGAAAAAGAATCAGTGCACTCTGCCACATCCCGGTCTGATTCGGAGTTGCCCTCATTCCAGCCCTTTAGTTGCCTCCCATGCGCACGTGCGTAACAGTGTATATGTGCTTTTGGAAAGACATTAAAGAACTGAAAACATGTTAAAAGCAAACATTGCTTGTTACTTGCATGTTTTCATTGTGCTGGGATTAGAATATTACAAAAAGAAAAGGCTTCAAGTATAAGGTAGAAAGACAGGAATCAATGAAGTAAGCCAAGAAAAAAGGGCCCTTTACCACGCCTTTGATCGACACACGACTTTAATAAATTATTTCACTGTCTGCAAGAAGGGAGGCAAAATGCAAGACTTTAAAGGATTGAATCACAAAAAAGTATTTATTTTAAATAGAACTTCCCAAAAGGCAGGAAAAACATATTCTTCCATATCTGAAGACTGGGAGGAAAGAACTTCCCCTGGTAGGACTGCGTACAAGCCAAGGACAAGGGCAACAGAACACATTAACAGCCAGACCCACACTGAGCCAGTTTTACAGTTAAAATCAACTTGATACACACATCTTTAGGTTAAGGCAGGAAAACCATTGAAGTTATGAGGTTTTAATATAAATCTTGCATAGAAAATTATGAAACTGGGATTTAAAGATAGATCATCCCCATCCTGCCTACAGCAAGATTGACCTTAATAAAGTGCAGAACAACTGAAGTGGTAAATCACCTAAACCAAATATTGTTTAATGCAAATATCCTCAGACAGTAGCATATTACATTGGGAGACAATAAGGGGAAGAAAAATTTGCAAGATAAAGTTGAAGTTCTTGCACAGAGAAAGAGTCTCTTCTTCTGCTGTTCACACTTGACCTGTTGTGACTTCGAGTTATTCAGGTTTCCTTTTGGGGTTTGGTTTCTTTGGGCCTTTTGGGAAGCCTATTTTGGCATACATACTGTTGGAGGACAGAAGGACTTCCCTTTGAACTTGGCTTTCAGGGCTGCACACCTCTCTGAGTAACATCTTTCTGTGCTTTTGCCTGCCAGTCATTAGATCGGCTGTTCTTCCTTTTAGGTGTCTTAGAGGAGAGGTTTATAGAGCTCCTGCTTTGGCCATTCCTGAGAACACTGGAGGAAAGGCAGATGTGTGAAGAGAATGTTGAGGCCTCTGGGTCATATTTGTTTGGGGAGGAATTTCAGAGAACCTCAACAAAGTGAAAGAAGTTAATATGAAGGTGTCTTGCTTGCTTCCCCGTTATTTTATTACACAAGCATTTCTGTGAATTGTGAAATAGCAAAATCTAGTCATAGGACCTTTAGTTTGACTAGGCACTTTACTCCAAAAGTGGGATGACACAAAGCGCTCAAGTTACACGCCAGAGATGGAAACGAGTTGCCTTCATAAAACCGATGCATTAAAACTGTAGGGAGCTGCAGTGAAGGTCAAAAGTGTGGCTGTGTTTCTGAGCTTTGTATTTAAGCAACTGAAAGCTTATTTCCTGATCATCATCATCAATTTTCATTTTCTTCTGTAAGTAGAAACATTATTTTTTGATGCATCACATTGATGTAATTTGACATAAAAGCATAATATTTTAATACTTATAAATATTAAAGGTTGCTGTGAAGGAAGGCTCATCCAGCAATGTCATAGGTGGGATATACTTGCCAATTGCTAATTTCACAATTAAAGACAAATAATTGTAATTTTACAGACAAGAAAGATAAGATTCAACAGTGACATAACCATATTTTCATTTTTCTTAAAGTGGCCAGTCCAGGAAGTAGGTCACTTCATGTAAATCTTGTGTGTTGTTCATCTTAGAGAGTCCTTCCTCCCTAAATCCCCATGGTTGTTTGTCACCCAGCGTCTGACTTAACTGGGTACACCTGGCCATAGTCAGTATTACTGTCTGACTTCATATGCCAAATGTCACCTTGAAATAGCAGTCATTCTATTTCTGCTCTCCTGAGTGATTCAAGAGTAAGAAAACTACTAGGAGGGTGTTGAGGAGGGAAGGTCTCCCAAAGGATCTTAATTTTGGGACAATGCTGGTAAATTCTCTATAAACCTGAGTGACAAATACTATTCACACTTTTTTTTGTTCAATAAGCCAGTCATATACCAAAGCTGCATGATGGCAGGGTTTAATAAGTTAAAGATGTGAAACTAAACTCATTTAGAAAACCCTAAATTGGTAATTCAGTCAGACATACAGTAAAATGTGGCTTGCTTAATTTATATTATGGATAACAACTGAATTGAAGGGACGGCATGAATTTAAAAGTGTAAGTGCAATTTCTATGCTGTTTGTGCAGAATTCATGTTGGCCTGCATGTGTTTGTTTGTGTGCTATTGTTAATAAATGCTAATAAATGGAATGTCATTTTGTGTCTGTCTCTTACTCATGTAAATGGGGGGACATTGCATTTCATCTTTGCAGATGTAGTGCATGTTGGCTTTCTGTTAGATGGTGTTGCACTGGAAACACACGCACATGCTGACAACACAACCTGACAAACATCCTTCTGACTCCACAAACACTTTAATCCCAGACACAACACTGCGGGGAGGCTATTTACCCCGGCATGTGTGTGTTTGATGTCATACAATTTACCCTGCAACAATTTTATTGTGTTTTGTCCTTCTGCTTGTTAACAAGCCTCTCTGCTGCCTTCCTTTTTTCCTGCAATTGGCTTTTAACTTTGAAATAACACTACAGGGCTTCTTTGTTTGCATAATGCCAGTCACTGAGGAAATGATAACCAAGGAAAGTGTACTAAACTACACACATTATTAGTAAATAGTAGTAGTATAATGAGGAGAACATTTGAGCAAGTGTGCCTTTGTATTTATCTCCTTGACCACTCTTTAAGAAATATATATTTTTTATATTATCAGTCTTTCATTATATTTAAAAGATAAGTTCCGTGAGGTAAAAGTGTATCCTATGTTAATTTGCCCTAAAAACATGAACAAGTACCTGTTACTCAGGAAAAACAATATCTAGGCTAAATATTATTTATTTCTAAGTGTGTTTTGTGGTTATAATCATACCTCAAAAATAAGGATAGAATGCTTTCTGAAACCAAAATATTTGCATTTACATTTACTTGCTCTTTTTAAAGTTGCTTTGGATAAAAGTGTCTGCTAAGCAATTAAATGTAAAATATTTGCCTCTTCGAAGTGGTTATCTCCAGTCAGGCCTTTGGCTTCACATTTCTTTTTGTGCCCCATTGGCAGCAGTTGTAAGCTGCTGGGGGAGATGTGTTTTTTTTTCAATTTAGTAATATACTATTACTAAATGCAGCTATATTTAATTATGAAAGTTTCTGGGGCAGTTGAACTTTATGATACAATTATGTAAAAACAAAATTGACTTTGAAATGTAGTTGTAGCAGTAGTACAAGTTTGGTTGCTTTTCAACACATTTCAACTTGTAACTTGGTATGACACTACGTTTTCTTTTCTTTCTTTCTTTCTTTCTTTCTTTCTTTCTTTCTTTCTTTCTTTCTTTCTTTCTTTCTTTCTTTTAGCAGTTAGATGGCAGGCACCTTAAGTGATTTTTTTTTTAAATAGGTTTATGTTTTCTTAAAATTTCTTATTTTGAAATGCTAAATAGAATTGTACAATGTAAAATTTTATGATTAATTTCCACAACTCTGCCTCAGGAGGCTGTAATTGGACAGTTTCTTTGTTAGCCTCCTTGGCATTATGTTTACCCAAAACATAGAATTTTTTTCAAAAAGAAAAAATGTTATTATGTGTAACAGAAACATGGAAATACCAAAATGTCAACATCAATGCAATAGGAAAGTTATGTCTATAGTGTCCACTGGTGTATTGATGCAGATTTAGTACACATTCTTCACATAATACGTTTTGAAACACATTTTTTTGGTTGCTTGTGCATGAGAGGGTAGAAAGTCAGTGCTTGATCTGCCCATTTCGTTATTATAGGCTACCAGAGTGTAAGGCTTTGTGACTTCCACATTTCCCGACACAAACATTGCCAGTTGCTGCATGGTAAACGGTGTTCAGGGGGCTAACACCTTTCTTGTCCATCCACTTGATCCCAATCATTTTGATTTTTTGTCAAGTACATACTGCACTTTGCAGTATCGAAGTGAAGTTACCAGGCATATCATGCCAATTTGGTCAAGCAGTGCCGTATGCATCAGTTTCACTAGCCATGTCAACGTTTGATAACCAATTCACATTGTCATCACTATCACCTGATTCGGCTAATGGTTCAGCTTCAGTTTGTTGTAAAACTGGCTCTATAATTTTTCATTTCCTCCCTATTGTATGTTTTGGTTGATCGCACTGCCCCAATCACGAACACTGAGGAGTTACCACAGAGTGGAAAAATTCATAGAAGTATTCACAACTGTTTTGGAGCAGGATGTTATTTTATCCACTGGATGGCAGCGGGATACTGCACCAACTGTTATTTGGGCTTAACGCTGTACATGGTGTCATAGCAGCCTATTCCCCACAGACACTCAGGGTTAACCATTTTAACATAGAGTTCTGAGCCTGACAGACACTCAGGGTTAACGCCAAGGAGGTTTAACTATCACTTTATTCAATGTTTATCATTTCATATTCAAAAACAACTATATTTATCTAGCAAGAGTCATCCAGGGGAACTGATTTAAAGGTGATCCCTATCACCACATACAGAATGGATTTTCCTTACAGCTCATCGGTGGATTGTAGAACCACATCTGGGTAATGCTCCGCATGCTTCTGGATTCAATGACAGTATATACAGGTAACACTATGATATAAATCTTTATGGACAGTGCTGTCTACTGCTTTTTTGAATATGTACACACTCTATAGGAAAATTGCTGTACTCACTTCATTAAATAAAAAATAAAACAATTAACAACCCATAGGATGTTCTGATCAAGTTGGTCAAGGGCAGTACCAATCACTGATTTCATTTTACTTAATTAGCTGATTCCGATACTGATTCTGATTTTATTTTTCCTTTGTCTCTTTAAAAAATATTTCACACTAGGTTCCTACATAACCAGATGTATAGAAGCCATATGTCCTCTTTCAAAGTGTATCTTTATAATTAAACTATAGACTACAAATGTTAGGTGTTCATTTTTATTAACAAGATGAAATTCTGTAAGCTTATTGTTCAGTGACCATAAAAATACTAAAATAAATAAAATGTCCTTAAAATACATACTTTATCTAATACAATATGTACAAAAATATGTAACCATAATACATATGACATAAAAGAAAATAAACACAATCAATTAATTGATTAAACACTGCTTATATGTAAATATACATGCAATTATGGGTTTTAATCATTTTAAATCATTAATTGCACTACAGCTTTTTTGCTGTTAAAATATTCAGTTACTACATTTATTAACCTTTTTTTTCTTCAGTGCATCACCTAGGCATTTGTAATTTTTGACGTGTAATAAATATGGACTATCATTTTAATTATGTAGTACTTGTTTTTTTACCAAACCTTTGCTGTAGGACATACAGCAACAAATAATAAACGTGGTACAGATATTTTAAAAAGCTGCAGATGTTATCAAATGTTAATAAGTTGTTTATCAAAAAGACATACGACTAACATGCTTAACAAGTTTAAAAGTAAAAGGCGCATTTTGCTTTTTCCAATTAAAAATGTAAGCTGCCTCACTTAAAAAGCTTAATGTCCAAATTTAAATGGTGTCTGTTTTAATTTAAATGACAAAATAAAAAGGTCTGAATTCCTTAAACTAGCTTTTCTAACCTTTTGTTTAATTGCACAGGATGACCTCCCGATTCCATTTTCTCAGTTTATTGCTCCACTTTCTTTAATATGAAGGCTGAGCTCCCTTGTAAAACAATCCTTGACTTGCTGCTCTTTGTTTACACTGTAGGAAGTTTGCTGCAAAAAAAAATAAATAAATAAAAAACACCCTGGCTCAAGTACAGTAATACCTTGAGTAAAGGAGCACTGTAACTAAATTACCGTGCTGAAAAAAATTGTTTTTTTTTTGCAATCGTCCAATTTCCCAATCACTGATCGAGTTTTTTTCAGTGAAAATAGGACAATTTAGATTGATGGCTGATCGATCGGAGCATGTAGTATGGATTATGCATAACAACTCAATTTTTTGACCTCTGATGCTACAGGTGTTTGGGAATGTTGTGCATATCTGTATACAAATATGAATTACAAACTGGCCAGGCTAAGATAACAAACCTAGCAACAGTAGCATAAACACTGATACAAAAAAAAAGAATAAGAAGGCAACTCAGCCTGTACTAGTAAGGTCATTAGATATGAACTTTAGGTCATATGGAATAGCCACAGCTTTAGTAAGAGCTACTTGGTCTGGTCATTCTGGTATGGACGAGTTGACATAATTGACAGACTATCACAGAGATCATTCCCTGCTGTGAAAAAAATACAAACTTAAAATTAAACAAAAAATATTTAATCTTAAATAAAGAGACACAGTTTGGCTAGGAAAATTAAACATATTTAACAACATCTAACACATCTACTGTATAAGGGAATCAGCCATACATTAATTAAAAGTAGTGAAAGAGGACAATCAAAAGCCATAGAGAGTAACAAGCTAGGGCTTTATAGTGAGTGTTTAGCCCTGTCTAGCTCTGAAGGGTTGGATTGTGCAGGCCCATTCCCAGAACGTATACACAAACAGGTTAACCATCAACTTCATTGGCTGGGTAGACCCAGAACCTACCTTTAGATTTTGGCACCTACTGCACAGCTCCAGATCAGTAATCTTTTCTTTTTGTTATACTGTGATCAAGCTGTTTCCAGGCCTTAAGTCCTCCCTCCAGTATGTTTTGCTATCCGCACACTCCTTATGAGAGGCAGTTTTGGATGTATTGCATCTATGGAGTTTTCAATTTGTGTAAAGGATTTATCTTGTGTGGTTACACCTTTGGAGATAGCAAGGTTACACTCATCCAGCTTAGACGTAGTACTGGGGTGTTGGATGTAATAAGAAGTCAAGCAAAATGACACATTTTATTGGCTAACTAAAACGATTATAATATGCAAGCTTTCTACCTAGTTCTCTGTATGAAATGTTCCAACACTGCCCTCTATGTGGGAGAAACTGGACAAACACTCCGCCAAAGAATGAATTTACACAGGTTCCACATTAAACATGGCAATAGGGGTATTCCTGTAGGAACTCACTTCAACAGCCATGGACATGGCCATGTTAGAAGGACTTTAAAGTCACAGTTCTTATGGGTAACTTCAAAACACAGCAAGAGAGAAAAGAATGGGAAGTCAAACTCATGTTAAAATTTAACACATTACAACATGGTATAAATAGAGACAAGAGGTTTATAACAAGATATGAGGATTGTTTACATCTTTCGGACTGACCCAGACAACCTGACTACAGATCCACATTGTATGAAAAACTCATCAACATCTTCAAAAGACTTTGTTGGATAGTTATCTTATCAAAAGATCTTGACTACACATTGTTCTCCTCTCTTGCTAAATGAATCTTAGCCTGGAGAGGTCTATTAATTTTTTACATCTAAGATGTCTCACTTAAAGGTTTTCCAATGCTGTACCTGTCCTAGGTAATTTCAGTTTCTGTATTACATCTTGCCTGAAGAAGGGGCCTGAGTTTCATCAAAAGCTTGCATTTTGTAATCATTTTAGTTAGTCAACAAAAGGTGTTATTTTGCTTAATTTCTCATTACAGTTTAGAAGTACTAAAAAAATAATCTGGTTTGAGAGGCCTATTCGGCACGATAGAGCAGTTCAAGGCTAACTATGATTTTTGGTTGCCCTTGGAACTACTTCAGTGGCATCTAATATCAAAGTAGTACAAGACAGAAACATGCTAGATTCATAACAAGAAGGAATCTTTGGTAGAAGTTGCAACCAGCTCTGGCTGGGCTATTACAATACAACAAAATAACACTCTTTTATTATTAGTACAAAATTAATGCACTGGATGCACAGAAGCAGAATTGGAAAACAAAAATGAGTGTCAAGAATGTATTTTTCCTGCAAAATAAAACATAAACATGTAAATAAAATCCTAAAGTTTGAAATCACACTTTAGTTTTTAAGTCAAGATCAATAATGCTTAATACAATAAATTTCATATAAATAATCATCAAATATACATGTTTTTCCAAACAATAATCTGTTACTTTTAGAAGAGCAGTATAAGACTCAATTATATTATCACTTAATTAAATTAAAAGTCAACAAGTACAGAGTAGAGCGCAAAGTCTATAAAATTGCAGGTTAGGTCTAATCATAGGGATATATTAGATTATGCATTTTTTAACTGCATTATCCATGTCTGACACAGATTAGGAATTAGGATTACTGTTTATTGAGTGGCATTTTACACTTTGTTTAAAACTACAAATATAAAATATGTTGTGTTTTCTTTTGATTAAAAATGAAGGTATTTAAAATCTACAATTCAAAGGCAATGAAAAATGGTTTGTTAGATTGCACTTCTCACAGAGCTGTTTAAATAATATGAAAATTTCATTTATGCAGAAATCTTAATCCTATGCATTTGATAAAATAAGATACAAGATCCTCCAAAGAAAAAGGTAAACTTGTGACTTGTCTTCATGGGTGCCAATAACAGTAATGATAAGTGAAAATGTCTCCACATTCTCAATTTTGCTGCAGCTATAACAGTACTTATATGTGCTGGGGGTGTAACGATGCTTTGTTTGACCTTCATGCAAAGTCTTTCTTCAGGTGGGTTTAGCCTAAAACATTACTTAAGCAAACCAGGATGCTCTGTTGTGGCTATAGATGAAAGAAAACTAAAACGGGTGAGGCATATAAAAATGCAAAAAGTAACACTGCAGAACTGAATATTGCAATAAATCACCATACACTGAGAGAACAGAATCATGAGTGAGTGGCTCTTTTAACTCTTTGTTTCATTGGGCATCGAGCTAAAAACTTACTTGATAAAATAAATTAATGAATAAGACAGGCCATGAATTGAGTCTTGTCAATGAACTGAACCATATGACTCCAATTACACTGTAAATACTATTAAGTATTAAAAGGCAATATAAACAAAATCCGAGTTTTATACTGGAGTTACAGTATACATGAAACAGCTCAAATAACAGGGGCCTGCTGCAGACTATGCACTTGATATCAAAAGCCCAAACAACTAGCTCAGCAAAAGGACTTCTTATTGGGCTCTGCCATTGTTGTTCTCTCTTTCTGTGGCTACAAATGCAGGATTGGACCTAAGTTTGGTTTCTGCCCTGGAATGGGAGTAACTCCTAAGGGGCACTAGCTGTGTGAGACAATCATACATACACACATGGATACTAGTTTGGTTCCCATCTGTGTGTCGGCATGTGGCCCACATTGTCTTATTAAGTATTATTATTACTTATTATTTAGTTGCCAAAACCACCATCCACATCAAAGTTTCAGAAAGAACATTTATTTATTTACATCTGTAGCAGCTTCTATATGTAATCATGAATAGATGATAACAGATTTGTGAAATACCAACAGCTTCCTGATTTTAAGATGAATCTTGATGCATACAATTACACCGGCTAAGTTCAGTTTTTCTGGATCTGTTTGTGTCCTGCTAGGTAGCCTACAAGACATTAAAGACTTCAATATGAAGATACTGCTTCTCCAATTTTCCCATAAACTCATACTCTCCACCATACATTCCCTTAAATAACAACTTACACTTCCTCTATTCAAGGCACCTTACAACAATGAAAATAAAACTGGTTACATTTCTTTTGTTTTTTCCAATTGGAGCACAGGTAGGAGAAGTCACTTGCTCAAGTTCACACAGTGTCAATAGCGGGATTTGATAACACAACCTGAGGGTTTGATGTCCAAAGCCTTAACCACTAGTGTTAGGAAGGCACTTGGCCTGTCTGCTCTAAGATGAGAGTGACTAAAGTAAAGAAACAAAAAAACAGAGAAACATGAAGAAGGAGTTGCAATCAACATGCAGCATACACACTGAAATCTGTGACTCTAGAATAATAATAATAATAATAATAAATTTTATTTATACTGCACTTTATATAAACAATCTCAAAGTGCTACAGAGTAAAATAAAGTAATAAAAAAAGACCTATAAAATACTTCAAAAATAAAATATCTTTCTAAAAAGATAAGTTTTTAAATTTTTTAAAGAACTAATTTTTTTAGAACTGTGAGTTACTGTTGCTAAACACTACACCACTGTGACATACTAAAAATGTTAAATAATTATTTTACAAATTCTGTAGCTCTATCTAAAATCAGTAAATTAGTAAACCTTCTACAACAGCTACCCCACTGAAATCAGAGATTGAAATACAGTGAGTACTTACTAAACCACCAGCATCTGGCATCTACTCACTCCATGATGGTGTGACGAGCTGTGTCGCAAGATTTAATTTTGTGGTACAAACATAACTAATTACAACTTTTCATTTCATTTTAGAGTTAGTTATAAAAACTGCACTTACCTCTAGGGTAGGTGTGAGGAGGTTCTGGGACAGAAACAGCTATGGCAAAAGCATGGATGCTTGCTGCAAATGGAAGCACCACTGGCCGTTCGATTCAGGGTGAGAAGGCCGGTTACTTCTGTTCAAACCATCAAACGCCAGCATGCCAACATTTCGGCGTTACTTCATGCCTGCCAAGAGAAGGATGTCGGGTTAAGTCTGCATATGTCGTGCCAGGGTAACTGGTGAGAAGAGCGTGCAAAAACCAGTCGTGCAGAGTGTCATAAGAGTTAAAGTCCTGGAGAGAAAGAGAAAGTAAGTCCAGAAAGTTGCCTGAATGTGGATGCAGCATGCATGTTTGTGTCAGGAAGATACTGAAAAATATAAAGCATCCACCTGCTAGAGAAGCCAGTTGAGGTGGATGTTGTGATGGTGTCACTGATTGGGTGTGCCGGGTATAATAGAGATTGACTAGATACGTACAGTATATTGCGAGCGGCCTATAAAAGTGGAAGAGAACCAGCAGGGCTTATCATCTGCAGTTTGTAAGAGTAACTGTGTGTTAGAGTGTGTGTGGTACTGTTTATTTTAGACAGCATTCTTGCATATATTTTCATAGTCTTAGTTTCGACTGATTTATCTTGTACAATTTTGTGCTTGTGCTGTTTCTTCACTTTTGCTTTATTGATTTTTGTTTTCTGAAAGAGCAGAAGGAAAGAGTTGTCTGCTCATTTTTCTTATTTTTTTCTACACTTTTTGATTTGTGCCACCATACTTACTGTAAATATCCAGCAGCACTTATTTTTGTTTATTGTTGTAAATAGCTTGTGTTATCGCAGAAGGACTTTGTTTGAGTGCATGACACTAGTATTTTTGCTTCTGGCACTGTGGGTAGAGAATAATTGTTTTATTTTAACATTTTCTTTGAGTCTGTGCTGCCATTTTTCCATGACTGGCCCATCTGGGTATGGTACAGATGCCTGGAGTTTGACAGGGTGTGGCGCTACCAGTAAAACAGGAAATCGCAGATTCATTCATTCATTCATTCCATTTATATAGATGGTCTACACCAGCGTTTCTCAACCTTTAAGTATTTGTGACCCGAGTTTTCATAACAGTTTTAATCACGTCCCCCTAACGTTTTTTTGAAAAGAGCCCACTAATACCAATTTGTTCTTTTTTAATTAATGATATATTATAGATGCATATTTTATTATACCTACTTAACTTTTATCGACATTTATCTATATATCTCTATATTTATATTTCTAGTATCAGAATGTAGTTTAAGTTAATTTGTTTCGGTGTCAATAGATGTATTTTCGATTCTTGTTTTCTTTTTTTCACGCCTCCCTTTTGTTACTTCGCACCCCCCTAGGGGGGCCCGCCCCACAGGTTGAGAACCACTGTCGATACTCAGATAACTGCTCTTTACAACAGTGATGTGCAGAAAGGCACCTCTGTATACTATGCGTCAGTTCTTAAAGTGGTTGAGCAACAGAAGCAAATCACCATGCCAGGTCCCACTCATCTCCACTCCACTAAGAAAAGCAAGATGGAACTACAGGGGAGTGCAATCACCAAAACTGGACAATTGCAGATTGGAAAAATAGTGCATGTTCTGATGAATGTCAATTTCTGCTGCGGCATACCAATGGTAGGGTCAGAACTTGGCATAAATAGCATGAATTCATGGATCAGTCTTGCCTTGTTGTCAACAGTATGTGCTGGTGATTGCAACGTAATTGCGTGGAGAATGTTTACTTGGAACTAATGCCAACTGAGCACCATCTGAATGGCAATGTGTACCTACGTATTGCTGCTGACCAGACATCTCCCCTTATGGCCATAGCTCCCTGCTGAATATGCTGCCACGTCACAAAGCTCATTTTATGTCAGCCTGGCACTGTAAACATGAGCACAAATTCATTCAATCCCACTTCACATTATCAATCCAATACAGCACTTTTAGGATGACGTACAATCAGACGTTCACAGCACACATTAGATGATATTGTGTCAGCTTGGGAAAAAAAAGTATAAGGAAATGGTTTCAGCACCTTTTTGAATGAAAGCCCCAAATAATTCTGGCTTGTCTGTAGGCAAAAATGGTCCTACCTAATGCTGGAAATATGTGACTAATAAAGTGGCCATTAAACAGGCACAGGAGATTAAAGAAAGCATGTTTGCTTTTGATAAAATTCTACCTGGCCCCATGAAACAAAAGACGACAGTACATTTTCTAAATGGTGCACAAGTACATTTGATAAGATTCTGGCACCAGTGTTTAAACGTTAAACTAATTTGAAAGTTTAGTACTTTAATAGGTTTTTATTCATTTGGTTTTTGAGCAAAACACATATAAACTCCAAGCACAGGAAGTCTAGTAGTATTTTGTTCCTCAGAGCTTCTAAAGCTGCACTATCAACATTTGTGAAACAAAATTTGGGTATCTTAACTGGACAAGGAAAAGTTGCACTGAGAAAAGATTTCTATAACCCCCAATTAATTTTTGAAAGTGTTAATCCAATATAATAGTGAAGGTGTGGTGTGGTTTTGTATGTTTTTTAATGTCAGTTCTGTTAAAGAAGCTATTTATGTATTATTAGAATTATTCAGCATCCAATAATATCTATTCTTGTATAGTCAT
Source organism: Erpetoichthys calabaricus (assembly GCF_900747795.2). Taxonomy (NCBI): domain Eukaryota; kingdom Metazoa; phylum Chordata; class Cladistia; order Polypteriformes; family Polypteridae; genus Erpetoichthys; species Erpetoichthys calabaricus. The sequence goes on from NC_041394.2 coordinate 47,262,425, forward strand.
TTTAAAATGTTTATTTCATTTTGTATCATATTTCAACCTGGATTTATTCCAATCAGTGATAAGATTAGAGCCTTCCCCCCTACAAATTTTGCATGCTACGTTCTTATTTGTATTCTTTCCTTATTAAGATTTTAAAGATCCATGCAGTTTAGGTAGCAACTGCTCCCCACTGTAGATTAAAGATGGCCACCTGGAGTGCAGGTTGTTTTCGCTTGTATTAGTGGAGGGCAACTCTGCATATTCTTCTTTGTGTTTTCATTAACAGATAGCTGTCACTTCCACAGACCCTGTGTTGCTTGCTTTTATATTTGCAGATTACCGTTTGGCTTCTCTGGTACTTCCTGGAATATTTACATAAAAAAGTGCACAAAACACCACAGACAGTGTAGGCCTCTGAGAGGATGAATATTTAACAAAACTGTCTCTTAGTAAAAGTGAATTATCCTTTTGGGGAAAAAATGCTCTAAAACTAATATATTCCATAATAAGTGAGTGTAATTCAATATCATAGTACTTCATAACTACTAGGGGACTTTGCCCCCTGCTCAATTCGCTCGCCACCCCCCATGCCTGTGCTATGCGCTTGCCTCTTTGGGGTTCTGTCACTCGCGTATGGGGATGCGAATGTACAATTTAAATAGATTTTTATTTTCATGGGAATTGTTACATATGCATAATAGAACTATTTTACATTACAGTGAGTAATTAACCATATTAAAAAAGAGTATGGTAGTGCTGCTGCCTCGCAGTTAGGAGACCTGGGTTCGCTTCCTGGGTCCTCCCTGCGTGGAGTTTGCATGTTCTCCCCATGTCTGCGTGGGTTTCCTCCGGACGCTCCGGTTTCCTCCCACAGTCCAAAGACATGCAAGTTAGGTGGATTGGCAATTCTAAATTGTCCCTAGTGTGTGCTTGGTGTGTGGGTGTGTTTGTGTGTGTCCTGCGGTGGGTTGGCACCCTGCCCAGGATTGGTTCCTGCCTTGTGCCCTGTGTTGGCTGGGATTGGCTCCAGCAGACCCCCGTGACCCTGTGTTCGGATTCAGCAGGTTGGAAATTGGATGGATGGATGGATGAAAAAAAAGTAAAAAGTAACAATTTGAAAGTAAATTATGTTTCATAAAGGGCGAAGTGGTGGCTCTACGGCTAAGGATCTATGCTGGTATCCAGAAGGTTGCCAGTTCGAATCCCCGTCACTGCCAAAAGAGATCCTACTCTGATGGGCCCTTGAGCAAGACCCTTAACCTGTAATTGCTCCAGGGGTGCTGTACAATGGCTGACCCTGTGCTCTGACCCCAATGGGTATGTGAAAACTAACAAATTCCTAATACAAGAAATTGTATAAGGCAAAATAAAGAACAAAAAAAAAAAACAGTTGCGTTAGAGGTATTCATTGGGCAATATGATTTTGTTCTGTTTGGCTTTGAAATTAACAAGCAAATACTTTTTAAACTTACACTTTTACTGTAAAACTTCAGTGAAAACATTTTTTTGAATTAAGTTTTCGTCCATGTCGCATTGAATTTCGATTCTGTGTTTGGATTTTCATTGTGACAACACAACATATAACTGCCTGTGATTGAACTTCGTTTCTTAATTTCTATTAAATAAAATGACTTTTTTGAATGTTTAGCTCTGAAATTTCTAATGGGAAACTGTTAACGTTTTAATAATAATAATGGCATATCAAGATCTCCTTTGTTGTCTAATGTTATCCCCTGAAAATGTACTACATTACCTTTCTTGGATACGTCCTTCTTTCTACAGTAATTCGTGCGGTGGAAGACCAGACAATGTTAGTGGTCGTAGATATTCTTCAGGATATTGTAAGTTGATGTTTTCATCTTCCGCACCATCACCACCAACTGTTTCAGCACAGTCTATTGATGCGCATTTAACCAATTTGCCATGCAACCAATCAACACTTTTGGCATTAATTCATTTGATTTTGTCGTTTTTCAGTGCTAGGATTGCCCGTGTACTCATTTTTACTGTTAATAACCTTTCGTGATGAAATTCCTCAATAAGATTTGGACATAATACATCTTCTTTAATTGGGAACTTAAAGTGAGGAAAACATTAAAATTTATAAGAGCTGAGGGAGCAAGAACTTATTTCCATTGTGTCACAGGCATTTCTCAAAAATGTAGAAGGCATGTGTTCTTAAAGTGAAACCATCAATGTAGTTGGACCCCAGTATCCTTCACCTCCATTTGAAAGCATAAGAGTAGGCTAGGTGTTTTTCAAATTGTATTAAAAAAATGCTTCAATTTTAAACACAATTTTATGTTACAAATTAACGTATACTAAGACTGTGAAGCTATAACTTCACCTGGAAAATTTAGCCTTTTATCTGTAACATTTCTACTGACATCAAAAACTATACACATAAAACACAGTCAGAGCTTACTTAGGAAACTTCACTTTGAATTCACTTAAAATTAAATGATTTTAAAAGCAGAATGTAAACTTCCTAAATTATTTAAACAAACTTTTAAATTATTTTAGTACCAGCATTCAGAAATTGTTCTTGGTATTAAACTTGGACGTTTGTGAGAAATAAATAACTGACTTGAAAAAGTGTCACAATGCAAAAGTACTACCTGGTAATTTGTTCCCAATGCTACATACAGGCAGAAATGAGACAACAAAGACCCTGGGCAACATCAGGGTGGGTTAAAGCAAGTATTCCCTAAAGAGTTCTTGGCAATTTCTCTGCAACGTCTAGCTACAATTAACTGTTACTTTTAGGCCCAACATGTAAAAATAAAGATGATAATACAGTACATTCCATTTAGTACTATTTGTGACACTGGAACAATTCCAATGAGACAGAGGAGATGGCGGGTTGGTCTACTAAGAGACATTACTGAAGGGAAATGAGAGGGGTGGAAAAGTGGCATGGTAGACAGAGAATGAGGAAACTGGATAATATTAATGAGAATGGAACTGGTGTGTGAAAAGGAGGTCAGAGTTAGGAAAAATTAGAGCTCACGTTTCAAGGATGTGCCAACTGACAAAAAAAAAAACAACCATGATAATAATTAAGTTACACAAACACACTGTGCAATAACATAGGAAAAATGAAAAGTAAACATGAAATAAAACAATAAAAATACACTGCAAAGCAAATACAGAATAATAGACAATAAAGCTTTAGGAAGGTGAAAAACATAATAAAAATGCAACTTTTTAGGATTTTTGACATAAGTCATATTAATGATATACATAAACAGAAAATGGCAGCATGTTTACATTTCAACCCACCAGGCAGGGTTGTCAGATTTGACAGGCACTTCGCAGTCCAATATTGGGAAGTCTATTTCAGGCCAGGAAACTGCCACTCAAATACCCTCCAACCCAAAAGCTGCATAAATCTGTGAAAATCACTCCTCTGATTGGCAAATGGGTGCTTCTTTTGCATAAGAGGGCTGGTTTATGTTGTTAAATTTTCCCAAATGGCTGGCGAGAGCACTTCTCGTTTCTTACGGATTAATTCTAAAAGTCTGTAGCAGTAAAAGTTCAGAATGTTGTCTAGTGCTTATCATGATGACAGTGAATGAATGAAGGAGTTTAGTAACGCTGGCCCCATTTAGCACAGGCTTTCCTCTTATGCTTTTAATCGGGGTAGCGTGTTAGCTCTTTCTGGTGATGGTTTTGTTATTGTGGCCTCTGCCACACAACTAAGTGAAGGATTCATAGCAGAGACTCTCCAAAATGCTACAAACTAACTGCCAATACTGTGACTGGCTGCAGTGGGTGATAGTGACCTACAGATCTGAGCCTTTCAATGTATTTAAAAATATATATATATACCAGTAACAGTGCACAATACACTTGACTTGTACAGAGAAAGTGTATGAAAACTATGAATGTGCATTTAGCATTCGTGTGCTCAGAGGTTGATGCACTTGCTGCTTCCTGAGCAGCTCTTCATTTCTCCACTCTAACGGCCCGCGTCTTCTCTTCTTTCGTTTGCATCTTTTCGCGTTAAAAATGATTAAGTCAGTGTTTGTATTGCAATTACTTGGTACATTTTCCTTATTTTTTCACTAAAGCTGGCACTTAAGTCTTCAATCTGCCTCAAGAATGATTTAAGATATGAAGAGGTAGGGGAAGTGATGGCAAAGGTGGTAGGGATGAGAACGGCACCCATACGCATTGTGCCACCCTGCTGGCCACTACCGAGAGTTGATTCTACAATAAAATAAAAATAAAAAGAAGAATAACCTTGGAGGTCAATCATCACCCCCGAAAGCGGATTGTAGACGTCACGTAGTATATGTGTACCAAACTTCCAGTCAATAGGTCAAACAGTTTGCGAGCTACAGGCGATTTAAAATCCTGGACAGACAAGGTAGTGTATTATAAAAGAACATATGAACGGAAGAAAATAAAATGTGTAACAAGAGCTCATTTTGCTTTGTCTGTTGCATTTTTCTGTCAGGTGAAACAACAAAGTTATTGAAGGATCATGCCAGTGTGCACCTACCTGCAAAAGAAAAAAAAAGTTATAGGTTATTTCCATGCCGAAGAGGAAAAAGGTAAAAGATATCAAGTTTCAGCTGCTTAGCCATCACCAAGCAAATCATCCAAGCATTTTGTCTCTTACCTTTTTCCTCTTCAGCAAGGAATAAACATTTTTTTTCCTTAAGAGAAATGTGTGGCACTGCCATACCCTAGCAGAACAAAAAACAAATGTCATGGTGAAAGACAACACAATTTGCTCACACACTAACCGTCCTTTTAATAATAATAATAATAATTCATTACATTTATATAGCGCTTTTCTCAGTACTCAACGCGCTATCCACACAGGGAGAAACCTGGAAGCAAACCCACAATCTTCCACAGTCTCCTTACTGCAAACACAATGATATGTGTAAAATAAAAAAAGTATGACCTCCTCAACACGACAGAAAGACGTGCATTTATTTTGCTGCACTTAGCATCTTTGTGTTTCTGAGTTTATTAAGCCCTTGTCACAATTTACTGTATAGATTTAGAGAAAAAGAAGTAATTTGCAGCAGAGAACAATTCATTGTACATTAGTAATGATGATTACCTCAATAATCCAGCAATATAACTGCAAGGTTATAGCGTGTTAAATGCACAACAGTCGTAACAAACAACTGAATCGCTGAGACGAACGACAGTTGAAGGTCACTGGCGTTGAATGTGAGGACATCCAGAGCTTCACTTTCTACGGTCTCTCCTGCTGGCAAAGGACGAAGCGGAAGATGTGCCGCCTACAAACGGACAGGTTTCACAGGGACTCCACACAAGAACATATCTGTAAGTAACACGAGCGAAGTAGCAAAGAAAATGAGTGATATTGTCGCTTATTATTTGCTCCATGACACTAAAAACAGTGAAGTTGCTCATTTTAAAAATCGCTTTCCTGATTTACACAGACCACAAAAGACACCGCCTGCAGGAGAAGCAACCACGCAGAGCCTGCGGCCTCCCCTCTCGCGCAAACTGGGCGCACTGCGAGTCTCTGCGAAGTGGAACTCCTGGCGCGGAAATGAGACGAAGCGCCGTTAGTGAAGGTCGTGCGGCAAATTCGAAACGCCACTGCGCTTCAGGACTGCACTGCAAGATGCCCTTTGAGGTCTTTCGTTTTGCATGCGTTATGTTCAAACTGCTTGGGCACGCGCAGGTGCCAGGACGTGGGCCAGTAATTTAACAGAAACGTTGGCAAGGTTTGTTTTTTTTTTAACATTTCAAGCCAGATGGAACCGATTATTATCACATACGTTGTAAAACTACCACAAACATATCCGATTCCGCGGCGGGTTTGATTCCAGGATCCCCTGAGGTAAATCCGCTGCTGTTCAAGTCCCGTATATAAAATAAAATAAAACAGCACAGTATTTGCATATAACCTACACATATCCTCATGCATACTTGAAATAATCTCTGACTACTTTCAGTACCTAATACAATGTAAATGCTAGGTAAATAATTGTTGCACAGTACTGCATAGTTTAGAGAAAAATGACAAGGGAAAAAAGTCTGTACGTGTTCAGCACAGATGCAGCCATGGGTATGCCTAATGAAATGCGTATGAAACTGTAGCTAATGAAGTACAGTATATACACAATAAAATTACAAGATCTTCTGTCGGCCGCTCCCGTTAGGGGTTGCCACAGCGGGTGATCTTTTTCCGTTATCTTCCTGTCTTCTGCATCTCGCTCTGTCACACCCATCAGCGGCCCAAAAAAGAACGGTGCATGTGACTAAACTGTTGACAACAGAAATTGCAGAATCGTCATTATGGCAGACTGCTTCTAGAACAGGATCACAAGAAACATTTCAGTAAGTATCAGCTGCAAGGCAGGAAAAACTCCCTAGACAGGACGTCATTCATCGCAGAGAACAAAATCCATTTTTATAAACACAGAATCGATGTTCGTCAGAGAGGGATTTAATGGCAACACGTGTCGTACAGTATTTGAAAACCCCCAAATTGCTCACCATGAAATGGCCAGTTGTAACACAGGCCACAGTGCTAAAAGTAACCGTTGAAGAGTTGATCAAGATTTTCCACTACTTCTCTGCACATCAACCTTCATCACAGAAGGCCGTTTTATTTAGGTTAGAGGCATAAAAAACAAAAAAACGCAAAAGTTTATTATTGCAGCCGAATGTTCACCAAGCAGCACAAAAAAAGCCCTGGTTTTCCTTTTCGTCTCCTCTGTTCTCCTACATCCCTCACACAGCTTATCATAATAGAAAGCTCCACTGTTAAGTTAAATCTACCTGCAACCTTAACACACAAGGGACATTCAAAATGTTGAACTTGCACATGTATAGTCATTACATCCATCCACCCATTATCCAACCCGCTATATCGTGACTATAGGGTCACGGGGGTCTGCTGGAGCCAATCCCAGCCAACACAGGGCGCAAGGCAGGAAACAAACCCCGGGCAGGGCGCCAGCCCACCGCAGTAGTCATTACATTGATTAATTAAAATATCATCTTATTTTTAGAATGTTATTCCACAGTATGGGGCTTTGGATATCGGGGCATTGCAAGCTCTGGTAACTTAGGGGCGCACAAAGTACTCATTTCTAGGTTATCTCGAATAGGACAGGGTGCACTGACGTCTGCTTTACATTTCAGCAGAAAGTTGGAATGTAAAAATGTCCTATTTAAATAAAAAAAACGCTTATCATTCCTCCTTACTTACTTTGTAAGCGTGATCTTATTAATCGTTTTTGCCTTTCTTTCGTTCACTTCTGAGGTGTGTCTTTGTCTCTTCTGATGAATATTTGGATGTCTTAATCAGACAGCGAGAATTAAAACGCAGGTGACAACCATGCAGATTCAATCGTGCGAACGTCTTACCACTGCCTGACCTGGTGGCGTTACCCACTGATTCTGACGCTCATTCGCGAGTGTCGCTCATTTCGAGAAAGTCAGTGAGGGTCTCAAAACACTCGTCTTCCTCACCGGTGAAAGGCCTTCGAGAATCTGACCCAAAAGGAGTGTGTGTGCGTGTGTCTCGCTGCCCTGTGACCCTGCCCTGGATAAGCAGGTTAGGAAGATGGATGAATGGAAGGAAGCAGCACTCTATACACATGTTAAGTCAGTGTTCTGCACTCTGATATGAACAGGCAATTTCCGTTTAAAATTAATAACTCAAGATAGTATTTATCTTAAAATATTATATGCAATCACATTTTCATTTGCAAGACAAAAATAATAAAAGTAAAAGTAATCATTTAAATATCACATACTACCAATAAACACGTTCTGTTCTGAACTCCATTTCCCACTGAATCTCTGCCTGTTGTTTGATGCTTTGGGAGTTGTCAATGTAAATGGTGATTACTATACTGAAATATACTTATAAATATACTTAAAACATTGATTCTAATGTTGCAAAGCTTAGACGCCAACTTCACAGATCTCTCCAGGCTAATACCGGCATAGATTTGCTTTCGTGCTTTGATGAAACTCTGAATCTTGTTTCTAAAGTTAGCAAACTAACAGAAGGAGTAACAGACAGGATAAGATTGCTACTGTCAGATGGGCATCAATTCCAAACCACTCTGACCCCCAACCAATTACACACGAGTTTCGTGATGAGTGGGCGGGACAATAACAGGTAGCTGTTGCAGGGTTCAGTATGTTGGTGATTGCGGAATTTGCATTCATTGACCATTTGGGAGTTGGGAAAAAGTGGAAGGTACGAAATCCTATTTCTACAGGAAAGTAAGTCACATTGAAAAAAAAAATCCACCTTATTTTTAAGAATTCCTCCTGGGTTATTTTTTGTCCCCCCATTATACCCCCCCATCTTTTTCGCCCATTTGGCCCTGATCCCCCCTCCAAGAAAATAGACAGAATTCCTCTGATCTGGCAACTATGGTAAACACCGGAACAAGATCAGTCCGAAGTTTAACTAAATCACAACTGGTTTTGTTTTTGCTCAGCTGACCGTTCATTGGATTGCCTGTTAACGTCAGCAGGCCGGCAATTAATGTCAACCCAACCCCATAAACAAAGGGACAGGTCACATGGGGAAAAGTACATCCTCATGTATATGTATTAAAAATAATTGCAATCATAAAACTTCATTAGATCAAAATGAGTGTTGCTTTTGTTATCGTAAATGTTTACTTCAAACGTCTAAAATTGCTATACGGAAAAAACGTTTGTAAAATCAAACCTGATGCAGAATCGTCTCTCTGTAGCTCATGGAAAGATCTACCAGATCAGAGTGACCCAGAAGTGATTCTACAGACTCTGGGGGCCCTATAGGTTTAAAAAAAAAAAAAAAAAAAAAATTGGATCCTTTAACTCACCCTCCTTTCCAAAGTCCCGTCATGACAAAATGTATTACTATTATTTTAACACAATATCTAAATTAATAAGATCAACAGGAAGAATTTAACACAAATCCTTTGTGATAATTTTATTAAAAACAGATTAAAAAATTAAACCAACGCAATGAACACAGCGTTTGTAGAGAAAATAGAAAAAAAAAATAATAAACTACATTAGTAAATAAAATGCAAAATAAATGTAAGGTGCAAATCAAGTCAAGTTGGGGAGCATGCACTGGTACAGCACGTTGCCACACCCACTACACGACGAAACAGCTCAGGATCCCGGTGTGCAACCCCCCAAGCAGACACGCGGTTCAGTCCCACCCTCTGGAAATGACCCTCTATCTGCCGCAGCCAAGTGTTATGTGGGTGACCCCTTGGCCTGGTCCAGCCACTCGGGTCCCCAACAATGAGGATCTTATGACCCAGATCACCCTCTGAGAAACGCGCCACATGGCCATAGTGCTGTAACTGACGCTCCCTCACAATGCAGGTAATGTGCCTCATTCGGGACTCCATGAGCAACAGCTCTTTCAACACAAAGTCAAACCAATGGTACCCAAGGATTTCCAGAGAGACACGGTACCAAAGGAGTCCAGGCTTCGTCTCGGGTCACTGGATAGCGTCCATGTCTGGCAACCATATAGCAAGACAGGAAGCACCAGGACTCTAAAGACTTGGACCTTCGTCCTTTTGCATAGATACTGTACCAGGAGCGCCACACACCCCTTTCCAGCGACCTCATGACCCCCCATGCTCTCCCAATCCATCTACTGACCTCATAGGAAGAGTCATTGTCTCTTCCTTAAGGTGCAAATTATATACATAAATACAAATTTAATATTATTATATTTAAAAAAATAAATGAATAAATAAAGGCACATAAGAGGACAAAAAAAACTTGTAAAGGTATTATTGTAACTTTCAAAGTCGCTGTTTGTAGGTTTTGGGTACAGTAAATGCAGCCACTATGTCCTCCAGCTCCAAAGACCCTTGAACACTGAGCTCTACATAAATTAGAGCTTGGAGTGAAAGCCTCTCCTGGCACATGATAGACCTCAAGTATAATATTTAATAAGCTTTAAAGATGAAACACAGTACAATATTAACAGTCTCAATTATACTTACAGCCAATCAAATGACAAATAGACTGGAACACAGCATGGAAACACAGCGTCAAGTTGACAGAAAACGCTGCATTACCAACACCCAGCTCTGCTTCAAACACCCAGTTTTTCTTCTCATCAAATTTAGTTTCCTTACCTTAAAAAAATCATTCCATCAAAAGGAATTTTCTCAGCATCAGTTTGTTTCCTCCCATCTAATTTCCCCACCCATGTCACTTAAGGGGCTCTCTAAGTTCCTAACGCACTCCCTACATGTATTTCCCAGACTAATTCTAAGTTAACAATACGTATATTTTTGGCAGGTGAAGGTGTCCGTACTCTTGGCCAGAAAACTTAAGATGTACATGTTGCATGACACACAACATATAAGCTTGCCCTCAACTGCTACAAAATAAACTGAATGTACATTTAGGTGTTTTCAGTTGCTTCTGTGCCTTTCCCTGGCTCACTAGATTCGCCCATAAGCTTTCACCCCTGGCTGGATGAATGACTTCTTGACATTGGTTTCTTATGTTAGTCGGATATTAGCTTTCATTCAAACTGTAATTTTTGTTTTACTGAAGGATTGAATTAATTCTCCACTCCATATAAGTTAAGGGTAGGGAAGGCTGCAGGGACCGGTGGTATCCGGGGTGAATTTCTCCAAGCTGGTGGTAAGGCTGCCCTCCTGGCATTACAAGCAATCTTTGCTTCCATTTGGGAGACTGGTATCATCCCAACTGACTTGTCATCCCTATCTGGAAAGGGAAAGGGGATCGCCTGGATTGCAGCAACTACAGGGGGATAACACTGCTCTGTTTGTCAGGTAAGGTCCTTGCTAGGGTTGTACTCAATCGGGTCCGTGATCACTTGCTCACCTACCAGTGACCAGAGCAGTCTGGTTTTACGCCTAAGAAGTCTACCATCGACCGCATCCTGGCACTGAGGGTTCTCATGTAGCGCAAAAATGAATATCAGCAGAGTTTCTTTTCAGCCTTTGTCGATTTTTGCAAAGTGTTCGACTCAGTTGATCGAGCTGCCCTGTAGGATATCCTGAGGGTTCACAGGATACCATCAAGGTTGCTGGATATCATGGTTGGCCTGTACACTGGTACTGTGAGTGCTGTGCACAATGGAGGCAGAACCTCTGCATTTTTTTCAGTTAATTCTGGGGTTCGTCAAGGTTGTGTTTTTGCTCCTACTCTGTTCAATGCTTGCATGGACTGGGTATTGGGCAAGGTCGTGGGGTCCAGCGGCTGTGGAGCATCTGTTGTTGAAGAAAGATTCACTGATCTTGACTTTGCCGATGATGCTGTGATCGTCGCGGAGTCAATGCAGGCTCTGATCGGGGCGCTCAAGAGACTGAACGAGGAGTCTGAATGTCTGGGCTTGCGAGTGTCCTGGATGAAAACCAAAATCCAGGCCTTTAATGACCTCTTGGGCACAGCCATCACTAGTGTGTCTGTCTGTGGAGAGAATGTCAACCGTGTCGAGAGGTTTACTTACCTCAGCAGAGACATTCATGTCTCTGGTGACTCTTCCTATGAAGTCAGTAGATGGATTGGGAGAGCATGGGGGGTCATGAGGTCACTGGAAAGGGGTGTGTGGCGCTCCCGGTATCTATGTAAAAGGATGAAGGTCCAAGTCTTTCGAGCCCTGGTGCTTCCTGTCTTGCTATATGGTTGTGAGACATGGACGCTATCCAGTGACCTAAGACGAAGCCTGGACTCCTTTGGTTCTGTGTCTCTCTGGAAAATCCTTGGGTACCGTTGGTTTGACTTTGTGTCGAATGAGCAGTTGCTCATGGAGTCCCGAATGAGGCGCATTACATGCATTGTGAGGGAGAGTCAGTTATGGCACTACGGCCATGTGGCGCGGTTCCCTGAGGGTGATCTGGCTTGCAGGATCCTCATTGCTGAGGACCCGAGTGGCCAAAGGAATGCCCACAAAGCACTTGGCTGCAGCAGATAGAGGGTCATTTCTGGAGGGTGGGACTGGACCACAAGTCTGCCTGGGGGGTTGCCAACCAAGATCACAAGCTGTTTCATCATGTGGTGGGTGTGGCAAATCATTTCACCAGTGCATGCTTCCCAACCTGACCTGACCTGATAAGTTATCATCTATTCTCCACTGCTGCTGTAAAACAGTCCATATGTTTGTTCAGAATGTGTCAGACACTCCTGCATGGATATACTTAACTGGATTAATTTTACAAGTTCTCTACTACTTTCTACAGTCCTGTTTCTTCTTTTCCTCTTGTTCTTCTTTTTCCCACCTTTTGCTTCCAGACATGTACATCATCTTCATGATTTATGAAAAAGGCACCGATTACATTTAACTTTACTTAAAAAAATGGCAAATGGAGCCCCCAGGGATAGGTTCTGACTATGCTGTTACTACACTTCAAGGAGTTCCTGGAGATTTGTTGCTGCAATGAGTACCTATACTGTTTCAAATAAATGTGGTTTTACAGTGCAATGCCATAGGTGAACCATTTTAGTTCCTAAACTACCCATCCACATGAAGGTTCTGGAAGTAACGTTTAGTTCTATCTGGAACTGGCGTCATATATTATATATATTATATCTATATATATAAAAATGGAATGGGTGGGTCGTCGGGTGGGCCTTTTTTTCATTCCGTCGTTTTTTCGACGTTTTGAAAATGTAGAATGATTATTTGATTTTTTTGTTTTTATTTGATCGTGTCTATGTAGCCGCCGTCGTAATAAAGTATCGCTAAAATCGTCATTTATCGTAATTTATTTTTGACGTATAACGTCGCCGTCGTCGAGGTCAGTGATACCAGTGCAAAAAATCTGCTTACGGTTGAAAGACACGCCCTACTCACTGGACAGTTAAAAACACCAATCAAACTAACGATGACATCAAGTATTACCCAATCAAAAGTAGGAAAGGAGGCATCTTCATAAAATGCGTGTGGGATGATTTGCATGAGACGCTGCTTTAAAAAAAAAATGATAAAAAAAATACGGGATAAATCCCGTCCAGTATTGATTCAAAACGGGACGCGCAATTTCATTCTCAAACGCAGCACGATTCCGTATTTTAAAGGACGGGTGGCAACCCTACAGTGCCAGGTAACCACCCATACAATCACATTGTGATTCAGACTAGGAATGCAATGAATGTAATTACCCCGATCTACATACAACGCGAAAGTCTTGCAACATTCAAAGATGATGGTTTGGGATAAGTACACCATACAACATAAAAGAGCTTATGAAGCCTTGAACCGAAAAAAGCAACATCTCAGAGATCGTAAAAAAAAAAATAGGAGCTAATGTCGTTTTACTCGCTGTAGATTTTAGTCAAACATTACCAGTTATTTCACGAGGGAGACCAGCACATCAACTCAACGCGTGTTTAAAATCCATGCTTCTCCCACGCTCGGTTATATGTCGCGTGTTCTCGGGTAGGTGCACCAAAAAATGTATACATTTAAGCATGTAATGGGCAAACAAAAAATGACGTATACCCGAAGGCACAGCAGTAGTACTTAATGTAACTTTACTTCTTAAATGTTAATGTTTTACTGTTTAATAATTTATACGCTTCTTATATGTTGTTCAAATTCTTTTATCAAAATACCAGTGACAGCGCAATGCACGATAACATCGAGTGAATACACCATACACATCCGCCCACGGCTGCCCTGCTGTGCGCAGATAGGACTTGATTGTACAATAAAATAAAATAAACATAAAAAGACTAAAACAATCATCACCCATAAAGCGGATAGTAGACGTGACGTACTATATGTGTACCACATTTCAAGTGTATAGGTGCAACGGTTTGCGAGCTACAGGTCATTTAAAATCCTGGACAGACACACAAATTGCCACGGTAGCAAATTACAGAAGAAGATTTTACTGTTTAATAATTTATATTTATATGAAATGTGCTTCTTATATATTACTTCATATTCTCATATGATAATGATGTTAATGTTTATATTGATTTCTGTGTTATTAAAACTGCATGTATGTGTGTATATGTATATATATATATATATATATATATATATATATATATATATATACTAGCAAAATACCCGCGCTTCGCAGCGGAGAAATAGTGTGTTAAAGAGGTTATGAAAAAAAAAAGGAAACATTTTAAAAATAACGTAACATGATTGTCAATGAAAGCCCGTTTCACTCAGTAAGTCTTATGTGTGTGTTTATGTATGTGTGTGTATATATATGTACATGTGTATATGTAGATATGTATATATATGTATATGTATATAAATGTTTATGTGTGTGTGTATATTATATATATAATATATATATATATATATATATATATATATAAAAGACAGCAACAGTTATAACAATGACAACACAATTACATTGACAATCATGTTACGTTATTTTTAAAATGTTTCCTTTTTTTTTCATAACCTCTTTAACACACTACTTCTCCGCTGCAAAGCGCGGGTATTTTGCTATATATATATATATATACGAGCTGTATATACCCGGCGTTGCCCGGGGCAGAAGTAACCTAATCAGTCAAACACTTACATATATACCAAAGTAAACCTAATCGGTCAAACAGTTACATATATAAAAAAAGCGAACCTAATCGGATAAACAGCTTCATATATACAGAAGCGAACCTAATCGGACAAACAGCTAATCTATATACATAAGCAAACCTAATTGGTCAAACAGTTACATAAATACAAAAGCAAACCTAATCGATCAAACAGCTTCATATATACAGAAGCGAACCTAATTGGTCAAACAGTTATGCATGTGCAGAATAATTTTACAAAGATTATGCGTGTTAACAATCATTAAAAAGAAAAGATTGAGGAACTCTTCTTCTATATGTGATGAAGCTGGATGAAGCTGACTTGACGAAGACGTAGGTGGCATAGATTGGTTTTTCTAAAACAGAAGAAAAAAATGAGTATCTATTATTATTTTAAATTACAATGAAAATGAGAACCTTGATTAGAGATAGATTATCCGTATTAAAATATGTGCATGAATAAACTTTTGCTAACTCTCTAGCAAAAGTTTATTCATACAAATTGGCATGGGATGGCTTTGTGAAAAAGTAAAAATTACATAAAAATAAATTGAGAATGCGTACTTCGATTTGACTGAGATTATCTGTAATGATGAAAAAAAAGTTTACTATGTTTTTTTTTCCATACGGAAAGGATGTAAAACCTTACATAGGCACCCTTCAGCCCGTACTGAAGGGTAGTGTCAGATTCTTACTGACTAAAAAACACCCTTTTTATTCCACAGCTACCCCAAAAACCACTATTACGCATTACTTTGGGGTGGCAGTAGTTTAGTTATGAAACAGCTGGGTCCTGAAAAAATTCTGTCTTATTAGTGGCTTCATCACATATAGAAGAACAGTTCCTCAATCTTTTCTTTTTAATGATTGTTAACACGCATAATCTTTGTAAAATCATTCTGCACATGCATAACTGTTTGACCAATTAGGTTCGCTTCTGTATATATGAAGCTGTTTGATCGATTAGGTTTGCTTTTGTATTTATGTAACTGTTTGACCAATTAGGTTTGCTTATGTATATAGATTAGCTGTTTGTCCGATTAGGTTCGCTTCTGTATATATGAAGCTGTTTGTCCGATTAGGTTCGGTTTTTTTATATATGTAACTGTTTGACCGATTAGGTTTACTTTGGTATATATGTAAGTGTTTGACCGATTAGGTTACTTCTGCCCCGGGCAACGCCGGGTATATACAGCTCGTATATATATATAGACTGCGGTGGGTTGGCACCCTGCCCGGGATTGCTTCCTGCCTTGTGCCCTGTGTTGGCTGGGATTGGCTCCAGCAGACCCCCGTGACCCTGTGTTTGGATTCAGCGGGTTGGAAAATAGATAGATAGATAGATAGATAGATAGATAGATAGATAGATAGATAGATAGATAGATAGATAGATAGATAGATAGATAGACTTTATTAATCCCAAGGGGAAATTCACAGTTCATAGGGGAAATTACATTCAGTAAATAACCACGAGTAGATGGTGACAAATTTGTGAAATTACAATGGGTCATACTCTTAAAAGGACACTGCATACGATAACACAGGATAAATCCAGGTTTTCCTATCTTGTTAGTGTCCTCCAGGTAGATTACCGTACATTAAAGATTTCATTTTTTTCTAACATATTAGGAAGTTTTTCAAAGAACAAAGAACCAAATCCATACACAAAGAACCCTTCACAGAATGAAATGTGCTTTGCCCAAACAAAAGTTCAACAAGGAACCACACAACCTAGTAAAGAACCATGCAAACGGACATCCTCGTCACGCCCCTCCCAGATCAGTGCCCCAGGCATTTGCCTGCCTTGCCTGTCCTGTTTCTACACCTCTGTGGTAATCTGGATGGCACCCTGGGGCCTTGGCATATGTCAGAAAAAAGACATGCAAACATTATTGCTTCAACTGTACCTTGCACTATTCCACGCAACACAAGCTCATGGTTACTCATACTTTATATCGCCACCCCTTGTTCTAATGCATGAGGGCCTGCAGGCTCAAATCTCCAAAGGAGGCCACTCCCAGCTTGTTTTAGGTTTATATCTGTCATTCGCAGAGTGTAAGTATATGCATGTGACACTCTAATAACAATATTCATCCAACAGTCACCAAAGGGTATAAAATACTTGTGTCAGAGGCGGGACAATATTTATAAAGAGTGTCTCATTGCAGTGCAAATTTCACAGGAGAAGCACAGGCTCTGTATAATTCATAATCTGAGGGATCTCATATCAGATCTGGAGAACACTTTTGAGATACGCCTCTGACACTCTGAAAGAATACAACATGAACGAAACTGCCTGCAGCTCTCAATGCACACTTTTCAAACTGGTAGCCGAGAGATCTCGTAATTTATGACACAGACTATGCACCTTTTTACTGAAGATTAATGGTTAAATGTATGTTGATCCGTATTTTTCTGTTTCTTATATTACACAACACAGACACTTCCATGCATCATTTGTCTTTTTCTGTGGCATTGAATTAAATATACTCAATTCATTATTGTGCTTCACTTCAAATATAAATATAAAATATGGTTTCCATATTTTTAATGACATATTTGTGTTTTTGTATGTCTATAACAGACTGTCTGAAGTGTGTGGAATTAATTTTGTAACCTCATTTCATTAACTCTGCTCACAAAGTGGTCTAAGTTCGTATGTGGCTTCCTTCCCCTTCTCCGACTCCAACTGCATCTCATCTGAGACTTGGTCTGCTGCAGGGGAGTACGCAGCCATGAGGTCAGGACCCAGCAGGCAGTAAAAAATTGGTTTGAATGTGAATAAACTCTAAACATTTTGGCTTGTTCATGTATTTAACCTTCAGTTATTGTTATTGTAAGAGATATATTTTAGATACGAGTAATATAGATAATAGCTCAATACATGAGTCCTGCGGATATAAATTTGTATTTATACAAGTAATTTTGTCGTTACTGTAAATAGTTGAGTTGTTTGTGAGCTCATCATTGATTGCTTTTTCCTCACAGAGGGTGAATGGATTAGTTGGGGCAGAAGAGAGGGAGAGGGAGAGGGAGAGGGGTGAAAAAGAGCACTATAATGAAAGTAAAGGTTGAAAAGGAATGGAGAACCCATGGCTTCAGTGCCTTTACTCTTCTTCTATAACTCATATACTATTATGTTCAAGAAAAGCCATTTCCATAGCAAGATGTTCAAAACCAATTGATAAACTGGGGCAGGCAGATACAGTCCAAACCTGACAGTTTATCACATTAGAATTAATTTATTTATCGACTGACTGGCTGTATTCTTGTTTTTTATTTTTTTGCTGCTGTATGCATTCAAAATTTCCCAAGTTATTATTAACATTTTATCAAATCTAATTAATTGAAATGGTTCCTGATCGATTCAGAATAAACAATTACCTAGGAGCAGATTTTTTTTTTTTCCCCATAAAATGAGGGAACCAATTTTAAATTATTGCAATGTGTTCACTTGGGGGAATAGTTCAAGTTCATCATAAAACAGTGCAGCTGACAGCAGCAATCATAGTATCTGTGTGAAGAAGTTCAAAAAACAGTCCAGCACCCAGCTTTAATGAAATAGGGGCGCACTGCAACTGCACATGCACTTGGGGTCGCTCCATAACTTCATCTGCAGGTCTTGGCTTGTGTTGTTTCAACTCAAATCACTTGGCGTCTGCAAAATCATGGCAGCCACTTCCATTTATCTTGGTATGTGTTTCTTAGACAATGGCTAACATCTCAATCTGATTGTTAAAAAAAAAAAAAATGAAGTTTTGAAGAAAACCACATTTGTAATTGGGGTATCGATGTGTTAGACGCTAGAAAACCGACAGAAGCCACAGCTGAACTTGTGCTCCTACTTGGTAGAGCATCCGAGCCTCAATTGCCGGAGTTGGATATGAATTTAGCGACTGTCTCTGCCCAAAAAAAAGGCGACTTCCAAGACTGCAACTTCACAGCCCCAGCAATATGTGTGAGCTTCTAATCACTACATGACAATAAGTGATTTGGATTTACAGTAAGTCTTGTCAGGAGCTGTGGTTACCAAAATCAGTCCATGGAGGCAGTTATTGTATCCCCACCTATTTTAGTCATTGTTTCAGTCTCTGTAAAGTTTTCTTGACCTTTGGCAAATTTGGTCATGTGTAAAGTGAAAATCGTACTCTCCGATGCCTTGATCAGTTACTACCCTACCTTGAACATTCTGTCTTCATTATGGTAAGTAGGTAGATAGGAAAGGCACTATATATGATAGATAGATAGATAGATAGATAGATAGATAGATAGATAGATAGATAGATAGATAGATAGATAGATAGATAGATAGATAGATAGATAGATAGATAGATAGATCTGTCCACAAGAAAATTTGTTCTTTTTTGTTTTTTATAGTAGCTCTTTAAATAAATAGATAAATCAATAAATATATATACAGATACACTATGGTCCAAACATGCACCAGAATGACTAAAAAGCAAGAAAAGAATGAAAACGTCTGACCTGGCAGTCCCAGTCCCAGTGGGGTGTTATGCAGGTGTATTGCCGTTGGTATAAAGGAGCCCCAGTAGTGTTTCTTGACATACTTCTGCTGAATACAGTGGAACCTCAGGTCATGAATGTCTCTGAACACATACAAATCGGGTTACGACCAAAAAGTTTGCCAAACTTCTCCATCTGTTCACAACCACACACTCGGGTGACGAACAAGACAGTTTCCCTTCCGGTTCGTACGCACCGATGACTTCTGCTCGTGTTCAGTCTCTCCCTGTACAGTACATTGTTCTCAGTCAGACGTGCATCTCGCAGAGGGACTTTACCTCAAAACTGTAACCTCCTCTCCACCCAGCTTCCTGCTCACTTCCTTCATGCCAGAACTCGACTCTTGCAAGGTTAGTGTTCTTGGTTGTTTATGGTTAGTTTTTGTATAAATTAAGGATTTTTCAAATTTTCATTTTTTTCCCTGTGCTTAAAACTCATTAAAAAAAGTGTTTACAGCGAGCGGTTTGTAAGGCTGTAGCGTGAACTCTTGCAATGTTAGTTTTCTCTGTTGTTCAAGGTTTTCTCAGTGTTTATTCAATGTTTTTACATTTAGTTTACTATTACACTGTGCATTCTATGGTATAATTAACTATTTTTGTGCTTAAAAATCTTTAAAAAAATATATATTTACATACAGTTTGTATGGTCCGGAACAGATTATATTGTATTGACATACAATCCTATGGGGGAAATTACTTCGGGTCACGACCAAATCGGGTTGCGACCAGAGTTTTGGAATGAATTACGGTCGTGACCCGAGGTTCCACTGTAATTTGTTGGTTAAAAATGCTCAGTGTTAATCTGAGAGAGAGAGAGGATGTGTAGCATTGTTCATAATGGCACTCAGTTTTGTTTTGGTTCTCTCCTCCCCTACGGCCTCCAGCTGGTCCAGAGTGTGTCCTATAACTGAGCTTGCCCTTTTAATTAGCCTCGTTATTTCGGTGGGCCTCACTTGAAGTGATGTTACCAGCACAACAAAAAAAAAATCACACTGGCCATCACAGAGTTATAGAAGATTTGAAGGATGTCACTTTCCACATTAACCAGAGTATTCAAGGCAGGGTAGAAATTATGCAGACACGAGCAAATGTGTAAATTCATATACTGTGAACAGCCAGGTAGCTTTTCCATGAGCTCCATGCTGTTTGCAATCATCATATGAATGTTGTGTTCAAACAATCCTAAGAGTGAAGTGCTAGTTTTTTCCTGCCCTTTTTTGCATGTGAATGTTACAGAGGCCTTAATTCAGTGATAGAGATGGAGGTCAGCTCATGGCCTTTAATTCACAAGACAAAGCGAGAACTAAAATAGTTTGCGTTGATAACCCCATAGACAACACCAAAGCAATTCACTACCTGAGACACCCCAAAGAGCTGAACCAATTGGTTATTGACAAGGCCTGACTGAGAAGAGCACAGACAGACAGAGGAGGAGCAGAATGACTTTGGTACTGCATCTTATGTTTTGGAGATATCTGTCAAATGACTGCTAGAATTATTGACTTTCTTTCTTCGTTTTAGTGCTTTGGTTTAATCCAAAAGTCAAAAAGCGCAAATTGCAGTGCTTCGTGTGGAACGGTTGTGTCAGAAAGGATACCCAACATACATTTTGGCTCGATTTATACTTTGGAAAAGAAAAAAAAAAAAAAGTGGCTTTGGGAAAAGCAAATATTGTGAACAAACATGGGTGGGTTTCAAAGACACTTAATATGACAGTATTTTCAAACATATACTACTTTCTAAAGAGCTAAGGTACAGGTTAGGAAACATTTTCAAAAACAAAACTGGCATAAGCTGTTTACAGTATGTGCACATGTGGTGTGTGTGTGTGTGTGTAATCATTCCTGACGTTATTGTTTTAGGTATCCTTCTCAGCAGAACACATCTGGACTTTACAATCCAGGTTTTATTGGACGAGAAAAACTGGACGTCAGAAATGGGAATAATCAGTATGAAAACCAGGTGAGAAAAACGCACAAACATGACTGAGGGTTGGCACAGCCTGTTGAACTCAGCACCATGCTGATCGGCCCTCTTTAAAAAGACTCTCTGATGCTTTCCGCAAAACCCATGTAATGTTTATACGGTGACATGCACAGACCTTTTGGTGTGCAGTGGGTAAAAAGGTGAAAAGGGGCACTTTATAGAACTAGGCTTGTTACATTTTAACCCATCCATCCATCCATCCATCCTCTTCCGCTTATCCGAGGTCGAGTTGCGGGGGCAGCAGCTTGAGCAGAGATGCCCAGACTTCCCTCTCCCCGGCCACTTCTTCTAGCACTTCCGGGAGAATCCCAAAGCGTTCCCAGGCCAGTTGAGAGACATAGTCCCTCCAGCGTGTCCTGGGTCTTCCCCGGGGCCTCCTCCCGGTTAGACGTGCCCGGAACACCTCACCAGGGAGGCGTCCAGGAGGCATCCTGATCAGATGCCCGAGCCACCTCATTGGACTCCTCTCGATGCGGAGGAGCAGCGGCTCTACTCTGAGCCCCTCTGGATGACTGAGCTTCTCACCCTATCTTTAAGGGAGAGCCCAGACACCCTGTGGAGGAAACTCATTTCAGCTGCTTGTATTCACGATCTCGTTCTTTCGGTCACTACCCATAGCTCATGACCATAGGTGAGGGTAGGAACATAGATCGACTGGTAAACTGAGAGCTTTGCCTTGCGGCTCAGCTCCTTTTTCATCACAACAGACCGATGCAGAGCCTGCATCACTGTGGATGCCGCACCAATCCGCCTGTCGATCTCACGCTCCATTCTTCCCTCACTCGTGAACAAGACCCCGAGATACTTGAACTCCTCCACTTGAGGCAGGATGTCGCTCCCAAACCTGAGAGGGCACTCCACTCTTTTCCGGCTGAGGACCATGGTCTCGGATTTGGAGGTGCTTATTCCCATCCCAGCCGCTTCACACTCAGCTGCTAACCGATCCAGAGAAAGCTGAAGATCATGGCCTGATGAAGCAAACAGGACAACATCATCTGCAAAAAGCAGTGACCCAATCCTGAGCCCACCAAACTGGACCCCCTCAACGCCCTGGCTGCGCCTAGAAATTCTGTCCATAAAAGTTATGAACAGAATTGGTGACAAAGGGCAGCCCTGGCAGAGTCCAACTCTCACTGGAAACGGGTTCGACTTACTGCCGGCATTGCGGACCAAGCTGTGACACCGGTTGTACAGGGACCGAACAGCCCTTATCAGGGGGTCCGGTACCCCATACTCCCGGAGCACCCCCCACAGGATTCCCTGAGGGACACGGTCGAACACCTTTTCCAAGTCCACAAAACACATGTAGACTGGTTGGGCAAACTCCCATGCACCCTCCAGGACCCTGCTAAGGGTGTAGAGCTGGTCCACTGTTCCGCGACCAGGACGAAAACCACACTGTTCCTCCTGAATCCGAGGCTCGACTATCCAACGGACCCTCCTCTCCAGAACCCCCGAATAGACTTTTCCAGGGAGGCTGAGGAGTGTGATCCCTCTGTAGTTGGAACACACCCTCCAGTCCCCCTTCTTAAAGATGGGGACCACCACCCAGGTCTGCCAATCCAGAGGCACTGTCCCTGATGTCCATGCGATGTTGCAGAGACGTGTCAGCCAAGACAGCCCTACAACATCCAGAGCCTTGAGGAACTCCGGGCGTATCTCATCCACCCCTGGGGCCCTGCCACCAAGGAGTTTTTTGACCACCTCGGTGACCTCAGTCCCAGAGATGGGTGAGCCCACCTCCGAGTCCCCAGGCTCTGCTTCCTCATTGGAAGGCATGTTAGTGGGATTGAGGAGGTCTTCGAAGTACTCCCCCCACCGACCCACAACGTCCCGAGTCGTGGTCAGCAGCGCACCATCCCCACCATATACAGTGTTGACACTGCACTGCTTCCCCCTCCTGAGACGCTGGACGGTGGACCAGAATCTCCTCGAAGCCGTCCCAAAGTTGTTCTCCATGGCCTCCCCAAACTCCTCCCATGCCCGAGTTTTTGCCTCAGCAACCACCGAAGCCACATGCCACTTGGCCTGCCGGTACCTATCAGCTGCCTCCAGAGTCCCACAGGACAAAAGG
Organism: Erpetoichthys calabaricus; assembly: GCF_900747795.2. Classification (NCBI taxonomy): domain Eukaryota; kingdom Metazoa; phylum Chordata; class Cladistia; order Polypteriformes; family Polypteridae; genus Erpetoichthys; species Erpetoichthys calabaricus. The sequence goes on from NC_041394.2 coordinate 47,285,510, forward strand.
GTCCTGTAGGACTCCTTTTTCAGCTTGATGGTATCCCTCACCGCCGGTGTCCACCAACGGGTTTCGGGATTGCTGCCACGACAGGCACTGACCACCTTATGACCACAGCTCTGGTCAGCCGCCTCAACAATAGAGGCACAGAACATGGCCTATTCGGACTCAATGTCCTCCACCTCCCTCGGGATGTAGTCGAAGTTCTGCCAGAGGTGGGAGTTGAAGCTACTTCTGACAGGGGGCTCTGCCAGACATTCCCAGCAGACCCTCACAACACGTTTGGGCGTACCAGGCCTGACCGGCATCCTCCTCCACCATCGAAGCCAACTCACCACCAGGTGGTGATCAGTTGATAGCTCCGCCCCTCTCTTCACCCAAGTGTCCAAGACATGTGGCCGCAAGCCCGACGACATGACCACAAAGTCGATCATCGAACTGAGACCTAGGGTGTCCTGGTGCCAAGTGCACATATGAACACCCCTATGCTTGAACATGGTGTTCGTTATGGACAATCCGTGACGAGCACAGACGTCCAATAACAAAACACCACTCGGGTTCAGATCGGGGGGGGCCATTCCTCCCAATCACGTCCTTCCAGGTCTCACTGTCATTGCCCACGTGAGCATTGAAGTCTCCCAGCAGTACGAGGGAGTCCCCAGAAGGTATGCCCTCTAGCACCCCCTCCAGGGACTCCAAAAAGGGTGGGTACTCCGAACTGCTGTTCGGTGCATACGCACAAACAACAGTTAGGACCCGTCCCCCCACCTGAAGGCGGAGTGAGGTTACCCTCTCGTCCACTGGGGTAAACCCCAATGTACAGGCTCCAAGTTGGGGGGCAATAAGTATACCCACACCTGCTCGGCACCTCTCACCGGGGGCAACTCCAGAGTGGTAGAGAGTCCATCCCCTCTCAAGGAGATTGGTTCCAGAGTCCATGCGTTGAGGTGAGTCCGACTATATCTAGCCTGAACCTCTCAACTTCGTGCACTAGCTCAGGCTCCTTCCCCTTCAGAGAGGTGACATTCCACGTCCCAAGAGCCAGCTTCTGTAGCCGAGGATCAGACCGCCAAGGTCCCCGCCTTCAGCCACCACCCAACTCACACTGCATCCCGATCTCCTTGGCCCCTCTCATAGGTGGTGAGCCCATGGGAAGGGGGACCCATGTTGCCTCTTTGGGCTGTGCCCGGCTGAGCCCCATGGGTGCAGGCCCGGCCACCAGGTGCTCGCCATCGAGCCCCACCTCCAGGCCTGGCTCCAGAGGGGGGTCCCGGTGACTTGCATCCAGGCGAGGGAAAACACTGTCCAAAGTTTTCATTCATCATAGAAGGTTTATTTAACCGCTTTTTGTCTGATCCCTCACCTAGGACCAGTTTGCCTTGGGTAGCCCTACCAGGGGCATAAAGCCCTGGACAACAGAGCTCCTAGGATCATTGGGACACGCAAACCCCTCCACCACGATAAGGTGGCAGTTTGAGGTTCATTTTAACCCTAAAAACATATTAGTTTCCATTTTTATTTTTATGTTTTTAATTTAATTTAGGTGTAACTCCCAAGTTTGGTAAAAAAAAAAAAACTCTGTGATTGCTGATTATGTCAGATTATCAAAACAGGAACATTTTTAACAAGACAAGAGAGCAAGCAAAAGAAGTAGTTACATAGACATTACCAAGAATAGTTCATATCACAGAAGATTCTTGTCCTCAAAAAAAAAAAAAGACTTTTGGATCAGACATTGAGGAACCCACCAGAACTGATCAACTACTAGCATATGAGACAATTAGGCTCTATTGTGCATTTGACAGCAACACATTATTACAGTATGATCTAGAACCCTGAAGTGCAATTATTTTATTTGTGCTCTATTTACTAAGATTATTCAATAACAAAAACAAAAAAATGATACATTTTATCTCTCTAGGTGTTGTCATTTTTTTGTTATTTATGTTCTAGTTCCTGCCTCCTGCATACTTGTACTGGAAGAAATATGTTAATATGCAGAAAAGAGAAGCAAATATAAAAATAAAGAGAAGATGGTCACTCATTCAAACGAAACTGCATAAGCGTATTAGGGCCATGGAGAAGAAAAAAAAATACAGACTCAGTGAAGAAGAAAAAAGTGTATGTCAGGAAAAAATTCAACATGTCGACTTATTGTTGACATTTCCGCTTTAATCTTGCAGTTTATGTCGAGATTAATGTTGGCATGTTGACTTTTATCTCGACACTTAGGCAAATAAAAATGTCCGGAAATGTACCCCTCAAAAATAGCCCCATTCCTAAATCACTGTGCAAGTGTGTCGATGCGGCCTTGTAAATTAAAATTCAACGTCACTCGGCAGTCTTTTGAACATCATGAAATTTCAACAACATGAATTTCCCATTGGGATTAATAAAGTATCTATCTATCTATCAACACATTATTTTCTCACTACATTGTATGAAATGCCTTTGTTGCGTTTTACTGTTGTTACATTTACTGTTAATTCAATCAGACTGTTACACATATCTTTTAAATACACTTTCCTGCATGTCAGTAAGAGGTTTTTGTTAAAATTGTTTAAAAAAGAAACCCCGTAGTTATGGTATTCTGCCTCTTCACTGGAGCCTACGGCAGAAACAACACTTAGAAGTCGGAGTCCCATTTTCGACCTGACGCCAGTCCACTATCACTCACACATACACCAGTGGCATAGCTGGGGGGGGGGAGGCAAGGGGGGATATCTGTCCCCGGACGCAGCATCCAGGGGGTGCCGTTTTCAAGTTTTCTTTCCCTTCCCCATTGCATGTTGGCAAACAGGAGGGGGTGCGAAATCTTCAGTTGTCCCTGGGTGCTGAAAACCCTAGCTACGCCTCTGACATACACACATGTCTGGAGTCCAGTGAAGGGGTGTTTGCTTTTAAATGGTGGGAACACATTTGAGTCAAAATAAAAACACTGAAATACCAGAGGAATTATGCATTTGCTATAAAGAAATGATAAACTCACTACTTACTTCAAAGCATCTGCCTTAATTCTACAACAGCCTGTGTTTGAACGTTCACTCTTACTTACTATGTGACTGCACTCAAGAGAGCAGTGAGTCCACTAAAGTGTTTGAATGTCATCGCTGTTTGGCATGTCATTCTGTTTCTGTTTATTACGAAGATGTGATTTCTGCTACCCCATATAAAGGGCACAACAACCACTACTATTAGAAGTTACATCCTTAAAGGTAAGCGTGCTCACGGTGGTCAAACTATAATCCTGTCAAAAATAAGTCATCTTATTGGTGTCATGATCGGGACCTCAAAGATCTCCACTGAGGTATTCACCACAGGAGGAAATGCTAATTGCTCAAATACATACAACGCATTTGGTAACATGTTTGGCATCTGACAAAAAAAATCAGTTCTGTATGTCATTTTGCCCGTCACATTCTCACGAGAACTTGATTGCACGATGCATTTAAACAGGAGTGGTACACCGCTAAGATCATTTATTGAGCATTTTCGTTTAAAGACGACTTTCCGCCACTATGGTTTGTTAACGAGGGTGTAACGTAAGACTTTTGCTCGCACCCGCAGGCACCCCATTGAACTCACACTCATGGAAACCTCTATTAATGCAGTTGAGCGGAAAGGCAGAAAGTGCTATGCGCCGTGAAAAACATTTTATTAAACCAATCTCTAATTGGGGTGAGGCTGGAAACTATAAGAAACAAACTAAAAAAAAAAATGGAGTTAAGTCAATATGCGCCGCTTGAGCACATGGCGTTATACAAAAAAGCAAACCAGCATACTAACATTTATTATGCATTTTAAGTGAGATTAATAGCAATAATTGCCACAGAACATATTGTATTACCACATGGGATAGTAAACAGTTCTAGGACAAGGGCGTTTGGGCCAGTGAAAGGAAAGGGAAAGGGGCTTGCACCACTTTAGCCCTGCCTTCGCGTACGTGCCTGTATTTATTTATATAAAAATCAATATCTATATATCTACACTAGGGAGTTTGCTGCCTGCTCGCTTTGCTCGCTAAACAGCCCCGACATCTCTCGTTGTGAAGAGGGTGACTGAACACACCCCAAGGAGACGCAGTCGTTCCTCTAAAACCCTCTCTTAAATGGTGATACAATGGGAAACAAATAGGTTTGTTTTTACCTCCTCTTTGCTCGATCAGCTGCTGGCTTGCTGCTGTGTGATCTGCACCTCGTACAGCACTTCAAACATTTAAAAACCTGCACAGCAGCTGTCCTACTCTTTGTCTTTTATTTCCAGCCCCAGGTGTGGCTAAATCTCTTGCCACAAAGTCACAGGATGTGAGTTCTTGATATTTTTTAGTTTATAATTTAAAAATGGAAAAAGACTCTGAAAATTTAACATCACATTAAAGTTAGATAAATTCTGAAAAGAATGATCACAAACATGTATATGTTGGTTTTAAAATAAGCCCAATTTAAAGTGTGACAAAAAACGTGACATAAAATCGTACTTTTAGGCTTAGGAATTTATAGATAGATAGATAGATAGATAGATAGATAGATAGATAGATAGATAGATAGATAGATAGATAGATAGATAGATAGATAGATAGATAGATAGATAGATAGATAGATAGATACTTTATTAATCCCAAGGGGAAATTCACAACTGAATTATATACAATTATATACAGTATACTGTATATATAATGAGTAGATATAAATACAAATTTTTGTTTTAGGACAATGTGTTAAAAAGAAAACATAGATTCAATTTAACTTGGGTAATTTCAGAATGGGTGACAACCTCGAAGTCAAACCTTCCTGCCCCCTCGCAGACAAACGCAGCAGCAGAAGACGCACGTTAGGAAGAAAGGAACTTGCGTCTAAAACTGACAGCATCCCCTCAGTCATTTAGAAATGGTTCAGTTATGCAACGCCTGACATCGAACAAACCCCTGTCCATTGTAAAGTTTGTAGCAACTAAATGTAGCAGCATGACAGATTTATTACAGCATCTCCATGAGAGGCACCCAGCCGAGTGGCAGAAGGATGCACTTCCAGCTTCAGTAGCTGCTGATGCCCCACTTTGGTAGGAGTAATTTGTTCTTGCAGTTCTGTATCAGCCTCCTCCATCAGGCCAATGATGATAAAAACTATCCATCCGTGCATCCATTATCCAACCCGCTATATCCTAACACAGGGTCTGCTGGAGCCAATCCCAGCCAACACAGGGCACAAGGCAGGAACCAGTCCCGGGCAGGGTGCCAACCCACCGCAGGACACACACACACCCACCCACACACCAAGCACACACTAGGGACAATTTGGAGACGCCAATCCACCTAACCTGCATGTATTTGGACTGTGGGAGGAAACCCACGCAGACACGGGGAGAACATGCAAACTCCACACATGGAGGACCCGGGAAGCAAACCCAGGTCTCCTTACTGCGAGGCAGCAGTGCTACCCACTGTGCCACCGTGCTGCCCATGATTAAAAACTAATTCTTAATATATGGTTTTTTTTTTTTTCCCATTTGCTGGATAGGCTCATTCCAGTTCAGGGTTAAACAGATATAATCTGCCATGGCAGTGTCCAGTGCAGGTCAGAAGGGGGCTCATTGCATTGCACATTCCCTTACACTCTCACACTTACTTATATAAGGAAAATGTACAATCAGAAGTAAACTTAAACTACATAAAGTATCCACAGAAAACATTCTACATTCCAACCCAGGACCCTAGAGCTTTGAGGCAGCAGCACTCTGAAATCAGCCGAGACTAAAGCCAACTTAATGTCTGGGCCAGTATTGTATACAGTAACCTGTTTGCTGTATTCAAAATATCTCAATAAAAGTTGAACTTCACACCAATTCCCTGAAGAGTAAGCATACCAAATGTCATTGACATCAGTGTCCGCTGGTGTTTAAGTGGTTTTGCGTGGACATTTAGACAGACATGATGACAGCAACAGATGTTTTTTGGTCTGCATGTGAATACACCTAAACGGTATAAGTTTGTTTATGTATTACTCTCACAGGATGGGAAAGGGGCAGTAGAGTAAACCTAAAACAACAACTCAATAAACTTTATTCTATGAACGCCTGTGGAATGTGAGACAAAGCTCTTGTAGATTCTCTACTAGCTAAGTAACACATCTGATGCAGTTTCTCTTCTCAAACCTGTTTTTGTTCTTGTTTTTCTGTATTGGTCTTCCTTAGTCACCAATGAGGTCTGCTCCAGCTCCTCCAATTCCAGCAGGCAGCAAACCTACGAACAGGCCTGTAGCACCTCCACCTTCTGTTCCAACATTCATTGCCAAGCCTTTACCTGTAAGTACTTTTAAGGCAATTTGAGCATTCTAGAGGAGAAAAGGTAAGGTTAGGTTAGGTTAACCAATGAATGTGCTCTTTTCTCACACAGAAGCCATATCCTGCTACTGCTCCTCCACCTCCACCTGTGTCAAAAAAACCTGTGCCTTCAGCTCCAGCAGCCCCAGCGGTAGGTGAAAGTCTGTTTGTTTTACCAAGTCCTGCTTCGGCTTGACTGTCAGGAACTTCTAATGTTATGGTTACAACATCATGAATGAGGAGTAGCTAATGGATGAAATATTAAAATAGTGAGTCAAGCTAGATTCATAATCATCTGTACATTTGTTTGAAGAAATGTATAAAGATTTTTTTTAATCTTAGCAAAAGTACAAATGGCCTGTCACCTCAATAGGGCTTTTTGGCTTCCTGTCCCAAAGAACGACTTCTGTCCTGAAGAAGTACACATGTGAGACTTTCCAGCCCCCATTTCCCCACCCTAGTCCTATACAATACTAGCAAAATACTCGCGCTTCGCAGCAGCGAAGTACTGCTTTAAAATTTTAAATAATAAACTGAGGGAAAACATACCAATAATTATTTGTTAAGGATCTCTTTGTATACCATGTTGTCAGTTTGCCCCTCTGGTTGTAATATGACCAAGTTGTGCGCTGAGCTTACTCTTGAGCATGCAACGTATAGTTGGCCATGTGAAAAGCAAATCAAGAACAGCAAGACCGCACCAGCTGCGGAGCTCAGCTCGGAGTGAAATGAAGTGAATGAAATGAGGTGAATGGGAGGGAAAGATGATCACGTGACTCCAACACCCGCCTTAACTCTCCATCCCTCCACAAACACACAAACACAGTCTCTCAGATCCCAACTCTCCTTTATATATATATATAGTATAGAAGAGCGGTCTGCAAAGTGTTTCTTGGAGATGTGCAGTGGCTGCAGGTTTTTATTCCAACCCAGTTGCTCAAGTAGAAGCCATTTCATGCCAATACCACAGCACATGTCATTTTATGGTGTGTTAGTGTTTTCATTCTGCAATGGCAGGTCATTCTTGTATCACAGAGTTTTTCCTTTCCAAGGATATCATCCAAATGATCTGCAGTCTGATGTGGATGAATTAATTAGCGGTCCTTCACTTTCTCTTCAGTTTCCTTCCAAATATTTTATTAAACCTGGAAGTTCACAATGAATACACACAGGTGTAAATGAAATCAAGCTCGATGGAGAACTGCTGGCTCCTTTGTCATTTGTATCTTATTGGTAATAAGGAATCATTAAAACGTAGATTTATTTGGCCAACACCTTTATCCAAAGTGGCTTACAGCATTTGAGATACCATTGGTTGTATTTCTTTTGGTTTTTCAAGTGGAGCACAGATGGGTGAAGTGACTTGCTCAGGATCACACAGTGTCAGTGGTGGGATTTGAACCCACACCCTCATGGTTTGAAAACAGTGAATGCAGCTGTTTAAGAGTAAAAGAAGTAGTTAAGGCTGGGGAATCCTAACAGGCGAGACAACTAACAATAACCTAAAAATGTTTCTTGAACAATAAGACCTTCAACAGCAAGACTTGACTTCTCATGAAGACACTAAGGTTGGAACAGAAATCTGCGGCCCTCCAGGAGTAATTTGCAGATCCTTGGTACAGAATTGTGTGCTTTGGGGCAAGTGTGTGGAAAGAAAACTGCTGTATCCTCAAAACCAACACTCGCGTGATTTCAGGATGGCGGCTACCTTAATTGTTCACCACTTATATTCACTTTACATTCATTTTTTAAACAAAATCAGGGTTGTGTTAATTGTGGTTCTGTCAAGTGTTTATTCCTAGAACAAGCTCAGCTTTAGTGTTGTTTTTCATTTGTGTGAGGTGGGGTTGGCGGTCTCGTCTTTTATGATTGTATTCCTATTTCTTGTGTTACTTCAACCCTCATATTAGTAAATCAAAGAGATTCACACATAAGGCGGTCATCAACCCACTGCCATAATGAGAACGTGTAGCAAGCACATCTAGAAAATGAATAAACAATGCAGTTTAATTGAAAATAAAATATGACTATAGGGGGGATTATTTTCATTTTGCACTCCTTACTTAAATAACCACATTGGGTGTTTGCACCATTAATACTGTAATCATCAGAGGTGTTTAATAAACTGATCTTACTAACAGCACAAGATAACAGAATTAGGAAGCCAACTCAAGAACAGAAGAACCACTAAGATTATTCAAATTTGGTCACCACACCCTGAAAACCATAAACCAATATCATGAGATCTTCCTCATTCCGACCTTTCCAGTGCTAATGCTCAAAGGCTGCATTTTCAACAACAGGCTCCATCAGGAATCGAAGTAGATTCTGGTATTTCAGACACCTACACAAGGCAGACCTGAAACCATTTTGTAAGGCCAGCCATCAGTGAAGCCCTTGAAGGAGACATGGCAGGCACTCCAGTTGACCGTTTTGTGTTTTTGCATTTGTGCAGTGCTTGTTATGTCAACCAGTAGCAGTTGCTTAAAGTCTTCAGTTTACCCTGAATGATGCGCAGCTCAAGAACATGACCCGCTTTTTCTGTGTGGAGATGTTTTGAAGTTAACACGACATTTATGTTTTTTTTTTTTTGTATGCTACAGAATTCTTTTCAATTTCTGTGATTTAATAATTGTATAGGGCAAGGTAGATATGAGTATATGACTGGGAATTTTATTTGTATTCATATTTTAGGTGTTCTTTATGCCAACACGACCAGCTGTTCCTACTTCTCAGACAACAATCTCACCTCAGAATCTAAGAGCTGTAAGTACTTTGCATATCTTATAAACCACCATTGGAATTACGAAGAAGATTTATGTTACTCCTTTTACTTTTTTTTGGACTGACAAATTCCCATCATCCCATCTCTCCTTTGTGGCAATCTTGGACCAACAGAAGGGTAGATTTAAGTTGTTACACACCCCACCAGTGGCTCAAAATCCATACAGTGGTGTGAAAAACTATTTGCCCCCTTCCTGATTTCTTATTCTTTTGCATGTTTGTCACACAAAATGTTTCTGATCATCAAACACATTTAACCATTAGTCAAATATAACACAAGTAAACACAAAATGCAGTTTTTAAATGATGGTTTTTATTATTTAGGGAGAAAAAAAATCCAAACCTACATGGCCCTGTGTGAAAATGTAATTGCCCCCTTGTTAAAAAATAACCTAACTGTGGTGTATCACACCTGAGTTCAATTTCCGTAGCCACCCCCAGGCCTGATTACTGCCACACCTGTTTCAATCAAGAAATCACTTAAATAGGAGCTGCCTGACACAGAGAAGTAGACCAAAAGCACCTCAAAAGCTAGACATCATGCCAAGATCCAAAGAAATTCAGGAACAAATGAGAACAGAAGTAATTGAGATCTATCAGTCTGGTAAAGGTTATAAAGCCATTTCTAAAGCTTTGGGACTCCAGCGAACCACAGTGAGAGCCATTATCCACAAATGGCAAAAACATGGAACAGTGGTGAACCTTCCCAGGAGTGGCTGGCCGACCAAAATTACCCCAAGAGCACAGAGACGACTCATCCGAGAGGTCACAAAAGACCCCAGGACAACGTCTAAAGAACTGCAGGCCTCACTTGCCTCAATTAAGGTCAGTGTTCACGACTCCACCATAAGAAAGAGACTGGGCAAAAACGGCCTGCATGGCAGATTTCCAAGACGCAAACCACTGTTAAGCAAAAAGAACATTAGGGCTCGTCTCAATTTTGCTAAGAAACATCTCAATGATTGCCAAGACTTTTGGGAAAATACCTTGTGGACTGATGAGTCAAAAGTTGAACTTTTTGGAAGGCAAATGTCCCGTTACATCTGGCGTAAAAGGAACACAGCATTTCAGAAAAAGAACATCATACCAACAGTAAAATATGGTGGTGGTAGTGTGATGGTCTGGGGTTGTTTTGCTGCTTCAGGACCTGGAAGGCTTGCTGTGATAGATGGAACCATGAATTCTACTGTCTACCAAAAAATCCTGAAGGAGAATGTCCGGCCATCTGTTCGTCAACTCAAGCTGAAGCGATCTTGGGTGCTGCAACAGGACAATGACCCAAAACACACCAGCAAATCCACCTCTGAATGGCTGAAGAAAAACAAAATGAAGACTTTGGAGTGGCCTAGTCAAAGTCCTGACCTGAATCCAATTGAGATGCTATGGCATGACCTTAAAAAGGCGGTTCATGCTAGAAAACCCTCAAATAAAGCTGAATTACAACAATTTTGCAAAGATGAGTGGGCCAAAATTCCTCCAGAGCGCTGTAAAAGACTCATTGCAAGTTATCGCAAACGCTTGATTGCAGTTATTGCTGCTAAGGGTGGCCCAACCAGTTATTAGGTTCAGGGGGCAATTACTTTTTCACACAGGGCCATGTAGGATTGGATTTTTTTTTCTCCCTAAATAATAAAAACCACCATTTACAAACTGCATTTTGTGTTTACTTGTGTTATATTTGACTAATGGTTAAATGTGTTTGATGATCAGAAACATTTTGTGTGACAAACATGCAAAAGAATAAGAAATCAGGAAGGGGGCAAATAGTTTTTCACACCACTGTATTTACATCATGACAGCCAAAGAATCAACTCTTACGCATTTTTAAAATAACAGAATATTTTGCAAGATTCTCACCAAATGAATATAAAATATCAAAGATGTATTCTAAACACCTCACATATGAATCAGTTTTGAGATATCTTGACTTGCATTTTAGAAATCTTGAAACAAATGTATTCTCAGATACTTTGAATTCATTTTAAGATATCCTAAACTGCATCTTAAATATTTCTAAAGGTTAATTCAGCTTTTCATAGAATACAGCCTGTTTGGTTAATACAGACAGTGAGAAGATTTGCCTGGGATGCCAAGAAGACCTGAGCATATCCTTGCCATTTTACAAATTAACTTAATTATACTAAAAATTAGGTATTTATGCAGAACCAACACAAAGTTATCAATTTGTGCCTTTGGCACTTGTCCTAACATTACTAAATATCTTCTTCAAGTTCTAGCACAGTGGTTCTCAACCTGTGGGGCAGGCCCCCCTGGGGGGGCGCGGAGATGTGGAAAAAAAGAAAACAAGAATTGAAAATATGAAAAATACATCTATTGAAACCAAAACAAATTAACTTAAACTACATTCTGATACTAGAAAAATAAATATAGAGTTAGATAAATGTTGATAAAAGTTAAGTAGGTATAATAAAATATGCATCTATGATATATCATTAATTAAAAAAGAACAAATTGGTATTAGTGGGCTCCTTTCAAAAAAACTTTAGGGGGGGCGCGATTAAAACTGTTATGAAAACTCGGGTCGCAAATACTTAAAGGTTGATAAACGCTGTTCTAGGGAAACAAATGCAAATTGCAGTCTAATAAACCGTCCAGTCACTGCAGACAAAAATGATACCGCGTGACATAAAACCTGCCACAAGGTGGCAGCAGCGGCCTGCTTTCAAACTGCAGGGACCTGCCGAAGTGGAGACTGCGTGAGGCTTCAGCTGAATAGAAAGAGACATTTGGCAGCTTTGTTATTAATTAAATATAATAAATATAAGTTAATCTACTATATCAGCCAGCTAGATTCACTGAATAGTGCCCAGAGTGGTCTTATTTAAAATCTGAGGGGTTAGCTGATGCCCACGTATTTGGTGAATATACAAAATTATCCACCACACCACAAAGCACAGTAGTCTAGTTGAAATCAGCAATAGAATGACTTGTATATATTAAGTAAAATAATATATGTTAAGTAAGTTCCTTTGCTCTTCGTGCATAAAGGTTTACAGTAGGCCATGCTCTGGTTTGCTTGGCATTAAGCAAAATGGTGAGGTATACCAAAAGTGTATTATTATTTAAATGAGGGCTAAATGGATGAAGCTTTAAAAAGCAAGTTAGCTAAACTGGCAAGCTACCACAGAACTCACTGGTCAGTCAAACAAAGACTGAACAGAAATGTGTGACTAAAACGTTTAATTGCTAGTGTGTGTGTGTGTGTATACAGGTCATATGAAAAAGTTTGGGATTCCCTCTCAGCCTGCATAATAATTTACTCTACTTTCAATAAAAAAGATAACAGTGGTATGTCTTTCATTTCCGAGTACTGGGGTGTTTTCTGAACAAAGATTTTTAGTGAAGCAGTATTTATTTGTATGAAATTAAATCAAATGTGAAAAACTGGCTGTGCAAAAATGTGGGTCCCCTTGTAATTGTGCTGATTTGAATGCATGTAACTGCTCAGTACTGATTACACGCAACGCCAAACTGGTTGGATTAGCTCATTAAGTCTCGAACTTCACAGACAGGTGTGTCCAATCATGAGAAAAGGTATTTAAGGTGGTCAATTGCAAGTTGTGCTTCCCTTTGACTCTCCTCTGAAGAGTGACAGCATGGGGTCCTCAAAGCAACTCTCACAAGATCTGAAAACAAAGATTGTTCAGTATCCTGGTTTAGGGGAAGGCTACAAAAAGCTCAGTGGTTTAAACTGTCAGTTTCAACTGTAAGGAATGTCATCAGGAAATGGAAGGCCACAGGCACAGCTGCTGTTAAACCCAGCAGGTCTGGCAGGCCAAGAAAAATACAGGAGCGGCATATGCACAGGATTGTGAGAATGGTTACAGACAACCCACCGATCATCTCCAAAGACCTGCAAGAACATCTTGCTGCAGATGGTGTATCTGTACATCGTTCTACAATTCAGCAAAATTTGCACAAAGAACATCTGTATGGCAGGGTGATGAGAAAGAAGCCCTTTCTGCACTCACGCCACAAACAGAGTCGCTTGTTGTATGCAAATGCTCATTTAGATAAGCCAGATTCATTTTGGAACAAAGTGTTTGGACTGATGAGACAAAAATTGAGTTATTTGGTCATAACAAAAAGTGCTTTGCATGGCGGAAGAACACCACCGCATTCCAAGAAAAACAGAGAATTCACTCGAGTTCTATATGCGCAAAGCATAGAATTATTCAACTAAAAATTATATATCGAGCTCATCTGTCTCGCTTAAAACTGTCCAAAATGTTTCCAGGCCAGGATCCAACCTGCGAGCGCTGCAACCAAGCTCCTGCCTCACTGGGTCACATGTTCTGGGCCTGCACCAAACTAACATCATTTTGGACAAAAATTTTTAAGTGCCTCTCAGACAGCCTTAGTATCACAATCCCTCCTAACCCACTAACAGCTGTGTTTGGTGTCCTTCCAGATGGACTTGAATTGGAGAAGGACAAACAAACGGTGATTGCATTCACTACACTCTTGGCACGCAGACTTATTTTGTTAAATTGGAAGAATCCTAACTCTCCTCTTATAAGTCAGTGGGAAACCGATGTTTTATATTATTTGAAATTGGAAAAAATCAAATTTTCAGTTAGAGGATCTGTACAAAATTTTTTCAAAACATGGCAGGATTTAATCAATATTATTTTAGAATAAGAGAAATAACTATTATTGCATTTAACTCCCTTCTCCATCTCTTATTTATATAGATATTTACTTCTCCCCTTCTTTTGTCTAATGTTGCCTTATTAAAAAGCTTAAAGAAATTTTCCTTTAGCTAAGCTCTCCTTCTCAGGGGTGGGGTTTGATTTGTTTTCAAATTTGTTGGGTTATAAATGGATCTGTTTGTATGGAATGATTACAATGAAAATTAATAAAATAAAAATATAAAAAAAAAAAAAAAAACATCTGCTACCTACTGTCAAATTTGGTGGAGGTTCCATCATGCTGTGGGGCTGTGTGGCTAGTTCAGGGAATGGGGCCCTTGTTAAAGTCGAGGGTTTCATGAATTCAACCCAATATCAACAAATTCTTCAGGATAATGTTCAAGCATCAGTCACAAAGTTGAAGTTACGCAGGGGTTGGATATTCCAACAAGACAATGACCCAAAACACAGTTCAAAATCTACAAAGGCATTCATGCAGAGGGAGAAGTACAATATTCTGGAATGGCCGTCACAGTCCCCTGACTTGAATGTCATTGAAAATCTATGGGATGATTTGAAGCAGGCTGTCCATGCTCGGCAGCCATCAAATTTAACTGAACTGGAGAGATTTTGTATGGAAGAATGGTCAAAAATACCTCCATCCAGAATCCAGACACTCATCAAAGGCTATAGGAGGCGTCTAGAGGTTTTTATATTTGCATAAGGAGGCTCAACTAAGTATTGATGTAATATCTCTGTTGGGTTGCCCAAATTTATGCACCTGTCTAATTTTGTTATGATGCATATTGCATATTTTCTGTTAATCCAATAAATTTAATGTCACTGCAGAAATACTACTGTTTCCATAAGGCATGTCATATATTAAAAGGAAGTTGCTGCTTTGAAAGCTCAGCCAATGATAAACAAAAATCCAAAGAATTAAGAGGGGTTCCCAAACTTTTTCATATGACTGTATAATATATATATATATATATATATATATATATATATACACACACCCTATATATTATATTTTATATATATATATATATATATATATATATATATATAAAATATATGACAAAGGTTAAAAGATTTTACCTCGTTGAAAAGAAAAAGTTAAAGACACAACATTCCAGCTGTATCCGTAGTGTTTGGTAAAGACACGTTTTTCCTTGATTTATCCCTCTCTCTGCTCCACAGTTTAAAATTACAAGTCAAACAATTCAAATGTGATTAAAGTGCACCTTGCAGATTTTCATTTAAGGGTATTTATGTACATTTTGCTCATACCATGTAGAAATTGCAACACTTTTTCTACACATTATTCCCCCCCAACCACATTTTAGGACACTGTAATGTTTGTGACAATTGGTGTCACCAGTGTTTGTGATTATTCAGGTGTGTTTCGTTGCTTCTACCCTTTGGGGTCTATAATAGCCACTGTACAACATAAGAACAAGAGCTGTGCCAATAAAACTCAGAGGCCATTATGAGCTGAAAGCAAGAATAAAACCATCATAGTCATCAGTAAAAACTTTGTATTACCTAAATCAACTGTCTGGAATATCATTAAGAAGAAAGAACGTACTGGTGAGCTCAGTAAATGCAAAGGGATGGTAGTCCAAGGAAGACCTTCACTGCTGATGACAGAAGAATCCTTACTATGTTAAAGAAAAAGCCCCAAAAGCCTATCTGATAGATCAGAAAATCTTCAGGAGGCAGATGTGTCTGCATCAGGGACTACTATCTGCACAAGACTTCATGAACAAAAATAAAGAGGCTACAATGCAAGATGCAAACTACTAGTTAGCTACAAAATCAATATGGCCATGTTACAGTTTGTGAAAAAGTACTAAAAAGAGCCTTCAGAATTCTGGAAAAAGGTCCTATGGACAGACAAGACAAACATTAAACTGCATCAGAGTGATAGCAAAGCATTGAGACAAAAAGGAACTGCGAAAGTTTGAACACACACCACCTCATCTTTTAAACGTGTTGGGGGTATTATGGTAGGACATGTATGGCTGCCGCAGGTACTGGCACACTCCGCTGATAAAGTGCTGACGGAAGTTGCACAATCAATTCTGAGGTGCATAGAAACATCTGATCTGCTCAAGTTCCAGTAAATGCTTCCAAACCCACTGGACGGCGCTTCTTCTTACAAGATAGTGATCCCAAACATACTGCCAAGGCAACACAACTATTTTTCAAAGCTAAAAATGCTTGAATCACCAAGCCAGTCCAATGATTTATATCTAATGAGCATGCCTGCCATAACCTGAAGAGAAAACTTAACAGGATAAGCCCCCGAAACAAGCAGGAGCTGAAGACGGCTGCATTAGAGGCTCAGCAGAGCAACTCCAGAGAAGATACTGAGCACCTGGTGATGTGTATGAATTGCAGATGCCAAGCAGTCATTACATGTAAGGGATATGCAACTAAGTACAAAATATGACTGCTTTATTAAACCTACCTTTATTATGTACCAAACATTATGGCGTCCTAATATGGGAGGTCAATGTAGAAAAAGTATTGTCACTTCTACATGGGGTGACCGAAATGTATGCAGATATCCTTATATGAAAATGCACTTTAATTATATCGGAATTGTTTGATTTGTAATTTTTAAACTGTGGAGCATAAGGGTAAATAAAGGAGACATGTGCTGTTGTACCGTATGTTATGGAGCGCACTGTGTGGATAGAAGAAAACCGATTAAAGTTATTACTGTGCTCAAAAGAAAAGAAACACATTTCAGTTGTATAGCCGTTGTTAGGGGCTTTAACCTTTTTTCCTTTGCAGATGCATGTTGACGCAACCCTGCAATAACTCCCAATATATATTTTTTATACACACACACATAAACTGTATAAATATGTATTTTTTTGTTTGTTTGACAAATACAGGCACTCAAGCCAGTGAATAACCGGAAGGTGTAAAGCAAGAGTTCAAAAGTACTTGAAGGACTGAAGATTGCTTTCCTTGGGATCAGTTATCGCTGCCTGAAATCCATAAAAATGTCTATGATGTGTGGCACCAGGTGTATTCCAAACCAAATGGCGCCAATGGTGTATATTATAAGTCAGTGGAACCTGTAGACAGTCTCGTGCCTACGCCCAGACAAGCAGGGAAGCTACTGCAAAATGACTGACTTGCAATGCCTTGAAACCCTCTGAATCAGTGTTCCAGCGCAAGTAGCTGAGCAAATGACATCTGGACAAATGTGCTATTGAAGTTCTTGTGCTCTACTTTCCTTCTCTACTATAGTTACAAAAAATCCATCGTGCCAATGCGTCTCTGAAACAGATGCCTTGGACAACTGCTGAACTCCCCTTAAAATGCCCAGTAGTGTTTCCAAGTTGTGCTCATTTCAATATTTATTACAACACGTCGCACGCACAACATGTGTGCTTCACAAAGTGCCACGGTTATCATCCATCTTCTTTTGTCTTATCAGTTCATATGGGCCATTCTATAAAGGAAAATGTCCTGCTTGAAGCCGCCACCACTGTGTTCATTCATCTGTTTCCACCTGAGCACTGTAAATGTGTGGATTCTCTTGAAATGCTTCACTCTCATCAAATGAAAAGTTAACCAAAGCCTGTTAGGAAGGAATTCAATTTTGATGTGAACTTCTCTCATTTCAACGCAGTTCTTCAACTGCTGACCTTCATGCTTGTCTTCTCCTCCATCATTACTAACTCTGCTTTGCTTATCTCCTCTAGCTATCTCAGACTAAAATAAAGGAGTACTTTTAAAACCATTAAATATTCTGCACGTTTTTTTCTTTGCCCTGAGACAATGTACAGCAATTGCCAATCAAGTGGCGCAGCGGGCACCTGTCATGTCAGGAACAGTCCCAGATGTTTGCTTCAGCTTTCTTATCTTGATGTTCATCCATTTACACAATTTTTAGAAGTACTGAGGGATTCCACCACTCTCCAGTGTTTGACACATTTTGTTGAATGTCAGAGAAAGTTAGTTAAAAATGAACAATAGTAAGGAATCAAAGTGAATGGAAGGTGCCATTAAACACACATACTGGTTTCTACCTGGTAAGCCGGCTACAAGAGAAGCCTGCAGTGGTTGTAGCCCACCAGTACTCGAAACCCTTCTGCTGAAGGGTGGCTTTGCACATGAAGCACCTCCACTTTTGTCAGCGCTTTGCTAGTAAAGTCGCCTTTACACTTCTGCACTCATTATTGTTTTACTTTTTGAAAAGTGCCTGCATACTGTACAAGTAAGGAAAGTGATGAACATGACTACCAAAGTGAAGTAGAAGAAACTTGACAAGCCCACCATACACAGCCTCCAAGAAGGGAGCAGCGTATAAGGTGTGTTGCATTGGCAAATCCTCATAAAACTTGGCGTAGGCAGGCAATGTGGTGTAGTGGACTTCAAACCCCGAGGCTGTGGGTTCAAACCCCACTACTGACACTGTGTGACCATTAGCAAGTCACTTGTCCTGCCTGTGCTCCAACTGGAAAACCAAAAAGAAATGTAACCAATTGTATCATAAATGTTTGGAGTCGCCTTGGATAAAGGCGTCGGCCAAATAAGGAAAATGAAAATGTTTATTGGTAAACGGCAGTAACCCGGTTCATCACATCCTAGCTACTCTTCATTTATTTTGACTTTGTTTTAAAACTTATGATCCGGTGTTGTATTTACAGTACCTTGAATGTTTCATCGAAGTCCACGTTCATCATATACACAGGTGTGCGTCTTTCAAAATGATGTTGAATCAGCTCAATTTGGCACAGGTGGACTCCAATCAAGTTCTAGAAACATCTGAAGGAGAATTATAGCAAGCGGAATTCAACAGACCACAATTTACAGCACAAAGAGCCTGAATACTGTACTTATAGGAATGAGAGATTTCAGTTTTTGATTTTGAATATATTTGCAATTCTTGCCGTAAATGTGTTTTCAGTTTGTCATTATGGGCTATTGAATGGAAAGCGAAGGGGTCTATGAATACTTTCTACATCAGCTATAATTGCTGCAGGAAAATACAAGCTACATTATGTGTGAATAATCAAATCACAGTAAATATTTCATCCAGAACCTTACTGGGTTGTAAGTGGGCAAAGGGGTGTGGCAGACGGCTGGGTGCCACCCCCAGCCGGGACGCCCAGGAAGACAGGAGGAGGGTTCATGCCTCCTCCAGAACACGAGAGGGCGACCGCCCTGGTTTCATTAGGGGGCACGGGTGCAGGGCTTGGAAGCCCCACCCTGTAGGGGCCCGTGGTCTCCGCCAGGGGATGCCCCCATGCCTGAAGAACCCAGAACCCCAACACTTCCGCCACACCAGGAAGTGCTAGGGGGAAGAAGACTGGGAACACAGCCGGCACTTCCGCCACACAGGGGAGTGTCAGGGATCACCTGGAGCCCATCCGGGCACTTATAAAAGGGGCCGCCTCCCTGCAAAGAAGGACTGGAGTCGGGTGAGGAGTGGACAAGGTTTTGGAGGCAGGAGAGAGGAGGCGGCCTGAGAGCAGGCAGAGAGAGTGAAAGCCTGGCCTTTGGGGGAGATTGGTGCTGGAGGCACTGGGTTTGTGCACTTTATTGGACTTATTATTATGAACAATAAACGTGTGGTGGACTTGAATATGGTGTCCATCTGTCTGTGTCCGGGCAGCTTATCACAGGGGCTTACAATTAAATTAAGGAAGCAAGGACAATGGAGGCTGAGAGTAAGATGGCGATGCACAGTAAGTCCAAAGACATGTCCCTCATTTCCTTTTGGTTGTCTGTGGCTCAGGAATTACAAATGAAGTAAGGTATGGGCCAAGCTGGTGTGAAATAAGGCCTGTGATTAAAAGTACAATTAGATTCAACCTCTTCTCTTGCACATTGAACAAGAGATATTTCAGTGTTCAGAAAACGCAGCTAAAAAATCTCCACAGAAGACTTTTTTCTGATAACAAGAACTATAAAATAATTGTGCAATAGACTACCTCAGCAGTATAGCAGGCAGAGTGGTGGCTCTCTGGATTAAGGATCTGGGCTGGTAACTTGAAGGTTGCCGGTTTGAATCCCACGAGTGACAGAAGGAATGCTACTCTGTTGTTGGGCGTTTCACATAAGCGATTAACCTACAATTGCTACAGTAGTGCTGTACAAATGGCTGACCCTGTGCTCTGACCCCAAAACTCTCTGGAGAGTAAGTCAGGGCATGTGAAAAATGACAAATTCTTAATACAATACAATACAATACAATTTAGTTTTGGTATATCCCAAAATCACACAAGAAGTGCCGCAATGGGCTTTAACAGGCCCTGCCTCTTGACAGCCCCCCAGCCTTGACTCTCTAAGAAGACAAGGAAAAACTCCCAAAAACAAAACCTTGTAGAGAAAAAATGGGAGACCCCTTGGGAGAGGCAGTTCAAAGAGAGACCCCTTTCAGGTAGGTTGGGCGTGCAGTGGGTGTCAGAAGAAGGGGGTCAATACAATACAACACAATACAATACAATACAATACACAGAATAAAACAAATCATCAATACAGTATAAAATAAAAATTTTAGAAGTACGGAGCAAAATTTAACAGTAGATGACATCACATAATATGATTTGGATATACTCTATTTAGAGTCCTGGAGACCTCATCCATCAATCTGCCTCCCCCATGCGGCCATTCCACAGCTGAAACAGTGCTGGGCCAGCCAAACCGATGAAAGGACCCCTCTTTCCCACGATTCCTGCGGTCCTCCATCAGGGATGACTTTACCTTAGGCAGGCAAAACAACAAAAGAGTAATAAAAGAGTTTGTATATGGTGAATATAGGATTAAAAATCAGAAATCAATACACTATTATCAGTTCTATGTATATGGAGTCACTCATGAGGTCCCATGCTCCTTCTTGCTCCATTCAGGTCTGCTAGTATGCGGCATCTGGTGATACCATCTGCAAGTGGCATCAAATGCTGAGCTGGTTGAGTGAACTGATCTCCAGCCGCATTGCCGACTTCCTCCATGTGCCTGAGAAACATTTCAGATTCTCTTGTTCTCTGTAACATCTGTCTAATTGATAATGGTTTTGATACGAGGTCCTTAGGCAGAGGCAAGGCACATTTTTGCTGCTTGACTAAATTCCCATATACAGGGTGCGCACAAAATCCGTATACAGTAATCCCTCCTCCATCGCGGGGGTTGCGTTCCAGAGCCACCCGCGAAATAAGAAAATCAGCAAAGTAGAAACCATATGTTTATATGGTTATTTTTATATTGTCATGCTTGGGTCACAGATTTGCGCAGAAACACAGGAGGTTGTAGAGAGACAGGAACGTTATTCAAACACTGCAAACAAACATTTGTCTCTTTTTCAAAAGTTTAAACTGTGCTCCATGACAAGACAGAGATGACAGTTCTGTCTCACAATTAAAAGAATGCAAACATATTTTCCTCTTCAAAGGAAACAGAGAGGAATGCAAACAAATCAATAGGGCTGTATGCGAAGCACCGCCGGTACAAAGCTGTTGAAGGCGGCAGCTCACACCCCCTCCGTCAGGAGCAGACAAAGTGAGACAGAGTTTGTTTTTCAGTCAAAAATCAATACGTGCCCTTCGAGCTTTTAAGTATGCGAAGCACTGTGCAGCATGTCGTTTCAGGAAGCAGCTGCACAAAAGATAGCAACGTGAAGATAATCTTTCAGCATTTTTAGACGAGCGTCTGTATCGTCTAGGTGTGCGAACAGCCCTCCTGCTCACACCCCCTACGTCAGCGCAAGAGAGAGAGAGAGAGAAAGTAAGCTGGGTAGCTTCTCAGCCATCTGCCAATAGCATCCCTTGTATGAAATCAACTGGGCAAACCAACTGAGGAAGTATGTACCAGAAATTAAAAGACCCATTGTCCGCAGAAATCCGCGAACCAGCAAAAAATCCGCGATATATATTTAAATATGCTTACATATAAAATCCGCGATAGAGTGAAGCCGCGAAAGGTGAAGCGCGATATAGCGAGGGATCACTGTACCCCTATCTTTGGGAGGATTTTGAAAGCTAAAGGTTACCTCTTAGGAATTCAAAACATCTGTATGGGTCCCTCCATGATGTCTGCATAGCCAAATGTGCTGCCAGATTCTCCTGCTCATATTCTGCAATGACTTTCTGGAACACTGCGCGAACCGCACGTTTCAGTTCATCGTTCGATGAATAACGGTGCTTCCACACGTCTTCTTTGATAAACCCACAGAGTGCATTATCTGGAGTTGTGAGATCAGGGCATCTCAGAGGCCACGGAAGAGGAGCAGGATTGTTGTTTGATCCTCGTCCAATGCAACGATTCCCAAAAACATCGCTGAGGCGATCACGCACAGTGATTGCGAAATGGGCATGTGTCCCGTCTTGTTGAAACCAAACACTGTCAAGCGCGCCCTGGTTTCTCAGTTGCGGGATGAGCCAGCCATTCAGCATTTCCAGATAACTGATTTGGTTAACAGAACCATCAAAAAAGTAAGGGCCAAACAAATGCTGTGCTGTCATTCCGACCCAGGTCATCACGTGTGGGGGGCTATGCTCAATTTCTTCAAAGAAATGTGGATTTTCTTTTCCCCAGAAAAACACGTTTCAATTGCGGGAGCTGCAATAAATCATGCACTCATCAGAGAACATAACCTTTTCTTTCTCAGCATTTGTTGGAAATTGGTGCAGCATCAGATCACAAGCTTCCCGACTTGTGTCACCCATCGCTTCGTCTTGGAACAACCGCCACGTTGTTGAGATTTCTTGAGCGGCAGCAGGTGGCAGCACCAGACGGGATGTCGGAAACACACCTCGAAATACTGGGAAGACTTGGGCTGATGTCCACAGGAACCAAATTGTCATGGTTATTCCTGTAAATGCTCCTAAAGATAGGGGTATACGGACTTTGTGCGCACCCTGTACAGTATATCCTTACTAGGCATGACTTGATATATTAAATCCATATACCAAAAATATTGTGATACAGGGTTTTTATCAAAATACTGCATGATACAGTGGCTTATCAGAACAACAGGCAAAATAATTCATATCTGAAATACAATGAAAAGGGTTAGTTTAAAATGAACAAAACGCACAAAACAGGCATTAAAATCATCAAGCAATTTGTTCGGATGATTTGGAGCAGATTGATCAAACCGAAAAAATATCCCAGTAATGGATCACCCACCGTACTCACCCAGCCTGGCACCGTGTGACTTCTTTTTGCTTCCAAAAGTCAAAAGCACGTTGAAAAGAAAGCACTTTGAATCAACAGATGTCATGAAACAAGCAGCGACGGCTGCCATGGAAGCTCTCTCAAATAAGAAGTTTAAACACCACTTTGAGAAAAGTAACAAGTGTCTCAAGCGGTGTATGGATGCAGGGGGAGGGTACATTTAAGGGGAAAAGTACATTTTGTGAATTTGAAAATAATAAAATATTTTATGGCATTAGTCTGCTAAAGCAGTAAATGTAAATTTACTATTAGGTTAGCCAGAACTGGCACATTAAATAATGCAGGCAGAGGCAAGACACATGTTAGCTGCTTGACTCAATCCCATATACAGTACATCCTTACTAGGTGTGACTTGATATATTAAATCCATATACCATACATATTGTGATACAGGATTTATAACAAAATACTGCATGACACTGTGGCTTATCAGAACAACAGGCAAAATAATGAATATTATCTGAAATAAAATAAAAAGGGTTAGCTTAAAATGAACAAAACGCACAAAACAGGCATTAAAGTCATTACAAATTGTGAGCTGGGGGGCTGACCGCACCCCTACAGGTTAAAACAAACGCTGAAAGGCTACCTTCACATTGCATCCTTGCTTGCTGGGCTTACTTGCGGCAGATCTATCGCACAGTACTTCGCATACTTTAAAGTCCGAACAGCACCTGTCAGTTTTGGATTGTTTGCTTCTCTCTCTCTCTCTGACATTCTCTGCTCCTGACTCCTTTGAAGAGGAAGATATGTTTTAATTCTTTTAATTGTGAGACGGAACTGTCATCTCCGTCTTGTTATGGAGCACGTTTAAACTTTTGAAAAAGAGACATATGTTTGTTTGCAGTTTTTGAATAAAGTTCCTGTATCTACAACCTCCTGTGTTTCTGCGCAAATCTGTGACCAAAGCGTGACAAGTGGTACCAGAAGTGGGGTTTTTAAGCCCCCGGATGCACGCTCTTGGTAATAAGAGTCACTAGCGGAGCGAGCCTGTTTAAATGCATATTCTAATGAGCTATCAGCATGCTGCAAGCACACAAAATCTGCTCACCAGTGCTCGGCTCTTGTTTTGAGGCATTTGCAAGTTGAGAAGTTGTAGATGGGCCAGCCAGCCGCTCTGGGAAATTGGGGGTGTCTCCCTCGGTATCGCTGGGGAGATTGAGTTCAATATCTAGTTTGGGCTTGAACTTACCCAACAGCCACTTCAGGTTAAATATTCAAATGGGGCTTGAGATCTTCTCCAACAGCCAGTTCGTCTTCTTCCCCCCTGCTAAGCTTGACAGGGGGCTCACTGACTGGCGTCCGACATTCGGTCATGAGTCTAGGAAAAAGGGCATTTCTTCTGCCGATCAGTAGGGGCCAGGGACAGGAGTCTGAAACCGCAGACCAAACTTTAACATGTCGACCCTTATACAGTGCATCCGGAAAGTATTCACAGCGCATCACTTTTTCCACATTTTGTTATGTTACACCGCCTTATTCCAAAATGGATTTAATTCATTTTTTTCCTCAGAATTCTACACACAACACCCCATAATGACAACGTGAAAAAAGTTTACTTGAGGTTTTTGCAAATTTATTAAAAATAAAAAAATTGAGAACATGTACATAAGTATTCACAGCCTTTGCCATGAAGCTCAAAATTGAGCTCAGGTGCATCCTGTTTCCCCTGATCATCCTTGAGATGTTTCTGCAGCTTAATTGGAGTCCACCTGTAGTAAATTCAGTTGATTGGACATGATTTGGAAAGGCACACACCTGTCCATATAAGGTCCCACAGTTGACAGTTCATGTCAGACCACAAACCAAGCATGAAGTCAAAAGAATTGTCTGTAGACCTCCGAGACAGGATTGTCTCGAGGCACAAATCTGGGGAAGGTTACAGAAAAATTTCTGCTGCTTTGTCCCAATGAGCACAGTGGCCTCCATCATCCGTAAGTGGAAGAAGTTCAAAACCACCAGGACTCTTCCTAGAGCTGGCCGGCCATCTAAACTGAGTGATTGGGGGTGAAGGGCCTTAGTCAGGGAGGTGACCAAGAACCCGATGGCCACTCTGTCAGAGCTTCAGAGGTCCTCTGTGGAGAGAGGAGAACCTTCCAGAAGGACAACCATCTCTGCAGCAATCCACCAATCAGGGAAAAAGAAAGATGACTGCAGCAATGTACAGAGACATCCTGGATGAAAACCTGCTCCAGAGCGCTCTTGACCTCAGACTGGGGCAACGGTTCATCTTTCAGCAGGACAACGACCCTAAGCACACAGCCAAGATATCAAAGGAGTGGCTTCAGGACAACTCCGTGAATGTCCTTCAGTGGCCCAGCCAGAGCCCAGACTTGAATCCGATTGATCATCTCTGGAGAGATCTTAAAATGGCTGTGCACTGACGCTTCCCATCCAACCTGATGGAGCTTGAGAGGTGCTGCAAAGAGGAATGGGCGAAAGTGGCCAAGGATAGGTGTGCCAAGCTTGTGGCATCATATTCAAAAAGACTTGAAGCTGTAATTGCTGCCATAGGTGCATCGACAAAGTATTGAGCAAAGGCTGTGAATACTTATGTACATGTGATTTCTCAGTTTTTTTATTTTTAATAAATTTGCAAAAATCTCAAGTAAACTTGTTTCACGTTGTCATTATGGGGTGTTGTGTGTAGAATTCTGAGGAAAAAAATGAATTTAATCCATTTTGGAATAAGGCTGTAACATAACAAAAGGTGGAAAAAGTGATGCGCTGTGAATACTTTCTGGATGCACTGTATGTTAAAGGAAGAAACAATGTTTGATAGTCTTTAACATCTCCATGTGCACAACGTATGTTTACAGTTTCAGTGTTACACAGGTACCTGTCGTCAAGACTGTCCCATCTGACAATATAAAGATCACTTCCCGAGTCCAATAATGCCGAGATCTTGCGGCCGCCACCCACCCCCCCCCCAACTACCCCGAGACCGTTAAGCCATCCTGGGCACCTGGGGAATGATAAGACTAGAGAACGTTTATCAAAACGATTTCATTGGCTGAATATGGGGAAAGATGTTGAGTGATTCTGTACTTCTTGTCCTGATTGTCAAATCGTCTCTGCTCATAAATTTCCTCGGGCTCCCCTTTCTCCTATGCCTATTTTGGAAGTCCCTTTCCAACGGGTGGGATTAGATATAGTAGGCCCTCTACCTAAGCCTAAAAATGGGTACCAATATATGCTTGGGTTGGTTGACTATGCAACGCGATATCAGGAGTTTTAAAAAAAAGCCAATTCCCCCACTGTAGCCAAAGCTAAGTGTGAGATTTTCACTCGTATTGGCATCCCTAGAGAAATTTTAACTGATCAGGGCACACCTTTTACTTCTCGCATGATGAAACAATTGTGTGACAGCTTTGCTATTAAGAAATTGAGTACCACTGTTTACCATCCAGACGAATGGTTTGACTGAACGATTTAACAAGACTTTAAAACAGATGATCAGGCGAGTTGCTCATGACGATCCGACATCTTGGGACTCTGTCCTGCCTTTTGTTATGTTTGCGATGCGGGAATCGCCGCAGGCATCCACTGGATTGAGTCCATTCGAGTTGTTGGTTGGCAGGCGTCTGCGAGGCATCTTGAATGTTGTATGAGAGGAATGGACAGGATTCGGGACAACAGCTCACGGGCCGAGCTTTGCAGATCGGGTAATTTCGTTGCAAGAAAGAATTTCTAAACTTTCTTCTATTGCTGTGGAGCATCAGCGACGTAAGCAGGAAACTCAGAAACGTCTTTATGATAGACGCTGTAAGCTCTGTGAATTTAAACCTGGTGATCGTGTTCTGGTACTGATTTCAACGGATCCGCACAAATTCCTAACGAAATGGCAGGGCCCTGCCATTATTGAGGAATGTATGGGGCCGATAAATTACAAGGTTAGAATACCGGGCCGGCGCAAACCATTCCAGATTTTACATGTTAATCTCTTGAAGGAATGGCATGACCTGCAGGGGGGGGTACACTTCTTTGGCTGCTGTCTCTCAGACCGATGTTACCATTGGTGACAATTTGACTGAATCACAAAAGACAGAGTTGTTATCTTTGATTGAACGGAACACTGATGTTCTGTCAGACTTGCCTGGCATGACTAATCTTGCAGAACATAAAATCACTACTGAACCCGGTGTTAGGGTGCAGATGCACCCGTATCGGATTCCGGAAGCACGACGTAATATTGTGCATGAGAAAGTCAAAAAGATGCTGGCATTGGGTGTAATTTGTGAGAGTAAAAGTGACTGGTGCAGTCCGGTCGTATTAGTCCCAAAACAAGACGGCTCGGTTCGGTTCTTTATCGATTTCAGGCGCTTGAATAAAGTCTCAAAATTTGATGCTTATCCAATGCCCCGTGTTGATAAACTGTTGGAAAAACTGGGTCAGGCATCCTATATCTCCACACTAGATCTCACGAAAGGTTACTGGCAGGTGCCTCTTGAGGCTGACAGTTGCAAAAAAACAGCATTTGCGACTCCTGACGGACTTTATAAATTTACTCGATTCCCATTTGGTCTTCATGGCGTGCCTGTAACTTTCCAGCATATGATGGACCTGATGGATTTTCAGTAATGATTTGCAAACACATTTAGAACGTCTCCAGGCTGTCCTTGAAAGCTAAAGACAGGCTGGTTTTACAGCTAACCCCAAGAAGTGTAAATTGGGTATGTCTGAGACTCATTATCTGGGCTATTCCATGGGCAGGGGTTTACTCCGACCTCAATTCAGAAAAGTGGAAGAGATGCTTACTTATCCACGTCCAGAAATGCAGAAACAAGTATGTGCCTTTCTGGGGCTTGCAGGTTATTACAGAAGATTCATCCCTGATTTTACAAATAGGGCTGCTTCTCTTTCAAATCTTACTAGAGGCAGGAAAAACCGCCCTGTTGTATGGACAGAAGTTTGTGAACGTGACTTTTGTGATTTGAAACCTACTTTGTATTCTTATCCAGTTCTGTGGAATCCGGACTTCTCCAAGGATTTTGTTCTACAGATGGACGCAAGTGCATTTGGTATAGGCGCCATCCTGTCCCAGATTTTTGATGGGGAAGAGCACCCTATCACATTTTTGAGTAGGAAATTGCTTCCTAGGGAGCATATTATTCGACTATTGAAAAAGAATTCTTGGCAATAAAATGGTATTTATGGGGTCGAAATTTCACAATAGTGACAGATCACACTCCACTTCAGTGGTTATACCATCAGAAGGAAACAAACTCTCGTCTTATGAGATGGGTTTTGGGTTTGCAACCTTACAGTTTTACAGTGAGGCATCGACCTGGCTCTGAACATGTTAATGCTGATGTCCTGTCACGCTTGTTTGAGCCTGGTTTGGAATATTGCTTGATTCACGAAAATGTGAATAAAGCTGAGGGAAGGGGTGTGAGCTGGGGGGCTGATTGCACCCCTACAGGTTAAAAAAACACTGAAAGACTACCTTCACATTGCTCCCTTGCTTGCTGGGCTTACTTGCGGCCGATCTATCGCGCAGTACTTCGCATACTTTAAAGTCCGAACAGCACCTGTCAGTTTTGGATTGTTTGCTTTTCTCTCTGTCTCTCTCTCTCTCTAAGATGCTCCTGACGCGCACTCCTTTGAAGAGGAAGATATGTTTTCATTCTTTTAATTGTGAGACGGAACTGTCATCTCCGTCTTGTCAAGGACAACAGTTTAAACTTTTGAAAATGAGACATATGTTTGTTTGAAGTGTTTGAATAAACTTCCTGTCTCTCTACAACCTCCTGTGTTTCTGTGCAAATCAGTGACCCAAGCATGACAAAATATATCAGTTCTTAACTGCTTGTGTTTGATCCAGGTACATAGGCCTTTCATTTAGAGAAACTGGAAATAAAAAAATCAAAGTGTCAGTGAGTACTGTGGTGTCTTCCCAGTCCAAAGGCAACTGTAAATTGGAAGCGATCTGGCAGACCCAAAGTCACAACCTAATCAGAAGACAAGTTTCTGAGGGTCACCAGCTTGTGTGATAGGCACCCCATGGCACAAATCTCAGTTTCTACTGTGAAGAGGAGACTTTGTGCTACAGGTTTAACAGGATGATTAGCTGTATGAAAGCCATTCCTTAAAAGACAAAAACAGGGCCTTAAAATACTGGCTTTGGTTTACTGCAGAGTGGAAGAAAGTCTTATGGACTGATAAATCAAAATTTGGTATCTTTGGTTCATCACATAGTGTGCTTGTGCGCCATCAAGTTGGTGAAAGGATGGTCCCTCAGTGTGTGACACCAACTGTCCAACATGGAGGAGGAATTGTGATGGTCTGGGTTCTTTTGCTGGAGCAAAGTTGGTGACTTGCACTGTGTATCTGGCATTCTTAATCAAAGGGGCTACCACAGTTTGGCTGTTATATCAGCAAACCATGGCTACTTGGATGAATTAAAAAGATGAACAAAAGTTTGTACACATAATAATTCCTTGACTTTTTTATTTGGCAGTTTATTTGTTCATGCCTTGATCTCATGAAACATCAAGGCAGTAAACTGTATGCATTTCCATAAAACCTGAAAAAACTGAGGCGCACAAAAACTTTTGACCAGTTGAGTGTTGTGTGTGTACACTATGTATACCATATATGTATATACATATATACATATACAGTTAGGTCCATAAATATTTGGACAGAGACAACTTTTTTCTAATTTTGGTTCTGTACATTACCACAATGAATTTTAAATGAAACAACTCAGATGCAGTTGAAGTGCAGACTTTCAGCTTTAACTCAGTGGGGTGAACAAAACGATTGCATAAAAATGTGAGGCAACTAAAGCATTTTTTTAACACAATCCCTTCATTTCAGGGGCTCAAAAGTAATTGGACAATTGACTCAAAGGCTATTTCATGGGCAGGTGTGGGCAAGTCCGTCGTTATGTCATTATCAATTAAGCAGATAAAAGGCCTGGAGTTGATTTGAGGTGTGGTGCTTGCATGTGGAAGATTTTGCTGTGAACAGACAACATGCGGTCAAAGGAGCTCTCCATGCAGGTGAAAGAAGCCATCCTTAAGCTACGAAAACATAAAAAACCCATACGAGAAATTGCTACAATATTATGAGTGGCAAAATCTACAGTTTGGTACATCCTGAGAAAGAAAGCAAGCACTGGTGAACTCAGCAACGCAAAAAGACCTGGGGCCTCATGTATAAATGGTGCATATGCACAGAAATGTTGCGTACGAACGTTTCCACGCTCAAATCGCGATGTATAAAACCTAAACTTGGCGTAAAGCCACGCACATTTCCACAGTACCTCATACCCTGGCGTACGCAATTTCTCTGCTCGGTTTTGCAGACTGGCGGCACCCAGTGTCAAAGCAGTGCTACTGTGTGCCTGTGTGGTCACCCTTTCTTTCTTAGATCCACATTCCTGACGCGGCTTTATAAATACACTGAAACTAACTGCATATTGTTTATTAGTGTAATGAATCCGATTGTAATTAACCTGCAGCAATATAATGGTCCAGGAAATAGCCATAGTATTCCAAATACCATAACTGCTTTAGCGTTGTTACTCTCACTGCATCATCTTCTTCTTTCAGTTGCTCACGTTAAGGGTTGCCACAGCAGATCATCTTTTTCCATATTACTCTCACTGCACCACTCGGAGTATTTATATCACTGTATCCGAGTGGGGAATCACAGCAGCAGCTGATTGGAAAGAGAATTATCGGTATACAGCATGAAGCAGACGCTGCCTCAGCCACGGCAAAACGCTTCAGAGACTTTCTTGTACGGACTTCGCGGTTTAGAAAAAGTTTCATCCCAAGAACTCTAAACGCACTCAATCAGTCCATCAAGTGCTCCTTGTAGAACTGTTTACTTATAAGTACCATTACCTCACTGTAAACTTGCACTACAGTTATAATATTGCACAACCTGCGCCACTTTATAAAGCGCGTATTTACATATGATGACGATATCATTTTTAAGATGAAATGCAGCAAAATATGTTGATTATATTATACAGATAAAACTTTAACTTCATTTAAATAATCTGTATTGTTAATAATTAAACATGTGAGGACACAGTGCCGCAGCGCTAGCTAGTTCACGGATAGCTCCTGCTTTGCGCTGTATTATTGCTGGTGCTGATGCGACACTGGAAGGATAGATGGATAGAATAATTAAACATGTACTACGAAGATATTTCAATGTTCCTTAAAAGTTTTGAAGAATCGGCGTTCTAAGCTTACAGATGGCTTCACGTCTATTACCGAGCTAATTGTGTGGCGATAGGGTATTTGGAGAAAGAAAAGTAAGGACAGGAATTGGAGGTTAGTACGTTTGAAAGAGACAGTACTGCTGCAATAAATTATTTTATCGAAGGTTGCACATGGCGCAGCAAGCCTCTTGCGTGAGACATGAACAAGCACTGCGCCACCGTGTTCCCATGTTTAATAACATGCTTTAACTCCTATCATCATGAAAAAGATATCACGTATACATTTCAGTATTTTAATTATTCAGAGAACTGTAATATCACGAATGTAATGAATTATGTGTCCTGTTGGAGAAAGCCCTTTTAAGAAGCAGGTAGTGATTCACACACAGAGCGCACATAGAAGATCGAATACAGAACAAAGCATTTAATGTGCTACTTTAGTTACAATGGGATTTGAGAAACTAGTAAATTAAACGATTTTAAGATTAAGTTTATGATGTTCTACTTTAATGGCAAAATAAACTACATGATTAAAATGGAAATTTCGAGATTAAAGTTGACATTTCGTGCTTTTTTCCCCACTGTGTGCCTATTTTTTTTTCTCTGTACCCTAATAAGCTTTCATATGACACTCAGAGGGTGGGCTACGACTCATCTTTTCACGGCGACTTTGATATGTGATTTCTTTTTTATTTCGGGTACTGTGCAACTTTGTAAACTTGAGCTTTCGAGTTTCTCCGACACTCTGCCACTCAATCAACTTCATTTGTTGATTATACCACTGTTTAAACCAACAAATAGAACGTTTTTCCTTTGCCTCCACTTGGTATTCGCTGAAATTCTTATATTTTCCCCCGTGCTTTTCCCATTGTCTTTTCACAGAAGGCTATTTATATTGATTTGCATATTCAAAGAGGCGTAATTCTGGGAGGAGTTGGGACGGGACAGAAGGCGCGTGCACGTGTGTTACTTTTCACACTGATCGGGATTTATGTAGCGGAAGAACGTGGAAGTTTGCGTACGTACAGATTCCTGCATCTGGATTTTTCTGTGCGTACGCACATTCCTGCTTTTGTGCTTACGCCATGTTATAGTGCGAGTTCTACGCATGGCGTTATATATGAGGCCCCTGGACGTCCACGGAAGACAACAGTGGTGGATGATCGCAGAATCATTTCCATAGTGAAGAGAAGCCCCTTCACAACAGCCAACCAAATGAACAACACTCTCCAGGGGGTAGGCGTATCGATATCCAAGTCTACCATAAAGAGAAGACTGCATGAAAATAAATACAGAGGGTGTACTGCAAGGTGCAAGCCGCTCATAAGCCTCAAGAATAGAAAGGCTAGATTGGACTTTGCTAAAAGAACATCTAAAAAAGCCAGCACAGTTCTGGAAAAGCATTCTTTGGACAGATGAAACCAAGATCAACCTCTACCAGAACAATGGCAAGAAAAAAGTATGGAGAAGGCATGGAACAGCTCATTATCCAAAGCATACCACATCATCTGTAAAACACGGTGGAGGCAGTGTGATGGCTTGGGTGTGCATGGCTGCCAGTGGCACTGGGACA
This sequence comes from Erpetoichthys calabaricus, assembly GCF_900747795.2. Classification (NCBI taxonomy): domain Eukaryota; kingdom Metazoa; phylum Chordata; class Cladistia; order Polypteriformes; family Polypteridae; genus Erpetoichthys; species Erpetoichthys calabaricus. The sequence continues at coordinate 47,318,214 of NC_041394.2, forward strand.
CTAGCATTTATTGATGATGTGACACAGGACAGAATCAGCCGAATGAATTCTGAGGTGTTCAGAGACATACTGTCTGCTCAAATCCAGCTAAATGCAGTCAAATTGATTGGGCGGCGTTTCATGATACAGATGGACAATGACCCAAAACATACAGCCAAAGCAACCCAGGAGTTTATTAAAGCAAAGAAGTGGAAAATTCTTGAATGGCCAAGTCAGTCACCTGATCTTAACCCAATTGAGCATGCATTTCACTTGTTGAAGTCTAAACTTCAGACAGAAAGGCCCACAAACAAACAGCAACTGAAAGCTGCTGCAGTAAAGGCCTGGCAGAGCATTAAAAAGGAGGAAACCCAGCATCTGGTGATGTCCGTGAGTTCAAGACTTCAGGCTGTCATTGCCAGCAAAGAGTTTTCAACCAAGTATTAGAAATGAACATTTTATTTCCAGTTATTTAATTTGTCCGATTACTTTTGAGCCCCTGAAATGAAGGGATTGTGTTAAAAAAATGCTTTAGTTGCCTCACATTTTTATGCAATCGTTTTGTTCACCCCACTGAATTAAAGCTGAAAGTCTGCACTTCAACTGCATCTGAGTTGTTTCATTTAAAATTCATTGTGGTAATGTACAGAACCAAAATTAGAAAAAAGTTGTCTCTGTCCAAATATTTATGGACCTAACTGTATATACACACACACACATTATACTATATATATATATATATATATATATATATATACACACATACATATACCTGTATATTCATAAGGGTTGTTTCACTGTCATGCAAAAACTCGCACATCCCTGGACTTGAAGCTTGATCTTGGTCTTAATTGACAGCTTATGCTGTGACACATACAACACAATCCAAGAATTGGACGATAGTGGCACGGTGGCGCCAAAACAGAGTTTTGAGTTCCACTCTCAACTGGCACAGACAGGGCAGTGCACCTTTGTGCGCATGGCCCAACTGTACATTGCATGACAGCTAACAACACAACTACACCTGCCACTGATGAGATACAGCACCACCGTGGGACGTAGCACAGAGCTGACACAACAACCATGGCCAAACGATCACACCCCTGGTCTGACAAGAACATTACCCATGAATTAAAGATGTGGCATACAGCCAACACAATTTAAGGCTTGAACATAAGATGTACGTCTCATGCACTGCCAATGATTCAGAACTTGAGACATCTAGAAGGGTCTATCTTCAGACTTCCATAATTAACAGGCAAAATTGCACATTTATGTCATGTGTAGTTATAGTATGGTTAATATACGAGCTGTTGGATGGTTATCTGATGACTGTCAAGTAAACCAAGTATCATGTAACATCAGCGACAAACTCCTTAACAGTGTGGCATTCTGGAGGTCCGTGGCTAGACTATTGGGCAACATCACTGACAAGTTTAACTATGATCCAATGATCACGATACAGGTCTGACACAAAACCAATATCAGCAACAAAACACCATTACAATCATTTGGTGGAGTGACTGGGGCACTTTTCCCTCTTTAATCCTATCCTAGAACATTTTCAGAGAAATGGCTTATGTAGTGTTGCCAAATCCTCATGGCGCTGTTCCTTTCTTTCTACCAAAAATATTTTTAAAATTTGCAAACAACTGTTTTCAGTGAGTTTTGCTATTGTAAAATCACACATGAAATGCGATGTAATCGAAAGGAAAATAAACTGTTTTGCTTATCAGTACCTGTTATGATGTTCCATTTGACACAATCTATAAGGAGCCATTCAGACCAGCATGATTTAATTGATCAAACATGCACTTCATTGTACTGCTTACACCACAACAGATCTGAAATAAACTGATTATGCATTTTTTAAATCAATGCACAAATAGTACTTGTGTTTTTGAAAAAAGATAACATGTCCTGTTGCCTACCAGCATATTGCCAATAAGATTGCAATACCAACCAGCAACCTGCTAGCATTACACGTTTTTGAAATTAAGAAAGACACAAAGTGGACCTCAGCCATAATGGAACAGAATGAACTGTGATTTTTTTTCTATAGAAGATAGTGATGTTTTTCAGAATGTGATAGAAAGACAACAATGGTGGACTGTACTTTTCTGTGGGTAAAAGTAATTAGTAATGTTTGTTTTTTTTGTAGGTAGACATTTATTCAAATCAACTGTGTAATGAGGCAGTGCTAATGTTAGGGTCTGCTGCCAATGCAGAGATGACATTTCTTTAAATTTTTAGCTTTGAACAAATCAACTTTAAATCATCTTTAAACTATTGCCAAATACTGTATTAGTGACGTCCTGTAATACAGTTCTGGTGCAATCTCTTTTACACCATTAACCCCCCAAAACCAATCTACTCTCCATTGTAGATGCTTTCCGCTGTCCATGCACCCCCGAGTCGGACACTCCTAAACCCTAAAAAAAAAGTCCTGACTGCCTTTTGCTTATGAAAAACAAGCAGTGACAGACCATAAGATGACAAGACACTGCCATACATACCAAACAAAGATTTATGACTGAATTTACCCTTTAACTCTTCTCAAGTTTTCCACAAATATGCAGGAACAAATGTGCAGTTTCAACAGCTCCTAATCTTTGCCATGCACGACAGCCTCTGTTCATAATCCTGTAGTACATGGTGTCAATTTTCTTTTATTTCTGTGCCTGAAGTTGTGGCTCTTATCTAGCACAGCAAAGGAAGAGGCTAAAAAGTAGATTTCTTCAATAAGGAAAATGGATCCACAGTCTTCTGCAGTATGTAGGACAACTACGTCACTTGTTTGCTAGATGCCATATTTCCTGTGAAGCTACACAGAATATGGCAAACAGCTCACCAGCCAATGCAAGCTCAGATAGACTGACTAAACCATGCAGCAATAGAACACAGACTCAACTACAGCTCTTCACTTGAATCCAGATCAAAGGCAATACAGTAAATGAAAAGAATGTCAGATTTTATAGGTGAACTGCTTTATGATAATCCAAAGTAAAACACAAATATTAAGTTAACATCTTGTCAAAGTATACTTGTATATTATTTTCTGAAGTTGAACTGTTCCTGAATAACAAGAGAGAGGGTGAATGTCTAGCTGTTACAAGCATTGTGAATGTAACTTGCATATAAATGAGTTTTTTTATTTAACATAATTGTGCATTCAAACAGGATAATGTAGTAAGTCTGATGTCACAACCAATGTTCCCTCTAAGGAGTAGCATATAGTGAGCAAAAAACATTGTTTATGAGCGACATTTTGTTTAAGCCAAAAATTTATGAGCACCAACTCCGACGGTCGGAGTGAGCGATCGTGCGATAAGTACGAGCGACGCCGTCGGAATGAGCGATCGTGCGGGAAGTATGAGCGACGCTCTGAATTCATGTGAGCGATTGCTCACGCGCTCAGCTTAGAGGGAACATTGGTCACAACACAGCCACGGTTAGCAGGTGATTTGTAGTACTAGTGTATATAGTTACAGGAAAAAAAAAATCAAAGAAGCTAAACTTTCGATCTTGGAAAACAAGAAACCTCTAAAAAAAAAAACTCAGAACAACTCATTCTCTATAATGGGTGTTCGTCTTATGTGACACTCATGCTAGATGTAAGCAATAATCCTATTTCAATAATTCCTTGTATTTATAAATAAATTATAATTCTGCTGCTTAGCAGGTGTAGTTCAGTTATGAAGATTAATGTCCTATGGCAAGAATTCTGCTATACCGAAAGGCAAGGAAGGATATTTTAAAATCACTTGTGAATGTTTCATTAATTAGTGGACTGACTCACAGGTCAAAAAAAAAAAAAAAAAAAAAAAAAAAAAATTTTTTTGTTTGTTTCTGTGAACTTCAGAGCATCTCCTAGTTAAGTTTTTTACACTGATTTTATATATGAAATCGGAGTTAAGCTAGCATGTCAGGTTTTTGAAATACACATCATTGACATTTTGACACTTTTGAATATCAATATTATATATCAACACGATATCTGGAGTTTGGACTATGTCCCACCAAAATTGTTTTGATGTGTTTATTCTGAAAACAAACCAGAAGATGATACCAGAGACACGTTAAAGCATATTTATGTCAATTTACCTCAATATAAAAGTGAGGTCAGCATGCCCAAAAATGTTGGAGGCACTCAACTTTGCTCTTGTACTGCACATCCGTCTCTGTTTGCAAGAACCAACAGTAGTCACCCATCATGCTCGGAGTGAATTTTTCCCCCGATATCAGTTTTCCATCACCTTTATATCTTGATGAAATCTTTCCCAATACTCATCTCTGACATTGTTTAGATTTGGTGGAAAAAAGTCGAGAAGAGAATGTAAAAAATGCATCTTCAGTGACATTCTATCTCCCGTAAGCTAATATACTTTCTGCATATTCTCCACAAGCACAGTATAATTCTCTGCTCTGTGACTGCCAAGAAAATTCTGGACAACCTGCACGAATGAGGAGGGTGCTGATTCAGTTGGCGTCAGTTTCCTTTTCAACTCATTGTTAAGCATCAGTTCACGTATTTCAGGGCCAAAAAAACCACCTTTCTTAATTTTGACTTCACTTTTCTCGAGACCAAACATTTCTTAAATGCTGAAATGCATCGCCTTTACTGTCTAGTCACCCTTGTTGTCCAAGACCTGGAACATCATAACTAAAAAATGGGACGTGCTGGACGAAAATGGTTTTCAGATTTGGAGTCAGCAAGTGAAATTTGTTAAAGTACAGATGAAAGAATCCCAGTAGCAAAATGCTTGTTGACCAGTGGAATTGAAGTCAATAATACAATTATGAAATGTCCATCCTCTCAAATAAATTTGCAAGTGTTTATCTAAGAGTATGATAGCGCAGACAAGGCATATAAAAATTCTTTGAAGACAGAATATCATCAAGGAAAATTATGAAGACCATCATTAAGAAGTGGGGGAAATATGGCACCATTGAATCATAGAAAAGATCACATGGTCCCTCCAAATCCAAGACCATGCAAGGCCAGTAACATCAAGAATCTAGATCTGTGACAGTTAAGGCTGAGACCATTTTGCCAAAAAAGAACATCCAAGCACAAAACAAAATTGAGAAATTGTGTGTGAAAGGCTTTTGGTTTGAGGGACCAAGGTAGATCTTTGTTCCCCATAATTTCATGGTATGTCTGGTGAAAAGCCAACACAATGTCAGGCATGGTGGTGGCAGAAATGCACTTTGGCACTGTTTCTCTTCAGCAGGGACAAGAGCTCTGGTCAGGGTAATAATTAACTTCAAATGTCAAGAAATTTTGTTGCAACCCTTTATATGAAAACAGAAGTTTAAGGAGTATTTCACATTTTAACAAAAGCATTATCTAAATCATGCAGTCAAATAAACCACGAAATATCTTAAAAAGGTAAAGAAATTGCCAATCAGTGCTTCTGCCTCAATCCTAGTGAAGAAAAACAAATCAAAACAGTTATCTTGATCTTTAGCATGGTCATCCACATCTTCCATAAACGGACTTAAAACAATGTACCATTTAGGTGTACATTGAAGAAACCCCTTGGCAGAAGCCTTCCTGAAAGGAGGTGAATTGTTTGAACTCGCATTTTAAATTTTAGTCGACTTATTTTGACTCTTCAGTGCTTGTATACACTATTGTTTGGCTGAAAATTCTGGTTTCACTTCTTTCTCATAACAATGGTGGAAGCCATAGCTCTACACCTATACATAACTGCATATTTAAAATATTGCTTATGGCACTCTCTTAAAAGTTTATTTTATGAGGCTTGGAAAATCATTTGGCAATGCCACACTCAACCTTTGTTGGATTATAGTTTCCAATGTTTAAAAAAAATGTACTACATTTTATCCAATGAGGTTTTAATTTTCAATTAGCAAAAATGTTAAGTGTCCAATTATAAAGATGTTATGGTGATGTTGCAAGTTTGTACAAACGTTAAATTGTATCTGTGACTATAGATATTTATTCAGTAGCAACTTTACCTGGATCCGCCAGAACAGGAGCTCTTAAACTTGTTTTCCTGGGATGTCCATGTTCATGTGAGTACTGTACTGAGAAATGTTCTGACACTAAGAAGGTTCCTATGTTCTACAACTAAGTTAAGACTTTGATGATGCAAGACATTTAACCTTTTGTACAATTGCTTAGTTTATTTAGAAACAACCAACTTCCAAACCCTCATGCCCACACCCCCCAAAAACAAGCAGAACAACAGATTTTACAAAGTGCAGGTAAGTGTTTCAGAAGTTTGCTTTCTTGTTAAATAATGAATGAGAAAACTAATGCAAGGAAATTAAGCTAGTTTCATTTCTTTAGTTCATCTTATTTCCAGTTGTGTCTGTTCTGGTTATTTATCATATTTAAAAAAGAAAATACCTGAAAAAAAAAAAACACATTTCAGTGAACTAATGTGAAAAAGAGAATGAAGCAAACAGGTGACCATACCACTATAGTAGCAACATACAGTAGAGCTCAAGAGTTACCTGCAACCTAGTAAAAGATAAAGAAAAATGTCTAAAGACCATGGATAATAAACCAGGCCAAAACTACAGGCTTTTATTCTGATACAAGTACTTCATGAATACATATTTTTAAATTAGTAATACCTTTTTCCTCACAGATCGCTCAGAACAGATCCAAAAGTTACAGTGGGTATACGGTTCTTCTCCCCGTTTGTACTTCTACTCAGAGACCAAATATACTGACAGTGAATTACTAAGCAATTCAATTTTTATGTCATCTGATTGTATCACACAAGTCCAATGAAAATCCTAATAACATCAGGTGAACTTTTCAGTTTTAATTTCTTTCTTAAGTGTATTCTCCTGGAAACCTTTCATAGAGCCTGGAGGCAAGTGACCGGGTGACCTCAAGATACCACCATATCTTGTAGCTCTCCCTTGAATCCTTTTTTTGCCTGTCCCACAACTTTCCTCACTGAGCATGGAGTTAAGATGCACCCAAGTCTTTGCCCTTGTAGGTTAACTTCTATTTTAACTTCTACTGGCTTTAAACATTATTTATTTGTCATAATACACAAACTGACTCTTAATTTTAACATCACCAAAATGTTTTCCTTTCTTTGTCACTTCTTTATTTTCCTCCAGTGGAGATGGATAATAAAAATGTTACCTCTTAAAAAAAAAAAGATGAGAATCCAATAATGTTGATTACCATTTCTGAACTAAAAACATTCATTTTGAAATAATTTTATTACAGCAAAATCCAGCAGTTTTCAATTATTTGGGGTTATAAAATATCTGTACTGTTTATTTGATACTGTCAAAAACAGCAATTAAAGTTCAAGGATGACAAAGCCTACACTGGATCATTCTGGACAGAAATTTGTACCAATTGATATTGATCTGATTTGTTCTCAAGCATCTTACTTCAGTATCTATGCCTATCTTATTTTCAGTGGAATTTAATAGGAATAACTAATTTTGAAGAAGGTTCCAAATCTGGTAACATACTGTATAAAGACTTCATCATAAATACGGAGTTCATTATTGCTATACCATTTCATATGAGGATATTAAACCTGTAATAGCCACAAGACAAACAGTGAAATAGAGATTCTTACATTTCAGGTTTGCAACTCAATTTTTTTTTTTTTTTTTTTTTACAAGTCCTTGTTTATTTACCTGAACATATGTTTTCAGCCCTGGAAGATGAAACAGAATATTTTAATACAGACATAAAAAAAGACTAAAGATATTGGGAACTCATCAAATAATTGAATTGTGTTTTGGATAATTTATGGATTCTGATCTCCAGTGTATCTAATTTTAGCATTTCAGCCAGTTTGAACATAGAACTGGTCCATTAAAAAACCCTGAGATAGGTGTTCAGCTACTGAATAGTCCAAGAGGACCCAAGTGCCCTTATTTGCTATCCTTCTAATGTTTTCAGTTTAATTATATGGAAAGTTGTATATTCAGCATAATTTTGTTATTAATTTAGAAAATGGATTTAAACAAATTCATTTCAGAAAGTTTATCTTTTTATTAAAATATCCTATTATAATAGGATTTTTTTCACATCATGAAATTATTATTGGCTGAAAGCAAACCAGCTGACCCTACTAGATCTGAGTGTAACATTCCTAACTCAATCACATTCATGATTTATTATCATATCCACTGTAAGAACCAATCTGCCAGTAAAAAGGGAATTCTATAAAACTAGTCATAAAATAGATAAAAGTAAAAAGGCAAATAAAGGCAGGTTCTGTTTATCATTTTTTTGAATGATACACAACTATGTAAAACAGTTTTAAAGATGACTTTGCAATACAGTTTCTTGACAAAAACAAAAACTAAAAACTCAATAAAGCCCATCCCTTGGTTTTTGCTTTTTACAGCTATTAAGAAATTATTAATACATTATTTCTGTACATTTTGTAAGATATGTTTTGAAGCAGAACTCACAAATATAAAGGCCTAACTTTCCAGGCCTTAGTCTTAAAATTTAAAACCACTGTTTACACTATCTTAACATTTTACCTTCATTCTCTTTTTACATTATTAATTTTGGAATATTTTTACCTTCAAACCAATCAAATGGCACAAACCATGGTTCTGTACATACTGTGACACAGCATTGTTATTGTGTATTTTCGTAAGATTAAGAGGTAGCACTATATCTTATAGAAGGTCCATCCATACCTTAGAAACATGTTTCATTAAAAGAGGAGCTACACTCTGACCCAATCCCGTAATATACCACATGTACTTTAGGGTTTAGAGGGAGATGGGAAAGCACACCTCACTGATAAGAGATGTGACATTTGATAAGATAACGCCATTAAGAAAGAAACTGCTAGCTGGCATATCAAAGCCCAACTTGTGGTGCAACTTTAAAGGTTAAACATAATATCCTTATGCTTTAAAAACAGGGGAAAGCAAAACATAAAAATAAAATGGATTCTACATGATTTTATGCTATCATTAATTCAGTCTATTTTGTACGTCATTCATTCCACAATCTTTAAAAAGCACCTTAATTTCATGTTCTTCTTTAAGCAAAACAGAGAATTTAAGCAAACCTTTTCAAAAGATTCTCAGATGGGTAACAAGTTAGACTGTTGTAATCCAGATATCCAATAACCTCTTTGTTATTAGACATACATTATTATTTTATGATGCCCTCCATCAAAAAAAGTCCCCACATTTTATGGCATTTGTTAAAATGTTCCTGCACAAAATACAAAGAACACAATACAGAACTCAGTTGAACTAATTATACCATGTATTTCCCAAAATATGTACTTTTTAAACTTTGCACTTTTCATAAAAATGGACTTAATTATTTAGTTTTTTTTTTCCTTTTACCAAAGCCTCTTGAGCCAGCTTTCACAAAAGTATAGCTTTGCTCTGAACCGTTAGTTTCAATAAATAAATAAAAGGATGAGTGTACTCTCTCTTCTCAGTGGGAGAAAAAGGGAGTGGCATCATGAGGTTGCAGGATATGTTACTGCGTCTTGCCATCAGTGCCATTCTTGTCAGGTGAATTTGACAGATTTAAGGAATTAACTGTTCCATCCTGTTGCACGGCATCTCTGCGGGGAGGCATGCGCTCATTTATCCTGTCCAGACCACGGGCTTCCTCAAAACTACGGATTTTATGCTGCGGAGAAAATCCTTGAATGGCTGTTGGAAGAGATGTAAAATAATCAAAATAAGATGAGATCTTGAATTAGGAAAACAGCATAAAAATAACATATTACATTATAGAAGTATAAACAAAAAATAAATAAAACAAAACATATAAACACAGAACAAAAAAACATGGAAGTGATGCACATGTCCCATATGACTGACATTGCTATGCAAACAAAGATTTTCTTTAGAAAAGCAATATGCTTATTATTAAGTAATATGATATAAACCTTGCAAAGTGTTAATTATGAACAGAAAAAATGTCAATAAAATAAATTACATATGAGAAGCAGGCAAACACACCAAACCCATACATCCTCCTTTTAGTAGTCTTATCCTTTTGTGTTATTTAATTGTTTAGTAATTACAAGAGTATTATTAAAGAAGCTAGTAAATTAGAGATGTGAAAAATGATTATTCTTACTCAAGAATTACAAAACAGGGGCAGCATTCCACTGTTCAGGAAGAAGCATAATCATAACCTAAATATCTCTAAACGACTCCACCATTCTTATAAAGTGTAAATATTATATTATTCATATGTCTAAATTTATAAAATAGTAAGATTTTCTCATTTTTTGAAATATTTAAATCATTAAATCCTAAATTTCTTTAATGAATGTACGTATTGCAGAGGAACATGTATTTAAAATGACAACTATGGATTCTATAGTATACTGATGCCTGTAATAACCAAAACATTTCCTAATGCAGTTTTGGGAAGAACTAAATTAAATAAAAAATCTTTAAGCGTCTGATATAGTCGGATATTGTTCCCTAAATTAAGTACAAGAGACTGCAGAAATTGAATGTTTGAGTTTATCTGTTACTTAATTAAAAACAAGTAACCATAGTTTTACTGGTACATTAGACAGTGACTAATTTGATATAAAAAGGCATGCTGTCAGAAGAAATTTCACTAGACAAATATATTAAAACATATCTGATGGTGAAAGAAAATTAAAATCTTCAAGAACTGTGTCTTGCTCTATGTTGTGGCAATTCGACTATTTCAAAAAAACTGTTATGAAGTAAAACTGTAGGAACTTTCAAGTTGCCTCTAAAATTATTATATGAATTCCATCTGCAACTTTATGAATTAGACAACACTACCTCCCTTTTCAAATGTGGGCTGTTCTGCAGAGGCTCTCCTTCAATTGATGGAGTGTTACTGCAAGGGTAGTGCTTAAAAGATAATTTTCACTTCATGCTTTGACAATGTTTTATGATCAAGCAAATTACATAAGGCTGTTAATTCATTTTTGTTGCTCACTGCAGTGTGTCATGCTGCTACAGACTAAAAAACAAAGTTACTAACAGTTTTCCATATAATCCTGTTGCACCCTTAGTTTTGCATGTTTTTAAATGGAATAGCAAAGAATCAAATGTCAAATTGTGATGATCTATCAGTGAGAGACTCATTATCGTTATCCAGAGTAACTAAAAAAAAAATTAACATTAAAAATTAACACACATACTAAATAAACGACAGGTGGAAATACATTAAAGCAGAACACAGGTATCTTAATAGTATAGTATGACTGTTAGCAGTCGAAGATAACCACATATAGGTGACAGTTGATACAAAATTACCATGCCTGTAAAACTAGGAGAACAACAAAAGTTGACAGCAATAAAAAAAAGGTTTAATTAGAAAATGTTTACTACATTTGCCTAACAGCTGCTATGTTAACATGCATCTTTAATGCAAGAGCCCCAAACTATGAGCACTTTGTGTGTTTTGTTCATTTTCATCCTTACCAGGCATAGTCTGCCTGAATGTATATGTGATATAAATTTGGCGTGAGATGTGGGGGGGTTGGATGGGGGGAAACAACTTGAGAACAATTTGAAAAAAAAAAAAATGTGGATGTGCAGTACTTCCTAAATGAATACTTAAAACAGATTAATACTAAGAAGCAAAATGTGTGTGTTAGGGTTACTACCCAGAGCAAGTACGAAAGTTTAATAAAAATGTTTTTTACTGGTTTATTGCTAGTTTAATGTACTGAATGTAATGTACTAATGTAATGAAAAATGCATGTAGTCTTTGATTTTTTTTTTTTTAAAGTACTGTAAATCTGATTGTATTTGAAAGAATTATCATCATCCGAAATTTCTAAAATCACTTGACATTTTGAGCAGACATTTTTAAGGCCAAATTTAATTCCTGACACCAATCTCCTTTATTTTGGTATTTGGTAGGAACCTTTAATAACACATAAGTGGGAAAGCAATATAAATTTAACACCAGGCCATTTAAAATTATATGAGAAGCAATTGAATCTAAGCACTAGTGAAATAATGCACTAATGCTTGCAGTAACATAGAAAAACTGCATTGATGTCTAATTTGTTTTGTCTCATGTTGTAGCACAAGAGACTGCCTGACCTTACAAGAGAGAAAAAACAATTGAACATGTTGAACAGAAAGATGTATTATCAATGCCATTACTGAAACTATAGCAACAATGAGCTTCAGTAAATGTGTCTAGCAAAAGCATGAAAATATATTTCACAAAAGTAGTGCATCTGAACAACTTTTTTTTCTGGACAGCCTTTGTGATGTGCAAAACTGGAAACATTTCAAGATGAATATCTGCTATAATTGAAGGATACGTTTTCATGTGTCTGTCTGTGTCTCCATCTGGTTAGTTGTCATTCCAACAGATGTTGCATAACAAACATTAACACTGCATGAATCCCATAACAAATGGTATTTAACAAAGACATATGTATTGCATGGTAGATTGAAAACATTAACGCTGAAGTCTACGAGGATTATTTAGATTTCAACCATTCTTAGATGGGTAGCACAGCCAGTTCTATCATAATCACACAAACTGAGAAATATAAACCTTTTCAAAACAGATAATTTAAGCACAATTAACACAACCACTCCAAGACAAGTAAACAATGCAAAATGTACATCAACAGAAAAAAGTGGGGAAAAATAAAAAACAAAAAACTTAAACACTGAACCAAAATGTGAGATGGCAAATTTGCATAATCTTGCACAACCAGAACTACAGAAGATTATAGGCAAGCAAAATTATTTTATTTCAGTTTATCAAATAACTGACACAATTGACAGTGTAATCCCTTATACCATTTCTTTTCATCATGCTAAGAGTTAACAGGTTCAGCATGCAAAAAATCTTGGGGGGTACGGGTTTGTGGTTATAAAAAGAATTAAAATTCTGTAAATTGCACTACTGGTTACTTATCTGAAAAAAACTCATACATAAACTCTGTTATTACACTGCAAGGGCCAATTCCGAGTATCATGTATCTCTTTATTTGATGTTTTATATATGAAATGACATGAAAAAATTATTTTGTTTGATGTATATATGGCACAGTACTGTTTCACAACTGAAAAAGACAATACAATTGATTATGAAACACATAAATAAGAGCTATTTTATTTCATTTAATTCCAAGCCTAAAATTCTATTTTATTTGAATTATACTCTATATATTAAAATATGGCATTAATGAGAACAACACATTAAATTTACAAAACTTGATTGATGATAATCCAAGAGTATAAACCATCATCATGAAAAATAGCATTTCTTACAAATTTAATAGTGGCAAAATTTTGGATTCACAATAGTAGGACCATTAGAAGTGGATATCCTGAAGGAAAATAAATGAGCTGTATAGGCAATGGGAAATCTGCTTCAGAATCCGTAACATAGTACAATTTTACAATGTTCCAAATTTAACATCTTTAACTCTTCCCTTACTAGAAGCAGGTCTTGGGTCCCTTATTTAGCCTTACAGCAATGAAGTTCAGTTCATTTTGCTTTAATTAGGGTTATCATTGGAAAGTTGTCTTAAGACAAGATGACCAGCGAAGAAGCTGTTAAAAATATGGTTAATAAATGGTTCTAACAAAATCAAAACAAACATTATTTAGAATAAAACTATCTAGATTCCACGCTAGGAATTTATTATTTGCTTACTAGGGTTAGGTGGCCCATGAAACTTGAGGGTACTCAAGGAAGCAATGCAAAGCAAAGGCCTTAGCACCTACAAGTCAAAGGGAGGGATTGATGTCAATCAGGTACCAAGTATGAATGAGACCAATTGATTGTTAATTGTGAAGGAAATAATTTTTAATTAATTTTTTAAATATATTTGTTCCATATTTTTACTATATTAAATAAGTGTTCTACATATATACAGATACATATATATATATATATATATATATATATATATATATACAGATACATATATATATGCACAAATACATACAGAATAAAGAATTTCTTCCAGCCTCACCTAAAAAAATGGCAAAGGTCTTTAAGTGTACTTGCCATGTACTTGCATAATTACAGAGTAACTAGGTCTCATTACCTTGTACTTACTGTGTAATACAGTGTAATTCAATAATTAAGTAATCAATTGTAATTGTTATTTCACAATTTTTAGAAGTATGCATGTATTTATATACAAGTACTCTGGTTAATATCTGTTACATCAACTGTAACAACTAAATGTCATACTATTTAAGTACGGATTGAATAGAATCTGCAAAAGATAGAAGATTATGCTTAATGTATAAAAAAAAATGGAACGCATCAAATCAGTAATTCACATCATATGGTTTCTATTTTTAAGTGATGTAAGGAAAAAAAAAAAATGTTTTCACAACCTAAACCACTATTGACCAGTTAAACACTTTATCATGATTTTAAAGTTGTACATGGTCGTGCAAGAATTTCAAGTTTCACCATGAAAGAGTAAAATAGTTATAGACAATATAAGGAGCAGGAATACAGCACATATAGAAAGAAACAAAGGAAAAATGACAAAGGGTTTCAGGGTGACTTGCATACCTCGAGCTTCTTCTGCTTCTACGGTGGCTGAATTATTGTAAGTAGTGGTGCCATGCCAAAAATGAATGGAAAAAGAGTGAGTTGAGTTATCAATGCATCCAGAGACCCCTGCCTTCCCATTCTATCAAATTCATATCCAGTCTACACCCATAGCCCTCCCCATTAAACCAAGATTATTTTTCACACAAGCTTGAATTAGTGATATTAAGTTAGTTAAAGTCCAGAAAAGTTAGCAAAACAAAAATATATTTGCAAAGAAAGCATTGCTATGATAAAAACAAAAACCACATACAATAAACAAACACTATATAATAATATGTTAAATTAAAATTTTAAATTGGCAATATTTCTCTAATACATATTTGAAAGCAATGACCAAAAGATTACTATATTGGATTTAGTCAATAGATGGTTTTAAAAGGAGTATGAAGTGAAGAATAAAAGTAAATTACAAAAAAGAGTGGGGAAAAAGACAAGAATCAATACTTTTTACAGTAAGAAACAAAATACTTATGTTTAGTTAAAAAATATGGCTTGCAAATACTGACAGGATGCTCAGATTTAAAAAGGAATCAAAATGACATCAAATCTTTGTGAGATAATAAGTATAGCAAAGTTTACTAAAATTTAAAGTAAAGTTTAACTAATTAAAAAAAACACTACTAACCTACAAGGTGATGTAAACTATTAAAAACTAAATTTGCAAAATTATAGTGTTCCTAACAAACTAGCACTACCATTTTCAGAGATTACAAACAGAAAACAACATTGGGTATGATTTTAAATATGTACTCAAGGTTAAATATCTAGAATGATAATACCAAAGTTTACATATGGATAAACATCAGAAACCATAAGCACTGTGGATCACAATAGGACATTACAGTAGCATTGTTAACATGCCATTATGACCTCATACTAGGTACATTAAACATAATCATGCAGCATTTACACTACATCTAAGGTTTACTGTGCACTTTCCTACAGTAACTTCAGACTAAGGATAAAGACAACAGAAACGTTCATTATTTGGTAAGTGTTCAAACAGCAAGCTTGGGCAAATAGTTTTTTAAACAATATTCTAATACTCAAAAAATGTGTTAACCTAGTATTATCACAAATTATTTATAGGAGACGCCAACAGCAAAGTTGTTCTTCAACTGGGTATGCTGCACGCCTACTTCTTGTTTAACTCCAATTCATCTATTTAAGGTAACCAATCTAATTATTTTGTTTGTTATTTCCTGTGATATGTGATGAGATGGAAATACTATAGGAAAAGAAATGTTAGCAGCAAGCCGTTTTATTAGTGTGTACACATCTGTTATAGGATGTCCTGCCCATGTGAGTAGAAAAGGAATGATATACCTGAGACAGAAAAAGAAAGAAAGAGAAGAGACATGGATGGGAAGAAAAGAAAAATCTGAGAAGTTCAACTGACTTAAGAAGAGATAATTACGGACTTAAATGTTAGAAGGCAGATATTTACTTTTTATGGTATTGTGACTTGTGACCCAAGGATAGAGGATATAAGAAGAGAGGAAGTGCCATCTTTTATTAAATTATTTATCAACTTAATTATGTGGCTAGCAATTTAGAGCTGCTTACTGTAATGGAGTGGGAAATTGATTAAATGCTGATGCAGTCACCAGCCTGCGGCTGAAAAACACATTCAGTTTCTATAGCTTGCAATTTTGATTTTGTCTTGGCCATGAAAGAAATGACCAGCTATGTTTCCTAGCTAATCATGTATATTCATATTTTGTTGACTTTGAAAAAATATCTGACTACCTATAATTTTGTATCTGCCAGGAGGCGACCCAAGAACGCTGTTGAGTGTCTGGTGATTTCTGTGTTTATACCACATTTGTGTATGTGGAATGAAGATGAATCCATACAAATCCACTTACAGTTGGAATAGGGCTATGCCAAGAAAGGTTCTTGGCTCTTCAAATATTTATGATTTTAATATACACACCTGTTTAACTGACATGTTTTTGTGTCTTGTCTTCCCATTTTTTTTTAACTCAAATACTCCTCCTGATGCTACTGGACATTTGGGCTGAAGTATCTTTAAATTCTCTGCTGGGGTCAAGATCAGTCCTTTCTAGGATCCGTTATATAAATAACTGCAATTAGTTATATTTTCGGCTCACTTAAAATGAAGTCAATTAACAAATGGACATGAACAAAATCTTAACTGTGAGATTATGTGGATATATTAATGTTAAAATAAAACAAATTCTTAGAAAGAATTTGTGTATGATTACATTGTAGAACTAGATACTTGTTAAGAAAAAATTGTGCTTAAAAGACTATATCACACTTATTAGGCCACATTTGGAATATTATGTGCAGTTTCCATCTTCACATTAAAAGACTAAAACAGTACTGGATCTGAAGAATCACTGGAAAACACTGAAGGAGGTGAATTTTTCCAGTTGCTAAAATCCATTCTGCCACAATTCAAAAGATTTACCAACAGAAAATTTCGGTGCAGATAGATACAAAAGTCTGATCAATAAATTGATTACAGAACTAATCAATATTTAAAAATTAGGGGATACTGAAGAACCACTTAAGGACAAAAAGTTGAAAAAGGTACTAAAATTAAACCCACCATCAATTAAACATATTAGTTTGCAATTTTCTTTTACTGATTAGAATTACTAAGGCACGCATAATAGCTTGAAACAAAATTGAGATGGACTGAAAACTACTTTTCTAGCCAAAAACCAAATGGGTGCAAGAACCTTTACCAGCACATGGACCCAAAAATGCAACAATACATAAATTCTGAACATCATGCTTTTTGGCAACTTAACAGCACTCACATTTTAGATTGAAACGCCTGTAAGCAATGAACTTGGGTTAAGTTATGAGTGAAAGTGTTTAGCTAATATACACAGATTTGGTGAGGAACCAACAAATATACAGTAAAAGTTTGATTATCCATCACTCAATTAACCATCAGGCCAAAAAAAAAAAAAAAACTGCGCACGCTATCATCTACCTATCAACTCTCCCATATCTTAGCATGTGCTGTTTTTCCCCAAGACCACGTGTCATGCCGCATTTTGAAATCAGTTGTCAGTTACATACCTTCAGCTTTAATAACGTTTCATAGCTTGTCTCTTTTATTATAATTAAACTACTATACATTGTTATGGCCGACAAACATGCATGTGGTGTTGGAATTGTCACTAAAAAACTGAAATCATTAAATGTTTATGAAACGGCAAAAGCACTTCAAGTATTGTTTCAATTTATGGAGTAGGAAGAACAACAGTGAATGATATAAAGCGTGATGCCAACAACATTGAAAAATGTGTTTAAAATGGAAACCACTGACGGTAATGTTATTTTATATTAATGTTAACGTTCTTCTGCATTGTAATTTTCTTTTTAAATTCTGTTATATTATTTTTTATTAATATATTGTGACGTGCAGGCAGCTTATGATATACTATGCAGGAGCAGAAAGGCCAGAATGCTGTGTATGTGATAAGTCTGGCTTAAGGACTTCTGTTCTATAATGGGTGGACATGCCTATTAGGAGTGACAGGAGAATTTAGGAGAAAAAGGAAGGTGTGGTGGAAGGAAGTTTTGAGTAGTGAGTCAGGAGTCAATAAGCAGGAGTGTTTGCAGTATAGAAAAAGAACACGAGTGGCAGGACATAATTATTGGTATTGAAAGCTTTCTTTTATTGTTTTGGCGATGTGCTCTGTAACCTAGATAACGGAGTATATGACAGGGCACTGTTTGTTATGGAATGAGTTGTATTTGCTTATTACGCTGGTCATTACAATATTATATAAATTAATTGTTAATACTGTTTTATATTTTTGTAAATAAATAAGAGTATTCGCTAAACTAATCTACTGTATATCATTTTTAATGTAGCTGTTCTGTTATCTGTCACAGCCTCAGTCCTGACCCCTGATGGATAATCAAGGTTTTAAGCTAATTGTAGTGAAGTTCACACTATTACTAATGCCCTCATTGATATTAAAAAAAGAACCTGATAAGCTATTACATGGGAGATTTCCCATTATAACTTAGTACACAGAGATTGTGTGACCAGTGTTTAGGAAGGTGTAGAACTGACTGAAAATAAGTAAATTATGTGCTAAAGTGCAAGCAATTTTCTTAAATTGATTACTGTCAGAAGTAGATTCAAATGAATTACTGTGCCCTCAATAATGTTTGGAACAAAGATGCATTTTTCCTTAATTAACCCTCTGCTCCAAATTTTAAAATTATAAATCAAATCAATTCAGTCATGATTAAAATACACATGGCACATTTTCATTTAAGGGTATTTGCATACATCCAGTGCATAGGAATCTATCATCCAAGTAAGATGAGTTTCGATTGTATTTTATAGTTTGAAATTAACAAAATAATGATCTCCAAGTGAGTGTTACAAATGTGAAATTCAATCACACATGAAACCACCAACATGTTTTGATCCTACTCAAATATATTTGAGAAAATACATATATTTCTATATGAAATATTGTTGGTAGCACTGTGGCTAGTGTATCAAGAAAACAGGCACACTATTCCTATTTCTGCAAGGTCCTTTTCCAGCCAAACCAAAGATCTGGATGTTAGGTTAAATGCTGACACAAGAGTTTGGTGTGGGCATGAATGTGCCCTGTGAAGAGCTGGTGTCCTATGCAAGGCTTGTTCTTGCCTTGTGTGTGATGTTGCTGAACTCTTAACTGGAGACAGCAGCTTCAAAAATGTATGAAAAGACAAAATACATAAGTCACAAATAATAGTTGTAATGACAGAGAGATAGCACCATCAGAATGTTAGTCTTTACATTCACAGAAAATGGAGTAATAAACTGAGAAAAAGGAATCTGAGGGGTTGTCCTGTAGAATTAGATAAATGACAAGAAAAGCTACTTTAATGAATTAAGACCTTTTTATTTTACACTTTATTTAAAATGAATACTGCTTATCTGAGTGCAGGTTAGGTGGATTGGTGATTCTAAATTAGCCCTAGTGTGTGCGTGTATTTGTGTGTGTCCTGCAGTGGGTTGGCACCCTGCCCGGGATTGGTTCCTGCCTTGTGCCCTGTGTTGGCTGGGATTGGCTCCAGCAGACCCCCGTGACCCTGTATTCGGATTCAGCGGGTTGGAAAATGGATGAATGGATAAATGGTATTTTTTTATTAACCTTTAAGTACATTACAGAAGAAATTAAACAATATGACAGCTTGCTATTAGGAGAAGCATTTTATTTTCTTGAATGCCATATGTATTGTGGATAAATATTTTCTGTACATATTTTATTAGTTAAAAAGGTATGTATTTTAATGGAATTCTATTTATTTTATTATGTTTATGGTCATTGAACAAAATGCCTATTGAAAGTTATTTTGTCAATAAAAAAAATTAACAGGTAACACTTGGGGTCTATAGTTTAATTATAAAAAAATACCAAAGTTAACACTTTAAAATAAACCATAAGGCTTTTCCATGTCCAAATATGCAGGAGCTTAATGTAAAAGTTTTTGAAAGAAGGAAAAAAAAAAATCAGAATCGCTATTATAAACGGCTGATCCAGTAACATTATATTGGTGATCAGTATCAACCAAAAGAAAACCTGATTGGAGTATCCCTACCTTTCAGACACTTTCTTAATTAGGAATCAATTACTGCTGCTAGCTGGAACAGACTTATTTTGATTTGATTTTAAATAACTTGTTTTTTAAAAATTCAGAACCTTTCATTGTTTATTTTTTTTCTTAACCAGCAGCCAAACAACAGTTCAGCTTTCAACTCAATTAAGTTTATTTTTGCATGAGTGTACACTCTCAGAGTATAGGCACAGAGCACTGTAACAAGTTCACAGGTAAAACTCAATTAAAAACTTTACAAACTACTAATTTTATAATTACACATAAATATATACTGAATATTTGTTTAAACATACAGTAAAACAAAGCACTTCCAAACGGATTAACATAAATGGACCCTAACAATATATGACCATTAACATTACTCTTAATCTACAATGAGAAGTAATACGAGTCAGAAGATCTATCTCAGAGGTTTCAAACTCTGTTCCAGGAAGTCCACCATTTCCAGTCCAACCAATTTCATAATTAGAAACCAATTGAAACACATCAACTGTGGCTTGTTGGTGGTCTCATTCTGCCACACCAGACACTTTCAAAATTGTTAATTTTCTTTTTCCTTAGAGCACCATCCAATATTTTGTGAATCAAAACTGATCCATACTTCTCACTTTGTCTTTTTCATTTTCTAGCTTTCATTTTTTCTTTGTAAATACTAGGTTTGCTTTTCATTTTTCTGGTTACTGGTAAAGGAAAGGGGACATAATTAAGGGTTCTGAGTCTTGAAAAGAAAGTTAATTAAAGATAAAGAAGTAGTTTCCATTAGCAGCAGTAATCAGTCAGTAATTGAGAAAGTGGCTTGAACGAAGAAACCTGTTATAGCCCTGCGATATCTAAGTTTGACAGCACTGCCTTAAAATGCCCAGATACTCCTAGACTCAATATGGAACCTGTGGTGTTTGTAGTGGATGGAATCAAGTATTGTGGGTCAGAGTCTGTGACAACCTGTCATCAGTGGGGTAAAACCAACTTGTCACTTGATGGTCACAGATTACCAGATGGACAAAAAAAAGTGCTAAAAAGTGCAAAGAAAAAATCTAGATGAGAACGTTACCTCTTATTTGAAGATAACAGAACATGAACTAAATAAAAATGAAAACTGAAAGATTATACCCTTTTTGTCTTTCATCAAAAAGGCATTAAGCGATGACACAATAGAAATAAACTGATGAATGGATTAATTAGGTCAAATATCTCTTATTTTATAATCTCTTCAGTAAAAAGAAAATTCATAAGCTGAAGCTGGTTTAAAATTCTGCATAAGTATTAATATTGCTTCATAAAGGGAAGAATGAATGAATGGAAGTTACTAAGCAGTAAATCTTAAAATTTCACCTAGGCAGTCTTTAAACACAACTTAACATCAGACAATTAGAATGTCATGTTAAACAGCTTATTCTTGTCAAAAAATGTACTGTATTATGGTAAGTGTAAAAGAATCTGATGTTACATGCACACTCTAATTAACCAGAAAGAAGGAACTGTATACAATAGCAGGTTACATGTTCAAATTCGACTAACATTAAAGAAGCATATGCAATCATTTAACAGATACACTACAAACCATCCTTTATAAATTGAATACTACAGTATCATAACATTAACAAACAAAAAAAAGCCAATACCCACACCAAGATAAAAAGCATTTTTTGGATATATTTGAATTTCAATAATAATTAACACTGCTGAACTAAAGCTCAATTTATTTTGCAGAAAAAGGGTCTTTATGAAAACCCATTTTTGACATGACAAAGTAAAAAAAAAAAATCAATCTCATTCAAATTGCATTTGAAACATTTACTTAATATCTATCATTTTGGGGATTTCTAAAAGCTAACAGAATTAGCTATGAATAGCAATATTGCTATGAGAGCAATGAAGAAGGTCAGAGGATAGTGGATTTTGCCAAAAGGATGGACATGGCTGTGGTCAATACATATTTTAAGAAGAGGGAGGAACATAGGGTGACGTACAAGAGTGGAGGAAGATGCACCCATGTAGATTATATTCTATGCAGAAGAGTTGATTTGAAGGAGATTGAAGACTGCAAAGTAGTGGCAGGGGAAAGAGTAGTTAAGCAGTATAGGATGGTGGTCTGTAGGATGACGTTGGAGATCAAGTAGAGGAAGAGAGTAAGGGCAGAGCCAAGGATCAAATGGTGGTTGAAAGTTGTTGAAACGTTGAAAAAGGAAGACTGCAAGTTTCAGTTCAGAGAGAAGGTGAGACATGCACTAGGTGGAAGTGAAGAGTTACCAGACAGCTGGGCAACTGCAGCAGATGTAGTAAGGGTGACAGCAAGAAGGGAGCTTGGCGTGACATCTGGACAGAGGAAGGAGGAAAAGGAAACCTGGTGGTGCAATGGGGAAGTATAGGAGAGTATACAGAGGAAGAGGACAGCAAATAAGAAAAGTAGTGGGACAGTCAGAGAGATGCAGAAAGTAGACAAGAGTACAAGGAGATAAGGCGCAAGGTGAATAGAGAGGTGGCGAAGACTAAAGAAAAAGCGTATGATGAGTTGTATGAGAGGTTGGACACTAAGGTGGGAGAAAAGGACCTGTACCGATTGGCTAGACAGAGGGACCGACCTGGGAAAGATGTGCAGCAGGTTAGGGTAATAAAGGATAAACATGGAAACGTACTCACAATCGAGGAGAGAGTGTTGAGCAGATGGAAAGAGTACTTTGAGAGGCTTATGAATGAAGAGAACGAGAGAGAGAAGAGGTTGGATGAGATGGTGAATCAGGAAGTGCAACGGATTAGCAAGGAGGAAGTAAGGACAGCTATGAAGAGGATGAAGAATAGAAAAGCCGTTGGTCCAGATAACATACCTGTTTAGGAGAGATGGCAGTGGAGTTTTTAACCAGATTGTTTAATGGAATCTTGGAAAGTGAGAGGATGCCAGAGGAGTGGAGACGAAGTGTACTGGTGCTGATATTTATGAATAAGAGGGATATGCAGGACTGTAGTAACTACAGGGGGATAAAATTGATGAGCCTCAGCATGAAGTTATGGGAAAGAGTAGTGGAAGCTAGGTTAAGAAGTGAGGTGATGATTAGTGAGCGGCAGTATGGTTTCATGCCAAGAAAGAGCACCACAGATGCGATGTTTGCTCTGAGGGTATTGATGGAGAAGTATAGAGAAGGCCAAAAAGAGTTACATTGCGTCTTTGTGGACCTGGAGAAAGCATATGACAGGGTGCCTTGAGAGGAGTTGTGGTATTGTATGAGGAAGTCAGGAGTGGCAGAGAAGTATGTAAGAGTTGTACAGGATATGTACGAGGGAAGTGTGACAGTGGTGAGGTCTGTGGTAGGAGTGACAGATGCATTCAAGGTGGAGGTGGGATTATATCAGGGATCGGCTCTGAGCCCTTTCTTATTTGCAATGGTGATTGACAGGTTGACAGACGAGATTAGACAGGAGTCCCCGTGGACTATGATGTTTGCTGATGACATTGTGATCTGTAGCGATAGTAGGGAGCAGGTTGAGGAGACCCTGGAAAGGTGGAGATATGCTCTAGAAAGGAGAGGAATGAAGGTCTTTAGGAACAAGACAGAATACATGTGTGTAAATGAGAGGGAGGTCAGTGGAATGGTGAGGATGTAAGGAGTAGAGTTGGCGAAGGTGGAGGAGTTAAAATACTTGGGATCAACAGTACAGAATAATGGGGATTGTGGAAGTGAGGAGAAAAAGAGTGCAGGCAGGGTGGAATGGGTGGAGAAGAGTGTCAGGAGTGATTTGTGACAGACGGATATCAGCAAGAGTGAAAAGGAAGGTCTACAGGACGGTAGTGAGACCAGCTATGTTATATGGGTTGGAGACGGTGACACTGACCAGAAAGCAGGAGACAGCATCTTTAACTCTGCCACCTCCAGCTCTAAGATTTGCACTGGGTGTGATGAGGATGGATAGGATTAGAAATCAGTACATTAGATGGTCAGCTCAAGTTGGACGGTTGGGAGACAAAGTCAGAGAGGCGAGATTGCGTTGGTTTGGACATGTACAGAGGAGAGATGCTGGGTATATTGGGAGAAGGATGCTAAGGATTGAGCTGCCAGGCAAGAGAAAAAGAGGAAGGCCTAAGAGAAGGTCTATGGATGTGGTGAGAGAGGACATGCAGGAGATGGGTGTAACAGAACAAGATGCAGAGGACAGAAAGATATGGAAGAAGATGATCCGCTGTGGCAACCCCTAACGGGAGCAGCCGAAAGAAGAAGAACAGAATTAGCTACAGCATAAAAAAAAGAGGTGGAGCATGACATCCAAAGAATGACACAGATGCTACAAAAATATTCTTGAAGAGCTTTATTAAATCAGGGAGTGGAATATCACTAAGCTAATCTGCAGCAATCAGCTGATGGCTGACAATACATAAGACAGAAGGTTGTAACCCAGAGCACAATCTTTTAATCGCTGGCACTAATGACAGGAGTTACTCAACTGACCTGCGGTGACCTGCCCCATAATAGGCTAAGGTGTGAGTAATCATCTTCTGCCCTTGAATGTTTTCCAAGTCTTTTTATATAGACTATAGACTTGAAATAGACTTTGCCAAAATAAAAGGTTAAGAACCTTTAAAGAATCACACTGAGCAACAAGTTATCAAAAGCAAGCAACCTACTGAATGCCTGCATTACAGGTTAAAAAAATTATGTAATACATTTCATTTTAATACTAAATATTGTGAAGAAAACTATATTCCTTCCAGGAAAGGATAAACACATTTTTCACCAAAAAGGAAACATTACAAATATTTGCCATAAAGTTAACTTTACATATAAAAACTAAGCGATTTGCTTTTATATATACTCGTATATTTTTTTTTTTACAGTCACCGACTGCATACATCTTCAGCATATAATGCAAAATTCCTAGTATGTATTTAAAAACAAAATGGAAAACCAAAGCACCAGTTTTCAAACATGTAATCAAATTACAGCTTAGCTTGTCCTAGGCAACCACAACAATATCGGGATTTTCAATTAGCCTACATGTAAGAAAGAAAAAGTGAATGCACCTATAACCTTGGAGACTAAAACTTGGATGTCTTAAGCAGTACAAGAAATATCAATAATTGAGAATATTAGACATTAATATACCAATAGATTAATTTATTAATTTAGCTGTAAAACAAAGTGAATAGCACTTTGGGAAATACTAACAACCATAATAAAGATATATTATTTGGCATAGCCAAAAGCAAACAGAATCCAAGCATTATCCTCTTGTTGCATGAAAGAGATTTCAATTATTAATGTACATCTTTAATATGCAAACAATATTGAACAGAATGATGTCTTAGGTCACAGCATGTTTACACATATGCATTGAGCGAAATGCTTAAAATATAGTTGGATTTTAATGCAAGAACCACAGAAGCAGGCAAGCATAGGAGCCTAAAAGAAAGAAGTCAATAGAACAGGGCATGATGGATCACTCCTTCCAGAAATACCCTCACATGACTCAATTCAAAGAATATTGAAAACTTCTCTTGATGCTAATATGTGTAAAAATGTATAAAAAATTTCAGGCTAACAACAAAACAATGCATACTTGACACCAATGTAGTATTTTAATTAACTACTCAAAAATATTTTCAAAAAGGCTTATGATAAACCACTCCATAAATTGTATTTATAAGCACCTTCCTCTTAATTTTGGTCCTAATCTAAACTTCATCATTATCCATTTAGCTCTATAACCTTAAACACAATCTGTGTAATTTAAAAATTGATTTGTTTGGTTAAAGATCTGTATATGTTTCAGATGTGCTTCCATCATAAACATAGTTTACAGTCTGATCAATAACATAATATGCAGAATTAAGTGGTATTGACAAGATGTTGATTAGGGAAAATAAAAATTGTGCAAATTCAGCAAATGATGTTTAGACAGCTCCAAATTCTTACTGTAGTTACTGATCATGAATGTATTCTATAATGCATCATTTTATTTTTCTGTGACTAGACAGATTATGTCAAAGCATTTGGATTTAGAAGCCTCATGAAACTTTGTTGCTCAGTCATTATATCACCAACACCAACTCAGTTCACATGGACTTAAGTACAAAAGAAGGTCAAAAAAGTCTAAGAATAGACAGAGCTGTTAAGCTTTATTTGTACACAGTGCTTCTTACAATTTACATGAAGGGTACTGGCTGAACCTAAAATATTTAAGAAGCCAACTAAATGTGAACAATATTTTGGTATTTAACATCATAGGCATTTTAACTTTCTGAAAAAATTTTTTGGAAAAAAGCACACACATTCTGGTGGCATTCTGGTAAGAGTGTGAGGTAGTGAAACAGAAGAACATTAGCACCAGAAGAAGAAAATATGAACAGAAAAAGAAAAAAAAAGTATTAGGTCAGAGGACTTACCGCTTTGTAGAGTTTGCCTTCCACCAGAAAGTACCCCAAGGGGCAACGTTCCAGTTGGGGTAAGTCCCTTCAACTGTAGCACACTTTCACTTTCCTCTCTAGAAGGCAAATAAATAAATAAGCAAGGAGGAGGAAATGGAAAAATGTATACACCTATAGATGACAATGCATTACCTCATATTCAACAGTCTATTAGAATTCTAGCAAACATTAACAATTCAAATTTAATGAGTATTAACATTATATAAATCAAAGGAAATTTCCATTAATGAAACAGAGAATGAAAAGAAAATGTACTTGAAAAATTAGTTCAGGAACAAACATAATTTTACTTACTTACATTAAGTTCTATTTTACCTACGTAGCATGGTCAGGCTTTGTCTGATAAAACGACCTGTGGAAGCTACAATATACAATACAATGCTACGATACATGTATTACTAATGTGCTGATATTGATATACTGATATAAGCAGTTGACTAATATAAGTGTGTGTGTAAGCAAGAATATTTAAAGCAGGGTGACAACAACTGTTAACAAAAGAATGTTTTCTAATTTCCTAAAAGCAACCATTAGCAAAAGACTGTTCCTTGTCTAGGAATAAAAATAAAAATGTGATGACATAGAAAAAAAAAAGCTTGCAAAAAGAGGAAACCCTGAAGCAAGTGTAAAAATATTTTGGAAAAGGGCACAGAGAGGTAAAAAACTATATAAGTTAGAGTCTTTCTGACTTGCAACCAAAAAGCTCCATACTCTCTACTCACTTTTTTTTTTTTTTTTATAAACTAACATTGATTAATTTCACTCCTGTCTTTCTCTGTATCTTTCTTCCACACCACGATGTAGGCTCATTGAACCATGAAATGAAGAATGTGGGGTGGACATAATACCATTTAGACAACAAGCATGAATAGGACAGATCTAGACACACTAAGAACTTGACAATAGAAAGTGGCTCTTGGGATGTGGAATTTAACTTTTTCCTGGCAGACAAGGAGCAAAAGCTCATACGACAACTTGATAAATATCAACTAAATACACTCGGTGTAAAGCTCTGTACACAGCATTGGTTCTAGAAATAGGCTTCTGAGTCAGGGCTGGTCTCTCTTTCCCTTACACTAGACTTGCCTGATGGGAGAGCCCCTGAATGGGTGGTGATATTCACAAGCATATAGCTTTATACTACACTGTTGAAGTTTGTTCTGGTGCACAAAAGAAATGCCTCAGTGTCATACTGAGTTTCAGAAAAGTAACCTTTAGCTGCTGTTTGCATGTATGCACCAAACTAATATTCAGAGTATCTGGCCTGCTTATAGACACTGGTTTCAGTTCCCAAAAGGATACCATCTACTAACTCTGTACTTGTGTAGATTTCAATGTTCAGGTATGGAATGATGGAGAATCCTGGACGGGTGTAATTGGGAGGGACAGCGAACCTGATCCAGTTCCAAGCAGTTAATTATGATTGAATTTCTTTACTAGTCACAGACTGATTATAACAAACACTACATTTTCAAACACAGTGATGCTCATAGGTGTACCTGGCACCAGTGTACCCTGGGCTAAAGGTCAATTATCAGTTTTATAGTAAAGAAGCTGTCCTCAGCCTTCCTGGCAAAGCCTATGCTGGGATACATACTATCCCATAGTTGAACCTTAAATCCATGGCAAACAATGCAGATTCTGTCCTGACCATGCAACATTGAACCATCCTTTTTGTCCTTGTACAGATATATAAAGGGGTCATGGTAACTGGCAAATTCCATCTACATGTGCTTTCTGGATTTGGAAAAGGTTTATGATCATGTACTCCACAGTAATCTATGGTTGTTGCTCCAAGAGTATGAGGTTTCAGGATTACTGCTACATACCCCCTAATCCATGTCTTTAGGTATCAACAGATGTGTTTGCATATCTGCCATTACATCCAGCTTGTTTAGTGTGGGCATTGCATTCTACTATGAGTGTGAATTGTTTCTTCTCCTGCTCATGATTTGTGTGAGCAGGGTATCAATGCTTAGAACATATTCAGTTTTGGGAGTGTTGCATCTCTATTTTTTCCAGATGACATCCTCTTGGCTTCACAAGATTGTGATATTCAGTACGCACTGAATGGGTCACAGCAGAGTGTGATGCAGATTGGATGACAGTAAGCACCTCCAAACTGGGATTCATGGTCCTCTACCATAAATGAATGGCTTGCTCAATTAAGACGTGAGCAGCTGTACCTTGAGGTGTCATTCACATGGCAATTGTCGACTGACCAACAGATTGGTACAAAGATAACAGTTTTGAAGATGTTACAAAGGACAGTAGTGGTAAAGACGGGATGGAAAGATCTGTGACCATTTTTGTTTTGCTAGTCAGTCTACATCTTCCTGAGTTTTTAACCTAAAATGAAGTGCGGAGTGACAGAAAGGAACAAATTGTGAGTAGAAGTGGCTCAGATGAAATTCCTACACAGGGTTGCTAGGCTCCGCATTATGGAAGGATATCTGATTAAAACCACTTCTTCGCTGGATTGAAAGGAGCCAGTAGAAGTCTTTGGGCATGTACAGTTGATGCCGTATGTTTATATATACCTGAGCTAAAAACTTTCAAACTCAGAATTTCCCAATTTCACACATACTATGAAACCAAACAATTTATGTGTTAAGTCAATTTGTGTGTCTACTTAATTTCCATAAGTTTTTCTCCAAAAATAATGATTAAATGACAGATTAATTTCAGCTTTAAACCACTGTATCAGATTTTCAAATGATCAAAAGTTACATACACCAAGTCAGTATGTGGTGGTGTTAATTTAAAATGCTTAACCTACAGCAAAGACTAATGAAAGCTTTCTACAAGTGTCTCGCAATATTTTACTAGAATTTTGGCCCAGTCTTGACAAAACAGGTGTAACATAGTCAAGTTTGTGGGCCTTCTAACTTGGACACGTTACCTTCAGTTTATTTCATAGGATTCTGGTAAGGTCTTTGTGATGATCACTCCAATACACATTGTTGTCATCAAGCTATTTTATTACCACTTTGGAAGTATGCTTGGGGTCATTATCCTGTTGGAACACCCATTTCTGACTAAGCTTTAGCTTTTTACTGAATTTCCCAAAAATGCTCCTTCATGATGCCATCTGTTTTATGATGTGCAATGAGCAAAATATCCTCACCATATGTTGCTGCTGCTGCCATTGCTTACAGTTGGGATGATGTTTTTTGGATTAGGTGCATCACCTTTCAACCCCAATATATATCACTGATCACTAAAGCCAGATTTTATAAGTTTTGCTTCGTCTGACCAGAGAACCCTCTTCCAAAAGGTTAAATCTCGTTGTTCTGGTGAGCAACTGTAAACGGTACTCTAGCTTTTTTATGTTTATTTTAGAGTAATGGTTTCTTCCTTGATCAACAACTTTTCACAACATGGCGATATAGTACTTTCTTAATGGTGGATGACACTTTTGTTCCTGATACCTGCAGCTCCTTCACCAGATCTTTAGATGTTACCTTGGGGTTCTGTTGAACATTTAGAAACAAACTTTGTTCATTCCTGGGAGTCAATTTGTACGTTTTATATTTTCATACACCTGACTGTGCAGTTGTTTGGCGTACCCTGAACTTTATGGAGATGTTTTCTAAGGAGAAAATTTGTGGATCTTCACATTGTCTTGAGTCAGTTTTTTTGATTTTGCATTGTCTTAATAATAAGGTGGAATTGGCTCTACATGTAGGCCTTTAAATACAGCCACAGGTACCCAGTTAAATACAGAGTATGACAAATAACTCAGAAGCTGATAAAAGTAATTACATAAATTCCTGGGGTCATCCATGCTGTTTAAAGAGACAGTCAGCTTGGTGTGTGTAAACTTTTAACCCACTTAGAATTAGACATAGTAGTCAAAAACTCTCTTTTATTCACTGCTTTGGAGAAAAATGAAAATTAACTATATACACTAACTGACTTAACACAAGAATATCTTGGTAACATGATATGTGAAGTTGGGGAATTTTGAGATTAAAAGATTTTAGCTGAGGTATATGCAAACTTATGGCCTCAACTGTAGTTAGGATGCCCAGTGGGAGAAGACCAAGGACAGGCTGAAGGAATTATCTTTCTCTCTCTCAACAATTTATTTGTAGAGAAAGCACCAAAAAAACTGTATTATTAATAAAAATGTGCATACATATCTTCATTCTAAGTTAACATTGTTTAGGAGTCCAGGTGCCCAACAAGCTTCTTCCGGCAGCACTTCTGGTGTGGTGGAAGTGCTAGCAAATAGGGCCCTGCAAACATCCTGGGCTGCCCTCTGTTGGTCCAGGGAAGAAACGGTCTTGAAAATATTCAAACACATATACACACACACACTTGATATTATATATATATATATATATATATATACAGTGGTGTGAAAAACTATTTGCCCCCTTCCTGATTTCTTATTCTTTTGCATGTTTGTCACACAAAATGTTTCTGATCATCAAACACATTTAACCATTAGTCAAATATAACACAAGTAAACACAAAATGCAGTTTTTAAATGATGGTGTTTATTATTTAGGGAGAAAAAAAATCCAAACCTACATGGCCCTGTGTGAAAAAGTAATTGCCCCCTTGTTAAAAAATAACCTAACTGTGGTGTATCACACCTGAGTTCAATTTCCGTAGCCACCCCCAGGCCTGATTACTGCCACACCTGTTTCAATCAAGAAATCACTTAAATAGGAGCTGCCTGACACAGAGAAGTAGACCAAAAGCACCTCAAAAGCTAGACATCATGCCAAGATCCAAAGAAATTCAGGAACAAATGAGAACAGAAGTAATTGAGATCTATCAGTCTGGTAAAGGTTATAAAGCCATTTCTAAAGCTTTGGGACTCCAGCGAACCACAGTGAGAGCCATTATCCACAAATGGCAAAAACATGGAACAGGGGTGAACCTTCCCAGGAGTGGCCGGCCGACCAAAATTACCCCAAGAGCGCAGAGACGACTCATCCGAGAGGTCACAAAAGACCCCAGGACAACGTCTAAAGAACTGCAGGCCTCACTTGCCTCAATTAAGGTCAGTGTTCACGACTCCACCATAAGAAAGAGACTGGGCAAAAACGGCCTGCATGGCAGATTTCCAAGACGCAAACCACTGTTAAGCAAAAAGAACATTAGGGCTCGTCTCAATTTTGCTAAGAAACATCTCAATGATTGCCGAGACTTTTGGGAAAATACCTTGTGGACTGATGAGTCAAAAGTTGAACTTTTTGGAAGGCAAATGTCCCGTTACATCTGGCGTAAAAGGAACACAGCATTTCAGAAAAAGAACATCATACCAACAGTAAAATATGGTGGTGGTAGTGTGATGGTCTGGGGTTGTTTTGCTGCTTCAGGACCTGGAAGGCTTGCTGTGATAGATGGAACCATGAATTCTACTGTCTACCAAAAAATCCTGAAGGAGAATGTCCAGCCATCTGTTTGTCAACTCAAGCTGAAGCGATCTTGGGTGCTGCAACAGGACAATGACCCAAAACACACCAGCAAATCCACCTCTGAATGGCTGAAGAAAAACAAAATGAAGACTTTGGAGTGGCCTAGTCAAAGTCCTGACCTGAATCCAATTGAGATGCTATGGCATGACCTTAAAAAGGCGGTTCATGCTAGAAAACCCTCAAATAAAGCTGAATTACAACAATTTTGCAAAGATGAGTGGGCCAGAATTCCTCCAGAGCGCTGTAACAGACTCATTGCAAGTTATCGCAAACACTTGATTGCAGTTATTGCTGCTAAGGGTGGCCCAACCAGTTATTAGGTTCAGGGGGCAATTCCTTTTTCACACAGGGCCATGTAGGTTTGGATTTTTTTTTCTCCCTAAATAATAAAAACCACCATTTACAAACTGCATTTTGTGTTTGCTTGTGTTATATTTGACTAATGGTTAAATGTGTTTGATGATCAGAAACATTTTGTGTGACAAACATGCAAAAGAATAAGAAATCAGGAAGGGGGCAAATAGTTTTTCACACCACTGTATATATATATATATATATATATATATATATATACACACAATGAAATGATCTGGATTGTAGTATAAATAACAAGCTGGTTAAATTTGCAGATAATACCGTAGGTGGAATGGTAATTAATCTAGAATCTGCTGAATCATTGAAAAGGGACATGAATTGGATCCAGGCTTCAGCAGATTTATGGCAGATTAAATTTAATGGAAGTGTGAAGTATTAAACACAGGAAGAAATAATGTTAGATTTGAATGCACAACTGTGAAACTTGAAAGTATACCTTATGAGAAGGACCTTTGAAGCTATAGGGGAGTTGTCACTGTCAACATCCAGAAAGTATACAGAAGGCATTAATACTAGAATCCCTGAAGCCTACGAAAAGTCATAATGCCGGGCCACCTTAAATTCCTTTGAACATCTTCGTCAACTTCCTAAATTTACCCAGATCGTTGTAGACACGGAACACACATGAAATGTGTGTATTCCAAATAACAATATATTTTTTATCCAATACAATTCCAGGCATCTCACACCCAGATAAAGAGACTTGAGCTAGGAGAACTTCAGCTGTGTCAGTGGGGGATGGGATAGCAGGCTGAATGACACATTTGCAAAACAAAGACATTGATGAAGAGGTGTGAAGGAATTTTAAAGCATTATGACTTTTTTCATAGGCTTCAGGGATTCTAGTGTTAAGAAGGCAAACAGAGTGTTAGGTTGTATAGCACGATGTGTGTAATACAATTTAAAGGTTATGCTTAATCATTATAATACAATGGTTAAGCCTAACCTGGAGTACTGTGTGTTGATTTGGTTTCCGGGCTATAAAAAAGACATAGCAGCACTAGAAAAAGTCCAGAGAAGAGGAACTCGGACAATTTAGGGACTGAGAGGTATGAACGAAGGGAAAATATTAACATTAGAATCCCTGAAGCCTACGAAAAATCGTAATCCCGGGCCACCTTAAATTCCTTTTGTACCTTTCCATTAACATCTTTTGTTTTGTAAATGTGTCGAATCAGCACAAGCAGCAAGCAGCCTGTTAAACCCACCACCACCAACTGCCGCAGTCAACTCGGGCAAAAAGTTTTCCCAGCTCAAGTCTTGTTTATCTGCGTGTGAGGTGCCTGGAGTTGTACAAAGTGAATAATATATTGTTATCTGGAACACATGCATTTCATGTGTGTTCTGTGTTTACAATGATCTATATAAGTGTAGGATGACAGGAAATGCGAGAAATGCAAGAAATGTTAAACACATATCTAAAACAAACTTTTTCATGTTATAGTATTAACGGCAAAATTTTGACATGAAGTGTATAAAGTGTGAAGACTGAAGTCCAAATATAAAATAAACACTTTCACAAAAGGTACATGTATAAACAAAACAAGTATGCTTTTACTCATGAATATAACCAAAGAAAAAGAAATCGGGTTAGGGTACAACTTTGACACGACCGCTTGGGTGGTGCAGCAGTAAGAACTGCGGTCTCATAATCAAGAGGTCGCGGGTTCGATTCCAGACTGCTACAGTGGTGGGGATGGGATAACAGGCTGCTTGCTGCTTGTGCTGATCGACACATTTTCAAAACAAAAGATGCTAATGGAGAGCTGCGAAGGAATTTAAGGTGGCCCTGGATTATGGGTTTTTTCATAGGCTTCAAGGATTCTAGTGTTAAAGGAGCTGAACCTTTTCAGATTATGTAAAATGAAATTAAGAGGTGACATGATTGAAGTTTTTAAAATTATGAATTAGTCCATTGAATCCAGGCGGTTACTTTAAAATTAGTTCAATTAGAACATGGGGTACAGTTGTGAACATGTTAAGAGTAAGTTCTGCACAAACATTAGAAAAGTTTTTTTCACAAAGAAAACCATAGGCACCGAATAAATTACTAAGTAGTGTGGTAGAGAGTAGGACTTTAGAGATCTTCAAAACTCGGCTTGATATTATTTTGAAGAAATTGGGTAGATAGGACTGGTGAATTTTCTTTCTAAATGGCCTGATCACATGAAAAAGTTCTACTGCTCAAATATTTAACTTAGGCATATTAACCTACTGCAGTATTATGTATTTGGACTGGCAGAGAATCTGTACAGTAAAGACACCCGTATGGACATGCACACTCTACACAGATGACACCAATCTGGGTGCTGAAAAAAGATACAAAAGGTCTGAAACTCTAAAACTACCAAGACATCTGGTATTATATAACTTGTGCACAGTAAGGCCATTTAATGTTAATGTTTTACATCTTTTCACATCTTCTTCAAAATAGGTGATTTAAATACAAGACAAACACATGAATCATCCAAGCAATGGCATCAATAAAATAAAGAAGCTCTTAACAAGCAACTTTGACCACCTAAAACAATTCATTTACAGTATGTATTTGCCAAAACAAAAAACACACAACTTATTTGTTAGATTTTTATTAATGTATTAAGTTCGGATTCAGCGGGTTGGAAAATGGATGGATGGATGGATGGATTCCATTATAAACTGCTTTTCACATAAATGGTTCTTGGGCAACTGGTACCAATTAAATGTTGTGAAAATTATTTATGTTTGCAAAACATTCACAGGGTGACACAGAGGTGAAGTGGTTAAACTTGCTTCCTGAAAGCTCAAGGGTCCTGGGATCACATTCTAGGCCTGAATATTGACCTTTATGGCATTTGCATATTCTCCCTGTGTCTGCATATATTCTCTTCTGCCATGCCTACAATGTGCATGTAGGCTAACTGGCAACTCTGGTTTAACTGAGCATGACCAAGTGTTAGTATATTTTATATAAGGCTGGTACATCATCCAAGTTTGGCTCCTGCCTCAAGGACAATGCTGCCAGGACAGACATCAGATCTAAGAATCACTTTATTAGAAAAGTGGGTTAGAAAATAGTAGGAATATCATGCAATCTGTTGTATTATTAATGAGTAACTGAGTCAAAATGTTACTTTATTTTAATTGAGCTAACTGAAAAAATTTAAAGAACTCATCTTGTGATAGACAAATGGCTAAAATACACCATACTGTACATTGTTTAACATTAAAAAAAAAAGATAATTACAGAGCTTAAAATCTAGGATACTCACCTAAGAACAGAGAAAACTCTAGCCATTTTCCCAATAGCACGAATTTTATTTCTTATCACCTCTTTACGCACTGCTGGTGTGCCACCTATAAATAATGTAAAAAGTAAATAAAATAAATTAATGGAAAGTTTCAACATTGAATATATTAAATACATGCAATCAATGAAACTCACAAATCAGAATTATTTCCGTTTTGGTTCGTACTATAAAAATAAGCTGCACATAAAACTGATAGAATGTGGAAAATTTATTGTTAAAGACAGCAATTAGTTAAATAATTCATATTTAGAAGATGACACTCATATTTAGGCATAAAAATATACAACAAATGTTTTACAATAATTCCTGCCATTTTGTTATGAAACTACATTAATTTTGTGCTTTATGTTAAGTTTAGCCATTATTTATACAGCATCCAAATATTATGCTCGAGGTGCAACAGTAGATACATAACAAATATTTTTTAAAAATATTCAAAAAAATTTCTAAACATTAAGTAGATCTATGAATGATTTAATAAAAATAAATGATTCAACAATAAAGGATTATTGGAGAAGAAATTTGTAAGGCCAGGTACACTTCTGACACTAATGTTTACTTAAAGATAACATAGAAACCACACTCCATGCAGTAAGATCATATTCATGATTAACACAATTGCATCAAAGTTGTACCATAGTACCCCATATATAGCAATATCCACATTTCAGAGCTGGTGAGAATTAAGAAAAAATAAAATGTGCCTAAATAGACTTTGGCGTCCACTACATTTAGTGGCATCACTCATACACAGATATTAAAAGGAAATGTATTTCACAGCTGTATGAATTGCTGTGAGCTGCACAAAGCCTTTAGCAGCTACAAAATCATATGGACAAATGTCTTCACACACAAGTACATCATAATCAGCTTTTTTTTTATTAAATGCAGAATCTTGTTTGTTTCTGTAGCCCAATTTGGTTTGACAAGAGGGCATTAAACACAGTTCAGGTCCTTTCTTTTAAAATCTAAAAGCACTGAAAGTTGACTCCAAATATCTGACAGGCCTGTCTTTTTTACTGGATGGCTTTGATTGTTTTCTGCACATCTGCCTATTACATTTTCTAAATGAATATCTGACACTCAGAAATAACATCTTAAAAATAACGGCACTATGATCCAATTTTAACACATAAACAAGATTTTTAATAAAGCAATGTTTTTTTGAATTTTAAATACCTGGAACAATAATCAGTTGAAAAAAAATCTTTAGGGCCTCAAATGTCAGATTTTCAATATTTTGGAAAGGTTAACTTAAAAATGTTAAATTTAGCAGAATACATTTACTTATTAGGCTGACACCTTTACCAAGGCAACTTACAAAATATATGACACAAAAATTTGAAACAACCATCAGTTGGTAACTGATAGTATGTGTTTAAAAATCTAATACAGAATCAGCTACACATATTGTCTTTATTGTATAATGAACTGCCACTAGGCATTGAATGTGTTTTGAAAGGTTCAACAACTTGTTACATCTTTTCTCCACAAAAAATAAAATGTGGAATACTGATTCATCTGAACCAACACAATCTGATTTTCAGCCAAACAGTAATCTCTGAAAGGTGCCAAAGCATAGTGCTCTTTGAAATAAAATTGTCCTTAACTTGTGCTTAAATGCGTTTTACATTGCACCCAGGGGTGCTGCCGTTTGCAACATAATGTTTCATGTGAACATTCTGTATTTCATTAACTGATTTACTGGCTAAGGACAGAGTAAACAATTACATTTCTACAACAGCCAAAAAATACATTGCTTACCTTCACATGTGTCATCCCCTTCGGACATAAGTTCATCATCAGAGCAAATGTTCAAAACATTAACCAGCATCTCTGTGACTTAAGACATAAACAGACAATCGTTGCAACAATTTTTGTATATTTTCACCATATGCTGTTTTTATCCACTTCTTCATTAATGTTGCTAGGTAATTAATATTTATTACAAACATGAAATCGTAGGTTTCTAAATAATTTATCACTAAGATATACATGCCATTCAAAAATATTTTCATCAACTTTAAAAGAAATATGGGTGATTTATGTGACTAAAATAACTAATATAAGGTGTCTCATTCACTTCATGTGGTGGCTAATACAACAGTTTAAATTCTCTAAAACTGGAAAACCACAACTGGCTGAAGCTAAAGATGTTTCAAAATAACAGTTAAAAACTAAAACAGAAAAGCATGTTGTATAAAATAAACAAATGACAGTTTTTAAGTACGGAGATCAATTGTAACTGTACTGCCAGAATTGAAACCTACAGAAGCTGTTAACTCTACAAAAAACAGAATAGGACCTGCTGCGCCAAACTTTTAACTCAATAAATTTTTATTTATTCTCTAAATCAAAAGATAGGCATAGTATGAGGGAAGAAAAGCAAATGTTCAGCTAAAGTAACAGTCAGTCAGTTATTATTCAACCCTCTATATCCTAACACAGGGTCACGGGGGTCTGCTGGAGCCAATCTCAGCCAAAAGAGGGCAAAAGGCAGCAACAAATCCCGGGCAGGGGCGCCAGCTCACCACAGGGCACACACACACACCCAGCACACACTAGGGACAATTTAGGATCGCCAATGCACCTAACCTGCATGTCTTTGGACTGTGAGAGGAAACCCACGCAGGCACGGGGAGAAAATGTAAACTGCACGCAGGGAGGACCCGGGAAGCGAACCCAGGTTTCCTTACTGTGAGGAAGCAGTGCTACCAATGCGCCACTGTGCTGCCACTAAAGTAACATTTAAAGAAAAAACTAATTTAAAGTATTTGTGCTTTATTTTCAAGCATGATTCAGAAGACATGTCAACCACCTGTAAAATTTTAACTACACTTTCTGGTGGCACATTATTTACATGACCCATTTTAGTCCTCTTTTACCTCACACAAATATTTTTAAACCACTTTTTGCCTGGTTATTCACATAACACAATTCATGTAAGATGCCTGGAGAAGGGGCCTGACCTGCCTCAAAAGCTTGCATATTCTAATCTTTTTAGTTAGCTAATAAAAGGTGTAATTTTACTTGACTTCTCATTACATCCATAATGGTTAACATGGTACAACACCCTAGTACTAAAGGAGGAAAAAAATGATAAACTGTATGACAGGAAAATCATAAGCAGATTAATAAAGAAATACTCCATCCCAAAATAACCTGTTTTGTTTTAATCTGTTACTTAGCTCATGTTGTAGTGATGGCTGAGAAAATGTTTTACTTCTCATATTTTCACGGAGAACAGATATCATAAACTTTATAATGTAAAGGTCTTCAATTCTACCAAGCAGGGGCAGATACTGAACAGCGGCAAACAATATTAAAATATCCATGTATCTCAAAATCTCAAATTACTTGTGTTGCATATTCCACATGTCATTTAGACACTCCTATGTTCACAATGTCCAATACAGCATGTATTTTTTTCTAAAATACTGTTATACCAATACTACCAGAAAATCAGAACAGTGTGTGTGTGTGTGTGTATATGTCAAGCGTGTTAAAATAGGATCAAGCTTTGAATTGAAGACGGGACCTCTTGATCAATGAATGAGAGGGAGGGGCAGATATCATTTTTGGTGTTTTCCCCTAAAATGGAAAACTATAACTGCACGAATACACATACTGTACATGAAAGAAATGTTAAGAAACAGATGAATTTTCATATACAACACTGAAAGTTTGAATTCTCCAAAATGTTGATGTCAATGACATTACTGCCTTGCAGTTGAGTTTTCTTTTATCAGAAGCAGTCAATAATTTTACGGTTCTGTGCTTTAATTAATAAAAGTTGTCCAGTTCTAATTTAATATTTGATTATAGTTGAAATGTTGAATTTTCAGAAATAAAACAAATTTTGAATACAAGTTAAAAAACTATGAAACATTTCAATATTTTTTATAAACTTAAAAGTGTAATATTTCTTAAAACAAAATTATAAAAATAAGCAAAAACATTACAGTGATAATTCTTCAAGTAGTCAGACTGCAGCTTAGTGTAAAAGAGAGTGCATTGCACACACTAAGCCGTACTTCAGGTTACAGCTAAATTGCCAGAAAGACAAGCTTGGCAACAAGTCTATGGCTTGATTTCAGATTTGTGACAGGTCACTGTATTGCCACCAGTACTGAATTCCCTCTCAGAATTGCAGTGATGGCAAGTACAAAGAGATATTTCCTGGTCAATCTGGCCACTTTTAGAAATTGAAATGTTTAATGCAGATTGCATTCACATACTGTATGTTTTTAATATCACATACATGTTTCATTTTTAGGTGACAGAAGTTCAGTCAAACAACCTTATTTCTTTTCAACAACTTAATCACCTGTGCATATCTCGATAATACTGCCTTTCTCAATTTCTTCAAATACCTATGTTTGAAGACGGGCACATTGAAAGCATTGTTTTCATGAA
Source organism: Erpetoichthys calabaricus (assembly GCF_900747795.2). Taxonomy (NCBI): domain Eukaryota; kingdom Metazoa; phylum Chordata; class Cladistia; order Polypteriformes; family Polypteridae; genus Erpetoichthys; species Erpetoichthys calabaricus. The sequence goes on from NC_041394.2 coordinate 47,358,291, forward strand.
AAAAGAAAGAACGCCTGGATGTTTTCCTGGCATAAACAGCATAAGGTGTCTTTGAAACACTGAACAATAATTCTGAACCTATTAAATACCAGCATGATGAGAAATTTTACAATTACTGTATATAAAAGTTGATAAAATATAATAGAACCCATTTTGCAATGATGTAAACATCAATCTATGTAAACATCAAAATCCATTCTCTTCCAGTATAGCCAAATTCATTCCGTGACCTATATTTTTACCAGTATATCATCTACACTAGTTATATTCTCACACGCTTATGCAACACCTTGTACAGTTTGCAAAAGATCTGAAACTAGAACAGGAACCTAATTTTCAAATAGATGATGACTCAAAAAACAAACACTAAATTAGTCTTCAGCAACTTAAATTCCACAAAAATCCTTTAATGGGAACACTGAGGTACTGTGTCACTCTTCTGGTATCCTACAACAGCTAGAGAAATGCTGACAGGAAAAGTGGGAAAATATTAGCCCAGTCTTCACCAAATGTTTTCGAGTTACTTGGTCCAGTTATGATGAAAGTTCTGGCTCCCACTACCCTTATGTTTATCCCTGCAAAGCAGCCATAGAAAGAGTGGAACAAAAGAACATTTGTTTATAAAAAAAAAATACACCCACTTATCTTTTGTGACTTACAACTGAAACAAACAAACCTACAGCATCACAAAATAAACAAAAGCTTTACTGACATACCAAGTAGTTTTTTCAGATGTCTTACCCTTCTCACCAACAAACGGTAAAGACCATGTAAAAACATCCATGAAGTTGGGAAGCCAGTATGGATGTGGAGAGCAGTTGAACTGTCGGATATTCATAACATTGTTTTCATACTTCAACACTGCAGCTGTAGAAAAGATTATGCACAGAATAAACCATGAGCTTTTATGTCCTTGCAAATATTTTTCAGAAGATCGATGAATGCTGTACAGAAAGGCAGCAGTTATTTACCGACTCTCATAATTTATTCAACCCAAATCTAAGCACACAAAAAAGCAAGAGTCACACTGAGTAATCTCCATAATTCTGACAAGACAAACCCAAAGTAAATAATTATTGTCTTACAATGAAATCCATGCACTTACCTTTGTTATTGTAGACATCTAGATAATTTGGAGCAGAGAAGATTGTAATTAATGAAGGAAATCCTGTTGTTTGGCTCTTTCTGTACATTCGGTAACTACAAATACACAATTCCTACAATTAGTCTTTTATGAAATTCATGAAAAAAGTTTCACAAACAGAGGCACAGGCTTGGGACTCTGAATACTGCAGAGCTGCCACAGCATGTTCCAATAAAATGAACACTGAATCAAACAAGCTATAAACATTCTGCCATTTAAGAAAATAGTTCAACATAGTTCTGAAAATCATCATGAGCTGAAAATAAACTAGGATAAAATACAGGAAACTTCAACATTCCATTATATTCACCAAGTTCTGAAACAATTCCATGAATGAGAACAAAACCGAAACTTGATAAAATATTTTTTTTACTAACATTTCTGTGCATTTTCTCCCATTACACTTAAGATATTCTATGATTATTGAAAGCTATACATACCAGTCTAAAATATGCATTCTTTCAAGCATATTCAAATATTATTAAAAATTCTAGCTCCTAATTTAACATTTATGTATAATGAATAAGAAAATAATAGGGAAATCATTAATAAGCCCCCTTCATAAAAATATTTGTTAAACATCCATCAGGTGTTGTTACTGCTGGTAAACAAATAAAATATTAAGGTTTTCAAATGCAGACAAAATTCCGTACTAATCAACCATATGTAAAGACACGTACATATGCACACAAAACAAACTGTAATTTCTACCTTTTATCTTTTGTTTATGGGGTTCCACTGATCTCTAAATCAGCTCCTGTAACTGTTAGGGAGTGTGGCGCAATTATTTGAATTATTTGACAATTACTTGAAAAGCAAAAACATGCTCATTCACGGAACTTGTTTGTTGAATTAACAACAGTAAATGTCATTTACCAAAAACAAACACTCAGGCTTATAACAAGGAGAGCTGAAAAATCTTGCAAACCGACTACAGAAGCAGCACAACTCAATCAAAACCATACCTTTTTATTGATACATTATAATAAGACCATATTTATATGGTTTGAATTTTTATATATTTTAATCTCAGACAACTCTAAAAAATTTATTTACAATATCTAAAACCTTAATATTCCTTTCATACTCTAGCAAAAGAGTCAATGCTAAAAAAGTGAAGTACAACTTCAAATTGCATAAGTTGGACATTCACGGATTCTGTGTATGCATAATACATAATATTCTCTGAATCTCAGCAGATTACTTTTGTCTTTATTATAAATTTCTGGTGTGATTTATTTTTTGTTAAACACCTCTTTTAATGATGCTGAAAATTCAATACAAACACAGTAACAACACAAAGTAGTAAATGTAATAAGAAGAATAATAAATAACGTAATAAAACAAAAACTTGAATGAAAAATTATAAAATATACTTGTTTGTTTTTAACAGACTAAAATAAAATGGAGAACATTGTACATTTGTTCATCTTCCCTGTAAAGAATTGTTTTTAGATTGTTAACATTTAGAGCAAGTCACTGTTCCCATTAAGGAAAATCAGCATTTCAACATGATTAGGGATTAAACTTGCTTTTGAATACAATGTTCCCTGATGCAAAAGCAAGCACTCTGATAGTGCCAGGGTAGCCGGAATGCAAAGGTAAGGTTTGGTCAGCATGACTCACAATTGTCTCTGAGAAGAGAATTTTCAGTCATCTGCACTTTAGCAGATGTGCCATAGCCATAAGTGTTCATTCATTACTGCATATTTTCTTTCTTGATGAATTCAGTGAAAAAGCTGCTGTTCATTCAATTTTTAATAATACCAGAAACTATGATTCAGTGCTTTACATTTTGGTTAGTTGAGAAGTATATCTTGGTATTTCAGAGAGGATGAGTGAAGCTTCATTTGGCAGAGAATGAATGTTCTCTCGGGACTGAAGTACACTTTGAATAGCTTTAATTGTACGTTCAAAAATATTACTAAACAAAAACTGAATGCTCCAAAATGCAGCCTTAACCTGAATATAAATTCACTTATCCCAAAGTTGCTTTAAAAAAAAACAAACAAAAAAAACTGATGGCTTAGTTTACTAGAAGGTGATTCTAGTCACAATTCAAAATCAACCAAGGAGTGAAGTTGTATACCTAACTCTTGATTTATAACCAGTGGCCTAATATCGGTGGCTCCCTGTTTCTACACAGTAATGCTTGTTCAGACAGTGAGTGATGGTTCACTGTTCAATCTTGCATTTATTTTTCTTCTTGCATCATTCTCACATGCATTTTTGCTCAGATTTCATGGAAGTAACAAAATGTAGCTTTTGATTTGTTACCTGGTCTGCAAAAAAGCAATGAATGATAAGCTGCCTTTTTTAAATGAGTAAACTAAATATATTAAAAGTGATTTATATTACCGCAAATGCAATTCAACCACAAAAATACCATTTCTGGCTGACCATATTGTATTTTTATATTTTATATTCTTGACTGAGGTGAAAAGCAGCATTACATCACAACTCTGAGAAACAAATAAATACTAAATGCTATTCCATGTTTGAAGAAAGATCTCTCTTGATTACCAGAGAAAGACACTGTAACTTAGGGGTGGGTGGTATGACCAAAATTCTATATCATGGTATTTTTCTAAATTATCCTGGTTTCACGGTATTTGATGGTATTTTTTTCCCCATGCATGAGTGGATTTTAAACCACATTTTCCACTGCAATGACTGGCTAAGAATAACCTATTCCACTGTCATGAGCATTGTACATTGTACAAAAAAAACATTTTAATGTGCACACAAGTATTAATACAGGTTTGCATTGCCCCATAAACTGATAATTTTCAAAGGGGTGGCACTAATGAAGAGAAGGAATCACATTGCATGACAGATGCAGTCAAAATATAGAACCTTTTTATTGAACAAATTTTGCAAAAACTTAAACTAATTTTGACAACATATTTTCAACCATCCAAAGAGGTATTTAGACTTAGTAAAATATCCAGAAGTGCTTGTCAAAAGTTGTATTGCACTGAACATGACTTAGAAAAGGAATACAGTAATCCCTCCTCCATCGCGGGGGTTGCGTTCCAGAGCCACCCGCGAAATAAGAAAATCAGCGAAGTAGAAACCATATGTTTATATGGTTATTTTTATATTGTCATGCTTGGGTCACAGATTTGCGCAGAAACACAGGAGGTTGTAGAGAGACAGGAACGTTATTCAAACACTGCAAACAAACATTTGTCTCTTTTTCAAAAGTTTAAACTGTGCTCCATGACAAGACAGAGATGACAGTTCTGTCTCACAATTAAAAGAATGCTAACATATCTTCCTCTTCAAAGGAGTGCGTGTCAGAAGCACAGAATGTCACATAGATAGAGAAAACAATCTCTAGCAAACAAATCAATAGGGCTGTTTGGCTTTTAAGTATGCGAAGCACCGCGGCACAAAGCTGTTGAAGGCGGCAGCTCACACCCCCTCCGTCAGGAGCAGGGGGGGAGAGAGAGAGATAGAGAGAGACAGAGTTTGTTTTTCAGTCAAAAATCAATACGTGCCCTTCGAGCTTTTAAGTATGCGAAGCACCGGTGCAGCATGTCGTTTCAGGAAGCAGCTGCACAAAAGATAGCAAGGTGAAGCTAATCTTTCAGCATTTTTAGACAAGCGTCCGTATCGTCTAGGTGTGCGAACAGCCCCCCTGCTCAATCCCCATATGTCAGGATCAGAGAAAGTCAGCGCAAGAGAGTGAGAGAAAAGTAAGCAATCTAGCTTCTCAGCCATCTGCCAATAGCGTCCCTTGTATGAAATCAACTGGGCAAACCAACTGAGGAAGCATGTACCAGAAATTAAAAGACCCATTGTCCGCAGAAATCCGCGAACCAGCAAAAAATCCGCGATATATATTTAAATATGCTTACATATAAAATCCGCGATGGAGTGAAGCCGCGAAAGGTGAAGCGCGATATAGCGAGGGATCACTGTAAATAGTAAATAATTTTTGTAAAACAACTACACTTTCTGTTAATGTTAACAATCTCTGTCCACTGACACGTTAAAGTGACTTTTTAAACAACTTTACCATCAATAAACTGCATAATATTTTAACTAATAAATAATAAACAATAAAATAAATAATTGTATTATTACTGATAGTTGCACTATTACTTCAAGGCTTCAAGCCCAGGTGCATTACATAGCATTCACCAAATTAAAATAAGACAAAACAAGTGCAATCTTGGTGATGACATATTTACCAACTGAACCATCGTTTAGGCAAACTGCATTAATATTGGCCTTGCTTCAAGCTAAGCTATATGCATAAATAATAAAATTGCAACTTTCATTGATAATGCTATTTGCGGTATAGCCCTACGGAATCGTATTAGGGTCACAGTGAAGAAGAAAAAAAAATACGGACACAGGGAAGAAGAAAAAAAAAAAACTATACGTCGAGATTAAAGTCGACATTTCCACTTTATTTTCATAGTTTATAATTAAAGTAGAATGTTGTAAACTAAACTTCATCCTAAAATCATTGTTTAATTTACTAGATTTTCTCAAACCTCATCATAAGTTAATGCAGCACATTAAATGCTTTGTGTTAATTGTTCCCAGACCCAGTTGTTAATCACTACGCTTCTTAAACTGACTTCCTCCGCACTAAGAGGAGACAGCGGTCACCGCACAGAATACATTCACTGTATGATATTCCTGCTCTCTGAAAATTTAGAATGCTAAGATAAATACTTGACATCATTTTCATGATGAAATGCATTAAAGCTGGTATTAAACATGCACGGTAGTGTGGCAGTAGTGCTGCTCCCTCGCAGTAAGGGGTCCCCAGGTGTATGTTCAGTGTAGAGAACTTTATGGCAGGTGTGTCGAGGCTCCAAAAAAACTGGATGTATGAATGGGTATCACACAGGTTTAACTTAAATACTGTTTAAATGTTGAGTTTGTGATCTGGTGGTCGGAGACACGAACACAGAATTCAATGGATGTTCTTCATAGCAGGCATTCTTTAATGCACGTACCAAAACCCCAATTCCTATCCTTCCTTTTTCTTTCTCCACATAACCAATCACCACACGATAAATGTCTTCGTGAAATTAAAACTAGTTATAAACTTAGCCCACAGAGTGTTCAGAACTTTAAAAATATCTTCGTTATACATGTTTAATTATGCCATCCATTCAGGGTTGTGCCCATCCCTGAACAAGTCGCCAGCACATCGCAGGATGAATACGAGCAAAACATACACTAGCAGGGTCAATATAGCATAACAAAACCCCACATCCTACATGACTTTGAAAGGAAACTGAAGCACGCTGAGTAAACCCACCAGAAAAACATGCAAATTCAAGGAAGGGTACACCCGAGACACCCTTGCTGCGAGGCATCAGTGCAACTTCCACGCCGGCGTGCCCCCACATGATTAATACATGATATAATTTTCATGGTGAAATGCATTAAATCAAGTATTTATCTTAGCATTCTAAATGTTCAGAGAGCAGGAATATCATGAAATGAATGTATTCTGTGCTGCCGGTGCCTCCTCTTAGTGCAGAGGAAGTCAGTTTAAGAAGCTCGGGGAACACTTAACACAAAGCATTTAATGTGCTATATAACTTATGACGGGGTTTGAGAAAATCTAGTAAATTAAATATTCATTTTACAATGAAGTTTAGTTTACGATGTTCTACTTTAATGACAAAGTACGAGAATAAAGTCAACATGTCGACTTTATTCCCGTCATAAGAGTCGAGATTAAACTGGAAATGTCGAGTATAAAGTCAACATGTCGTCATACTATTACACAGTACATTACACTGTATTGAAAACAAATAAAACAAGTACATCTTGGCTTGCAGTATTATCCAGTAGTATAGAAACAATATTTACACATTTGACCTTTTAAAACCAAAGCATCTCCAGACAATGGACATGACTCCTTTTTTTCAGCAAAAGTTCTTCTGTGTCATCATGTTCAACTTTATCGTCAGCTACAGCTTCAGTTTCGGAATGTTCTCTGTCCATTTTCACCACGCAATACCTACACTACCACACCTATTTAGCGGTGTAGCAGTGAAAAAGAGCCCCCGTGCAACTCCTCTGTGTTTAGCGGTGTAGCAGTGAAAAAGGTACCCACTTGAACAGTTTCCTGCTGCGCCACGTTCTGAACGTCATTTAGGCAATTTAAACCGGTGTTGCGGTATAAGAAAAATCCATATCATAACAAAAATAAAAAACGGTTTTCGGTATGAATCGGTATACTGCCCAGCACTACTGTAACTCTAGCGATACAACTCTCATTGAGCTTTTCACAAGCAATGAAAGAAATGTCACAGCTGACAATATTTTCAGATCACTTCTCATGGCAAAGCATGGCAAATAGGTTAGTTGCCAGAAAGACAGACCGATCAACAATATGTGGCAGAAGATGCAACTACCCAGTGTTATGTTTACAATGAAACATGCACAAAGGAAAATGAAAAAAGCATATGTGACCCAAGCCTAAATTCGACAACCATAAGTGCATCCTATCTTTCACAAAAGCTAAGAATTGTAAAAAAAAAAAAAAAAAATCAAAGTCAGAAATATTTTGAAACAGAAATCAAACATGAAAGCATACATCAATGAAGAAATCTTTTGTTTATATCCAAACATGGACAACAGGAAGTAAATGGCGCTGACCTTCATACAATTGAATTGATAATATTCCTGGTCGCAACCTCTAGTCACACTATGGTGGCAACCACTCTAGAAACCGTGTACAAAGATACTAGAAAATGGCAGCTCCCTTAAAAAACAAAATGGCTTTGTAAAGAATGCAAACCAAAATCAGCATTGCCAAATATTAACCCTAAGTAAAACTCAAGTGCAGAAATTGATTCTGTAGTCTTCTAACACCATAATGGGAAAAAAAATCAAAAAAGAAACCTAATAAAGAGGAAAAAACAAAAAAAAACTAAATATGAAACCCAATCATGACACCCTGTGAAAAGCAACACGAGAAATGTTCAAGGTGGAAGCCACCGATAAAGTAACGTGGCAGTGCAAGGAGGAAGGTTGTACCATGCAACAAAATAAATTAAATGCAATCATTGTGTGTGTGGGAACTGCTCAACATAGACTCCAAAAATCTGTGCAAACTGCCAATGTGGACAGTTATATAACCAGTTAATCATACTGCTTCCAAGTGCTCCACCAACTTCAGTTCTAACCTGCTGCAGAGTACATATCAGGTCATGGGATAAAGAATGTACACTCCATGAAATGTTATTTGTTTTTTAACATACTGTATGTCCAAATATTAAGATTTGATCTTCACTAAAAAAGATTTCTATAGGTAAAGGTGATATAAAATAAATATCATACAGCATTTACACTTTGCTCTACATTGTATAAAAAATGCAAACATAAATGCAAACTTTGCATGTGGAAAACGTAAGTACACCCCTACATTTATCACTACCTCAAATACCTAAAAATAGACTCCGGTGCAAATAATTACAACATCTTTGAAGAGAAACACAGAGGCGAACTGTGTGTTATCACCATGCCAAGATCCACAGTGCTCTCTGAGGCCTTCAAAAAGAAAGTTACAGAGTCTGGGAGAGAGTTTTAAAAAATCTCCAAAGAGTCAGAAATCATGTTTTGCATGAGATGATTTTAAAGAACTGCAATCTTGCTTGGGCAAAATCATCCCAGCAAGTTCAGCCCAAGAGCAGGACACAAGTCTCTAGGAACCCCAGAATTTTGCCACAGAATCTAAAGGTACCTCTTGCCACTGTTTATGTCAAAGTACATGAGTCTACCACTAGAAAGAGGCTGCACAAATTAGATTTGTATGGGAGGTGTTCTAGGAGGAAAATGTTGCTGTCCGGAAAGAACTTCAGGGCAACATTAAAGTTTGCCTGTGAACACCTACGCAAATACCGGGACTTCTCAAACAATGTGTTCTACACTGAGAAGGTGAAGACAGAGTTATTTGGCCATGGTGACATGTTTGGCTAAAACCAAACACAGTATTTGACCAGAAGAACCCGCTACCAACTATAAAGCATGGGGGTGGAAACGTTATGGTTTGGGCTTGCTTTGCTGCCTCTGGGGTGGAAAAAATTCATTACGAATTCTTCATTGTACCACTGGGTGCTTTATTTCACATGACCAACATTTTTCACTATTGACTTATACTCAATGCTTTAAAAACCAAGAATAATTTTGTTTTATAGAAAAACAATTTTAGGGTCAGTTATCAAATCCAACCCCTGAATCAATATGACAAACTTGGCTTTTTAAAACCTCCCAATAATGGAAGGATGAAATGATTTGTAATTTTAAATTTTTGTCTACCATCTTGATTTAAGTAGAATGAAATCAAATGCTGGGCTTATGGTAGAAGACATCTTTTTCCCTGAAAGTGTTTAAAAATCAATTTCATGCAAAAAACTGTCTGGTGATACAAAGGAATTTAAACATATAAAACTGTCAGAAAACCAAAATTAGCTGGTTTTAAGAAGTCTGCATATGTTGAAAATTAAATAACAGTAAATAAGATAAACATATTTAAAGAAAAGCATTATCATCTGTATGAAAATGTAATTTTAAATATGTTTTTTAAAATGCAAATAGCAGAACTAATCATTTATTAGAGATGCAACAAAAGGCAGCAAACAGCATTATACATGCTAATGTTGATGTTAGAATTTATGCTCTTATATAATGTGAGAATAATAACAATACTTGTTTTCTTTACAACTGAGCGCCTAATAAATAGATAATGCAATTTATTATGAATATTCCCAGGAATAAGTATTTTTTTCCTGTCTGATCATAATAAAGAGTCTGTAAAACACAGAGGTAACAACATAGTTAGCAAAACGTAAGGTTTAGGTATTTTACAGAAACACATGTAAAAAACAGATATTAGAGTGGTCTTGTAAATACCTGCTATGAAGCCTAGAATGTACATACTGTGTAATGGTCAATGAAGGGAGAAAGAAAAAAAAAAAAAAAAAAAAAAGTCCATTTCTCACTACACTGTCATATCTATAAACACTGGGACAAGTGTTTGCCTTCTTAAACAACTTGTTTTTACTAATCTTAATGCAATGTAAATGAACTGCTAAGAAACATTACAAGATTAATGACAATGACATTAACTCTAAAAGTGAACAGAGCATCACATATACAAGTTGTTATAAAACCTAGGCTCCGATAAATATAATCACGTTGCTGTGGTGAAATATGATTTTAACAGCAGGTGAGTTACTATAACTGTTCTTTTGTCTGATTTTGAAGTGGAAAGATCCAGCATCTACTTTTATAATAATTGATGAATTAATACAAGGCAGGCTATAGAAGTTTTCAGGGATGCAAATCAAGCAGTGTTCAACTATTTCAAAGTCCTTGTACAGTGTCGCAGTTTCTGATGACATGAATGTGAATGAACAGCATAGTTGCAGGGTAAAATATATTGAGACAGAAAAATATTTCAGAAGCAAAGGCTCTAGGACACTTGGAATGATTATTGAACATAATGTTGATGAACGCATCAGAACAGTTATTGTGATTAAATTTTTAACATTTTATATCAATGTCAATATGCTTCAGAAGTTTTCTTTCTTTTTAAATTATTCTTGATTTTTTAGTCATTCTGGTGCGTGTTCAGACAATCGTGTGTGTATATTTATTTATTTATCTACCTATTTATGTATTGACTTATTTTAAGAGCTTCTGTAAAAAGACAAATTTCCCACAGGGACAAATAAAGTTTTATCTATCCAACATTCAAAGAAATAACAAAGAAAGCTTCTGAAAACTATACACAGTTATATTCTGCTGTTGCTTTCAAATAATCCCTGAGTTCACCTACCCTCACAAAACGGGACGCACTATACGGCAGCCACTTCGCGTCTCTGCCGCTCGCGCTGTCAAGGGGGCTGAACACACATTAAGGAGATGCGGTCGGATTAGCTGCTGGCTTGCTGCTGTCGAGCTGCGTGTTCTGCTTGTTGTGCTGTGCGCCGATCATTTAAAAGCCTGTACAGCAGCTGTCCTTTTGTCTCACAGGATGTTAAAGTGGGGCGGCACGGTGGCGCAGTGGGTAGCGCTGCTGCCTCGCAGTTGGGACACCTGGGGACCTGGGTTCGATTCCCGGGTCCTCCCTGCGTGGAGTTTGCATGTTCTCCCCGTGTCTGTGTGGGTTTCCTCCCACATTCCAAGGACATGCAGGTTAGGTGGATTGGCGATTCTAAATTGGCCCTAGTGTGTGCTTGGTGTGTGGGTGTGTTTGTGTGTGTCCTGCGGTGGGTTGGCACCCTGCCCGGGATTGGTTCCTGCCTTGTGCCCTGTGTTGGCTGGGATTGGCTCCAGCAGACCCCCGTGACCCTGTGTTCGGATTCAGCGGGTTGGAAAATGGATGGATGGATGGATGGATGTTAAAGTGTCTCTCGCGGGATGTCAAAGTGTCTTTCCAAGAAGATCACGTCTCGACCCAAAATTTTTTTTTATTATAAAAGAGAGACAGGTATTTAATGCAATGCTAAAGGATTTTTGGAAAATGTTTATCTCACAAATAATTACATCAGCAAAGATAATTTCCCTGAAACCCTGGTACACAACTACAAAATATCCTTTCCTTTATGTCAACTAAATGGTTAAAGAAAAACAGAACAAAAAACAAGGCATAATTGTATTCTTAACTTAAGATTGCTATATACTTATCATTAGTGAAATAAAGTGGGATCATTAAAAAAAAAAAAAAGAAAGAAAAGGTTTTGTTGCAACCTGTGTCCCCTCCTATGAACTATGACATTGGAGTGGTGTAGAGAATTGTGCATTTCAATGACCAAGAGCTACAGCAAATTAGAGGATGAGTCAAGCAAGGTACAAGATAAAAATATGGCTTCTATTACAGTTAAAATGTCTAAGAAATCATCACTCTGAAGCTAAATATCAGGACCTGTTACCAGAGCCTGGTTGACCTATTACCTAAGCAACAGTGCCTTAGGTAGCACTGACTCTAGAAAAATCACATGGTAGTACCATGTGGGTTCACCACTCACAAGTTAAATGGTGACAAGTCAGATACAAATGCAGTAAGGCACTATTAACATAGAATGCAAATTCTCTGGTTGGGAGAAGATTTTTTGAAGCAGGTTGAAAAATACCAGCTTTATATAGTCAGACTCACTTCTACAAACAGCAATGGCTCTAAAACCAGGTTTCTTAATCAAGAGCAAACCCTCTCCTATTCTGGTGCTGTCCCAAAGCAGAGGCCCAGATGTGTGCAGAGGTGCTTACAACCCACCAGCTACACACCATACAGTAAAAGTTAGGAAAAAAAAGGTTAAAATGTTTCTTAAATACAGATTTGAGATGCAGACAGAAAAAAACTTTGTATTTTTATTGCATAAAAACACATACAGCAGACATTAGATTTGGTACTCAAACGTTTTAAGTCTGAAGTCCTGCTTGGAGACTAAAATGCTCACATTGGTAATAATGTTAATATCTAAAGGGATATGATGTGGAGGAATTGGCCAGCCTGAACTGAATAAAAAGAATCATTTATGCACTAATTACTGAGTCTTCATAAAAAACATAAGGTAGCTCATAAGTTCAAAATACTTTCGACCAGAGAGTCTTGGGACAAAGGTTACTGAAATCACCTGATCTGAGGCCAAATGTTTTGGACACTCAAGTAAACAGGCAAGCTAAGCTGTTAACTAACTATCATTTGGCAATGGAACAACACAACTGAAATTAGTGTCTACAGGGGGGACCTCAGGTCTTCAAGCAATCAAACAAGTGTTGAGCAAAGGTCAAGAACATAAGACTCTGGAGAACCCTGTTGAAGACCAAAGTAGTGGATAAGGTAAGTAATATAACAACTCGGAAAGGGTACTGCTCAGGCTGTTCTCAGTAAGGGTGTGGAAACAATGACTTAAAAAGGAGCCGTTGTTGTGTGGTAAGAAGAATATTCTGAGAAACTTGTAAGGCAAGATGATGAACCCTGCAATGAGAAGATAGTTCCAGAAGTAGTGGTTGGGGTTGATCCATTTTTATTGTTGGGAATTTTGAAATATTTAAAAAATTTCATAGTAGCAGAGCCATAAAGATAGACAAGACCGAACTACAAATGCTGATAGCAATTTATATTATGAAAGTGTTTTGGTTTACATGATTCTTTAATGTTATAGGAATAGTGCTTTAAACAGACAGACTATAATGGTGGTTCAAAAATTTTAAAAAGGGGGACAAGCGGGTGTGCTCCAATTACCAATAGATCACACTCCTCTGATTCTGGTTTTGACACTCAAACCTCAGATCTAGGGAGAGATGTGTTGATTCACATACACAAATTTTTTTCCTTTCTGAAAAATCTGGAGGGTGGAGAGGGCAATGGGACCTTGCAAATCTCATGTACATATTTTTTTTGGTTTTGGAAAAAAACTTATTTTAATGTGCTCCATGGTAGTACCCATTTACTACAACATTATAGTTCCCAGTGGTCATGACTGCTTTCAGTTCAGTCACTATTTGCAGAGGTAATGTTGTAATTTTCATACTTGGCACAATAGCATTCAGCTCAGAGGAGGACTCGCAAATGGTGCATGTAGTCTCTTCCCCTGTTAATGATTTTCACAGACATGACAAAGATACAGCAGAGGTTTGGAAAGTATGCAGTTTGGAAACCTAATTTGCAGAATCTTTTGAATTTACAGATGATGTTGTCCTCTTGCTAAGATCTCCAACACACAGAGAAATGGTTCACAGACAAGCATGGGACAGCTGGCTTACAAATTACCACTTCCAAATCTGAGGATGTGACCTTCTCCTGAAAAGCAGTGGCTTGTTTCCTGTAGGTTACAGATGAGCAGCGTACCCAAGTAGAGAAGTTCAAGTAGCTACTAAACTCACTCTTAGTGCTAGCAATGTAAATTAAATGTAATTAATGAAAAATTGGAATCTTCTCAATGAAAATTAAGAGGTGACATGTAAAATGTGTTTATAATAACGAAGGAAGTAAATAGGCATGATACTAGGTGCCACTTTAAAATTGATCTTTTTTTACCAAGAACATCATAGCAATGATAAAAATGGGGGTAATTTTAATACCAACAGGCTGCAGCTTCCCAGCAAACCTGCTTAGAATAAAGCAGGTTTAGAAAATGAAAGGATTGATGAATGTGAGATATTATTTCAAATGCAAATTGAAAGACCAATATGCTATTCTGTGCCAAATGGCCTATTCTCATCAAACTGTTTATATCTATGTTAGCAGTCATAATATGTGAAATATGAAGAAACACATTCAACATATGGGTGAATATATAGTAAAGCATTAGCAGTATGAATAAAAAATAAGGTATAAAAAAGTGAATAAAAACTATATTCCAAACCATCCTACTACCCTATTCTCTAAACTAAACAAACAGAGTAGTGTTTTCATTGTACATTATAGGGATCAATGCTGGAAAAATTATTTCATTTTAAGTCTGAACTACTTTTGCCAATGTGAAAGAGGCACCGAACTTTCTAGTGACAAAATCAATCACCAGCAACACATTCAATTGTATAATGCTTATTCCAATTCAGGCACAAAAACATACACCCATATAAAAAGTCATGCACTGTAGAGATCCCCTTGTAAAAGAGGGCACTAATACAAGGAAAAGAGGTTGGTGTTATTTATGGGAACATGCTACATTTCAGGCAATCCACCTCATTCAATGTATGCCTGAGAATATATTTAGAGGGAGAAACAGAAATAAAGTAAATGAGGCCATTAAAGCTACTAATAAGTTGAAAGACCTTCTGTCCTTTAGGTGACAATGATCCTACTTGTCAAAGGAAGGATCAAGATGATCCTTTAAAAGGAAAGACAAGTGACAAGGAGGTTTGTCCAGAGGCAACTGAACCTCCACATTGCTGGAGAGTACAAGTTCTTGTCATGAGTGTTAATGGACTGGACTTTTATGCCCTTTTAACAACAACAAAAATGTATTTCTTATATACCCCAAATTCACACAAGAAATGCCTCAATGGGCTTTAACATGCCATTTTTGATAGCCCCCAGCCTTGATTCCCAAAGAAGATAAGAAACACAAAAAACCCTTACTGGGAAATCTTGGAAAAGGCAATTCAGAGAGAGACACCCTTCCAGGTTGAGCGTGCAGTGGGTGTCAAGAAACGAGATACATACAATACACAAAATAGAACACAAGTAATCCTCTTCACAGAGCGAGATCGCCAATCTATCATTGCTACCACAGAAAATACAATAGTAGAAACTTATTTGTTTCTGCACATCACTCCTTACCAAGTGCAGGTGCAGAGCGAGGCAAGATGCAAGAATAGATTATGTCACTCACTAAATACAGAATACAGGATACAGACTTGTTCAAATACATCAAAAACAAAGTAGAAATTAATTAACAAAGATAATAAATTAAAATATCTGTCCATCAGCTAATTGTAGAACCACTGCCAGATTGTAGAAAAGGAGTCAGACAAGCCGAACATAGAATCCTGGAGACTCCTGCCAACTTTTAAGATGGGTCACTAGGGAGCTGCCTTCTAAGTCTCTACTGAGGTTCAGAGAGGCATAGACAGACATGAGGGGCCACTATTGGGGTTTCTAGCCTGTTCCTCTAGCTATTTACTGGAGTCAATTTGACTATGGCCAATATGAGAGCAAAAAATAGAATAAAACTAGCTTGTACCACAGACTTATTATGTAGGAAAAAAATTTACATCTTACAAAATGGGAAAACATCCTTAAGGATCAGGATTACATTTCTTGAAAAAGACTGAAATTATTTTTTATTCTACCAACATTTTATTTAATACTTTGTTGTAATAAAGTTACTTGATCTTTAACAAGACTTATGCAGGGTCATAAAGCTAATGGTACTAAATAAAGTGACTGTAAAAATGCCTTAAAAATGCTATTTGCCACTCATTAAGCATAAGCACTGAATGCTTTGACTTACTTATTGAACTCATTATTAAAATAATCATATAGATCAATGAAGCACTGTGCAATTGTACTCACATAAAAAAAAATGTAATAAGAAAAATTCCACTTTCTCTGGATGCATACTTTCAGCTGCCACAAACATGCTGTCTTTAATAAATTCCACATCTGAATATTCCATATTCCATAGACTAGTCTAGCTTTCCAGAGGTTACATAACTTTCTTTAGCTGTACCGACATTCAATTCCTTAGCTCATCCTTCCAACTATAATTCCTTCCAAGTAGATCAAGCAAATGGTAGATCTATTCAACTTGGTAAAACAGTATTCAGCATTTTGCAGCCTTTGTAATGGACTCAAGATTCTTTTTGTTTTTATGTCAAGACTATTGCAAAATGCAACCTAGGTTAAGTATTTTGACAAGCATATTTTCAGAAAATTAACAATTTAGTAGGAAACAATTACAGCAACCATGATGGAATTTTTGAAGGGCGTATTGGCTGAATACTAGAAGACTACATTTATTTTGACTGCTTAGAGACAGCAGGACTACAAGATTTGTTTGTTTTCTTTTAAAACATATTGGTTTAAAAAAAAAATGCAAAAATTCCCATGTAATCTCTTACTAAGATTTAGCATTTAGATGACTAGGAATGTAAACAGGAAAAAAAAAATCAAACTATATATGAAACAGACAAAATAGGCTATTTTACTTCTGTGCTTACATTTGATTTAAAATATTTTGTATCATATCCCTGTATATCACTTCTCTTTACCCAAAGTACAGACATAAATAGTTCACATAAAAACTATGCAATCATTTGGTTATTAATAAATGAACACAAAAAAGTTTACAGAAATAAACTAAATGTAGCACACTTTTCTGGAACATTTAAAGTTTGTGCAAGTATTGTGGCAGCTGTTTCCTAGCCAGTGTTAGGGGACCAGCATGCTGCAATTCAAAAGGAGGCTCAAAAGTCAGTATGCAACTGATTTTTGTCTCACACCCATGTCACAACATGAAACATTTCTTTCCCCAAATGTTGTGTGAACTCCCCTGCAGCAGCAGCATTTTCCAGTTCTACAACATTGACTCTGCATGCTGCGAAAAAGAACTTCATTCTTTCATCTTCAAAATGTAATTTCTGCACTTTATAACCCTAAATATCACTTTAACATGACAAAGCCCCTGCAGCATTCTGCTTACTTTTGTACCTTGTTAGCATGTTTTGCTTTTCATTTTTCAAAATTACAATGTTCCATTAATAGTATTTCTGCTATAATACACATTCAGATCAGTGCACTGTTTTGCTTAGATAGGTTACTAAAAAGATTTGTAGTCACCATTATATTTCTAATTGGAAATGTAAGTTTTAACACATCTAGGTTAATAATTTTTAAGCTGTACTGTCCCTTAATTTTGTGAAGGTATCCCAAGCTTCTGCCTAATCATGGACTAACCAATCTCTCTGTCTCATTCTTCCTAGGGCACGAAGCGGAAGCAGAAGCAGAAGGAGACAATGGCTGACAGTGAGGTGAATCGCGTTGCAGTCGTAGTAGAGGAACTCCAGGCACTCAACGAATAGATTCAGAAACTCCTGTCCAGACGAAGATACCTTAGAGATCTGAAGGCTCAGCTGCTGGATAAACCATCCTCGTCATCTGTAATCGGCGTAACATCAACCCCGTGTTGTGCCGCTCAAGTGAACTTCACCCCCGTGCCTCGTAGAAGTGACACCGATGATGACCTCGCCGTATTTCAGCTATGCAGGCGGGGGTTCAAGGCCAGAACACCTCCATCGGCACAGGCAAGCATCTTAACTCAGAACCGTTTCGACCCTCTCCGTGTCCCCAGTTCGCCTTCAGCCCCTGGTGATGTAATAGTGGTAGGTGATTCTATTGTTAGAAACCTCACTATCGCATGCCCTAATAGAAAACCATTTGTTTCTTGTTTTCCCGGTGCTCGTGTCTGAGATGTGATGAGACGTGTGCCGGCAATCTACGAGAAGCACAAGAACTGGGCAGTTGGAGCAATTGTTTTGCATGCCGGCGTAAACGATATAAGGCACCGACAATCGGAAATCCTCAAGGCTGACTTCGCAGCACTAATTAAAAGACACGAAGGAGAGGACCCCATCAGCAAAGATCTTCATTTCGGGTCCACTTCCTCTCGTCAGACGATCAAACGAGTACTACAGTCGTCTGCTAGGATTAAACAGGCTGCAGGGCTTCTGCAAGAATCAAGGCATCGGGTTCATCAACAACTGGGACCTCTTTTGGGAAAGGCCGCGTTTTTTCAAGCGAGATGGCCTGCATCTGAACAGTTTTGGAGCCCAGGTCCACTCCGAAAACATATCTAAGGTAATTCGTTTATCTTGACTATCTATCTCTGCTTTTAACCCCTTCCGAAATGCTACTGCTGTGCTTGGACATGATAATTGTTTAAGAAAATCTTCCATAAAAGTGCACAACATAAATACTGTAATAACCAATCTCAATGCATGTAGAAAATCTAGGCAATACGGCATAAACACCAATAATTTAATTAAAGTTACTACTTTAGATGAACAATGTATTAAAACTATAAAAACAGATTATAGATTAAACAAAAAATACACACAGAGCGGCGCTAATAAAAATAACTTAGTTCCTGTTCCAAATATCAATAACGCACATAGTATTCATCTCTGCCCCGCCAAAACATTAAATATGGCTCTATTAAATGTTAGAGCTTTAACTAACAAGACGTTTTTTATCAATGATCTTATTAGTGATAAAAAAATAGATTTTATTGCACTAAGTGAAACGTGGCTTAGCTCAGATGGTGCAGCTGTTTTAATCAAATCTGCGCCTCCGGATTACAGTTTTACTTGTGCTGATCGCCAAGGAAACAGAGGCGGCGGCTTGGCAAACATTTACTCAAACCGGTTAAAATGTAAAGATGTCAGTTTTGGTAAATTCAAGTCCTTTGAGTATCTCGCCGTTGTTACTCATGGAGATTCTCATGTTCTAGTATTATCCGCGTACAGACCTCCTAAATTCAACGCGTCTTTCTTTGAGGAATTCTCTGACTTAATGTCAATTTTAATTACAAACTATGACACACTCTTAATATTCGGCGACTTTAATTTTCATATAGATAATCAGTGTGACCAAAAAGTAAAAGAATTTATGAACCTCCTGGACTCTTTTGATTTGAGACAGCTCGTTAATCAGCCCACACATAAAGCAGGTCATATGTTAGACTTAGTAATTACTAAAGGACTAAAAGTTGATATAAAGCAGGTCATTGATACGGGTCTATCAGACCATTTTCTTCTACTTTTTAATATAGAAATAATGCTAGAAAACACTCATGAGAAGCATATTGTTAAAAAACGCTTCTTTGGCTCATTTGCAGCTTTAAAACTTACAAACATTCTAAGCAATCAGTCCGTTTATAGTGCCAACTATAATAGCGAGGATAATGTAAATAGTAAGGTGGAAAGATTTAATACTAAGGTGAGAGCTGCTGTTGACATAGTTGCACCTGAAAAGACAGTTAAAACATTTTCTAGCATTGTTATACCATGGAAGACCCAAAGAGTGTCTGATTTAAAAAGAACATGCCGTAGAGCTAAGCGTAAATGGAGGAAGACTAAACTAACTATCCACTATGAAATATTAAAAGTTAAAATAACAGAATACAGTAACACAGTCCGTCTTGAGAGGTGCTGCTATTTCTCTAAGATTATAAATAATGCTAGTAATCCCAGAGTTTTACTCTCGACGATTGATCGTCTGCTAAACCCAGGTAACTCAAAGGAATGCCTCATAAGTACTTCTAGTAAAACCTGTGAGGCTATCGCTGTACTTTTCAATCAAAAAATTAATGATATTAGAAATAACATAGTATATCTCCCCAACACTAAGGATCCTCCTAAACCCCAGTATTCCGTTATAAACAAACTAAACTCTTTCACTAGGATAGATTTACCTGATTTACATAAAATAACTTCTCAAATGAAACCCTCCACCTGTGCCGTTGACCCAATACCAACAAATTTTTTCAAAGAAGTATCAGGCGTGCTAACTGATAATGTTCTTGACATAGTAAATTCGTCATTAGATACAGGGGTCTTCCCAGACTGTCTTAAGACTGCTGTAGTTAAACCCCTACTTAAGAAAAATAATCTCGACCCCTCTGCTCTTGAAAATTATAGACCCATCTCTAACCTGCCTTTCTTAAGTAAAGTTCTAGAGAAGGCAGTCATTATGCAGTTAAATGAGCACCTCAATAAACATGCTATTCTTGATAAATTTCAATCAGGTTTTAGAACAAATCACAGCACAGAAACTGCACTCGTTAAAGTAGTAAATGATTTGCGGGTAAATGCAGACAGAGGTCATTTATCTGTTCTCATCCTCTTAGATCTGAGTGCCGCATTTGACACCACTGATCATAATATTCTGAGAAATCGCCTTAGTCAACGTGTGGGCCTCTCTGGCAGCGTCTTAAATTGGTTTGAATCCTACCTGGCAGGGAGAAAATTCTTTATTAGTTGTGGTAATTAAAATTCAAAGACACATGATATCCTGTATGGTGTTCCACAAGGCTCTATCCTGGTTCCGCTGCTCTTCTCAATCTACATGCTTCAATTAGGTCAGATTATCTCAGGGCATAACGTGAGCTACCACAGCTATGCTGATGACACACAGCTGTATTTATCAATTGCACCTGATGACCCCGAATCTCTTGATTCACTAACACAATGTCTAACTTGTATCTCAGAATGGATGAATAGTAACTTTCTCAAATTAAATAAAGAGAAAACTGAAATCTTAGTGATTGGCAATAATGGATACAATGAGGCTATTAGAAACAAACTGGATGCATTAGGATTAAAAGTCAAAACGGAGGTAAAAAGCTTAGGGGTAACTGTTGACTGTAATCTAAATTTTAAATCGCATATTAATCAGATCACTAGGACAGCATTTTTTCACTTAAGAAACATAGCAAAAGTTAGACCTCTTATATCATTGAAAGATGCAGAGAAATTAGTTCACGCGTTTGTTTTCAGTCGACTAGATTACTGTAAGGCAGTCCTCTCAGGACTATCCAAAAAAGACATAAATCATTTGCAACTAGTGCAGAATGCAGCTGCTAGAATCCTTACCAGGAAAAGAAAATCTGAGCACATCTCTCCAGTTTTGATGTCTCTACACTGGTTACCTGTGTCATTCAGGATTGACTTTAAAATTCTGCTTATGGTTTATAAAGCCTTAAATAATCTCGCCCCATCTTATATATCGGAATGTCTGACACCTTATATTCCAAATCGTAACCTCAGATCCTCAACTGAGTGTCTCCTTAGAATTCCAAGAGCAAAACTTAAAAGAAGTGGTGAGGCGGCCTTCTGCTGTTATGCAATTAAAATCTGGAATAGCCTGCCAGTAGGAATTCGCCAGGCTAATACAGTGGAGCACTTTAAAAAAACTGCTGAAAACACATTACTTTAACATGGCCTTCTCATAACTTAACTGTAATTTAAATCCTGATACTGTGTATATCCAATTCATTATAATAACTATTCATGGTGGCTCTAAAATCTGTACTAACCCCTACTCTCTCTTCTGTTTCCTTTTCCGGTGTCCTTTTGGTGGTGGCTTGTGCCACCACCATCTACTCAAAAGCACCATGATGTTCCAACAATGATGGATGGATTAAAAGCCAGAAGTCTGTATGACCATCAACATCAAGTGACTCCGTGAGAACCCTAACTACAAAGAGGACTATTTCATTCATGTTAGGTAGAATGCCCAGAGGGGACTGGGCGGTCTCATGGCCTAGAACCCCTACAGATTTTATTTTTTTCTCCAGCTTTCTGGAGTTTTTTTTTGTTTTTTCTGTCCACCCTGGCCATCGGACCTTACTCCTTTTCTATGTTAACTAATGTTGTCTTATTTTAATTTCTTATTTTGTCTTTTAATTTTCTTTTCTTCATTATGTAAAGCACTTTGAGCTACTTTTTTTGTATGAAAATGTGCTATATAAATAAATGTTGTTGTTGTTGTAATCATGTACAGCTGAAATAAGCCCAGTATTACATAAAACAGTAGAACCAGAATCACTTTTATTCACCAAAATTTTACTTGAAATTTTTGGAGCTGCTTTTAGTATAACACAGCATCACATACAAATAACATAAATAACCTAAGTTAAATAACATATAAACAGTTACAGAATAGTACAATTGTAAGGATGTACAAATGATGTGGAAGTGAAAGCATATGTCTGCATAGTATATATGCACATGCATACACATAAATGTACCTATATTGCACACACACACACACACACACTCTCGCACCTTTATACAGTATATGAAAGAACATCCGAATAAGCAAGAGCGATAGGCTAAATTACTGGTTTGCCAAGGCTATCTATGACTTGTGGTGTAGCGGGTCCACAGCTCATGTCAAAAAAGCCACTTTTTAAATAAATAATTATCGCCTTCGTGGCTTAGAAAGGGGGCGTGGTAGTGTGGCGGATCGGTTCCCAGGGAATTCGTGATGCGGTCAATCCTCGTTTAAGTGAGGAGTTGTCCACATCCGTAACTGTTCCCGGGAGCTGCTGATTGCCACAGCTGATCCACATCCCCATAATAAATAGAAGCGCACAGTGGCTAGAGGGGAAAAATGAAAGAGAAAGAAGGAAAAGAAAGAAACGGAGGTTGTAGTAGAAGAAGACTGGAAGCAGGTAGAGAAAGCAGGTAGTAGGAGGAGGAAGAGGAAAGCCAGTGCAGGAGAGCAAGTGAGAGCGAGCACAGGCTCACAGGCAGCTGAGCAGTGAGCCTGGGTGTTTGGCCGGCACCCGAGGAGCAGTCGATTGTGGTCGCTCCTGCTGAGCATTTTGTGAAGAGCAGGAGTGACCGGAAGGAGGATGGCTCGCTGCATAAGGCCAGTGAAGGCAGCGGGAGTCAGGACTTGGGACGTGAAAGCCCCAGTGTGAGCGCCCTGGTCGCTGCAGAACCCAAGTCGTGGTTTGGTGGAGGCTACCGGAGCAAGGGATTGGTGAGGCGAACAAACCAGCAGCAGAAGGCAGAGGGAATGTCAGCTGTAAGGAGGGTGGTTCCCCTGGTGCATAGCCTGGACGGGAGAAGCAGGGGAGTCACCAGTAGAAAAAAGGCACCATGCTTTGTGTTTTAAAAGACTGCTTCAGCCATTGTTTTAACGTCATTGTTTTTAAAAGATTTTTTGTATTGGATTTTAACCTCCACCTCACTCATTTTAATGGATTATTTATTTAATGAAGATGTTTGACACACTGCACTTTATTTAATTTGGACACTTTGTTTTGTTTACTGTTTTTAATAAAAGCACTTTTTGCACCATCCCCTTGCTTCATTGTTGTGCCTCACTGCCTAGCTCATCGGTGACATTTCCGACGGTGTCGGGTTCAAGAGCTCCCAGAAGGAAGATGGGAGCGTGGAGCGAACCCGCATCATCACATGATTCTATGAAAGAAACTGTTTCAATATCTATTCATTTTAGTTTTAACTGACTAAAGCATTTATTAGAGGGAAGGTGATGAAAAAAGCGATGACCTGGGTGAGATAGTCAGTGGTGATCCTTTTGACATGGTTTACAACACTAGATCATACAAGTCTGCAACAGATGGGACAGCACAGCCAACTACTTCTTCAGCAGAGCTAACACACTGTAATTTATTTTGGAAGTGGAGTGTTAATGAATCAAACCAGACAACAATGAAGAATGTGATCACACTTTCAATTAAGGCATTGTGGAATTGTACTTGATGGGTTGGGAAATGTTTTATTTTTTTAGGTGGTATAGAAAGTGCATCCACCACTAAGCCTTAGTGAGGGAAATGGTGTTAATGTCCCAGCTGTGTGTATTTGTGATAGTTGTTCCTAAAATGTGAAGGATTCAACCATATGTAAAATCATTCACTTTTAGAGGAAAGCATTGTAACTGCCATTTGCGAATGTCAATTATTTCCAAAATCTGATATTATGTTATTTACAGTGCACCAAGACACAAGATGAATCACCTCCTTCCTATATGCTGTTTCATTTTCATTAGTTCAATATGGTGGTGTCATCAGCAAATCTAATGATTTTCACTGAGGGGTCAGTGGACCTATATTCATTGGCGTACAGAGAATAGTGTGGGGGTAAGAACACAGCCTTGAGGGACATCAGTATTAATATAGAGAGGTGGGGAACCTACCAAACGTATGGTTTCCTGTTTATCAAAAACCTATAAATCTAATTACAGATGGCAGCATTCAGAAGTTTAGTTAACAACTGCTTGGGGACAATGATGCCAAATGCTGAACTGAAGTTTTCAAACATTATTCTGGCACAAGATCCTTTACCACCCAGATGTTCTAGCACAAATTGCAGGGCTACGTTTATGGTGTTGTCCATAGATTTATTGGCTCTGCATGTAAACTGAAGTGGGCCAATCTAAGCAGCAGCAATATTAAGATGAGTAAGAACTAGCAGTTCAGAGCAATAAGCATGTAATCACTGAAGCAGCCTATTTTATCTTTTTATGGCAACTATAAAGATAACAGAAGATTTAAAGCAATCTGGAACAGAACACTGTGCAAGTGACTGGTTAAAGATGTCAGTAAAAAGTATGCTATCTTGCATAGTGATTGTTGCAGATAAGACAAAGACTTTTTTTATAAACAGTTTCCAGACATCATATTCATTGATAGAAAAGAAAATATGGTAGTGAGGTTCCTAGTGGTTGGTTTCTTTTGCTTGGTCAAGAACCGTTTTCTATGGGGAACCAAGGCTTTCCATTGTTAAATATCACTATAGTTTTGTGAGGAATGAAAACCTCTTCACAAAAGCTAACATAAGATGTTACCTTGTCAGTCAGTTAAAGAATGTTTTCACAAACATTTTTTTAAAGACATCCCATTCAGTCCATTAAAAATAATCTTGTCGTGTTTCAACTAATTCAGCAGTCCATGAACATATTGCTTGTCTTAAATTTTTAGCTGATTTCAGCTTTTACTTACAGTATAAGTGGGTAGCAACTGCAGTATATCATAACATAGTCAGAATTTCAAAGCGGTGCGCAAGGTAAAGCCTGGTATGTGTCCTATATAACACAGTAGCAGTGATCTAAAGTCTTTCCATCTCTGGTAGTGCACTTCACTAGCTTCTTGTATCTTGGAAACTCAATGGTTAAGTTTACAAGATTAAAGTCGGCCCTCACTATAATTGGGGAGTTTGGGTGACTATTCTCCAAACTTATGAATTGTGCGCTGTAGCCATTGGCAGATTATATCACATTTGCCCCAGGCAAATTTTGAACAAAATTCTCTAGGTGAATAGAATGACGTACAGTTAATAGCAAAGAATTCCAGATTGCACAAACAGTGCTTAGACAAAACAGAAGTGCTATTGCACAACAGAAACCACTGCCTTTTTACTTGATGCATAATTTATATCTGTTCTGTAAAGCTAGAACCCATGACAGTTCCAATGCAGTCAAGAACTGATGCGTTAAGCCACGTTTACACAAAGCAATACACTGAAGTTAGATAAGCAATATGCTGAAGTGACATTGTTGGAATGATATAAATGATAAGAATATAAATCTTTATGAATATCAAGTGTTGGTAATAGGAAGATGTTTACTTTTTTATTACTATATAATTTCCATCCAACACTAAACTGTAATGTTAATTTACATCAATCAAGTGAAAACATATTAATCATTTGCAGTAAAAACACAAGTAAACTTACAAATCTATCAAATGATGCAATAGTATGATTTTGCTATTCTATCCTCATACTGCAATGTCAGAGTATGTACCTGCGAGTTAACTGCTAAGTTTGGGACTTTCTATTGTTAAATTTATAGTTACATACTTTTCCTTTTCTACTCTTTAAACATAAAGCCAATAACTGTAATCTGGAAATGTGAAGAAAATGATAATTCTTACCCCTACTAAAACTTAAATTGTAAATAAATTTCATATTTGGCTTCAAAATAAAATATTATAAATATTTGCCATATACTGTAGACTGGCATTCATCTGTTTTTATTTATTTGTTTTTAATTTGGTCAAAAATTTATATGAACATACACCAAAAAAAAGGAATCAATTTATTGCAACAAACAGTTCACCTCTATTACTTTGCTATCTTCAATATATTCTAGAGATATTTGTTTGTTGTCAATGCACGTCAATGTTCTGCCTACTAGGTTTAGTTGCACAAAATGTGCTTAGAGAGTAAGTATTGTAATTGCCGACTATAAAGTATAGGGTTTTTGGTTTTTTTTAAATATGTATGGGCTGAGTGAATTTGTAGTCAAAAATTATAGTCCAAAACAAAACTGGCTCAATAATGATAAGCAGATGTCTTAAGGTACAAAAGATTTTTAAAGGATTTTTTTAAATCCAAGTCATCATGAAAATACCAAAAAAGCATCTTATATTGGCAGAGTGAAATGACATTAGTGCACGGCACCAACAACTGCCACATGACACCCCATCTAGAAATTGTCAGTAAGATGGGTGCATCCTTAACAAAACAAAACAAAGTTGCAACACAAAATACAAGGTGCACTATGCAAAACAATATCATGAAAAATATTCATAACAACTAGTCAGCCACTCTAACTAAAGAGAAAAAAAGATCCCTTTGCTTTTTATAATAAAAAGTCTTGTTATCTTAGGTAAACTGAACTGGAGTGCAACTTTTTAATCCACAAAAAGGTTATGGACCAGGGATGATTAGACAGATATTTTGATTTTACAGGTGCTAAGATCTTACTCAGCTTCCAGCAGCCAAAAATATTCTACCTATTCAAAATCAGAAAAAATTGGGATGGAATGGAAAATGTAAAAAAAAAAAACAAAACACTTAAGATGTGTTTGCAGGAAGAATGGGACAAAATAACACCTGAAATGCTTTCATCATTTGGTATCCTCAGTGCCAAAACATCTTTTGAGTGTTGTGAGAAGGAATGGCGACAAAGTGGTGATTGCTTTACTGTTGCAACTTTTTTTGGAATGTGTTACAGGCCTGAAATGCAGGAATGGATGTATATTAACAAATGAAATGAAGTTGACCAGACAAAATATGGAATATCTTGGGTTGATACTGTCTGCAATGAAATAAAAGTCAAAGTAAATTTAAGAATCACTGCAATTTCTTATTTATTTGCATTTTTCATTCTGTCCCAACTTTTTCTGATTGGGGTTGTAGATATATGGTAACAAATTAATTTTACGTTGCCCATTTTATTTTAGCTGAAGACATTGAAAGATAACACTTCTTCAGTGCAATTAACCCAAATACCCTTTAAAAGGTATACTCATCATTAGCTACAAACTGTATTTTGTAGGGTTATAATCAGAATAGCCTCTTATTTATGTGTAGCATTAGGACAATTAAAACAGCTCTGTCCACAGTACAAAATGTGCACAGTAAGAGGCATTGAAAAAATAGATTATATAAGAAAGAATTACCTAACCCTGGTATACAATTCTAGCTCATTGATCTTTCAGTTTTGAGGCCACCTCTTTCAAGAACTTTCTTCCAAGGTATGTATGTCACTCCTTATTTATAATAATTTTAATTCTGTATTCAAATCCAGATAAAAATTTAGTGTCTAGCTATTTTTCACTGATTAGTTTGTATAATTTAAACTATCGTAATGTTGTTGGCTCTTTTAAGTTTCTTGTGATGGCACAAGTTGCTAATGATGCTTAATAATAAAGAAATGTTTAACTAATATACTGTATAACAACAAGCTGAATAAAGCAAAATAAATAGAACCCCAAACATTTAATGCCTTGGAAAAAATTCTGTTCTACTATATTCTTTTACAAATTAAACAAATGATTCATATGGTAAGTACACTTACCCTGCATCCTGTGCTTCATGTGCTCTAATTACTGACAATAAATTATTACTGAGCAGAAAATCACAGACTGCTGGATAACTGAAATGGAAAAGAGAGAGAAAGAGAGAGTTTAAAAAAGACTAATTAAATACATTTTGTGAGGGAAATCAAACATTACATATCAAAATATTAAATTACACTAGCAGTTACATATTGTTTATTTTATTCAAGTTACCTTAGACACTTTGATGTGTTGTAGACTATTAAGCTTGTAAATGTTCTTCCTTTCTCTTTTCTTATACATAAACATACAGTATTACTTTAGTGGTTTAAACTTGTGGCATTTAATTTAGTGTTAAATTCTGTTTACTGTATCCAGAAACTCCTAAATATGAAGTACCAATTAATTAAATATAAATAGCAATCAATCTTTAGTTTATATAGTTTTGTTAACAACAAAACTAAAAAGATTAAAATATTAAGTACAAAAAGAAATCATCAAATGCCATATAAGCCTGAAACAGATAATGTGACAATAAGTAACAAAATTAGATCTATATATCAATTGTGGCTACAGTATAACACTACAAAAAAAAACCTGCTAATTAAAAAAAACAGGATAAACTGATACATTCTAGTTATAGCTTTAGTTAACCACTCAATCTATACATATGTTGGATACTCACAGAACTGAATTATGATTTGGAAACCAAGCTGATGCAGACCAATGCAACTTCTGACATTGAACCAAGCACTATGATCCTTGTACTGTTTTTTAGTCAACTCAGTGCATGTAAGAGCAATTGTAATATTTAAAGATTTTATTGGTATGTGGAGTGATTTTACTATTTTAACATTAGAAAGAAAAATTGAATGCATAAGACAAGTGATTCACTTCCTACAAGAAGAAATCTTCTTGCTTGTCTAGTCAAATCAAAAAGAATCCCAAATTTCTCACCTTTCCATACAGCATTATTGCAAAAGGCTTAGGAACCATCCTGGTATTTCTTTGAAAAAGGCAAGAAGAGCAATAATGTTACTCTTGCATAGCAGAGGTTTCTGCTTTGTGGCTCTCCTATGAATCCCAGTCTGACTCAGTCTCTTTCTACCGTATAATTGAATAATGAATACTTATTTTAGCTATGGTTAAAGACCTGCAGTTCTTTGCATGTTCTTCTGTGATCCTCTGTGACCTCTTGAATGAGTTTTCGACATGCCCTTGTGGTAATTTTGGTAGGCCTTTCCAGGAAAATTCACCACTGTTCCAAATGTTCTTCTTTTAAACGTAATGGCTCTCACGGTGTCAGTAGAGTTCCAGAGCTTTAGAAATTGCTTTTTCAAATGGGTGATAGGGGTGTTGGATAACTTTGTTCCTTGATTAAATAACTGTTCCTTCAATAAACAAAATGATAATTTAAAACTAATACTGAATACAGTCTATAAGGTCTAAGGCCATTCATTGTGTAAAATATGGAAAAACAGAGCATATTAGGAGGGCACAAACAGTGTCCTTTTTACAACATTGTGTATTTAAAAGTAGCTCAATCTTTGAATTTTACATCTCTGCTATAATTAAAATGTATTTTTTTTCATGTATAAAATGTTCAAGCAAGCTCAATAACCAACAATTAGTTCAAGTAAAAACACTGACCCCTCTCACTTTTCATTTCGCAACTTGCATGGTCATTAAACTGTTACGCATTATTGGCATTTGCTGTGTCATATGACAGGTAACTCTTGCAGCACTCTCTTATATACTGTATGTCAAAACTTTATGTCAAGTATTTTGATGATATTTAAATTTAATCTTAATTATAATGATGGCTGTATTTGGGAGACATATAATGAAAAATGTAACCTAATGTATTAATCAGATTTTAAAATTGTCTTCTATAATGGTTTTAAAATAAACACTAATATATTTCACAAATGTAACAGTTCTCTCTGTTAAAACAGAACCAGGAAACAGGCAATATACTGTCATTCAAATAATATTATTTTATAACTATGACTATTTTGACAAGAAAAAAAGGAAGTAGACAACCTTGCAGAATGTAAACCACAAACTCTAAAATTTTAAATAAAAAAGTCAGCCATTCTAATGACTAACAAAAAACTGATATCTACACTATTATTCAAAAGAAAAAAATTAAACATGTTCTCACTTACCTGGCAGTACTTGGCTACTGGTTCAATGTCTAATGACTAAAGACTTTATATTTTACTCAACATGATCTTTTATTGAATATATGTTTGGCAATAGCAATCTGATGTACGCATTTAGTCATACATAAAATAGGAGTCAAATAAAGATATGTAAACACCTTAATTAGATAGTACAGATGAGACAGTCATAGGAAAAAATAAGACAGTTGCTAACCATAATTTTAGTTCATTAATGTTCCACTTTCAGCTGACACCGCTAAAAAATACATTTCCTGTGACTTAAGTTTATACAACTGTTTTCTTCTTTGAAAACTGCAATACTTTCTTTGAATATTATACACAATGTCTTTCTATTTACTCAATAAAAGGGCACTGGCTCATATTACTACACTCTATTTTCTGCGTCATGCATAACATTTTACAAATAAACACAAAAGAGGACTCTGAAAAATAGACACTCTAATTAATAAAAAAAAACTGGCTCATGTTTATGGCATGAATAAATCAATAACATGTATCCCCAACAAAAAGAAAGGTCATAACAGACCACTTGGGCTTTCCGACCACAGTTTGAACACCCCCAATTCAGATGTTCCAAAAATACCAGTTTCTCAAACAAACGGTACTAATAATATTGCATTTTATTACTAAATTAGTCTGCTAACTTTGAAAGCTCTGCCTATAATTTCTACTGTAATGTTACTTTGCATATCACTACAATGATATGCACTTCTTTTATCTTAATTTTATATCCTTCTAATACTTAATGTTGATAAAGTTTTAGGAATTCTTCAAAGTTGCTACTGGTATTCGTCAGTATTTATTCTTTTTTTTCATATTTACTACAATGATTTTATTTTAATGGTCATTTTAGATATTGTACTATAATGTTGTTTGACTTCATAAAGTTTTTTACAATTGTCAATTTAGAAGTTATTATGTGGCTATAGCATTTTCTTGTGAATGGAAGTGAGAAAAATGCTACAAATGCACAAATAACTACTGCACAGCATAGAAATAGGACATTGCACTCTTTTGTTCTACATGGCAAATTAGACTTTAATTTTATGTTTAAGTCAGGAAGATGAAATGTGAGCTTCATATTTATCACCAACACCTACCAAAGCCAAGGTGACTTCCGTATAAAATTAAACAGATCTGCATAATAAAAATAATTTTGTGTATTTATTAGCTCCAACATGCTATGCTGACAATAATTGTAAATCATCTCAAGGAAATGCTTAGATTTTGGACGACAACAATGCTTGAATGAATTTGAGAGTTTCATGAAGATTTTTTCATCCATGTTTTCATCCATTTTTTAAACATTTTCATCCAATTTAGAGCCAAAAGAGCTGGAGCCTAACCTGTATCTGGCCATAAGATCATGGCTGGGAGCACTCATACACACCCTGCATACATGTTTGCATATTCTAGTACAAGATTACAAAGAAACAAAACGTTTACTCAGGCAACATTGGATGAAAATCAGAAAAGCAGAAACCAAATAGGAGTTTGGTTCTGTCTATTTAAATACATCTCACACACACAAAAAAAATGCTCTTAATGCAGATCAGGTGGAATAGGCCTAAGTTCGGCATGCCTTAGTGCAGCAGGTTTTTGCAATTGTGGAGATTCCGGTTGTTTTCACTAATTTAGCACATCACCCTGCACAAAACAACTTTTTCATTTTTCATTAAGATGGCATTGTTAATCTGTCTCAAATTACAATAGCGCTTTGAGTAATGAGAAAAGCGCTATATAAATGTAAAGAATTATTATTATTATTATTATTAATACATGTAAAATTAATAAAATTAAACAGGGCTCAAACTACATTGCACAGCTTTGTGTGAATCTTTTAATTAATAATATCTTTGAGAAAAGAAGTATTTTTCTTTTTTCATTAGTTTATTGCATTGCTTTAGTATAAATTGACTTTTCATTAAAGGTTGCTCCAATGTTAACAACCTCTAACTTAACTAGTTTATGATAAACTGAACACAGTAATTATGTTACAATTAACATTTTGTTTGGTCTAAAATTACTAAATTTAATTATGTGGAATCTACTGACATAACTGACAACACAGTATCTATTTTCTGCACATAGAACTGTACACTGAGATCATCATATGTTTGCCACCAAATTCTAAGACATTTAACTTTATTTTAGTAAAACCCAAAGATGCCATGTATATCCCAGCTTGGCATGTCAAGCTCTTGCTTCATGTCAGTCGGATCCTGAGCATCTTGGTTCTTCAGTGTCACATCAGACATTTACAAATTGATCAGTTGAAGAAAAAAAAAAATTCAGAAATTCAGTGTATTTAAAATGTTTTTGAAGATCATTCTCCCAGCAAATGCATATGTCTGTGTATTGCTTATTTTTAATACTATATGTTTGTACTAAGGTTCTTACTGTTTTGTTTACTCTCATACACATAATTTACTCCTACACATTAATTATACCAAGAGCTATACGTACAAACTTGTATTTAGGTATTATTGATATGTAATACTTGGTTAGTGTGTGTGTGTATATTAATAAGTTATCAATCAGAAATAATCAATCTGCCATAGATTTACCAAATAGTTTTTTTTCAAAGAGATAGATTTTCACAATTAACAGATGTTTTAATAAAGAGTTTTGGACTCATCTGAGATGGTGCTCCGGCGGACAGCAAACGTGGGAACAAAACTGAGTGAGGCAGGCAACAAGAATTTGCCGATCTTAGATGGGATATCAGAACAGAGTATGGCCTCTTTATCACTGCTGTCACCTACTGTGAGTCAACAGTATCAACTCCAACAGGATACATAACTACACCTCCAGAGCACTGACAAGATAGAACATGAGCTATACAGTATGTGCTAAAGCTTTTGACGACTGCACTGGGGGGTAAAAATAAATGAAGCAAAGGAGGATAAAAAGAAGGATATACACAAGAAAATAGACAGTAAAGACCACAGAATAGACAAGCTGCTTCGGGATAGAAAAGAACAAGAGGTACATTTTAAACAAAAGCTATGATGAAAACCTTACAAAATCTAAAAAGAATTGTTGCAAAGAGGAAAATATGAGCAAAATTGAGAATAAAATAAGAGTACTTGGTGCTCACCTGGAAAAATTGATGCTAATGTTTATGACTCGTATTGAAGACGTTGAACAACTGACAACTGTCGACAAAAAAACAACGGCTGTAGAATCCAATTGCAAAGTGTTCAGTGATAAATTAGCGATGTTTGAAGATAGATATAGAAGGAACAACATTAGCATCGAAGGTCTCCCTGAAAACCATGAAAGTCCAAACCCAGTGAAATTCACAGCTGAACTATTTCCTAAAATAACTGGAAAGGACTTTAAATTTGACACTGAGATCTCAGCAGCTTATCGCATATGTTGATTGAATGCCTGAAAACCAAGAAGTCTAACTGTCGGATTCGACAAACCAGAGGTTAAAGAAAAATATGATGCCGATTCTCAGGCAGAAAGGGGAGATTATATTTAAAAAAAACGCATTTGTATTGTTCCAGATTTCTCTCCTTCAACAACTGCCAAACGAGCTGCATTATACAATATTAAGCTGTGTTTAAGGCAAAGCTGAAATCTGATACAGCCTCTTGTTTCCAGCTAAACTGAAAGTGATTGTTAATGGCCAATTTTACATCTTTACTTCTCCTGCAGTAGCAGGAAATGAACCGACTGCTCCTGACATCATCTAAAATATGAACATGAGTTAAACTGTGTCCTCGTAATGCAAAGAAAATTCTGCATGTAACTTGGTCTATTACTATACTGAAATTTATTCTATTAAATAAATGTATATTTTGGTAACGATTAAGTAACTAGTAATTTAAAATGTCACTGGACTTTCCTCCTCCCACATCATACCCTAGGGTTGTTGTATCTGGAGTGTACTATCATAAGATATCTCAATATTAATCCTTACCACACCGCTTCTGGGGGTTTGCATTGTTTTGAATGTGTCCGGTCTCTTAGCATGTCAGAGGACTGGGACACTGAAGTGTGGTTTTGGGGAAGTAAATAACTTATTTATTTATCCTTTTCACGTAAACAACTGTATGTACCAACATAATAGGCTCCTTAGAAATAATACCTGGCAATAATATGAAATCAAGGTTAAGGCTAATTTATGAAACAACACACTTTTACTTAAGATTACAAAATGTCCTCAAAAGTTCAGAAGCAGTGTCTCTCTGACCAAACAGCAACCTTTGTAAACTAGAATGTCAAAGGTTTCAATCATGATCTAAAAAAAAAAAAAAGAATTCTCTCACCTAACAGACCTAAATGTCAAGGTAGTATTTTTTAACAGGAGACTCACTAAATAAGTAAGGACTAGTTTTGACAGCATAGAGATTGGATTGGCCAAATTTTTCACTTCAGCTATATAAAAAACGAGAGTTGCGGGAAACTTAATATATAAAACAATCTCATTTGTAGCATCAGACATAGCATTTTATCCCAAAGGGCAATATGTAATGGTGATGGGTAATTTATTCAAATCAAAAGTAATTTTAATAAATATCATTGCACCTAATGTGGATGACAGAGATTTCATTCAAAATATATCTGCATCTATTCCCAACATGAACATTCATAAAATTACAATGGCTGGAGACTTTGTGTTTTAAATCCAGACGTGAATAGGATATAACATCTAATACCACAAAAACAATCACACAGTTTGTAATGGATCATAACCTATCAGACCCATGTAGATTCTTAAATCCAAACTCGAAAATCTTCTTCTCACCAGTACATAATAGTTACTCAAGAGCTGATTATTTCTTTGTTGAAAATAATTTATTGCAACTCTGATCTTAGAAATTGAATCACTGTGTCCTACACAATCATTTCGTAGCTGGAATCTTAAACCAGTGTCATTAACTTCTTCAAACAAACTGATCATTTTTTAGAGAGAAATGCATCCTCGTATGTCTCTGCAGGAATAATCTGGGAAACTCTGGATGCTAGAAACTCACTCCAAAGTGGGTGATGGCTACCCAGTGGAACTTTATTAAAAAAATATCAGTTAAGTTAACTCCACTACTATTACCAACATTTATAGAAGCCCGAGACAATAAAATTCTACCTCAAAATTTGCCTACCATTAATTACCATCTTTCAAAAGAAAAATAAGGACTTCTTACAATGTGCATCATACACAGACCAATTTCACTTCTGAATAATGACTAGGGGGCTCCGCCCCCTGCTCGCTTCGCTCGCCAACCCCTGGTGTTGGGAATGACAAAGAGCGTGATGTATGAATGAGATATAGAATAGTGTGACGGTGTAGATGATGCAAATAGAAAGCAAACAATAAAGTGTGTGGCACAGTGTAAAGGTTTATTTTAAAATTTCTTTGTACACGCCGTTTAAGTGTAAAAGGTAATTCCAGCTCAGAACTTGTAAGGTCATTTAAGATGGTTATTGTTGTGATCAGAGTCAAGTTTGTCAGAGCTTAGAAAGAGTTGTGTCTTTCCAGGAAGTAATGGAATGACTTGGGTATTTATGTTTTCCACATTAATATTTTTTGGACATAATATAGTGAGTTGTGTTAAAAGGGGCATTTGGTCTAATGAGATTGCTGTTCCAAATCTCTCTGTAACTAAGTTGTCGCAGATAAAGGCTTGAGGAATTGTAATAATATGTGGCTGAAGTCCATCTGTATTGGTGAGTGTACTATCTCTCAGTTGTAATAAGCAATTGTTATGATCTGGTTCTCGACATCGTATCTTTTTTACTAACTGTATCTTTTGAAAGCAATGCCAATTGTCTGCGTATTTTAAGGTGCACTGAACAATAGCTGAGTGCATGGCATCTGGAAGAATAGCTAATCACTGTCTAAAATCTCCTCCTCATAAAAGTACCTTTCCTCCAAATCGAATATTATTATTCATAAACGTTTGTTCATGCCATTGAACATTCATCAATAAACAACATTTTTTCAAGACGGATGTCACGTGCAGTGCCACCGTTAATGTTCATAGTGGATTCCGATTTGTAGGATCTAATGTAGTTGATAAAGATTTCACTTTCAGGTACATCGTCAGTTATAAGCTTCTGTAGATATTCAGTATATGAATGTAAAGAAGGCAGTCTAATTTGACCCTTTTGACAACAACGTGTAAATGTATAACTTGTATTGCCAGTTGTTTCTTCAGGGAAGTGAACTGAATGACAATGATTGCAAATGACATTCATTCTCTCTCGCCCTCTTTTGTCCGCCTTTCTCGGCTCCTCAGCCGACTCTCGCGGACTCTTTTTGCGCCTGCGCAGTACGTCTTTTTGCAGCTACGGCCCATTGCCGGATGTGCCTGCGTCCATCATCCGGTTTAGCATTCTCGGTTAGTAATATGGATAAGATACTCTCCAAAGCTCTAGCTTGAAGGACTGAGAAAGTGCTTCCTTCTGTAATATCACAAGACCAAACAGTATTTATTAAAGGCAGACAGCTTCTTTTGCATCTAGCTAATGTAATATACACATAAAATCTAACACACCAGATATCTTATTATTTTTGGATGCAGAAAAAAAACACCATCTATTAACCACACTGTACAAATTTGCGTTTGGCACAAATATCTGTGCATAGATAAAACTACTTTATACCAGACCAAAAGCCTCTGTCTGTATTAATAACATTATCTCAAACTACTTCAAACTAGAATGTGGTACTCAACAAGGATGCCCTCTATCATTATTGTTTTTTGCAATTGCCATTGAGCCATTCACTTTTGAAATACATTAGATATAAAAGGGATTATCAGAGAAGGACTTGAACAGAAAAAAAACACTATATGCAGATATGGTGCTGTTTACCAGAAGTCCTTGATGCATTACCAGAATTTCAAAAGATACCTGGACTCAAAACCAATTTGAATAGAAGTGTGTTTTATTCAGTGAATTCTCTAGTACACAATACTAGACTGGACATCCATCCATTTATTTTAACAGAACAGTTTAAATATCTACCAGCATACATCACCATATAAAGAACTTTTTCAACAAAATTTTGCTATCTGCATGGAAAAAATCAAATGATGTGAACAGATGGTCTACCCTCCATCTTACATTAGCAGGGATAATCAATACTATCAAGGTGAACATCCTTCCCAAGCTTCTTTTTCTATTTAAGTACATCCCTATATACATTAACAAATCATTCTTTAAAAAATTAGACTTAATTATAACCTTATTTATTTAGAATTCGAGACATCCACGCATTCAAAAAGTGACTCTACAAAGAACTAAAGCAGAGGGTGACATGGCACTACCTAAATTTCAGTTTTATTACTGGGTGGCAAATATACAAGCTATAAAGACCTGGACATTGACATAAATTGATGAATATACACAAGCCTGGTCAAATTATGGTAAATATACCAATAATTCATCCATTTGTCCATCAATCACTCAAAATACGGAACCAATGCAGGATGCATTTCAAGACAGAAAAGCTTTTATCTGTTGCACCTCTTTCTATTCCATCAAACCTACACAGTATTTAATCTTTGGAAAACATCCAGAATTAAAACACTTAAAGAACTGTATATAGATAATGTCTTTGCATCTTATGAACAATTACACTTCAAATTTAACTTATCAACAATGTTTTTCCACTACTTTAAAATCAGAAACTTTGCTAAAAGGAACCAACCTAACTGTTCACACCTCCCACCCATTTCTATTATAGAAGAAATACTGATCAGTCTTGATGACTCAAACAGCATCTCAATAATATATAAAAAAAACAACTGCAGAGGACTGGTATGGGGAAATGTATAGCTATGAGAAAAAGAATTGCTTGATTTATGTTAATCAGTGAATTAATTACCAATTTTACCATTGGCAATACCAGAAATTATTAGTAAGGCTTCCACTTTATTTAACTTACCTATCTCTGTAGGAGGGGATTCCAGCCATTAGACTTGCATCAAGTTAATTAAGCATACTGATTTTAAGAAACAGAATATTACAATTTATTGATAAACACAAGGATTATGGAAATATGATAACTGCATATACTGTATATCAGCAAAGAAGACAGGACACAAGACAGATGAAACAGATAAACAGATAACACAGATGAGGCTGTTTACTGTCTATTTAGAGTTATAATTTATCTTGGCATACATAATCAGTTTCACAATAACAAGCTTTTAGATAGATAGATAGATAGATAGATAGATAGATAGATACTTTATTAATCCCGATGGGAAATTCACAATTTTAAGGATGATGTCTGATTCTGTGTGATTCAGGGTTGAAGTGAAGGACTTTCCTTGTGCTGGAGTGCACTCTTGGCTTTTCCTGCATGGTCTTTAGTCTGTGGTGTGATGTTGCCTTCATCAGTTCACTGTTTGGCATTTTGTTGCATCCTCTGTAACCTTAGAAAGAAAAGCATTACTCTTTCTGGCACAAGAGTGTAGGCACTGACGTTCCCTTCTTGAAGTAATGCTGCTTCTTAGTCTTCACATTGCTTGGAAGACTGGATGTTACAGCTAGTTCAGGGTGTCCACCTCCAAACCTCTAAGGAGAGAAGGTACCAGGCCAAAGAAAGTTTGCAGGCTTTTTACTTCACAGAGAGTGGGTGGCTTCTCACCCTAGAGAGAAGAGATTGTCAGCTCTCAAGTCCCCAAAAGAGTGTATTGTCAGTGTTCCACTCCCCAAAGTGAAAGAAAAGATAATGCACCTAGTTTTAAGGAAAGGTAACTTCTGGTGATTGTATCAAAGCTTCTTCCTTTTACACTTCCCATGCCTGCTTATAGGTGTGTTACTTTGTTCAACACATACATCCATCCAGAGTTCAACTTATGGTTACATGCTTAAAATGAATGTAATTTTGGACACCTTTACATTTGAAGAAGTCTCTGCAGTAGTACCAGCTCAACTCTGATTTACACCTTTGTTATCAAATGAAGGACATAGCTGACCAATGCATTGGTAGAGCTGCAGAACACCATTCACTCTGAAATGCAAGTGGGGGACAGCTGGCTATCTGCATTCCTGTTAAAAGTGCTGTCTTACAGTGCCTTGTGTGACACTAAATGCCTAGAAAAATGGACAATATCTGCCTTATCCTATGCTAGCTGGTAAGGAATGTTTTTTGAGGCCAGGGGGTCCTTCAGGGCACAACGTGAGCTACCACAGCTATGCTGATGACACACAGCTGTATTTATCAATAGCACCTGATGACCCCAAATCTCTTGATTCGCTAACACAATGTCTAACCTGTATCTCAGAATGGATGAATAGTAACTTTCTCAAATTAAATAAAGAAAAAACCGAAATCTTAGTGATTGGCAATAATGGATACAATGAGGCTATTAGAAATAAACTGGATGCATTAGGATTAAAAGTCAAATCGGAGGTAAAAAGCTTAGGGGTAACCGTTGATTGTAATCTGAATTTTAAATCGCATATTAATAAAATCACTAGGACAGCATTTTTTCACCTAAGGAACATAGCAAAAGTTAGACCTCTTATATCATCGAAAGATGCAGAGAAATTAGTTCATGCGTTTGTTTTTAGTCGGCTAGATTACTGTAATGCACTCCTCTCAGGACTACCCAAAAAAGACATCAATCGTTTGCAGTTAGTGCAGAATGCAGCTGCTAGAATCCTTACCAGGAAAAGAAAATCCGAACACATTTCTCCAGTTTTGATGTCACTACACTGGTTACCTGTGTCATTCAGAATTGACTTTAAAATTCTGCTTATGGTTTATAAAGCTTTAAATAATCTCGCCCCGTCTTATATATCGGAATGTCTGACACCTTATATTCCAAATCGCAACCTCAGATCCTCAACTGAGTGTCTCCTTAGAATTCCAAGAGCAAAACTTAAAAGAAGTGGTGAGGCGGCCTTCTGCTGTTATGCACCTAAAATCTGGAATAGCCTGCCAGTAGGAATTCGCCAGGCTAATACAGTGGAGCACTTTAAAAAACTACTGAAAACACATTACTTTAACATGGCCTTCTCATAACTTCACTGTAATTTAATCCTGACACTCTGTATATCCAATTCATTATAATAACTATTCATTCAAAATTTGTACTAACCCCTGCTCTCTCTTCTGTTTCCTTTTCCGGTGTCCTATTGGTGGTGGCTTGTGCCACCACCATCTACCCAAAGCACCATGATGTTCCAACAATGATGGATGGATTAAAAGCCAGAAGTCTGTATAACCATCAGCATCAAGTGACTCCATGCGAACAATAACTACAAAGAGGACTATTTCATTTATGTTAGGTAGAATGCCCAAAGGGGACTGGGCGGTCTCGTGGCCTGGAACCCCCACAGATTTTATTTTTTTCTCTAGCCTTCTGGAGTTTTTTTTTGTTTTTTCTGTCCACCCTGGCCATCGGACCTTACTCCTTTTTATGTTAACTAAGGTTGTCTTATTTTAATTTCTTATTTGTCTTTTATTCTTCTTTTCTTCATTATGTAAAGCACTTTGAGCTACTTTTTGTATGAAAATGTGCTATATAAATAAATGTTGTTGTTGTTGTTGTTCATACAGGAACAGAGTTTTCAATATTACCAGCCAAGAAGGTACTGAGGGAGGCTGGGAAATAAGGTAGATGAAGCAGGGAATGTAACTGCATGGTAGGACGCGGGAGTTCTGGAGCAGTTGCTGTGTCACTTTATGTTAACTCAGGGGGCTTCTGGTAAGCAGCAGGAAACGTGTCAGTGCAAGTTGGAGCAGGTACACTCATACATGAGCACAGGAATTTTAAACACAAAGATGCATGTATCTTCAGTATGATGGAACACATGTATTACTTCAAAGTCAAATTTTCAATTAGAACAAAGGGAACTGGATGGAAAATTGTTAAGGGTAATTTTTATAGAATTTGTTAAAGAAATATAGATACATGGAGTAAGTTATTGAGTGCTATGGTAGATTGTAGTACTTTGCAGACCTTCAAAAGGCAACTTGATGCTATTTTGAGAAATCAAGGATTAACAAGATGTGTTGGGTTAAATGGCTTATTTTTAGAAAAAAAATTGTTGTAAAGTTGACAAATTAGAAATATCAAAGAAGTCAAAACTATACTGTGCAAATAAGTACTATATATGATAATACTACAATGTCTTGGTATGTGAAAGCCTAGTAAAAAGATTTTATCAGATCAATCAATCAAGTTGTATTTTTAGAGTCAATATAAAAGATTATGTTAAAATAATCCAAAACTTGTACAAAAACATGAATACAAGAGAGTAACTTCACAAGAATCTAGAAATTCATATTTAGCATAAATAGCAAGCTATTTTATAATATCAAGGTTCACAAACCTGTAGAAATAGGAGCAACCTCTTACAGTATTGTGGCTAAAATGTTCTGTAGACTTTTCACTCCCATAATCTTCAGATGGATCAGACCAGAGGAGGTCACACATAGGGCCAAAAGCAGGAGGTTCTTTAAACCTGTCTAACTGTAAAACAAGAGGAAGAAATGTCAGATACATTATTATTGTTATTATTATTTATGGATAAATCAAAAACTTGGCAACAAATCTGGTAATATTTACTGTATGGCCCAAAGTAACATCCTACTTTCTACCTAATCTTGTTTTTTATGTGTCATTACTAATATAAAAACACAGGCAGCACATTGCATTTTAAATATAAACAGAAAGATTTTTGTTCATTAGTTGTGCAATGTACACATAATTAATATAAGGAAGTGACCTAACATAACAGAACATGCAGGATTATTCATTTAGAGGGCATTTTGCCTGGTCTATTACATATTTCTTGATGCATTTATCAAATTTCACTTTTCAAAGAAAAACATTTTAAAGTCACAAAGCATTTTTAATGTAAAACGAATGCACAGTTTAATAGCAGTGTTACTATTTTGAGTGTGAAGAGATATTATAATGAAAGGTATTCAAAAGCAGGTGGTATTTCTTTACATTATTTCTATGAAACTATGAAAGAAGGTAGAAATTTTTACCCACAATATTTTTCCCCACATTTCTTGATAGTGTGGTTTCATGATTCTGGGGGGAAAAGTTTCTCTGGATAGCTATATGCTTGATAACTCTTGAACCCATTTCTTTCATTCATGTGCACGGCTAATTAATGTTTGAGCGATTTTGGTTATTTCCTTTTTTGTATATAGTGACCAGAAATTGAAGCAAAAAGTAATCTTTAATACAACACAAGGAACTGGTGCAAAACACAGGAAAAATGTATCATTGCTTAAAAAATATATTTAATATTTTTCTCAGAGTCCAACACAACACATATTTTATAGCAATGCACATTTCAAAAGTCTCCAAAAATGATATAGGCCTGTTATGAGCTATACTAGTTAGCTATTAAAACAAAAAGGAAATTCAGCTTATACATCAAAGACAGACACTACGACTTTTAACAATATACAACTATCAAAAAAAAAAAAAAAAACATCAAATTGTCACTGCCTGTTTTTCTTTAAATGAGAAACCAATGAACAGAGTATAAGAGCAGGACTGCCTATTATGAATTAGTAATTCTAAGTCTGGATATCATCTCTTTCCACAACATAAATCCCATTTTTCCACAACTTATAGGTGAGCCTTTTTAATTAACTGGCAGTTCTAAATTAACAACACATGAGTGAGTTTCTGTGTGTGTTGTGTATGCCCAAAGATGAACACACAAAGATTTTGAGATTTGAGCCATTTTTAAGGAAGGAAAAAGTTTTTTATTTTCTCTCTACAGATACATGTCAGTTTGCATGTGCTTTAATTAAAATAAGTAGCTCACCACATTATTTGTCAATGAAAACTACTAAGGAAATTTGATGCTTACTGTCACTGTTGTTACTTTGTTGTATTATTCTTATAAAGTGTTTGTATGTATTTTTGACTGGAAAAAATGAATCTGAATATTAAAAATTCAACAGTTTAGGATCAATATTGAATACTGAATTTTGATTTGTTTCTAAAGTAATTGTACAAGTATCAACTATGTTTTCATATTTGTTAAATGTAGCAGTTGCAAAACCAAGACAGGATCAAATATATAAATAATTATAAAATGGTATTGTCCCTGATGACCTAGCAAATGCTAGCCTTCAATAAAAGAAATGGGATTTAGATCCAAATGTTCTCCATAGTTACATAGCAACTGTGAATAAATATTAAGTTTATAAACAACTTTAACTCATATGTTAAATGATATTCTAGTTTACACTGATGCAAAAATGTCAGTTATTATTTAGATTTAAGTACAATTGTTAATACAACTGATCATACAGTGGCTGACGTACTTCTCACTCATAGGTCTTAGTTGGTTTGTTTCATACCTACCTAATCATTTTCAATATGTGCAGAAATCAGAAGTCATTACTCAGCTATTCTTGAACTAATAAATGCTCTAGTTTTCAATCTTCCATTGTAATAATAACAGATTTTTAACAATCTTCTAGTAACTCCTGAATCATACCTGATTGACAGCAGTTAAGCATACTTCACAGCAAGCAAAAATAGTTTTCTTTTCTAATTAACAATAAAATATTAGAAAGAGAGCAAGCTATTTCTAATCTGTCCTTTTTATTGTCACAATTGTAAGTGCCAACAAAACAATAGGCTTCATAGCCAATAACCAATATTGGAAATGAAGGTTAAGGCTATCATATGTAATAATGTGCCTCCCTTAATTAAAGGCTATAAAATGATAAGAAAAGTTCAGAAGCAATCTCTCTATGACCAAACAGTGAACTTTGTAAGCTGAAATGTCAAATGTCTCAATCACAAATTAAAGAGGAAGAAAGTATTCTCTCTGTATCAGTTTGGTTGCAAAAATACTGGACTGGCCAAATATTCCGCTATACAAATAAAACTAGAGGTGTGGGAATCTTAATTTATTATCTAGTATACAGTATGATGGTGATGGGTAATTTATTTAATTGTAAAGTGATTTTGATAAATATCTACACACCCAATGTGGATGATAGGGACTTCATCCAAAACGTATTTGCATACATTCCTAACTTGAACACTCATAAAATTATAATGGCCATATTGTACTGGAACGTTCATCATTCAATATTATACTATAGGCCTGGAAAATTCATCAACTAACAGTACAAGCCTGTACAGTAATGAGTAAAGCGGACTACA
The DNA here is from genome assembly GCF_900747795.2 of Erpetoichthys calabaricus. NCBI lineage: Eukaryota > Metazoa > Chordata > Cladistia > Polypteriformes > Polypteridae > Erpetoichthys > Erpetoichthys calabaricus. The sequence goes on from NC_041394.2 coordinate 47,402,560, forward strand.
ATCATTATAAAACAACTTCTTCGTTACTTATCATTTGTTCTTCATACACTGCTGACACAAACTTGTGCCCGTTTCATCTTACGTTGTCGAAACGGGCTCTTTTTCTAGTAAAAATATAATGTACACATTTAAAGACTACTGTAAGTCCTTATATTCTACTCAGATTGAAGAATACAAGACACAATGTGATGTGTTTTTTGATACATTATGGATACCACAGCTAGATACTCTCCGTGAAGAGGAATTGGATAAACCCCTGGCACTATCAGAATTACTTAACGCTATAAACTCATTTCAGAGCAGGAAAGCACCAGGTCCTGATTTAAACTCTACTGAATTTTGTAAAAGATTTTCAATTAAGTTAGCTCCCCTTTTATTACCAACATTTCTAGAAATCAGAGACAATAAAATTCTACCTCAGACTTTTCACCAAGCATTAATTACTATTTTTCCTAAGAAAAATATGGACTTATTACAATGTGCATCATACAGACCAATCTTACTTCTGAATAATGATGTCAAGATACTCTCCAAAGTTCTAGCTAGAAGGCTTGAGAAAGCACTCCTTTCAGTAATATCACAAGACCAAACTGGATTTATTAAAGGCAGACACTTAGCTTCAGTTCTTCAACGCCTATTTAATGCAACATAAAGACCCATAAAGTCTAACACTCCGGAGATCTTATTATCTTTGGATGCAGAAAAAGCATTTGATATGGCTGAATGGTACTACCTATTTCACCACATTGCATAAATTTGGGTTTGGCCTGAACATACATGCATGGATCAAAATTACTGTATACCAGTCCAGAAGCTTCTATTTGTATTAACAACATTATTTCAGACTACTTCAAACTAGAACGCGATACTAGACAAGGATCCCCTTTGTCACCACTGCTATTTGCAATTGCATTGAGCCATTGGCTGTTTACTTTTGAAATGCATCAGAGATAAAGGGGGTTTTTATAGAGAAGAACTTGAACAGAAAATATCACTATATGCAGACAATATGGTACTATATATACAGTATAAGACCCACAAAATTCTGTGCCTGCAGCCCTAACTGCTCTAGCAACATTTCAAAAGATATGTGGACTCAAAATTAATTTGAGCAAAAGTGTGTTTATTCCAGTGAATTCTCTAGTAAACATTAGATTGGACACCTTACCTTTTATTACTGCAGATCAGTTTAAACACCTAGGGGTAAATATCACAAGTAAATATAAAGCTCTTTTTCAACAAAATTTTGCTGTCTGCTTGGAAAAACTTAAACAAGATGTGCGTAAATAGATTATGGATGGATGGATGGATGGATAGACAGAGAGAGAGGGGTTAACGTATGTGTATGTATGCATACAAGACAAAGTCTCTTCTTCATAGTAGAAACTGAGACTTGCTTTTTTTAACCACTGTTAAACTATTCTTGAAGCTATTATGCTGTGAGGCACCTATTATAAAGAATTAAAAATCTATGTATCAATGTAATACCAATCAAGTTAAAGTAGCATGTACATTCATATCTAGGAGACAGATCGAGTCTCCTTCCTGAGCAGTATGATAACTGTGTGATCCTATGGTGTTTATACTTGAATACTATTGTTTGTACAAATTAACGTGAGACCTTCAGGCATTTGGAAATGGCTCCCAAGGATAAGCCATATATGTGGAGGTCCACAGTTACTCACTCCCCACTCTCCCCCTGCTATCCCGCCCCAACTCCTCCCAGAATTACACCTCTTTGAATATGCAAATCAATATAAATAGCCCTTAAGCTCAGCCTTCTGTGAAAAGACAATGGCAAAAGCAAGAGGGAAAATAGAAGAATTTCAGCGAATACCAAGTGGAGGCAAGGAAAAACGTACTATTTGTTGGTTTAAACAGTGGTATAAACAACAAAAGGAAGTTGGTCGAGTGACACAGCGTGTCGGAGAAACTCTAAAGTTCAAGTTCACAAAGTCGCACAGTGCCTGAAATAAAAAAAGAAGTTGTCAAATATCAAAATCGCCGTGAAAAGGCGAGTCGTAGCCCACCGTCTGAGTGTCATATGAAAGCTTATTAGGGTACAGAGAAAAAAAAAGGCACACAGTGGGGAAAAAAGCACGAAATGTCAACTTTAATCTCTAAATTTCCACTTTAATCACGTAGTTTATTTTGTCATTAAAGTAGAACATCATAAACTTCATCTTAAAATTGTTTAATTTGCTAGTTTCTCAATCCCATCGTAACTATAGTAGCACATTAAATGCTTTGTTTTGTATTTGATCTTCTATGTGCTCTATGTGTGTGAATCATTACGTGCTTTCGGTTTTCTCTTCCTCCGACAGGACACAGAATCCATTTAATTCGTGATATTACAGCTCTCTGAATAATTAAAATACTGAGATGTATACGTGATATCATTTTCATGATGATAGGAGTTAAAGCATGTTATTAAACATGGGAACACGGTGGCGCAGTGATTGTTCATGTCTCACGCAAATTGCTTGCTGCGCCATGCGTGACCTTCAATGAAATACTTTATTGTAGCAGTACTGTCTCTTTCAAACATACTAACCTCAAATTACTGTCCTTACTTTTCTTTCTCCAAATACCCAATTGCCACACAATCATCTCTGTAATAGACGTTAAGCCATCTGTAAGCTTAGAACACCGATTCTTCAAAACTTTTAAGGAACATTGAAATATCTTCATAGTACATGTTTAATTATTCTATCCATCTATCCTTCCAGTGTCGCGTCAGCACCAGCAAGAATACAGCGTGAGGCAGGAACAATCCGTGAACGCAGTGCCAGCGGCACTGTGTCCTCACATGTTAAATTATTAACAATATAGATTATTTAAATGAAGTTAAAGTTTTATCTGTATAATATAATAAACATATTTTGCTGCATTCCAATACAACTCGGAGTCCTGCCACGTGCAAAAGTTCGCCGATGACACTGCTATTGTGGGCTGCATCAGGAGTGGGCAGGAGGAGGAGTATAGGAACCTAATCAAGGACTTTGTTAAATCGTGTGACTCAAACCACCTACACCTGAACACCAGCAAAACCAAGGAGCTGGTGGTGGATTTTAGGAGGACCAGGCCCCTCATGGACCCCGTGATCATCAAAGGTGACTGTGTGCAGAGGGTGCAGACCTATAAATACCTGGGAGTGCAGCTGGATGATAAATTGGACTGGATTGCCAATATTGATGCTCTGTGTAAGAAAGGACAGAGCCAACTATACTTCCTTAGAAGGCTGGCGTCCTTCAACATCTGCAATAAGATGCTGCAGATGTTCTATCAGACGGTTGTGGCGAGTGCCCTCTTCTACACGGTGGTGTGCTGGGGAGGCAGCATAAAGAAGAGGGACGCCTCACGCCTGGACAAACTTGTTAGGAAGGCAGGCTCTATTGTAGGCACGGAGCTGGACAGTTTGACATCTGTGGCAGAGCGGCGGGCACTGAGCAGGCTCCTGTCAATCATGGAGAATCCACTGCATCCACTAAACAGTATCATCTCCAGACAGATAAGCAGCGTTAGCGACAGACTGCTGTCACTTTCCTGCTCCACTGACAGACTAAGGAGATCGTTCCTCCCCCACACTGCGACTCTTCAATACCTCCCCTTGGGGGGTCAACGTTAACATTATTCAAAGTTATTGTCTGTCTGTATAACTGCATTGTTATCACTCTTTAATATTTTTTTATCAGTATGCTGCTGCTGGAGTATGTGAATTTCCCCTTGGATTAATAAAGTATCTATTTCATCTTAAAATGATATCGTCATCATATGTAAATACGCGCTTTATAAAGTGGCTCAGGTTGTGCAATATTATAACTATCACAAGTTTACAGTGAGGTAATTGTACTTATAAGTACAAACAATTCTACAAGGAGCACTTGATGGACTGATTGAGTGCGTTTAGAGTTCTTGGGATGAAACTGTTTCTGAACTGCGAGGTCAGTACAGGAAAGGCTCTGAAGCGTTTGCCGTATGAGAGCAGTTCAATACACAGCATGGCTGAGGCAGCGTGTGCTTGATGCTGTATACCGATATTTCTCTTTCTGATCAGCTGCTGTACAGTTGTGATTCACACTCAGATACAGTGATATAAATACTCCGAGTGGTGCAGTGAGAGTAATATGGAAAAAGATGATCCAATGTGGCAACACCTAACGGGAGCAGCTGAAAGAAGAAGAAGAAGGTGCAGTGAGAGTAACAACGCTAAAACAGTTATGGTATTTGGAATAGTTTGACCATTCTGTGGGCCAATATATTGTTACGGTTAATTACAATCAGATGCATTAAACTAATAAACAATATGCGGTTAATTTCAGTGTATTTATAAAGCCGCGTCAGGGATGTGGATCTAAAAAAGAAAGGGTAACCATATAGGAACAGTAGCACTGCTTTGACACTGGGTGCCACCAGTCTGCAAAACCGAGCGCAGAACTTGCGTACGACAGGGTATGAACTACCGTGAAAATGTGCATGGCTTTATGCCAAGTTTACGTTTTATATATCGTGATTTGAACGTGGAAATGTTCTTACGCAACATTTTTGTGCATACCCACCATTTATACATGAGGCCCCAGCACTTCACTCCCAGAAAATCAAGGCATGAGCTGGGAGAACTTTGTGCATGTTCTGCGGCGGTGGAGGGATGGAATAGCAGGCTACTTGCTGCTTGTCTTTATCGGCACAATAGGACAAAAGATGCTGACGGAGAGGTGCGAAGATTTAAGGTGGGCCAGATTTACGAGTTTTTCGTAGGCTCTGGTAATTCTAGTGTTAAAGGAACAGATAAAGTGTATATAAACTTGTGATCCACTGTATTGTGATATAGTGAATTAAAAGTAAAATAATCGGTTTGTGAACATTGTTGGAAAAAATTACTTTTGCTTTTCACTCAAGGACTTTGTGGTTTTGTCTACAGCTACCCTAGCAAAAGATGTCTTTCCCTTTAACTTGCATGCTATCATCACCCTTATAACACTTGCCAAATATGCTCTGAAAATCAGTTTTATTTTTCATATATGCTGTAATCTGAGCCTCTCATTCTCTCAGGCATTTCCTTCATTTTGAAAGCCTCAATAAGTTTCATTACTTGAATATTTAGAAATGTACATTACATCACTCAATATTCAGTTACTCTTTTTGACAGATGGAAAATCACTTTAAAACAGTTACTATGTACTTACAGATATACTGTGATAGTGCTTCTTATAAAAAGATACTAATTAATTTGTGTTAACAGAAAATATACTGTACATTAATATTATCAATACAGTTGATTAGGTAATCCATCCAGCATCTTGGCTAAAGGTCAGACAATTGCACTGAAATACCAGACGAAACCTAACAATTACAAAAAATACAATAGACATTTAAATCCATCCATCCATCCATCCATTTTCCAACCCGCTGAATCCGAACACAGGGTCACGGGGGTCTGCTGGAGCCAATCCCAGCCAACACAGGGCACAAGGCAGGGAACCAATCCAGGGCAGGGTGCCAACCCACCGCAGGACATTTAAATCAAATGGTATAAAATAATGAGGAACTCTGGCTTACCTTACATATAAAAGTAAAAAAAAAAGTAAGCATATAAAAAAATGCATGAAAGTAATAAAGTTTTAAAATTAAAAAATGTGGCTATTATTTTTTTTTAAACTAAAATGAAAATCACCTGCATTAGAAGTTAATTTAGTTTGTATTCTTATTTATGTACATAATTCTCATTTGGTTAAACAATTTTACTGTTATGATGTTGAGATGCACCTCTACCAAGTCACTAAACTGCTAAGTATATGCTAAAATACATACCTAACTTATATAAATGGCTGAATAGACTGTAAACACAGAAAAATACAGGCTAGTTGGCCAACACCACAGATCAGCATTAAATAATTATCTTCACAAATAGTTTAACCATTATAATGGACTTAAATAACTTGAAAATTTCATACAAAATCACAACGTTTTGGGTTTAATTTGGCTGCTGTTTCAATTGTCTTTAATTCAAGGCAGTGCTATAAGAGCTCTCTCCTACTTGAAGATACACATACAGAATGTCTTAACTAATAATTATACAGTGATTAATTACATAAACTACCTACGCTTTTCTCATTCTTCTCTCTTTCTTACCTCCCCCAATGCCTTCCACAGTACCTAATAAGCTTTAATTTAATGGTTTAAAATTTGGCTCCATTTATTACAGACAATGAGCTTGTTGGTCAGTAAAATCCCTGAAATGTACATTTAATTGCTTAAAATAGTATTTCAATGACAACTTCCAATTTAATAATTGTAATAAATAGCTATATACAGCAGGCATTAATTCTTTGCAGTCTTTCGTGCGTAGGGGGAGATACTGTACTTTGTGACATTCAATGTAGAAAGCCTGTGAATACTATAATATTAATCACTTCACTATAGTGTATATTTTACTTTTTCCTTTAAGATATATCATGTGGGTGGACTTCACTAAAACATTAACAGTTTATTCTGGAAAATAATTTTAGTATTATTGCGATAAACACAGTGACCTGAGAAAGATCTGAATTAGAACTTAATTCAGCATAAAACTATGCAATCATCAATAAAATTTGTTTCCTCTAAATTAACATTGCTAAAAAAATATTTTTCTTCACTGTCTCTAAGATATGTCACAAAGTAACATATTATAAAAGAATACTGTACTTATTTTTCCACCACCCCTAATAACTGTCCTTAACAGTGACTTTCTTGGTAAACTGTACACATTTGCCTTGACCTGTCTTTCTGTCTATTCTCTATCAACCCATTGCCCTACCCCTCTATAATTTTACCCCTTTGTTTCAACTTTAAAGTGTAATGTTGAACTGTTCTTGTTCAGCACCAAGCTCAGATAGAAACATTTGATTTGTGAGCTTTATGTTCTTCGCTGTATTTTCAACTTGATTCTGTTTGGTGTACTAAATCCACATGACACATTTGCAACTGGTATGAATATGAACATTTTCTGAGGTGTTTCTCCATTTCAAGGCACATGTGATAATGCTCAATCAGTACTAAACCTGAAATTATTGTAAAAGAAATATAGCATATGAATCATTGGTTGGGGAGAAGAGAGAGAGAGAGAGAGATAGAGATAGATAGATAGAGAGATAGAGAGATAGATAGATAGATAGATAGATAGAATTTCCCCTTGGGATTAATAAAGTATCTCATACTCCAGCAGCAGCATGCTGATAAAGAAAATATTAAATTAAACAGTGATAACAATGCAGGTATACAGATAGACAATAACTTTGAATAGGAGTTAACAGTGAAATAGAGAAAAAAGATTAATTCTGACCTAGACTTCCTTCACTCACATTGGCTAACTAAAAAAAATTACAATAGGCAAGCTTTTGAGGCAACTCAGGCCCCTTCTTCAGGCAATATATAATCTTGTAATTGTAAATTACAAGCAAATAAGTAAAGATTGTGTTGACAGTAAGTACTCCATCATTATATTCAGAACTTAAATATTGTGTCCCGCAGGGCTAATAACTGGGACCTTTACTGTTTCAGTCATATGCAGATGACACCCAATTATATCTTTCTTTTAACCAAATGATGTTTCACCAATTCAGTCCTTAATTAGTTGTGTCAGTGAGTTAAAGGAATGGATGGAAGAGAACTTCTTGTCTCTGAATACAAAAAACAAAATGCTACTTATTGGGGTAATGATGTTGATGGGAACAACATTCTGTCGCTTTTGAACTCACTTTAGAATCACCATTACTTTGACTGAATTTGCACCAATTCAGAAATTATCAGATATGTCCATCCATCCATCCATCCTCTTCCGCTTATCCGAGGTCGGGTCGCGGGGGCAGCAGCTTGAGCAGAGATACCCAGACTTCCCTCTCCCCGGCCACTTCTTCTAGCTCTTCCGGGAGAATCCCGAGGTGTTTCCAGGCCAGCTGGGAGACATTGTCCCTCCAGCGTGTCCTGGGTCTTCCCCGGGGGCCCCCTTTCCGGTCAGACAGGCATTAGAGGGAGGGAGGCGTTCAGGAGACACCCTGATCAGATGCCCGAGCCACCTCATTTGACTCCTCTCGATGCGGAGGAGCAGCGGCTCTACTCTGAGCCCCTCCCGGATGACTGAGCTTCTCACCCTATCCTTAAGGGAGAGCCCAGACACCCTGAGGAGGAAACTCATTTCAGCCGCTTGTATTCGCGATCTTGTTCTTTCGGTCACTACCCATAGCTCATGACCATAAGTGAGGGTAGGAACATAGATCAACTGGTAAATTGAGAGCTTTGCCTTACGGCTCAGCTCCTTTCTCACAACGACAGACCGATGCAGAGCCCGCATCACTGCGGACGCCGCACCGATCCGCCTGTCGATCTCATGCTCCATTCTTCCCTCACTCGTGAACAAGACCCCGAGATACTTGAACTCCTCCACTTGAGGCAGGATCTCGCTCCCAACCCTGAGAGGGCACTCCACCCTTTTCCGGCTGAGGACCATGGTCTTGGATTTGGAGGTGCTGATTCCCATTCCAGCCGCTTCACACTCAGCTGCGAACCGATCCAGAGAGAGCTGAAGATCACGGCCTGATGAAGCAAACAGGACAACATCATCTGCAAAAAGCAGTGACCCAATCCTGAGTCCACCAAACCGGACCCCCTCAACACCCTGGCTGCACCTAGAAATTCTGTCCATAAAAGTTATGAACAGAATCAGTGACAAAGGGCAGCCCTGGAAACGGGTTCGACTTACTGCTGGCAATGCGGACCAAGCTGTGACACCGGTTGTACAGGGACCGAACAGCCCTTATCAGGGGTTCCGGTACCCCATACTCCCGGAGCACCCCCCACAGGATTCCCCGAGGGACACGGTCAAACGCCTTTTCCAAGTCCACAAAACACATGCAAAACAAAACAGATATGTCCATGTCATTAACTCTTTGAAGGCTGAATAATTTGTTTCTTCAAAAAAAGCACACAAAGCAATGGTTTCATGCAAAAATCAACATAAAACATCTGTTGCTGCGTGCTGTGGCCATCAGTTCACTAGGAATGCACAGCAGGCTGGCTGTCAAGCTGTCTTCGCATGGCGTGGATGACTATGGCGGCAACTGTCATAGTGTATCGCAATCTGATTTGTACCTGTTGTCATTGTAAGTGGCGGTCTGCTATGGCAAAGGTTGCTGCTGGCACATCAGCTGCATGAACCTGTTCAGCACCACAATCAGTCCTGGATCAATCAGCTGGGGACTGATCAGCTGATGCTGGTACCTCACATCCATTTTTGATCACATGTATCAAGAGTCCAATTCAGTAATACTGCAAATAACATGTAAAACATCATCCATGGAGTATTTGCTTTAAACATTCACTTCAATCTCTTGCCACACGTTTATGTCACTTTTGCCAATATTTGCTCCTCATCAAACCAATGAAGCTAACTTTAGTTCTAGCAAAGACGGTCCAACTAAAACATAATGGCGGGTTTTGTCAACATTTACAGTTGATTATCACCATCACCTCCTTCACCAAAAATCGATATGCGCCCTGAAAGAGTTCAAACACACATTTCAAAACTATTAAAAACTTATTTTTTCCATCTTAAAAATGGTGGGAAATTAAGACATTTTCCAAATATGCATGAAACTAAGTGCATTTATTTCTAGTAGGATTGACTACTTCAATGTGTGATTCACTGGCTATTCAAATCATGCAGCTTTCAGTTAATTGAAAATGTTGCTGCAATTGTGATTAAACGAACAAGAAAATATGAACAAATAACTAAAGTTTCCAAGTCCTTGCATTGGTTCCCAGTTAAGCTTATGGCCAATTTTAAAATCCTCTAGTTAAACAAGAAAGCCGTAAATTACCAAGGCCCTGTTTCCTTAACTGACTTTATCATTACATTGCATATAGGGTTGCACTGTAAACTGGTACTAGAAAAGTATAGAAAAATCCACATTTTAAAATGGTACAGTTTCAGCATTTCAGGATTTTTCAGTATCAGAAGTAAACATCATCTTTCCTCTCAATCACCCACCCAACACAACCACACATACACACACACACACACATATTCGGCAGTGTAGAAGTGGAAAAACCATCTATTTCGTAGTAATCACAAAACAAAACCATAGGCTTCAATGCAATCTGCACTTCATGGATATCAGGATGGAGGTGATGTGTACTGTTGCACAATTGTCCATCTCAAAGATGAGAGAGTAAGATGGGGGTGGTGGGGGTTTGGAGTTATTTGTTATTTGCTTTGAAACTGTTTTGGTGCCAGTACTGAGGTCTGAAAGCAGGTATAAATACAAAATTTTAGTACCGATCCAACACTATTAAAAAATACATATACTGAGATTTCAAGATTTAAAAAAATACAAGTTTTTAGTTACAACAGCTTTTAGCTAATATAAAAGATGTCCCTTTGGTCTCAGCTTTCAGCAAACGGTGATAAAAAATTTAATCAAATAGATTATTAATTTAGCACAAAAACAGCAATTGTTATTTAGAATAATGAAATGTGCTTAAAAGACTGATAGAGGGTATTTTATTTGGAGACACTACAGCATCAAGATGAAAGAGAAGTAACTTTGTTTTTTTTTTTTTTTATCAGCGCCCATCCATTAAGCAAGCTGCTAGCTAAAACCTAAAGCTGAAGAGTGTGAAGAACTATACCTACCACTGCCAATTGTCTCTCTTGGCTGTTACTAATATTCTTATTGAAAAATACTTAATACATTTAACCATTCTCTACTATTTATTAGCAAGTATTATTTTATTGCGTAATACTTATATTGCATACAAAGGAGGCTGACAACATCGGTAAGCTTCCATTTTATTAAAACAATGCACCATCGTCCCTGAAAAGTACTGATACAAAAAGATCTTTTGTCAGTGATACACGTTTCTTGGGTCTGCAGTGGAACAAAACACAAAAGCAATGTAAAGAAATAAATTCTTGCTTAATCTACAAAGATACTCTAAAATGGCCTGTAGAAAATAATTATAACCATTCAGAATATAAGCAGAGTTTCTTTGTAGGCATTGTCGATTTTCGTAACGGGTTCAACTCAATTGATTGAGCTGCCCTGTGGGACATCCTAAGACTTTGCAGGAACCCCAAAAGTTGTTGAATATCATTGCCAGTCTCTACACTGGTACTGTGAGTGCTGTGCTGAGTGGCGGCAGAACCTCTGTGTTTTCCCCCAGTTGATTTTGGGGTTTGTCAGGGGTGTGTTCTTGCTCCTACTCTCTTCAATTTGTGCATGGACTAGGTGTTGGGCAGGGTTGTGGGGTCCAGCTGCTGTGGGCCATCTGTTGGTGAAGAAAAATTCACTCATCTTGAATTTGCTGACAATGCTGTAATCTTCGTGGAGTCAATGGAAGCTCTTATCGGGGCTCTCGAGAGACTGAGTGAGGAGTCTGAGTGTCTGAGCTTACAAGTGTACTGGATAAAAACCAAAATCCAGGCCTTTAATGACCCCTCAGGTACAGTCATCGGCAATGTGTCTGCTGAGCAAATGTCAAATTTTTTGAGAGGTTTACTTACCTTGGCAGCAACATTCATGTCTCTGGTGATACCTCCTATGAGATTAGGAGAGCATGGGGGGGTCATGAGGTCGCTGTAAAGGGGAGTGTGGCGCTTCCGGTATTTTTGCAAATGGAGGAAGGTCCAAGTCTTTAAGAGTCCTGGTGCTTTCTGTTTTGCTATATGGTTGAGAGACATGGATGCTATCCCAGTGCCCTTAGACGAAGACTGGAATCCTTCAGTACTGTGTCTCTTTGGAGAACCCTTGGGTACTGCTGTTTTGATATTGTGTCAAATGAGCAGTTGCTCACGGAGTGCCAAATAAGGCACATTACCTGCATTGTGAGGAAGCATCAGTTATGGCACTAGGGCCATGTGGTGCAATTCTCCAAGTGTGATCCAACTCACAGGATCCTCATTGTTGAGGACCCAAGCGGCTGGACCATGTCAATGGGACACCCACGTAACACCTGGCTGCGGCAGATAGTTGGTCATTTACGGGGAGTGAGCCTGGGCCATGTGTCTACCTGGGGGCGCTGCCAACCAGGAACCCAAGCTGTTTCACTGTGTGGTGGGTGCGGCAACGCACTGTACTAGTGCATGCTACTCAACCTGACCTGATTATAATTATAAAGAATTATAAAGAAATAACTGTATAAATACTTCAAGTAGACTAATTTCCTTTTGATCAATAAAACAGGTGTCTTCAACATTATAATCACTCATTCAGCCAGTTTAAAAATTACTCAGATGCTTTGCGTCACTGTGTGCATCGAACTAAACACGGAAAAGAGAAGGGAAAACAAATACTTGACTGAGGTAGCATTTAAGGAGGTAATAGCCAAGCAAGGTCAACATAAAGACTACAAGACCATCTTCAAAGAGCTGGAGGTCATTTGACCACTGTTGTCAGTATTATCAGAATGTTTAAGGGTGATGAAACTGTGGCCAACATCCCTAGGCATGGCTACAAAAGGAAAAGTGACACATGACTGAAGAGACTGATTGTTCAAATGGTAGAGAAAGAGCAAAGAAAAATTTCAAAACAAATCCAAGCTGACCTTCAAGCTCTCTGAATGAATTTAAGCTTCATCATAGAAAACCAACAAAGACCCCACTTTAAAGAGGGAGAAAAAAAAACAACAACTGGAGTTTGCTAAACTGCATGTTGACAAGCTAAAAAGTCCTTCAGGGATAACGTCCTTTGTATAGACAAAACAAAATTAGACCTTTTTGGTAATTCACATCAATTCTATGTTCACAGAAAACAGAATAAAAATCTCTACAGGGCAAAATGAAATAAGAAGATTGTCAGGGTATTTTGAAGTGAAATATACAGCCTAGTGTCAGAGAGCTGTGTCACAGTTTTATGCCACGTGTTCACTGACAGGATAATGATCCAAAACATATTTCAAAGAAAATCCAAAAATGAGTGAGAGGAAAACAGTGGACCACTGTTAAGTGGCCTGCTAAAAGTGCTGATTGGAATTGTACTGAAAATCATCAGAAGGAATTGAATTCATAGTTGGCACCCATCAAAACTGAAAGAACTTAAGAAGAGTATGCCAAAAATAGGCGGCAGTGATTCTCACCAAGAAAATATTAAGTTAAGGAAACCAATATTTTTGTGAATGGCATTCATTTTCAATTGTTTTATTAGAGTAATATATTTCGTCATAAATCAAAAGCAAAGTTTTCTGTTCTATTAAAAGATGAGACTAATATTGTTTAAGTCAAAGTTATTTATTCACAATAATGATACATATTAATTTGATACATCTGGTCTAAAGTGTAGCATTCTTTATAAATTTAAAATTTATAAACATGAGAATTCCTCCACAAGTGTTCTTACTGATATTCTTGATTGTTGATGCTAAGATGTTAATGGCTGTTGCATTCTGTAGGCAACCAGACAATAACCAACAAAAATGTCATATTTACAATCATTCACTGTCTTTCATTATGTGCACTGACGAAGATCATGGACAAATCAGAAAAACTATCCTCAATACTTCGGTCATGAACGGTGGAAAGCATCTACAGCAGGGCGGTGATTGTGGATAAATACAGGGTGCTGCAGGATTACATAATAACATGGAACAGCATTAGCCGTGCTGTTCTGTAATGCTATGATGATGATTAAAAATAATTCTATGTTGCTATGCATCACAACTCACAACTAACCTCATTATAATGTGAGCCTAAGTATAGGTTAACCAAGTCCGTCAGTCAAAGATGTTGTCCTCAGTTGCTCTTTCATCACCATACCTTCAACAAGAGCAGCATGGCATCAAAAACAAAACACAGTACACATGCTGCTTTTATGTGCTATCAGACATAAGAAATATTCAAATTTCCAAATCAGAAATATCACATGCTCGATCTAAAAAAAAAATCAGAAATTTGAGACAAAAATTTCAAAGAAAACAACAACACCCAAAATCTCAGACCTATGAAATATTGCTCACCACATCAGTCAAGAATATAAACTAAAAAATGGAATCTGGTTAAACCAGAAATGCCATCTTTATGTTTGATACACTTTTAACATGTTCAGTGTGCTCTTTATTTTCATGAAAATTAAAGCTTACTTTTTTGTCGTTTTTGCAAACCAAGTAACACATAAAAAGCAGCAGTGCGCTTCTCTCAAATATCCAAGTGGACACTCATGAACACACAAGTTGGGGAGGTGAAACGTCATTTTCTCTCTTCAATTAAACAACTTTGAGCAAAACTTTATAACTTACTTTTCTGAATCATTGCTACTGATATAAATGGTTATAAATTCAGGATTAGGCTTTGGTTTGATTATATCTTATCATCATAATTTTTCCCCCCATATTGGCTTAATTTCAATCTCTGGGTTCTGTCACATTGTGAGAAGTATCACACTTCGTTAAGTGAGGGGTCCATTTGTAATTGTATTCAAGTTAAGCCTGGGTTGTAAGGTCATTCAATTTTTGTCTAGCACTGTTCTTCCATGTAAAAATTAAAGGATAATTTTTTTATTTTTAAAGTCTAAGTCATTTCTTTACCATTATGGTATATATTAATTTGTCATATGAAATTGTGCTCAAAAGTGAGCATACTTTACAATGTTTGAAAAATAACCCTTGCCTTTTATAATTGAGGAGGTGTACTGCAGTTCCATTATAAAGGAAGGCCTTAAAACTGATCAATCATATCCATTTTTCAAGCCAAACATATTACTGAGTATTGATCTGCATCTTGAGATTAGATGCATCTTGCAAAACTGTGTCATGTTAAGAAGGGTGAAACAGCACAGAGCAAAACATTGTTGTGACATTCAGACATTTAAAAATGAGACGGTGCACTTTTCTACACTGTTCATCTTTCTCCGCAACAGCTTTCAGTGCCAGGGGTGTGGATTCGCCTTGGCTGGTTAGCGCCAAGCTCCATAATTGACATAGGGTGTTGAAGCCCAGATACAAATTGATGTCTTTACTGTAGACAGCTAAGCAATAATAACTGAAAAAGTCAAACAATTGCTTATATTTTTTCACTACATGGAAGCTTATTTCATTATTTCACAAAAATATTTTCTGCTGCTGCTGAATTAATAATTTACATGTGTGCTTCAGTGACAGATCAATGTAAATACGTGGAAGTAGCAGGAGACAGTGGAATAGAACTAGTTACTTTGTGCTGACTGCTGGTGAGGTTCCCCTAAAAAGGACCTTCCTTCTACCATGCAGATGTGTAAGAAGTGCTCTCTAAGTGCCGTGACTGCATGACCCCACTTCTGCTGCTGCCACTCACAGAGCACCTTTTATGCCAGCTTCTCCACGTAGTGTAGAGGTGTCATTCCTAACTCATAGCACTATGGTCTGAATGAGTTTCACACATTCTCCCAGTGAATTTACACATTAATTGGTATTGGTTAAAGTCAGTGAATTTACTCAATCAAACATGTTGTCCAAAGTTTTTTTATTACCACATACTCAGCAAAAAAGACTCATTGTGCATTAAAAAAGTCAATAATTGGTTGGTGGTACTTCAATCTGCTCTATCGCACACTCCACCTTTTTCATTGTTTTATATTGTGCATGTGCTGAACACACCACAGATACTGCAGTGGGCAGGTGGCTTGGTTCAATCAACAATCTAGGCTTTTATTAAAACTGTAATGTAGTGTAATCAGTTCACTTCAGATTTATTGTTATTTGTAAAAAGAATATTTATTTTTACCCCAAGAAAAATAGTTCCAAGAATATGTGATAAAATAATTATTAAGAGTTTCTTGGATGCCTCCATAAACCTGGAAGGCACATGTTCCTATACTGAAATTTTTGCTGCTTTAAAGTGGACATATTAGGTGAATGGAAATGCATAAAACTTAACCAAAGGACAATTTTATGTGCCATAATTGCGAAGACATAACTTCAATTTTAAAAATGCTGAACTTCAAAGCCATTCAATGTGTTCTTGAATCTTGGGTGAGAATACATTTTCTGTCAAATAAGCTTTGCTCTTTCAATGGATATGCTGAACACTGCTTCTTATCTAACTGAAATGCAAAGCACTGAATCAGTTTTTCTTTAAATAAGAAATTAATGAAAAACCAGCTTTCCAACTGAAAGTCAAAAAGTAATTCTGAACATCCCCACTGTGAGTGAGGAGGTGGGGCTGCTACTCCATGTGGGAAGTGGTGTGTGTTTGTACAGTAGTGTGTGTATGACTGAACTTGCTTGTTAAAATGTTGCAATAATGTACTTGTAGACCTTGTGAGCCATGGTGAGTTTGGTATTGTTCAGTTATGTACATTTTTAAAGCAGAATATAATTGATAGTGAGAGCTACAGTCACAATAATAAAGGTAATTTTAGTTTAATACTGCAGGAATTACTTTTAGCAAATCAGAGTACCAAAAGAATCTAACAAAAAGCAATACCATTTGATAAGAATGAGTAATTTGTCTTAATTTGTAAAAAAAAACGTGCAAGGCAGAAACAATTAATTTTATTATGTAACTGAAATATTTGAAAACATTTCACAAACAATAAACCACAGAGTTAACATAGATGCATAGCCTCCAAGCACTGTGAGAGAAAATTAAATTGGAAATCTTGAATTGGGTGGGTGGGTGGGGGGGGATAAAAAAAAACTATAAGCAAATCAGTTCCTGTGCAAACTTTTTTCAAAAAAAACGTGGGACTGTGTTATATGAAACTGCTTCAAAGCTTCAGACAAGTACACAACACAGTTGCTGTGCAGACAGACTTTGATGAACACAATAACTGAGTAAAGTGGAAAACTGGAATACAAGTGTAGGGGTGAACTCCATATGGGAATCCAAAGATAATGTGGATGAAATAGTAGAATGTAAGATGGTAAATTAGGAAAAAAACAAGTAAACCTAGAAAACAGTCATTGAATTGGTATTTATAAGCAATTATAAACAATACTCTTAAATTTTAATGATAAATTGGAAAATTAAGTGCAAGATATCAAGTCCCCAATAACATATTTTAGCTTCTTAAGTTTGTGCATTTTTAGTAAATACAATGTAAATGAATGATATGAAATATAATAATATACTATGTTGATTGACAGACAAGTTTGCTTACCTTTCTAATGTCATCCAGACAGTTGATTTCTGGAGACAGACCACCATGTACACATAAGAACTGCTGATTTAATAGCGCAGCAAGTGGAAGACAGTCAAAGGCATCCATGCAGGCATCATATACACGCTCAGAATACTTGATTTTACCTGAAAAGAGAAAATAGAAAACCATATTGCTTTAGCTGATAGAGAACTATAAAAATAGGACTATTTTGTAGCATCTCTGAAAATACTGTATCTATGAACATGTCAAAGTACACATTCAATACTTTTGGAAAAAATATATTCTGCAATATTTTTGGGAACATTCCATGTTTAGAAGACAAAGACTTTAAACCAAAAATCAGAATTCTAACATTCCATTATATAATATTTTCATCCTAATTTCTGGCTTCAGTGCAGTATCTTGCAAAAGTATTTATACCCTAAACCGACTTCCTAATTTTACTAAAAAATAAATCCTACACTGAAAATTTGTTCTCTTTAACAAGCAGTTTCATTTTTCCCCCCAATAAAGCATGTTTACTTAACATAATCTGAAGGACATAGAAAATTCAACGAAATGAAAAAGCTATGACACCTCCATTTAATAGCTGTGACAACAACTAAACATTTTTATGTCAATTAAATAGTCTTGTACCACTTTTGTGAAATTTAATTTTTACTCATTCGTTCTTGCAAAACCACCACTTCAACTACTCATCATCATCTGTCTTTGTAACATGAAAATCTTTCTTCACAGCTTGCAACAACATTTTTACTGGGTTTGAAATATTGACTTTACCTTGGCATTTATAAAACAGGAAATCTCTCATTCTTAATATAATCAAAAATATATTTTCATAAGTATTTAGGATGACCATCATTGTCTGACAACCCATTTTCACTTCAACTTCAACTCACTAACACTGAGGGTAGATTTGAGTTTCTAGAATATTTGGTAAGATTCAGGATTTATAATTTAAGATCATTCCTAATGAGGGTCACAATGGCAACATGCAGAGCTAGAGACAGCAAGCCATACTGTCCTCAGCACCTACTTTAAAACCTTTCAAGGGAATCGCCAGACACTTCGAAGTCAATCAAGAGAAATAACTCTACTAGTAAGTTGTGGGTTTATTTTTGCAAAATTGTATATTTTATTTGTTGTGGCCAAAAAGATCAGTTTTATTTTACCTTAAAACTGTACATCACACACATCTTTCAGGATGAAATTTATCCAAAATATATCCAGAGCTGGACCCTAACTGTGAATGATATCATAAAGAACATGCCATGTTAGGTTATGTATTTTGGGATTAGATCATTTTGGAAGTAGATATTTCTGAGATAGTACTGCATTAACAATTATTCCAAATCATTCAGAGAGGATGTTTAGAGCAATGTACTGTGAATCACACACAATGTAATTTCTTACACTACATTGCTTGCAAGTAAATTTAAACAAGTTGCTTAATTAGAAAAATCCTAAGTCATCTCTATAGCTCAATGTGAAAGTGATATTTTACTCTTATCTATATTACACTGTTTTACATTGTTGCAACTAACAATAATTCCTTAATTTTTCCAAAATAACACTTTTGGGCTTCTGCTTGGTTTTCATTTAGATGTTTTGATTTGTGTAGAACACTATCTTATAATTTATAGAGTCATTGTTATAATGGGCATTTTGGTTACACTGCTATCCAAACTGGCTTTACATTTTGATTATGATTTGCTTCATTTTAATATTAATATTAATATTAATATATTAGTGTTAGAAGCAATTAATCACAATTTCATACATTTGCTCAATTAATTAGTTCATCTTTTTTAATCGAATCCCAGCCCTATAAAAAAAAAAAAACAAACAATGTATGAAGGCTGAAAATTCAAAATTACCTCATTGAAACTAAGCTTCTCCTGGTGAGAAAGTCCTAAACTAAAGAGCAAGATAAAACTACATCAATCACAATGTCAAAAGCATCAATATTTCCCACTTCAAAAGTAAATGGCAGATTTTGATGTATTATTAGAGGTATCTAAAATGAAAGCTTTTGCTTTTTATTTTTGAAAAGTGAAAAAGAAAACCTGCCTTGGCTAACTAAACAAACTTTTGACTAGCTTTTTTTTGGGGCAAAATTGTAACAGGAGCAATAATGGTGCTATGAAGCAAAAAAGATACTTAGCAACAATAAATGAATGACACATAAAATAGCAAATTACATATATTCATCATTACTTCCCTGGGATGAAAAAACCCAGCAATTAATTTTTTAATGACATTTTGCCCACAGAGGATTCTTGAAGATGAAATTTCAGTTTTTAATATAATGAGTATCAATTTAATCTTTTTGTGCAAAAACATTCTATTTTTATTACAGAACACAGTAAGCATTATCATCAATAGCTAAAATTATTAATTCTTAATTTTTTTGTATAACCCCTATGCATTTATCTGTTTCTAACAGATGGATCTGTCGGTGTTTGTTAAAAAAGAAAAAAAAAAATCAATTTTACAAACTGTAAATTTGCTGCCCATTTTAGACACCAATGAGAAAAATATTAACTTCAAACATATTTTCCAATTTACTAAAAAGGGTATATATTGACATAGTTTGCTCAGCTGGCATTTCCCTGTTAATATTTGATATGTTACATAAATTTGTGTAAAACTGCAGCAAATATTACATTACAGAAACTACAGTATATGTGCAAGTGCTATTGCAGTGTTATTCACTGAGATAAATGAATCCATGTTATGTCTATAAAAACACATTTTTCCTATTCAAAATGGAATGGATCTGTTTATATTTACTTGTGATTTCAAAAGAAATCTTTTGTATCAGTGTGGTTCAAACCAATGTTATAATCAACACAAAATCAAAATTAACAATAAACCTGACAAAAGAAAGATGACAAAAAAAATGGTAGTCTTCTAAAAGTTGATTTAAACAATGCATCTATAAACCCCCCAAAAAATTTACAGTATTAAAAAAATTATTCATCTTATGTACTTGTTATCACGAAGCACACATACACATAGAGCAGAAATGTTCCTATAATGCAAAATATTAAAACTTCTGTTATACCAAATCTGTATCCAAACTACAATAAAAAGATCTCAAAATATGAAACCTGTTAACTAAAGTAACAGAACAAGCTTTTTGAGGTTTGTGTGTAGTAATAATAATAATAATAATATAATAATAATAAAAAACAGCAAATAGAAAATTGTCTTGGGTTGAAGAAACATGCTTTCACGTTTTTAGGCTATTTACAGTTTTTACAGTTGTCTTGAATATAGCATTCAGCTCTTCCTTCAGGAACTAGGTATCACACAGTTTACAAATTTAGAATGGAGTGCTGCAATCTGGCAGTTCATTGTGTGTGCATTCACCAAGTTTATTGGAGATGCCATTGCTGGTACAATCTCCTTGAAGTTTATTGCAAAACAGAATCTCAATATACAGCATATTTCCCTATCACGGCTATATTTCACAAAGAAAAGTAGCTAAACAGGCCCACTTATATCAGTTGATTCATCTAACTGGAGAACAATTTTTTCACTCTGCAGGATATGTCTGCTGCCATGTTATCAAAGTATCATGAAACTGTAACACTAGAAAACTGAATATTTTCATGCTGGAGGTAAATTTATTGCAGTGCACAGCTTTAATCATTAAAATAGCAGAGACATGACTCTTAGCACTATCTCATTTATCTACTTTAGATGCATTCTTATTAAAAAAACATTTAAATATAACTAACATGTGTTATCAGGCTTTAGTCACCCTTAGTTTTATGCTTTTGCTCGGTCTTATTTGACTCGTTAGATATATCTATTTTCCTTAGGCTTTCGTATATATCGTACTATTTTTACTATGCTATTAGAAGGTTTGGGCATTTCTATAGACTGTATCTTATTATTGTTTGTTTTGGAGCTATCCCAGAGGTACTGTACAGTACATCCTTCCTGAGAGATTTTTATATTCTAGATTTGTTTGTTAAGCTGCCAGCCCAACACCAAATGTGGCTGAAGCAGAAAAACTCTAATACTGTACCTTCAATACTGAAAAGACTTGATTATGCACTATACAATTAGAATATAGAAAAAGTTACAGGTTAATCTTTAACAGTTTACTGAATAAATATCAACCAAGTGATATTATAGAAATTATTTATTTTCTGCTGTATATTATACTAGTAACAGAATGATTAAGAACATAGAAAATTAAAAAATAACTGTATAAATTAATGTATAGTTCCCCAAAAAATATAAAATGTGTATAATAAACCCTTATATGAAACAGACCTGAGGATCTCCCTCTTTAGTTCCTTAGATGCACTGTATTGCATATTGTTATTCCAGACTCCTCTATTAAATTAATTAGACATATATGCAAGTGTTTCCAATTTTTTTTATTTCAAAATTTACCCTTTCTAATATTTTAAACAAACCTGCAATCTTAAAACTTAAATCTTGTTATTAAAAATGTGAAAGATATTTCAGAATGCAAGATATAACAGTGGATGACCAAAAATATTTATTCTTCAAAAATCCTTCAGTGGATGATATTTTTGCAAATTTCCATAAAATACAGAAATTTTTACACTAATGCATGAAGAATTAAGACTCTCCACATTATAACATATATTTAAGAAAGTGTCTTAATGCAAAATATTTGAAAAAGTAATTCATTCATTTGTATCAAGCGAAGATAGAAAGAAATCTAAAGTTCATGACTTTGGCATATGGGAGAAAAGATAAGTACCTTAAGAACATTCTGTATGTACCCAACAAACAGATACAGGCATACATGTGTAAACAAGAAAAAAAAAATTGACAGCTTTAATTTACATACTTACACTCTTGTTTAAAGGTAAAATACTCTGTGAGATGTCTGCATTCATGGTTGCCACGAAGGAGAAACAGCGTTGTTGGATGATTGATTTTCAGGACCCAGAGAAATAACACACACTGAAGTAGAAGAGACAGTGAGAGAGAAAATGATTGAATTACCTCTTAGCCTTTCTGTGACACAGACTAAAAAATTAGAAAATCCTAGAATGATAAATTATCTGTAAAATACAAAGCAACAAAGCTAAGAAACAAAATTAAAACTACTCCATATATAATGAAAGCTAAATTTGAACATTATCAGAATGAACAATAAAAACCTTAAAATGTGGCAATTCTGGAACTACCTAGCAAATAACTAAAATGAAAAGATTTTCATCTTCTGTAGTTACCAAGTAAAGTTAACTGAAAGAGAGAAATTAGTAGTGCAGAAAGTACCACCTTCTCTAAAAAAGAAAAAAAAATTCTTAACAGAGAGGAAAAGTAAACCACTGCAACAACCTACAGATCTGTATTTAAAATCAAATTCAACAGATACAAAAGATAATATTTTCAAAAATTCAAGTTAAAGAAGTGATAATAAAATAAAGAGTATCAGGAAATCAATCCATGTAACTGCTATGAAATTGTCATGACCCAGGTCCTTTGATAAAACTGTTTCAAATGTCCGCTTCCTTTCCAGTTCTTTCAGGAAAGTGACTGTAAATGTACAGAAAATTTGTTTTCTTTCAATTTTTGATGTATGAAAACTTTGCATACCAATCTAGACGCAAGTCTTGCCCAATTTGCAAAGATTCAACTAAAGATGAATGATTAAGTTATAGTGCCTTCAGAAAGTATTCATAACCCTTCACTTTGTTCACATTTTATTATATTGCAGCTTTATGCTAAAATTTTAAATGAACTTTTTCCCTCTTTAAATAATGCTAAACTCCTAAGAATGACAAAGTGAAAATATAATTTTAGTAATTTTTCCAAGTTTATTAAAAATAAAAAAAATGGAAATATCACACTGACACAAGTATTCAGACCCTTTGCTATTGCACTTGAAAAGTGGCTTCTTATTTTATTGATCATCGTTGAGATGTTTCTACATCTTGTTTGGAGTCCACCTGTAGTAAATTCAATTGATTGCACATGATTAGGAAAGCCACATACCTTTCTACATAAAGTCTCACAGAAGACAATGTGTATAAGAGCAAAAAACTAGCCATAAGGTTGAAGGAATTGTCTGCAAAGCTTAAAGACAATATTATGCTGAAGCAAAGACCCAGGGAATTTTACAAAAACAAAATGTCTGAAGCATTGAAGGATGCCACAAGCATAGTAGCCGCCATAATTCTTAAAATAATCAGTATGGAAAAACGTACTATTCGTTAGTATAAACAGTGGTATAAACAACAAAAAGAAGTTGATTGAGTGACAGAGTGTTGTTGAAACTCGAAAGCTCAAGTTCACAAAGTTGCACAGTGCCCGAAATAAAAAAGAAATCACATATCAAAGTCGCCATGAAAAGGCGAGTCGTAGCCCACTGTCTGAGAGTCATATGAAAGCTTATTAGGGTACAGACAAAAAAAATAGACACACAGTGGGAAAAAAGCACGAAATGTCAACTTTAATCTCAAAATTTCCACTTTAATCTCGTAGTTTATTTTGCCATTAAAGTAGAACATCATAAACTTCATCTTAAAATCGTTTAATTTACTAGTTTCTCAAATCCCTTTGTAACTAAAGTAGCATGTTAAATGCTTTGTTCTGTATTTCATTTCCTATGTGCTCTGTGTGTGTGTGAATCACTACCTGCTTCTTAAACGGGCTTTCTCTTTCTCCGACAGGACACATAATCCATTACATTCGTGATATTACAGCTCTCTGAATAATTAAAATACTGAGATGTATACATGATATCTTTTTCATGATGATAGGAATGAAAGCATATTATTAAACATGGGAGGTAATTGTACTTATAAGTACAAACAGTTCTACAAGGAGCACTTGATGGACTGATTGAGTGTGTTTATAGTTCTGGGGATGAAACTTTTTCTAAACCGCAAAGTCCGTACAGGGAAGTCTCTGAAGCGTTTTGCCGTGGCTGAGGCAGCGTGTGCTTCATGCTGTATACCGATAATTCTCTTTCCAATCAGCTGCTGCTATGATTCCCCACTCAGATACAGTGATATAAATACTCCGAGTGGTGCAGTGAGAGTAATATGGAAAAAGATGATCTGCTGTGGCAACCCTTAACGGGAGCAGCTGAAAGAAGAAGATGATGCAGTGAGAGTGAGTAACACTAAAGCAGTTATGGTATTTGGAATACTATGGCTATTCCCTGGACCATTATACTGCTGCAGGTTAATTACAATCAGATGCATTACACTAATAAATAATATGCAGTTAGTTTCAGTGTATTTATAAAGCCGCGTCAGGAATGTGGATCTAAGAAAGAAAGGGTGACCACACAGGAACAGTAGCACTGCTTTGACGCTGGGTGCCGCCAGTCTGCAAAACCGAGCGGAGAAATTGCGTACGCCAGGGTATGAGGTACCGTGGAAATGTGCGTGGCTTTACGCCAAGTTTAGGTTTTATACATCACGATTTGAGCGTGGAAACGTTCATACGTAACATTTCTGTGCGTATGCACCGTTTATACATGAGGCCCCAGGGCGTTCTTTCTTCTTATTGATATTCCAGTTGACTTAGGTAATCCTAAAGGTTTTACCTATGTCTCTAATGGTTTTACTCTTGTTTTTCAGCCTCATGATGGTTCTTTGACTTTCGTTGGCACAGCTCTAATTCTCATGTTGAACAATGGCAACTACAGATTCCAAAGGAAGTCTGTAGGTAGAAGAAAGCACAAATAAAGCAAAGAAAAACACCTCAGTGACTGTCAGTCAGTTATATAACCAACAGCAGCCTCTTATGGAACTCACTATTTGCATTGTTGTCTGCAGTTTGATTGAAATTATGTGCAGCATATAAATAAAATATTGCCTTCTCAAAATTACATTCGCCAGTAAAGTGTGAATAAATATCTAGGTTTGCAAAGTGTTACCGATTTTGGAGCAAAAACATATTTTATAAAGGAAGACTGATACTGCATTTTTGAAGACAATATCATTATATGTGGAAAGTACGAAGATAATTTGACTAATAACTAAGCAGTTCTGATATTATGCAAACGTTATAGTAGATAAATTATATTATACACCTCAAATTATTAAAACATACATTATATATTTCAGGATTTAAGAATGAAGTGGATGTAAAACACTACTGAAATACAGTAATGGAATGCATTTTAAACCAACAATAAAATAATTTAAACAAATTATGTCAAATTAAATAATGCAAAAAAAAAATAAAAATAAAAAAATAAAAAAAACCTGTCCTGTGGTCAAAGGCACAGAGTTAAGTTGGGGAGGCTTTAGGCTTTACTGCTCAGCTGGGGTCTGAGAGAGTGATGAAATGTCATTCTATTCATACTGATCTTTCACGCAGTTGGGAGGTGTCTTTGATATTTATTAACAGGGAACAGTCCAAATATCACATATCAAAAAGAATTCATTACAAAACAGGTCCTCTCAAGAAAATCTGCCTATGTTGAAAAAGTATCTCAAGTGGTCAAACATTCATGCTACAGTCAAGTTTCTCCAACTGTGTTTATTTAAAACAGTTAAGATTTTACAGAACTGTTTTTTGGTTTATTATATTCCAAATTCATACATGGTGGTTTTTAACAAGTAAAACATATTAAACTTGTAGTTTCCTTATTTAAAATGCATAAAATATATTTAATGTGGCTTTTCCCTGAAAACCACAAACTGTTTAGAAAAGATAAAGAATGACAGCAGCATTATTTCATTGGAAAAGTGAAATTTAATATAGGAGCACTGAAAAATTCTATTTAATATAACATTTTAGAAACACAGATCGGGTCACCAATGTCAAAATTTTGTTCATTTTGTTATTAACCAAAAAACATATGTGAAAGATGTCACAATGCAAAGTATCAAATAAAAAAGCACCACAAATAGATTCCAATCCATCATCCACCCCTTCTAATTTCCCCTCCCAGTCCCTGGCTAAATGAGACCTTGTAACTATAAGGCTTAATGTACCAGTACCAATCAGCAGTCTTTAAATCTCACTCATGTGCTACTGCCGAAGCCATTCATGAAATTACTACTAGTGTCAAGATCATCCCACCACATCTCTCTCTAGAGGTTCCAGGTAATCCCTTCAAGCCATAATTTCTACTAAAAGAGACAAGCACCAAGGTACATAAGTTTTGTAATATCTACATGGTGAGACTGAAAAGTCTGCAATGTGCACTTTAATCATGTCTAAACTGTTTGATTTCTAACTTTAAACTGCTATTTCTCTAAGATTATAAAAAACAATTCTAGTAATCCCCGAGTCTTATTCTCGACGATCGATCGTCTGCTAAACCCAGGTAACTCAAAGGAATGCCTCCAAAGTACTTCCAGTAAAACCTGTGAGGCTATTGCTGTATTTTTCAATCAAAAAATTAATGATATTAGAAATAACATAGTATATCTCCCCAACACTAAGGATCCTCCTAAACCCCAGTACTCTGTTACAAACAAATTAAATTCTTTCACCAGGATAGATTTACCTGATTTACATAAAATAATTTCTCAACTGAAACCCTCCACCTGCGTCCTTGACCCAGTACCAACAAGTTTTTTTCAAAGAAGTATCGGGCGTGCTAATTGATAATATTCTTGACATAGTAAATTCGTCATTAGATACGGGGGTCTTCCCAGACTGTCAAGACTGCTGTAGTTAAACCCCTACTTAAGAAAAATAATCTTGACCCCTCTGTTCTTAAAAATTTTAAACTCATCTCTAACCTGCCTTTCTTAAGTAAAATTCTAGAGAAGGCAGTCATTATGCAGTTAAATGACCACCTCAATAAACATGCTATTCTTGAAAAGTTTCAGTTGGGTTTTAGAACAAATCACGGTACAGAAACTGAACTTGTTAAAGTAGTAAATGACTTGCGGGTAAATGCAGACAGAGGCCATTTATCTGTTCTCATCCTCTTAGATCTAAGTGCTGCATTTGACACCATTGATCACAATATTCTTAGAAATCGCCTTAGTCAATGGGTGGGCCTCTCTGGCAGTGTCTTAAATTGGTTTGAATCCTACCTGGTAGGGAGAAACTTCTTTGTTAGTTGTGGTAATTACAACTCAAAGACACATGATATCCTATATGGTGTTCCACAAGGCTCTATTCTGGGTCCGCTGCTTTTCTCAATCTACATGCTTCTGTTAGGTCAGATTATCTCAGGGCACAACGTGAGCTACCACAGCTATGCTGATGACACACAGCTGTATTTATCAATACAACCTGATGACCCCAATTCTCTTGACTTACTAACACAATGTCTTACTTGTATTTCTGAATGGATGAATAGTAATTTTCTAAAGCTAAATAAAGAGAAAACTGAAATTTTAGTGATTGGTAATAATGGATACAATGAGGCTATTAGAAACAAACTGGATGCATTAGGATTAAAAGTCAAGACGGAGGTAAAAAGCTTAGGGGTAACTGTTGACTGTAATCTGAATTTTAAATCGCATATTCATCAGACCACTAGGACAGCATTTTTTCACTTATGAAACATAGCAAAAGTTAGACCTCTTATATCATTGAAAGATGCTAAGAAATTAGTTCACGCGTTTTTTTTTCAGTCGACTAGATTACTGTAACGCACTCCTCTCAGGACTACCCAAAAAAGACATAAACCGTTTGCAACTAGTGCAGAATGCAGCTGCTAGAATCCTAACTAGGAAAAGAAAATCTGAGCACATTTCTCCAGTTTTGAAGTCACTACACTGGTTACCTGTGTCATTCAGGATTGACTTTAAAATTCTGCTTATGGTTTATAAAGCCTTAAATAATCGTGTCCCATCTTATATATCGGAATGTCTAACATCTTATATTCCAAATCGTAACCTTAGATCCTCAAATGAGTGTCTCCTTACAATTCCAAGAGCAAAACTTAAAAGAAGTGGTGAGGCGGCCTTCTGCTGTTATGCACCTAAAACCTGGAATAGCCTGCCAATAGGAAATAGCCAGGCTAATACAGTGGAGCATTTTTAAAAAACTGCTAAAAACACATTATTTTAACATGGCTTTCTCATAACTTTACTTTGATTTAATCCTGATACTCTGTATATCCAATTCATTATAATAACTATTCATGATGGCTCTAAAATCCGTACTAACCCCTACTCTCTCTTCTGTTTCCGGTTTCTTTGTGGTGGTGGTGGCGCAACTCAAAGCACCGCGATGTTCCAACATTAATGGATTAAAAGCCAGAAGTCTGCTTGACCATCATCATCAAGTCCTTCCGTGAGAACCTCAAATACAAAGAGGACTATTTCATTTATGCTAGGTAGAATGCCCAGAGGGGACTGAGCGGTCTCGTGGCCTGGAACCCTTGCAGATTTTATTTTTTTCTCCAGCCGTCTGGAGTTTTTTTTTGTTTTTTCTGTCCTCCCTGGCCATCGGACCTTACTGTTATTCTATGTTAACTAATGTTGTCTTATTTTAATTTCTTACTTTGTCTTTTATTTTTCTTTTCTTCATTATGTAAAGCACTTTGAGCTACTTTTCTGTATGAAAATGTGCTATATAAATAAATGTTGTTGTTGTTAAACTGTAGAGGAAAGGGGTAAATCAAGGAAAAATGAGACTTTGTCCCAAACATTATGGAGGGCATTATAATAGTGTAAAAGATTAAAAGAAATAAAACTGTACATATGGCCTATGCAAAAGGATATTACAAAAGACTTGAGGCTATAATTGCTGCAAATGGGGCAGGAACCAATATTTTCAGTTTTGAATTTCCAAGTACTTTTCATTTATAATGAAAGTGATTATGATCAACCAAAATGTAAGCATCCTTACAAGTGTTTAAGATTTTAAAAAACACATTGTGGGGAGCATGTGTGTGTATGTGCATTAAGAGGATGCCCTAATAACTACCTTTCATAACCATATATTGGTAAATACTAAGAAAGCAAAGAGTAGACAAAAAAAGTCTTTATTAAACAAAGATAACCAAAAAGAGGGATACATACCGGTTGAAAAGATACATATTAGCTCTAAGTATAGAAATAGTGTTACAGTAATCCCTCGCTACTTCGCGGTTCACTTTTCACGGATTCATGACTTCGCGGATTTTATATGTAAGCATATATAAATACATAACGCGGATTTTTCACTGCTTCGCGGGTTTCTGCGGACAATGGGTCTTTTTACTTGCTTCCTCAGTTGGTTTGCCCAGTTGATTTCATACAAGAGATGCTATTGGCGGATGGCTGAGAAGCTACCCAATCAGAGCACGCAGTTAAGTTCCTGTGTGCTGCTGATTGGCTCAGCGACGGAGTGTTGCATTAACCAGGAAGTCTCATCTCACTCATTCATCATTAACGTGCTAATGCTTCAGGGGCCGTGTCCAAGCACTAACAGAAGATGCAAATGATTGCAGAAAAGGTAAAAGTTTTGGATATGTTGAAGGAAGGGAACAGCTACACCGTTGCAGGACATCAATTCTTTTTATTTAAAAAGGAGGAAAAGCATATAAGATCTACGGCCGCAGTGTCCTTTAACCAGGGTGCAAAATGAGTTGCAAGTGGACGTGATAAGGCAGTAGTCTGGATGGAATCTGCTTTAGGAATCTTTGCAACAAGGTCGACGACGTCATGACCACCTACAAGCTGCTACGTGTACTTCGCTATACAGTAAGTGTAAACTTATCTACCGATTTCATATTGCTTAGCAGTTGTCCATGTTTTTAATAGAGTAAATGGTGGGTTGTAAGCAATACAGGGAGGGTTTAAAAACCTCCAAATACACGTTAAATAATTAAATAAATATAGTGTCCCTACTTCGCGGAAATTCAGTTATCGCGGTCGGCCTTGGAACCTATCTCCCGCGATAAGTGAGGGATTACTGTATACATTTACTCTGATTCCCACTAACATTACATTCTGGGTAAAGATCCAAAGAAATTCACTGTGACAAATATAGAAAAATAGAGGATACCAGAATGGGCAAATATTTTTTCCACAGCCATGTATGCTGAATGGAATCCATGAAGTTTTGCCACCTTTAGTGTTTCCTCGATGGTTTCATTCTCTTTTACTGAGAGAGCTAGGCATATTTGCCTCCTGTTGGGTTGCTTTGCCACTAGCATTCTGGGGGAGAATTACTTCCTTCTGACCATGCTGTAACTCCCTATTTCATGCTGGTGATCCCACTGAAAGTCACACTGTACACAAAATGACTACTTCCTGCAATTGCAAACATGTTTCTCTCTTTCTGTCTTTCATCTTCTTGATGTCAGACTTCTGTCTGTATGTGGCAGCATGTAAAAAGATAACCATAATGGTCTGACTACTAAGACCTGAGTAACACCAGTTTCTAACTTCAGAACTTAATGATGGAACACTAACACCAATTTTCTGTACATACTGAAATCATTTTTATAATTACAGTGCAACTGTCAATTCTAAAGTATAGTATAGTAACTAAAAAGCATCAAAGCCGGTATTTAAATATGACAACATTATAACTGTACTGTGAAGTACTGACAACTAAAGTTAATACATTTTCTGCACTGTAACCAGTAAGAACAGCACATGGAAACTTCAAGTAAATTGTAATGAGTGAAGTAGAACTGAAGCTGTGTGGCAGCAAAGTGGAAGCTACTTTTTCCAAGTACTTCATGCAAAAATGTGAATTTGAAATAGATCTACAACTGAGTATATTAGTAGCTCTGATCTTTTTCTTTCAATAATGGTCTGAAAAATGACACTTTCAGTAAATTAGGAATTGTGTCAGTCAAAAGCAATATATTTATAATATTAAGAATGGGTTGCTGCAGCAAGTTATTGTGCTCTTCAGTTGTTTCTTGGAATTGGCAGGTTAAGTTAAGCTTTTCTGTTTTGTTAAAAAGTTAACATTTTTAAGACAGTGTCCACAAGAAGAGATATGGTTTGATAGCACAATATCAAGTTTGTAAGATGACTGTGTAAATGTAAGATCTTGCAAATTTTATCATCGAAGAAGTTAATAAAATCTGTGCTGCTGATGTCCAAAGGGATTTTTTCATAGAGATTCAAATTTCCCATTTCTTAAATTAGCAATTCTTCTAAAAAGTACACAAGGGTTATTTCTGTTTCATCTATTAGCCTGGAATATTATTTAGAGCAGGCCAGAAAAATATCTTCTTTATACTAATTCACAATGACCGTCTCTGCAGTTCAAATGACCTATAACTTTAGCACTGTTCAACTATGCCCTAGGTTTAGGAATATTAGTTCAAGGGCCCACTTGCTCTTATCGAACAAGGTCAGTTTCTTTGTGCTCTAATTATTTTTGTTTGTGTCACTGTATGGAATAACTAAGCTACGCGCAATGCATTAGTTAGGATATACACATCTTAAGGTGATGAAATATATCATACTTGGATACACAGTTTGTACTAACAACCCATAGAATCTTGTTGAGCAGTATCACAGGTAGCAGATACTTTTCACAGTATATATGTACTTACAGTGCATCTGGAAAGTATTCACAGCACATCACTTTTTCCACATTTTGTTATGTTACAGCCTTATTCCAAAATGGATTAAATTCATATTTTTCGTCAGAATTCTACACACAACACCCCATAATGACAATGTGAAAAAAAGTTTACCTGAGGTTTTTGCAAATTTAGTAAAAATAAAAAACTGAGAAATCACATGTACATACTGTAAGTATTCAGAGCCTTTGCTCAATACTTTGTCGATGCACCTTTGGCAGCAATTACAGCCTCAAGTCTTTTTGAATATGATGCCACAAGCTTGGCACACCTATCCTTGGCCAGTTTCGCCCATTCCTCTTTGCAGCACCTCTCAAGCTCCATCAGGTTGGATGGGAAGCGTCGGTGCACAGCCATTTTAAGATCTCTCCAGAGATGTTCAATCGGATTCAAGTCTGGGCTCTGGCTGGGCCACTCAAGGACATTCACAGAGTTGTCCTGAAGCTACTCCTTTGATATCTTGGATGAGTGCATAGGGTCGTTGTCCTGCTGAAAGATGAACTGTCGCCCCAGTTTGAGGTCAAGAGCGCTCTGGAGCAGGTTTTCATCCAGGATGTCTCTGTACATTGCTGCAGTCATCTTTCCCTTTATCCTGACTAGTCCCCCAGTCCCTGCCGCTGAAAAACATCCCCACAGTATGATGCTGCCACCACCATGCTTCACTGTAGGGATGGTAATGGCCTGGTGATGAGCGGTGCCTGGTTTCCTCCAAACGTGACGCCTGGCATTCACACCAAAGTGTTCAACCTTTGTCTCATCAGACCAGAGAATTTTGTTTCTCATGGTCTGAGAGTCCTTCAGGTGCCTTTTGGCAAACTCCAGGCGGGCTGCCATGTGCCTTTTACTAAGGCGTGGCTTCCGTCTGGCCACTATACCATACAGGCCTGATTGGTAGATTGCTGCAGAGATGGTTGTCCTTCTGGAAGGTTCTCCTCTCTGCACAGAGGACCTCTGGAGCTCTGACAGAGTGACCATCGGGTTCTTGATCACCTCCCTGAGTAAAGCCCTTCTCCCCTGATCGCTCAGTTTAGATGGCCGGCCAGCTCTAGGAAGAGCCCTGGTGGTTTCGAACTTCTTCCACTTACGGATGATGGAGGCCACTGTGCTCATTGGGACCTTCAAAACAGCAGAAATGTTTCTGTAACCTTCCCCAGATTTGTGCCTCGAGACAATCCTGTCTCGGAGGTCTACAGACAATTCCTTTGACTTCATGCTTGGTTTGTGCTCTGACATGAACTGTCAATTGTGGGACCTTAGGTTTGTGCCTTTCCAAATCATGTCCAATCAACTGAATTTACCACAGGTGGACTCCAATTAAACTGCAGAAACATCTCAAGGATGATCAGGGGAAACAGGATGCACCTGAGCTCAATTTTGAGCTTCATGGCAAAGGCTGAATACTTATGTACATGTGCTTTCTCAATTTTTTTATTTTTAATAAATTTGCAAAAATCTCAAGTAAACTTTTTTCATGTTGTCATTATGGGGTGTTGTGTGTAGAATTCTGAGGAAAAAATGAATTTAATCCATTTTGGAATAAGGCTGTAACATAACAAAATGTGGAAAAAATGATGCGCTGTGAATACTTTCCGGATGCACTGTAGATGCTATGTGTGCTATGAGAGAAATGGCTATTTCATCAAGCGGTTTGAGGTAATTTGCATTAAGTGAATTTGCCACCCTGCCACAAAACAGAACTGAACCTTTAGTTTGTTAACAGCAGAAAAAAGAAGCATGTTATTTCAAGTATAAAGAAGTGCTTCCAGCCAATGTTAACACTGTCAGTATTACAGTATCACAGTGTCAGCAATCCCTGTCACTTTCTGCTATACACTGCCAAAATAATAACACTAACAGCTACATGAGGCTCCTGTTTATAGTTTATCTCTAAAAGCCTCTGGCTTGTGAAGGGACACACCTTCTCTTGCCATTCAAACATCTACACTCCTCTGGTCTATGAAATACATGCACACAGCTACCTTTCTGACCAGCCTATGAGAAGATGGTTGTCAGTTGCTACAGTATGTTCTCACAAACTATAACCATTCACATACTTGGATGTAAATGTTTAGATTAAGCTGGCTTGCATACTTTTTACATATCATGTAAAAATTCACAATATGTTTACACAACCATCAAAAAAAAAAACAAAAAAAAAAAAAAAAAAAAAGCAGGCATGATAACTCCATGAAATTTGAACATATCGGCACCAAAATGCATGTGAAACATTCATTTAGTTATTAAAGATCAGTTTGAGATATCAAGACACTTCAACTTATGCATAAAAACTGAGCACCAGAGCTTCCAAATACATTATGTGATACGTTAACTTCTCTATTTGTTGGTTGTGTCCCCTTGAAATCTGCATGTTCAGATCATGCATCCTACTTCCTGTGCAGACTCATCATATCCCTGTATGTAGACCGATGTCATTCTTTGCCAATTAAAAGACTACAGCAAAGGCTTCCTGCCAATAAGAGGCTAGGTTATCAACATTCAACTGCGAACCAGAGGATTATCTGTAATCCAGTAAAGCCAATCTGACTACTGGACATTATATGTGGCAGTTTCAAGATGTATAAACTGTCAGTGGTGTAGAAAACATGCATAACTTTTTGTGACCTTGTAATTTATAGGAACCATGGCACTTTTCAACAGCACTAGAGATAAAAAAAATGGTGATTCAGAGCAAAGAGTTTCCTCTATATCTCAGTTTTTTTTCATCTGAGAAGGAGTGTGCTTTGCATTGCAAGGGGATCGCAATTTAGATATTATTAGTAACTGCCTATCTAACTTTTACTTGGAATAAGAGCGCATCAATTGTTTTTCATTTACAATGAAATTCAGTTTTATCTTATTATACTGCTGTTTGCTTTGCCTTTAAAGCTGATACACATCAGGTATCCTTTTCATGCACAAAAAGCAATGCTTTCATGCTTTAACTAAGCAATGTTTTTATTTATAAGAGAAAGCCATGTCATCTTTTAATTACATGTTACAACAAGTTGGCTCAGAATTGTCCAGAAACACTGCAGAGTTTTGCGTAGGTTTTATGCTGTGTGTTTTATTTTTCAGTTAGTTTGTTACTAGGGGGCTTCGCCCCCAGCTCGCTTCGCTCGCCAACCCCCGTGTTTGGTTAATCTGATATACAATGTACATTTTTTTTTCTTTGGAATTGTTTCAATTTCATTATTTGCACTTTTACTTTAAAGCTTCATTAAAAACAATTTTGTTTGGAGACACATTGTGACAATGCCCGTAAGTGAATATTGTTTCTGTTTCTCTAATAAATACTCTGATTTATAATAAATGCTATTCTGACGGTAAACTGTAAACATTTTAATACGAATGGCATATCACAATCTCCTCTGGTGTGTAATGTTATTTGTGGAATATATACATAACCTTTCTTTTTTGCCTGTTAAAATTTGCATCGCTTCTCCGTGATCATCAATATACACCTGACCAAATTGTGTATTCATTGAGATTTAACTTGTTGTTGCTTTAACTGTTCCGGGACCACAGATTCTCAAGTTGTATGGTCCATTATTGTGTAAATCGCCGTTTTGTGCATTGAATGATGCAAATGCGAAAAGACTTTGTTGTTTACTCTTTGCCTTTTATTTCTGACCCTGATTTGTCCTGCTAGTTTTTTCAATTACACCTGGCTCTGATGATTAATCACCTTTTGTTTGCGGTAATGCAATCTTTTCTATCTTTTCTTTGATACTGTAGCGAATGACATGATAAAGTGTCACAAAAGTCTTACTTGAACAATCGCAGACTTCCTAACCCCAAACACAACTTTCTAGCACCCTCTCCAACGCCCCCCCATACCGCATTAATCAATACCCCGCTATCAGTCTTCCGTGCTGTACTCCGCCCTCCCTCCATCGGACCTAACAGTCACTTAAAACCAAACAGCTCTCAACCTGGCTGGGACGCTACAATACTTTTGGATTTTACTGCTTTCATATTCTGTACCTTTCTCTGCATGTGTATCGCGCCATCATTTGTTGGAGACTTTGGAATTCCACTGCTTTCATAATCTCTTATCTGCTTTTTTCACGTTTCACTCTGGGGCAGGGGGCTGGATCCTCTTTTTTGTGTGTCTGTGTCGTCATCTATGGGCGCATTGCCTCATTTCTTATTTACGTTAGTTGAGCTCCTTTGTTTTTGAGCTGTGATGCGTTGTAGGCGCTTATTTATGTCAGTTGAGCTCCTTTGCTTTTGAGCCGTGGTGGGTTTGACCATGCTGTGGTTTGTGGACGTCTCGGGACTCCGTACTTTGTGAGATTTGACTGTGGGGCGGGACGCCGAGGCCTCTTGCGTTTGTAAGTACTCATATTATTGTATTACTGTAATGTGATGATTCACATATGCTGTGGAGTCTGGATCTCTGGGGGGTGTGCCTGCGGTGTGTTAAACGCCTCCACTTGGTATTCGCTGAAATTTTTATATTTTCCCCCGTGCTTTTCCCATTGTCTTTTCTCAGAAGGCTATTTATATCGATTTGCATATTCAAAGAGGCATAATTCTGGGAGGAGTTGGGGCGGGACAGAAGGCGCACGCACGTGCGTTACTTCTTCACGCTGATCGGGATATATGTAGTGGAAGAACATGAAAGTTTGCGTACGTACAGATTCCTGCATCTGGATTTTTCTGTGTGTACGCACATTCCCGCTTTTGTGCTTACGCCATGTTATAGTGCGAGTTCTACGCACGGCGTTATACATGAGGCCCCAGGTGTTTAGTCTAACATACCCAGCATTCACTGCAACTAGTCTGTGACTTGCCCCGACAAAATCAAACAGGTTTGGTTTTGTCTTTTGGGGTGGGCTCTGTGGGCATAAGAGGTGAAAACCAATGAATGCTCATCCAGAAGTATAATGCATATAAAATGCAGCGACAAAGAATAAGGAATGTGGATATTTTAGACCTCACAATCAAAGCAAAAGCCAGTCTGAACTGAGTTTTACATATCCCAACACAGGAAAAAAAGAGCAGAGACTGCAAATGAACTTGCCATACCTATTAAAACTTTGCATGGCACTGGATCTGTGAGGCAACACATTATAGTTTGTCAGAAAGAGTACTGAGCACGACTGTGCTGGAAAGTCAAATATACAGTTGAGCAATTTGACATGCCCAGCGATTTCAGATTGTTTAAATTGACATAGTCCAGCAATGAGAACAACTGAAATCAGTAAGTTAACAAACACTATGACTAGAAGTTGCATACTGTAACACTGGCCAAAGGAAGAGAAGGGGCATATACAGTGCATCTGGAAAGTATTCACAGTGCATCACTTTTTCCACATTTTGTTATGTTACAGCCTTATTCCAAAATGGATTTAATTCATTTTTTTCCTCAGAATTCTACACACAACACCCCATAATGACAATGTGAAAAAAGTTTACTTGAGATTTTTGCAAATTTATTAAAAATAAAAAAATTGAGAAAGCACATGTACATAAGTATTCACAGCCTTTGTCCTGAAGCTCAAAATTGAGCTCAGGTGCATCCTGTTTCCCCTGATCATCCTCGAGATGTTTCTGCAGTTTAATTGGAGTCCACCTGTGGTAAATTCAGTTGATTGGACATGATTTGGAAAGGCACACACCTAAGGTCCCACAATTGACAGTTCATGTCAGAGCACAAACCAAGCATGAAGTCAAAGGATTTGTCTGTAGGCCTCCGAGACAGGATTGTCTCGAGGCACAAATCTGGGGAAGGTTATAGAAACATTTCTGCTGTTTTGAAGGTCCCAATGAGCACAGTGGCCTCCATCATCCGTAAGTGGAAGAAGTTCGAAACCACCAGGACTCTTCCTAGAGCTGGCCGGCCATCTAAACTGAGCGATCGGGGAAGAAGGGCCTTAGTCAGGGAGGTGACCAAAAACCCGATGGTCACTCTGTCAGAGCTCCAGAGGTCCTCTGTGGAGAGAGGAGAACCTTCCAGAAGGACAACCATCTCTGCAGCAATCTACCAATCAGGCCTGTGTGGTAGAGTGGCCAGACGGAAGCCACTCTTTAGTAAAAGGCACATGGCAGCCCACCTGGAGTTTGCCAAAAGGCACCTGAAGGACTCTCAGACCATGAGAAAGAAAATTCTCTGGTCTGATGAAACAAAGATTGAACTCTTTGGTGTGAATGCCAGGGGTCACGTTTGGAGGAAACCAGGCACCGCTCATCACCAGGCCAATACCATCCCTACAGTGAAGCATGGTGGTGGCAGCATCATACTGTGGAGATGTTTTTCAGCGGTAGGAACTGGGAGACTAGTCAGGATAAAGGGAAAGATTACTGCAGCAATGTACAGAGACATCCTGGATGAAAACCTGCTCCAGAGCGATCTTGACCTCAGACTGGGGCGACGGTTCATCTTCCAGCAGGACAACGACCCTAAGCACACAGCCAAGATATCAAAGGAGTGGCTTCAGGACAACTCTGTGAATGTCCTTGAGTGGCCCAGCCAGATCCCAAACTTGAATCCAATTGAACATCTCTGGAGAGATCTTAAAATGGCTGTGAACCGACGCTTCCCATCCAACCTGATGGAGCTTGAGAGGTGCTGCAAAGAGGAATGGGCGAAACTGGCCGAGGATAGGTGTGCCAAGCTTGTGGCATCATATTCAAAAAGACCTGAGGCTGTAATTGCTGCCAAAGGTGCATCGACAAAGTATTGAGCAAAGGCTATGAATACTTATGTACATGTGATTTCTCAGTGTTTTTAATAAATTTGCAAAAACCTCAAGTAAACTTTTTTCACGTTGTCATTATGGGGTGTTGTGTGTAGAATTCAGAGGAAAAAAATTAATTTAATCCATTTTGGAATAAGGCTGTAACATAACAAAATGTGGAAAAAGTGATGCGCTGTATGCACTTGTACGGTTTATTAAATTCACTTTTGTAAAGAACATTTGAATAAGAAAATAAGGAGGCTTGCTGATGCTCACTTGCTTTCTCACAAACTGTTTCTAACAATGGTTCGACATTTTTGTGCAGTTTTGTTGCAAGACATCTAGCCTTTGAAGCTTTTATCAGAACCAAGCCACCTCAACACGGATTCATAGTCAAAAAAATTAAAAATTTGCCCATGTTGTTGTTGTACCAGAAAATATTGAATGAAATTAATATGTTGCCTTCACAGCTGTTTATTTCAAGAAGTTAAGTGAACATTAAAAGTCAAACTAAGTTCTAAATTTATCCAATGACTGAGTGTTTAGTCCTTTCCTACTTAGTCTATATGGGAGTGTTACTGGGCTAGCATTAGTCTGCAAGGTGTATAAAAAAAAAACTTTTCAGGGAGTGCGTATTCATTGCAAAATACAGGTTCTGCAGTTAAAAAAAAAAATTGTACGGTGGGTGGTACACAGTGTTGGGGGGGTAATGCATTAAAAGTAATGTGCGTTACATAGTCAGATTATAGTTGCCCCTCCATATTTGCAAATTTGACATTTTATAGGCTTGGTTATTTGCGAGATGGCTGTGAACAATTAAATGGTAATATCTGTGGAGCTTGCCGAAAGATCACAGAAACACGCAGATGGAGCATAATCCAAAAATATATAAACAATACTGAAAATAATCTTTATCACATAAAATCATACGGTATATAAATATTAGTGTTATTTAATATCAATTTGTGTGTTTACTATATCATTAATATTAAAAGTTATTTCTGAAAAAATAAATAAACGAAAAGAAAAAAAAACAAAACACTGCTATCTCTGCCAAGGTACCTAATATCTTCACTGTTCCTTTTAGTTATTCAGCAGATCTGAACATTTCCTCACACTCCTGTATCCCACTCTGCTATTGCTCACTTTCTCTCATTTGTTAACCCCTACTCGCTTTCCTTTCTCTCAATTTCTTTTTCACCCTTGTTACCTTCCCCTTCCCTTTTCATCTGTGTGGTCACCTCCAGTTGATGCCATCCACTTGCCAAGACACTATACAGCAATCAGCTCATTAAGGTGAGTGGCATGTGGGTGCTGCCGCCATCTCCGGTTAACCAGCAAGATAACAAAAAAAAAAAAAAAAGCTAAGAGCACTTAATAAATTAAACCATATAAATATCCTGCTGTGACATGAACCACCAACAGTTTGGGGGCGGGGGGTCAAGTATTCACAAATTTTCATATTTACAAGGGTCTTCCACCCATAAACCTTGCAAATGTGAAGAAGTGGCGTTTTTAAGGAATGAGTAACCTAACGCAATACTTATTTTACTGTACTGAAAATGCATATGGTAGTTAAAAAATAATAATATAGAAATGCATTACCGCATTATTTCGGAGAAAAATTGTTTAATTTTTTTATTTAACATTGTGATTACCCAAGTTCCAGGCATCTGGTGACATCAAGAGGCTAAGCACATACACAGCGTGCAATCATGTGAAAAGAAAAGAATCAAAAGCTGTAAGTATACATTTAATCCTGCATGAGCTGAGGGGTACATTTAATCAGCCGAGTTTTTGGTTACATGGAGCCAATGACTACCCCAGTATCTCTGTGTGTAGGGCAAGATATTAACATAGAGGACGGTACACAGGTTCTCTGCAGGGCTTGATTGCACAGCAAAGCAGAAAAGAGTGTGCTCCATGCAATCTACTATCTGAAACCTATGAATAAACTGTCAGTTTATCCACCTATTTGCTGTTGATATTTTGAAACAATGTAGTCTGGTAGTACAGCAGCCCTAGTTCATACCTGTATATGGCATACAAAAATAAGACAAATGAAGATTGTAACATTCAAAAATCACTGAACTGTCCTTTAAATAATATATAAAACAAGAACATGGGCTGCAAATACAACACAGAATGTGAACTGTATTAACGAACAATGATTAACCTGTCAGCAATAAGGACACCTGAGTAAACAGCCAGCAATTAGTACACCTAGACCTTATGACATTTATTTGAACAGTCTCCTTAAACATTTAAACTCTGCGACTCATTAATCTTATTTTAAACACAATGTGTATATTTTAAAGACTGCTATAGAATGATTTTAAATTCTGTATCTTTACCGTCTTGAACTTTGCATCTTTAAGATCATTCTTTCATAATCTTAAAACAATTGTTACAAATACTTTTTTGTATTTATTAGACCTGGGGTAATTAGAATCAGAATGGACAAACAGCCTGAGAAAGGCAAATACTAATTGGTTATTATGGCAATCATTGTTAATTCGTAGTGAAGTTAGGCCTTTTAAGTTTGGGGTAGATGCTAAGAAAAGTAGAAGAGAGAAGAGCAAAGACAACAAAGAAGGAAACAACAAAATAAAGAAAAATTCAAAAGAAATTGGAAGGACCTGTCTGGACTAAACAAAAATCTGAAGTAATTCTGTACCAAGAATTGAAAAGACTCATCTTTCATCACCTTTATTTCATACATAAGTATATTTAATGACTTTTTTTCAAATACAATTTCTAACTTTTTCAGTCTCTTTCAAATATAGGTCCTATTTTTGCTACCATAGGTTTTCTGTATTTATATTAATTTTGCTTTATAATAATATTGATTTAATATTGTTAGATTGGGTCA
The DNA here is from genome assembly GCF_900747795.2 of Erpetoichthys calabaricus. NCBI lineage: Eukaryota > Metazoa > Chordata > Cladistia > Polypteriformes > Polypteridae > Erpetoichthys > Erpetoichthys calabaricus. Next base: position 47,443,687 of record NC_041394.2, read on the forward strand.
AGGTATATTGTTACGAGCACCTGGTGTGTGTGATTGCCATACTCCCAGAGGGTTTAGTAGCCGAACATTTACATCTTCAAAATAACACAGAGCGGTGAATGGGCGCCTGCTTTGGCGATTGTCATCGGAGTAGATCAGGTCTGAAGACAACCATTTGGTCTGCTTGTGCAGAACAAGTAAAAGTCTTTGCTTGACGCAGCTGTCCATGTGCTTTATATATGGGGTGCTATAAAGTAGATAACTATATTGATTATATGAGTGCTAGGTAACAGTGACTAAGAGAACCCAAATAACGAACAAAGGAATCTCCATAATAAAGTATTCAAGGTATAGTGATAAGAGCACCTGGTGTGGCTGATTGTCATAATCTCACAGTATATCAGCTGTGGGAGGGACAGATAGCCTGCAGTTATAAAAGCAGCATAGTGAACAGGCACCTGTATTGGTGATTGGCACTGGTGTAGCTTATCATTTTGGCATGCTTTTAATGAGCTAGTAATCCAAGTGCTTATAATGCTGCACATGTGGGTATACTATGGCAAAAATTTCACAACAATACAATACCACAAACCTTCATGGGCTCAAATTTGGGATGGCGGTTATTTACTTCACAGCACACGAAGGACTTAAAAGTATTTAAAAATACAAGAAAACTATCAAATTCAGCAGTGTTTCTGGTCAGAAGAAGGATTTAATAACAAATGCTGGCCAGTAAAATGTGAAGTTTTTCATAAAATAAAAAGTAACACAAAATTAATGCACTGTTTTCAAGGCATTATAATTTATAATAAGTAACTATATAACATATTAAGTTACTTTTTGTTTTGTAAGTAATGAGTAATAAAACTAAGTTATTTTTAAAAGTAACGTTCCACAACAGGTACAAGAGTAACTAACTCTTACGCAAAAGATAAAAAGGCACATTTTCATAATACTGTGCATTTCAATTGAAGATAGGTTTCTTGACCAATGAATGAGGGGGAGAGGTGGATCTTCAATTCAAATGTACAGTATCATGGGAATGTGCCTTCCCGAGTTTACCTTTTAGGTTGAGTTTTGCAGAAGTATTAATAATATTTTAGCAAAAAATATGAAAGGATAATGTGGATACCACACAAGTTATGTGAGAATTTTTTTTTTCTTTCTTCCGTGACTTTTTCTTTTTTTTTTTTACATTGCTTGCCATTGTCCACAGTGGGGTCCTGTTCAGTATGAACCTTTGTTATGTCCTTTCTCCATAAAAACGTGAGATTAAAAATTTTCCTTAACCACCACTACAAATGACATCAGATAAGTAACATATTAAAAAAAAATGTTTTTGGGTGGTGTATTTGTTCAACATGAAATCAAATGGGTTTCCAAACCTTACAAGTAGAAAGAATTCAATATAATGTCAACAAAAACATTATTATATAAAGCAAAATTGTCATCTTCAATACTATAGTCAATTTCAATTTTTTAAAAATAAATCTTTTTTTATTCTCTTTTCCTCACTGAAGATAATTGTAAAGTGCTTACTGCTCTTTTTTATTCTGACTAGCTTTCTCTCACTGTAAAGAGTTTTCAGCTTAAAGTTAGTCAAAATTTATTTTATTGTTCTATCAGTCCACCAAAATGAGAAGCGTTTACCAACCTCGATACTGAAATAACCCCGGTCCACGTAATCTCCTAGAAAAAGGTAACGTGTATTGTTTGGAGAACCACCCACTTCGAAAAGCTTCATCAGGTCAAAGAACTGGCCATGAATGTCACCACACACTACAAGAAAAAAAAATTGAGAGAAGGCAGGTGAACTATAGTGGAGGAAATTAAAGCTAAATGAATACCTCAAGATACACACATCTGAATGATGCATGGAAACACATTTTTAACTCAATTACATTAACAACTTCATTCAGATATTTTCTGTTCAGTGACATACGGTAGCTTGAAAACAACAAACCAAAAGTTGTTTTACAGGGAATCTGCAAAAATGGATCACTCTTCAATTCACTAATGTAAAAACAAAAAAGGGGGAGAAACATTATTATGATATTTGAAAACTGAATTTGATATGTTCATTCAGTATTACTCTTCAGCAACTTTTTGTTCTCCTGCTATTTTTTGTTCTGATACAAGCACACAGTCACACAGCAGAAAATGTCACAAAGTAATAAAGTGGCTCAAATGGAACCTGATGATTTTTTTTTTTTTTTAATTTGTGACAAAAGCATCTTCAGGGGGTTTGTGTTAATGAAAACATCTATTTATAAATCAAGGTATTCAATAAGATAATAATGTTCACTTTTTATGTTTAGTATTATTTTAGTTTGTTATTGCTTAAACCTGTGTATGTGGACTGACCTTAAGTACAGCAGGACTTACTTGAAACTGGAGATTGCTTCCCATTCAATCCCACAACATTCAAATATGTATTGTACTTGCTTTCACTTAGTTCATCATATATTAGGAGTTAAACTAATTAATATTTCTTTGTCTTCTAAAACTTAATGACATACGTTTAGGATTTGCATATTCATTTCAGTCATTTACAAGTTTTCTGTTTGTGCTGAACCTTATATATGTCCAGCCAATCTGGAAGTTTTAAAATTAATTTAGTCAGTGTTTCATTTAAGAACGAACATCCTGACTAGCTAATTTCAGCACTATTGTAGACAGGCCACAAGTACAGAAAAGGCAACTGGGAGTGAAACTTGCTATATCTTTAGCTGGAATTGCCTATATCCTCTGGACACTCTATAGTTTTTTGCATATCGCAAAAAAAAAAAAAAAAAAAAACAAAGATTAGGTGATCACCCCATATGAGCAAGATGTAGACGCTTGTGAACATGAAACCCTGTCAAAAAATGGAAGATTGTGGAGAGCTCTGGGCATGCCTACTCCAATCACAGGAAAGAATTCCCAAATTAATTTCAAACTTTCTCATTCATGTGCATGAAGCTACATATTAAAAACAATTGAAATTCACAGCTGATTGGGAACACACTCAAAATATGTATGATTTATGGATTTCAATTTAAGAACAAATTCCACAATGAGATAAAATGGCAAAAACAAAATTCTTTTTGTGCCTTGAAAGAACAACTGGATTTTTCCACTTTAATAAGTTAAACAATGCTGGATTTTTAAATAACATGTACAACTCCTGCAATTGTGCTGAAATTCAAGTCCTGAATTATGAACATTTCAAAAAGTTTATGATTTAAACTTTAAAAAGGTTATGTGATTTCAGTTAGCATTACCTCTCGTATCTTGTGTAGAACTGGGTTATATTTAGGGGTATGGTACAACCACCGTTTACATGGAGCTTACACTATCTCCCTGTTTCTGTATGGGCTTTTTTAACTGTAATAGGTTTCTACACAGATCCCATTGATGAACATGTTACATGGGTTTGGAAATCTAAATTGCCCTCACATGTGTACTTTTTGCTGAATATGCTTGTACCCTGTAATGGAATGAAATATTGTAAGGATAGTGTAAGGCACCTAGGAAAGTGTATTACTCAGAATTATTTTTATATTATACATAATACATAAAAATATACTGGATTACAAAAATCAAATATAATGATTTTAATTATCTCCACATTTTATAAATATTCTGCAATGTGCTACAGGGTAAAGTACACACTATTTCTTAATTGGTTTACAGTGTAAACAGCAAACACATATAGAAAATATTTTTAAAGGCTCTGAAAAATGATTATCAAATTACACAAAAGACATATCCAAACAAAACAAGGTTAAAACAGTTATCACCAACACACATAATTCCATCTGTAGAAGTATGAAAAACAAAAAGAAGGCGTTTATCTCTTGCAACTGTGACTGTTATCAGACTCATTGTTAATAAATGTGATGAACTCAGAATATCCAGAGATAGCAATATTTCATGCTTCCATTGTTATAAAAACAAACAGAGTCCTTGATTAACTGGTGTGATAACAAAAAAGAAAAATAATTTCTAATTTCAGCAAAATCGTGGAAACATCTGAACAATGCAAAAGCCCAGACTCATTTTGTAATGTTGTTGTAATTATCAAAATGTTTCTTCTGAAAGCAAACATCTTTAAAAATGTTTTACGTCAGAAGACACTAGAGATCTGATTTTTTTATTAACTGTTTGGGGGGAGGGCAGGGATAACCAAAACTGTTCTTTTTTCCTGACTCTTTGAGGGAATTTCACTTCACTGTTATTAGCTTATATAGTAGGAAGAAAGTATCTGCTGGCCTATTTGGCAACATTTACAAGCATTAAGAAATCCAAACTACTGCATCAAGGTAGAGTTTCATTTATTAATTTTAAAGGAACATTTTCTGCCTCCATTGTCTTAAATCCAGGACATTTAGATAATATTAGGGGCATTTTGCAAAATGTGCAAAATAATATTTAGAAAAATACTTAAAGTGACTATTTAGACTCATAGACAGGAGAAAAATTACAAATTAAGTAGTGTACATAGTCCATTTTCTAAGTAATATGTTGATTCAATCAAAAGTTAAACTTCATATAAGCTGATAAAACTTAAGCTTGAGATGTAGGAAAAATTTGCTAAAGTCAACTTTGCATTACAGTTATCACATTTAATTTAACAAAATTATTTTTGAAGAAAAAAAATCTATTACATTGTTGATGCATTTGCATTTTAAAGTCACACATTTCTGCCATGATTCCTAACAGCAGACAGCCTGATAACAGTGATGCAATGTGCATCACCAACAGCATGGAATGAAAGGACATTGGCCACAGGTGGGCTCTCCAGGCTGATATCAAACAGAATTTAAAAGAGAAGCCTGAAAGGTGAGCAAAAAATCATTGGACTGTAGAGGGTTGGAATTTGAAGAAATGTCGAACAAGAGAAAAAGAGAGAGTGATGAGAACAAGAAAAAGAAGCACTTCAGGAATGAAACAGCACTGAAGTAGGAATTATTGCTTTAGTACAGGGGACCTCAAGTTCAGCCCTGAAGGGATGCAGTGTCTGCAATATTTTAATTACACCCCAATTGCTTAAGCCAATTATTGCCAATAAGGGAACTTGTGGAAGTACTAGCAAGCCATAAAATAACATCCAATCATTCATAAATTGTATTTTTCTATTTTCCGACAGTATCATCCAAATAATTTGTGAAATGGAGTAGGATAGTAACTGTAGGCCCTTCACCTTTTCTCTCCCATTACTTTGTATTTATTTAATTAAACCAGATCCTCAGGAAGCACGCAAAGAGTTGTAAATGGGACCAAGACAGACAATATGTTCACAAAGATCAGTACTGAGAACCCAATGTGAACTTTCTCTTTCAGATCTTGTAAATCATTTGGAGCTACACTGTTTGTATGAAAATGTGCTATATAAATAAATGTTATTCTTGCTGGATGCAAATCAATTAATTAAAATAGGAGTCTTAATAAAAGCAGAAGTTGAATTGAATTAAATTCTATAGCCACAATGAATTTGAGAAACACTGAGATAGAAGGTGAATGGCTGGTTCCTTTGTCAACTATATCTCATTGTTAATTGGCAGCTGCTTGAGAAAACAAGAAGCAATTCAAATTATAGTACAAATGTTTTAAGACTTAGAGGTAATTAAGGTTTCTGAATCTTAACAAGCAACTTAATTAAAATAAAGCACAAAAATGTTGCTTGAGCCATAATTGGCTTTAAATAAACAAATTGGTTTGGAACAGTCATGTTCAGCTGCTGAGGCCTACCAAGATGTCTGCTGTAGTATCTGGAATGGCCTATACTAGTGCTGGGCGGTATACCGGTTCATACCGAAAACCGTTTTTTATTTTTTTTATGATATGGATTTTTCTTATACCGCAACACCGGTTTAAATTGGCTAAATGACGTTTGGAACGTGGCGCAGCGGGAAACTGTTCAAGAGGGGACCTTTTTCACTGCTACACCGCTAAACACAGATTTATTGCACTAGGGCTCTTTTTCACTGCTACACCACCAAATAGTGGGCGGTAGCATAGGTATGCCGCGCGGTGAAAATGGACAGAGAGCCGAAAAAAAGGAGTCACGTCTGTTGCCTGGAGATGCTTTAGTTTTAAAAGGTTAGATGTGTAAATACTGTTTCTATACTACTGGATAATACTGCAAGCCAAGTTGTACTTGTTTTATTTGTTTTCAATACAGTGTAATGTACCTGGGTACTGTGTAATATTGTGATGACATGTTGACTTTATTCTCGTACTTTGTCATTAAAGTAGAACATCGTAAACTAAACTTCATCGTAAATTAATATTTAATTTACTAGATTTTCTCAAACCCCGTCATAAGTTATATAACACATTAAATGCGTTGTGTTGTGTTCCCCGACCCAGTTGTTAATCACTACGCTTCTTAAACTGACTTCCTCCACACTAATAGGAGACAGCGATCACCATACAGAATCCGTTCACTGTATGATATTCCTGCTCTCTGAAAATTTAGAATGCTAAGATAAATACTTGATATCATTTTCATGATGAAATGCATTAAAGCAGGTATTAAACATGCACGGTAGTGTGGCGGTAGTGCTGCTCCCTCGCAGTAAGGGGTCCCCAGGTGTATGTTCAGTGTAGAGAACTTTATGGCAGGTGTGACGAAGCTCCGAAAAACTGGATGTATGAATGGGTATCGCACAGGTTTAACTTAAATATTGTTTAAATGTTGGATTTGTGATCTGGTGGTCGGAGAGACGAACACAGAATTCAATTTGGTGAATACTGTGTAATGCACCTGGGCTTTTGAAGCCTTGAAGTAATAGTGCAACTATCAGTAATAATACAATTCTTTATTTTATTGTTATTATTTATTAGTTTAAATATTATGCAGTTTAATGATGGTAAAGTTGTTTAAAAAGTCACTTTAACGTGTCAGTGGAAAGAGATTGTTAACATTAACAGAAAGTGTAGTTGTTTTACAAAAAATATTTATTTATTCCTTTTCTAAGACATGTTCAGTGCAATACAACTTTTGACAAGCACTTCTGGATATTTTCCTAAGTCTAAATACCTCTTTGGATGGTTGAAAATATGTTGTCAAAATTATAATTTAAGTTTTTGCAAAATTTGTTAAATAAAAAGGTTCTATATTTTGACTGCATCTGTCATGCAATGTGATTTCCTTCTCTTCATTAGTGCCACCCCCCTTGAAAAGTATCACTTTATGGGGCAATGCAAACCTGTATTAATACTTGTGTGCACATTAAAATGTTTTTTTTGTACAATGTACAATGCTCTTGACAGTGGAATAGGTTATTCTTAGCCAGTAATTGCAGTGGAAAATGTGTTTAACATCCACTCATGCATGGGAAAAAAATACCATCAAATACCGTGAAACCGGGATAATTTAGAAAAATACCGTGATATAGAATTTTGGTCATACCGCCCACCCCTAGCCTATACATACACTACCAGTAACAGAAAGTACATCTTATTAAATAACATGATAATGAAGAATGATGTGAAAATTGAGCACAGGTGCTTGTGTGTAAAAAGTGCTTCATTAAGTAATCGCTTGCTCTTGTTTAATAATTCTGTTGGCCCAATGAGTATCTTTGCCAAGTGCCCACACACCTCAAAGTGAATGAAACATTATACAGTTACCATTGAAGAAAGGTCAACGGTGTGCTCCAAAAGTGACAGTTTTAGATCTGCTCCTTATGAAATTCACTGTGCAATGTGGATGGCAAGCACCAGTCAGGCTGTTACAAATAAATACCTACAGTATGTATCAGACTGACATGTCCAATCAATCTAAAAGACACTTTTCTCTGATACGAGGAATGTCGACTTGCATATCACTGGACTCACATTTGTTGATCAAAGGTGTTCCACAGACCATACCATGGGAGAAGCAAGGATAAAAATTTCCCACCTGCTTCACTAACATAAATTAAGCTCTATGTGAATTATTACTGACCACATGCAGACATGTGACACTGTTTGACTAGGGCCAGAACGCCAGCAGAATGTAACTTGTGCCACCCCAGTGTAAACTTGATTAACAGTTTTCAGAGCCTTGGGCTAAAATTAATTAAGGAACCTCTTCAATTCATTATGTTGTCAAAACAGAAGAACACTAATGAAAATCAGTTTACTGACAGTTTTACATCTTGCTTTTATCAATGGTATGTGGACACCATTGATATCCTGTTCTAAATCCTTAAGACCAATGAGAACCCATTCCTAATTGTGAATTAATTTGATATATTTAAAATATTTTAAGGCTGACATGTTAAGGTTATTTCTTCCTTTAATAAATAAAGACACTACAGGGATGCTTAATTTTAAAATTCACAGAAAAGGATTGTACAGAAACAATGTCAAGTAAAGGTGGGCATAAATAATTAAATAATTTTGTAATCATATATACCAAAATGGACTGATTAAATAAAGCATTTATTTGGACAAATATGAATTTTGTTGAAGGGTTTTTGTGTGTTTTGTCATCCACTAATAGAAAACCTGCCTGCAGTTTCACCTGTTTTCTTCACTTCTGCTTCTTTGTCTCTTTTTCTCTCAAATTCAGAAAGTTGTCCCCTTACTCTATTTTTGTTTATGATCTGTTTAAGGCATAAAACAATACACTTATCCTACAATACAATTTATATTACAATAGCCAAGATATCTAATCTTCATTAAAAAGTATTGTATATTTAATGTTACTTTTTAATTAGACATTTATAAATAAAAATGTTGCAAAATAAATTAGAAACTGTATTCAAATAGAGAAGTTTTATCAAATGTTTTTGTAAGCCTTTTCTTTTAGTATTAAAATAAAATCTATATAATAATCTTAAATATTATATTGAATGCCAAGATGGAAAGGCACACACCAAATGACAGTTAAACCCAAGAATGAGTGTGTTTATTTAACAATGAAAAATCATACTTTGTGAATTAGCACCTTACTGTTGTTATCACCATGGGAAAGACTAAATAAAATAGCAAACAATCTTGCAAGTAGTCATTGCTGTTCTTGCCCTCAATCATCTTCCACTGTCATACAATCTATTGATGACCACTTGTCTTATGTGAAAGCTTCCATTTTTCCTGTGCTTCAAGAGTCTCCAGCATTCTCAAATATTCCCAGGCTTTTAAGGTATATTGCAAATAATCATGGAGCTTATGAATACAGAGCTATGCGTACTGATGTGGCTGGTTGATGTCAATCATGCATTTCCCACCAATCTTAAGGGTAACATGCAGACTACTACAATATTAGCATAAAATATTTCCCCTGCAATAACATAATACAAGTTGCATGTTGAATACCACATGCAAGAATTTTACTTTGTTTTGTACATGCAACAACAATGACTCTATAAAACTATAATACAAAAAGATACTGCACGAAGAAACTATGCAAATACAAAACTTTTTATTTTCTGAGTGAACACCAAAAATTGCTCTAACAACAAGTCAAGTTGGAGGGCATGCACTGGCACCCACCACACAACGAAACATCTCGGGATCCTGGATGGCAACCCCTCAGGCAGACACGCGGTCCAGTACCACCCTCCGGAAATGACCCTCTATCTGCCGCAACCAGGTGTTACATGGGGGACCCCTTGGCCTGGTCCAGCCACTTGGGTCCCCAACAATAAGGATCCTACGAGCTGGATCACCCTCGGGGAAATGGCTGCAGTGCCATAACCGACGCTCCCTCACAATGCAGGTAATGTGCCTCATTCAGGACTCCATTAGCAACCGCTCATTCGACACAAAGTCAAACCAATGGTACCCAAGGATTTTCCGAAGAGATACAGTACCATGTCTCGCAACCATATGTCTCGAACAACATATATCCTTTAATCTTGCGAGTATGTCTAACTGATCCATTAATTGAGGGTCCTGACTAGATTTCTGTTACTTTTCTTTTTAAGAAAAATGAGAATTAATTACAGTGTAATAATTACCATTTCACCTATAGATGTGCACTGTATTAAAACTATAATAACAGATTATAGATTAAGTAAAACATCCTCAAAGTGGCATAAACACAAATAATTACCATTTCAAGCTGCCATAACACTCCCATTCAGCTCTGCCCTTCTGAAACCTTAAATGTGGCTTTACTAAATGTTACAGCATTAACCAACAAGACTTTTTACATAAATGACCTTATCAGTACCAGTAATCCCTCGCTATATATCGCGCTTCGACTTTCGCGGCTTCACTCTATTGCGGATTTTATATGTAAGCATTTTAAAATATATATCGCAGATTTTTCGCTGGTTCGTGGGTTTCAGTGGACAATGGGTCTTTTAATTTCTGGTTGCTTTCATACAAGGGACACTATTGGCAGATGACTGAGAAGCTACCCGATCAGAGCACGTGTTACGTATTGTTACGGTTCTGCCTTTGTCCAGAAATGGCTCCATAAGCTTTATGACCACAGACTCGGAAAGTCTTTCTCCCGTGGGACGACTGGGATCTTTTCCTAAATAAGGAGTGGCATTGCACATGTACTTTGTCTCCAAATCTGCCGCAATCCAAAAAGGCAGAACCGTAACAACAGACAACTTCTTCACGTCACTTTCGCTGGCTAATAGACTGCTGCACCGCAATGCAACTCTGCTTGGCACCATGAATAAAGTGCGACGGGAACTTCCACCTGCAGCTAAAGTCAGTTCAGTACACGAACAATTCTCCACGCTGGTGTTTAGATCTCCCAGTGCCATGCTGACAGTGTATGTGCCCAAAAAGATGAAGTCTGTCTGCATTCTCAGCACAATGCACCATGATGTGGAGATTGGGCAAGATAAAAAAAAAAAAAAACAAACACGGTCACAGACTACAACCACATGAAGGTATGCTAATGAAAAAAATATTAGTGTGACGATGTATTCTGGTGCTCTTCTGGTGATAAAATGATTTCTTCAAAATGTCACATATATTTGTCTTTCTTTTTTCCCCAGCGTGGCGTTGACATCATGGACCAGAAGGCGCGTGCTTGTTCAGTGCGCACAGGAACACGCAGGTGGCCGGTTGCTGTGTTCTACAACATCCTTGACCTAGCAGCGATGAACGCACACGTACTGTATAAGGCATGCACGGGGTCCGCTGAGAAAAGAAGAGTGTTCATGGCTCACCTTGCAGAGGAACTTCGTCGTCGCTTCTTACAGGAAAAGGCGATGGAAAAAGAAAAGATGATACAGCGTCAACAAACTTCCGTTCTAAGACCTCAGCTTCCCCCAGGGAAGAAAGTACAGTGTCAGGTGCTCATTCACTGTAATAGGAACCATAGCACAGAGAGGTGTGTACACTGCAACAAGTACACATGTTGTAAATATAGGAATGGCGGACCTTGGGTGTGTGGGAACTGTTAATATTTGAATGTGATGATTTTATATAGCACGGATCGGAAATCAGCAGTTCTTAACATTGCACCACGCAAGCTGTCGTATCAACCACCAACTGTAACTTGCTTTCTTTATTCTTCGGTTATAGTCTTGAATAAAAGTGCACTTTTATTTATGTGAAACCAGCTGTGTCAGATGGGGTTGTATGGATTGATTCTGAATGCGACTGCGAGAATGAAAAGTGAATTAAAAAAAAAAAAAAAAAAAAAAAGCTAACCTTTACCAGTATCATAAGTTACACCGCCTGTTACAGACTGAAATCAAATTTATATTGTTATTCTAAAATTGTAAGAATAAGAGCAGTTAATTTCTCGAAGTGGAGCCGTGCGGAATCGAACTCGCCACCCTCTGATTCCCAGTCAGGCGCTGATACCATTACGCCACTGCAGCAGTTGTAATAAGAGTGTCAATGTGGCATGCTAACGCGGCTTTTTTTGGTTTTTTTTTTTTTGAATGAAGGCGCACGTGTTCTTTTATTTGTACCTTTTGTGAAAGTGTTTCTTTGATATATGGACTTCAGGCTTCATACGTTATATAGTTTATGCCTACATTTTGTCATTTACTATTAGAATATGAAAAACGTTTCTGTTTTAAAAATGTGTTTGCACAGCCAACTATAGAAATGGAACACACATGAAATGCGTGTATTCCAAATAACGCTAGAATTATTTCCACTGTAAAACTCCACTTCAATCCCAGGTAATCAAATCAAGGCAAGGCTTGAGCTAGGAGAGAAGTTCATTCTAAGTCGGTGGGGGGATGGAATAGCTGGCTGCTAGTAGCTTTATCAGCACATTTAGATGACAAAGGACTCTGGCGGAGAGGTGCAAACGGATTTAAGACGCGATTTAAGGTGGGACGGATTTACGAGTTTTTTCGTAGGCTCTGGTAATTCTAGTGTTAAAAGATCAAACAGCACGTATTGATTTTTGATTGTTTGCTTTCCTCTCTCTCTCGCTCTGACAGAGGGGGTGTGAGCAGAGGGGCTGTTCACACACTGGCCTAGAGGATACGGACACTCCTCTCCCTTCCTCGCAGCTACTTTGTCTGGCGGTGCTTTGCATACTTAAAAGCCAAACAGCCCTATTGATTTTTGACTGTTTGCTTTTTTCTCTCTCTCTCTCTCTCTGACACACACTCCTTTGAAGAGGAAGATATGTTTGCATTCGTTTAATTGTGAGATGGAACTGTCATCTCTGTCTTGTCATGGAGCACAGTTTAAACTTTTGAAAAAGAGACAAATGTTTGTTTGCAGTGTTTGAATAACGTTCCTGTCTCTCTACAACCTCCTGTGTTTCTGTGCAAATCTGTGACCCAAGCATGACAATATAAAAATAACCATATAAACATATGGTCTCTACTTTGCGGATTTTCACCTTTCGCGGAGGGGTCTGGAACGCAACCCCCGCGATGGAGGAGGGATTACTGTATCTAAAAACACAAGGTGAGCTATCAAAAATATGCAAATAAAACTCAGGTTAATTTATCGATAGCGCCTGATGATGCTCATGCTCTTTGCTCTCTAATGTCTTAGTAGTATTTCCAAATAGATGAGTAGTGACTTTCTCAAACTAAATAAGAAAAAAATAGAACTTAGTTATTTGCAAATATAGAAAATTGTGAAAATTAGAAATAAATTTGATCCCTTAGGTTTAAAAGTCAAGGCGGAGGTAAAGAGGAAATATCATTGACTCTGAATTAACCGTTAAATCACACAGTAACCAGATTACTGGGACTGCATTTTTTCACTTAAGGAATATAGAAAAAGTTAGACATCTTATAACATTAAAAGACACTGACAAATTAGTTCATTGTTTTGTTTTTAGTCAACTAGATTACTGTAATGCACCCCTAACAGGACTAACTAAGACAGACATCAGTTGCAATTAGTCAGTTGCAGAATTTTAACATTTTTAGCATTTAGCAGTTTTAGCGTTTTTACTTTGGTTACCCATGTCATTTTGAATTGACTTTAAAATATTACTAATAGTGTATAAAGCCCCTACACTCTTCAAGTCATAATCTTAGATCTTCGCATTGTGGTCTGCGTGTATTTATAAGTGCCAAGCTTAAAAGAGGTGATAAGGCAGCCTTTTGCTCTTATGCATGTAAAATGTGAAATACTTTACCAACAGAAATTCACCAGGCTAATAATGTGGAATTTTAAAAAAAAAAAATGCTAAAATTCCATTATTTTAATTTGGCTATTTTGGAGCTACATTTTAGTTATACTCCTAATAGACTATAGAGTCATAGAATTATATTCTTCAGGGATTTGCAATCTCTATTAATCTCCACTTTTCTCTGCTGTCTTTTCAGGCTCTTCTGTGGTGGCTAATTGCACCACAAACACCACCACCACCACCTGATCAAGGCATCAGGCAGCCACTTGTGAAGCTGGAATGAAGGCGGGTGTTTCAGCTGTCCACGAGACCAACTTCATCAAATATTATCATATGAAGCATGCAAACAAAGAGGAATGAATTGAGAACATTTATGTTAGGTAGAAGGCCTAGTGTGGCCTTAGAAACCCTGCAGATTTTGTTTTTTGCTTTTTCTGTCCTCCTGGACATCTGACAACATCATTGGACTAATCCTTAGAGAATTACTTACAACATGATATTGTATTTAAGGACACTACTCATCTACTTGATATTTATTCATTTTTTAAGATTGTATAGATGTTTTCTTTTTCAGTTACTTATTCTTTAATATTATTGCCTAATCTTATTTGTTTTTCTTTTCTTGTAACTATATATTTGACATCTTGTAAAGTACTTTAAGCTATACTGTTTGTATGAAAATGTGCTATATAAATAAATGTTGCTGTTATTGTTGAGAAGATCAACACTATAGATGAAGCTGAGACCTCTCTGCTGTGACAATATCCCCTTAAGTTGAAATCACGCACTTCCTTGCTACAGAACAAATGTATTTTTTGAGTAGAAAAGCTAGCAATGATAATTTGCCTGCTTTCCATCTCCACTATGCTAGAGAACTGAGACCAATGCAATACTCACTGCTGTATTAACTCCTTGCTGTAATCCACACCTGTTTTTGAATCAGTATCAGAGAAAGGCGTATTGATATCTTGAGCATTCTGTCTTGCATTCCATGGCTGTTGAGATCTTTCTGCTCCCAGTTTGATTTTGAGTACATTATAAAAACTGAACCAGTGCTATGATAAGTTAGTTTATATATTTTTATTTGTAAATAAGCCTGTGGACGCAGTGGTGCATTAATGAAACAACACTGTGATTTGCCATACTTGCCTAAGGACACGACTCACAAAATTAAGTGTAAATGTGAAAAACTTGCCCTGCATCCCAAGCCCATCTTCACGTATGGTGATGTTTATGTTGCATGCCAACAACTTTCAACTTCACATCATTATACAGAAGATGAATAACAAATCTGCCAAAGTGCACTAAGTTTGTCACACTATACCTTAGTTCTAGTTTTTTTTTTTATGATTTTTAAAGTCCCTGCTTTTGACAAAAGATATTTTCTTTTGCAATGGTGTTTCATTCCAGTCATGTGGCATTATCATACAATACAAGATACAAAGCCAAATTTCATATTGGCAGTATTTTATATCATGAAATTGGATACAGCAAAATTTTGTTTCATGCCTTACAGTCATGGCCGAAATTATCGGCACCCGTGGAATTTTCCTTGAAAATGCACCATTTCTCCCAGAAAATTGTTGCAATTACAAATGTTTTGGTATACACATGTTTATTTCCTTTATGTACATTGGAACAACACAAAAAAAACAGAAAAAAAGCCATATCTGACATCATTTCACATAAAACTCAAAAACCGGGCTGGACCCTCTACTTAATATTTGGTTGCATGCCCTTTGGAAAAAATAACTGAAATCAAGCGCTTCCTATAACCATCAACAAGCTTGTTACACCTCTCAACTGGAATTTCCGACCACTCTTCTTTTGCAAAATGCTCAAGGTTTCTCAGATTTGAAGGGCGCCTTCTCCCAACATCAATTTTGAGATCTCTCCATAAGTGTTCAATCGGATTTAGATCCGGACTAATTACTGGCCACTTCAGAACTCTCCAGCGCTTTGTCTTCAACCATTTCTGAGTGCTTTTAGAGGTATGTTTGGGGTCATTGTCCTTCTCGAACACCAATGACCTCCGACGCAGATCCAGCTTTCTGACACTAGGCCCTATATTGCGCCCCAATATCTTTTGGTAGTCTTCAGATTTCATGATGCCTTGCACACAGTCAAAGCATCCAGCGCCAGAGGCAGCAAAACATCCCCAAAACATATTGGAACCTCCACCATGTTTGACTGTAGGTACTATGTTCTTTTCTTTGTAGGCCTCATTCTGTTTTCTGTAAACAGTAGAATGATGAGCTTTACTAAAAAGCTCTACCTTGGTCTCATCTGTCCACAAGACGATCGCCCAGAAGGATTTTGGCTTCCTCAAGTACATTTTGGCAAACTCCAGTCCGGCTTTTTTATGTTTCTGTGTCAGCAGTGGGGTCCTCCTGGCTCTCCTGCCATAGCGTTTCATTTCGTTCAGATGTCGACAAATAGTTCGAGCTGACACTGTTGCACCCTGAGTCTACAGAACAGCTTGAATATGTTTTGAAGTTGATTGGGGCTGTTTATCCACCATTCGGACTATCCTTCGTTGCAGTCTTTTATCAATTTTTCTCTTCCATCCACGTCCAGGGAGATTAGCTACAGTGCCATGTGTTGTGAACTCCTTGATTATGTTGCGCACAGTGGACAAAGGAACATGAAGATCTCTGGAGATGGACTTGTAGCCTTGAGCTTGTTGATATTTTTCCACAATTTTTGTTCTCAAGTCCTCAGACAATTCTCTGCTCTTCTTTCTGTTCTCCATGCTTAGTGTGGCACACTCAGAAACACAACAGAAAGGTTGAGTCAACTTTTCTCCATTTTAACTGGCTTCAGGTGTGATTGCTATATTGCCAGCACCTGTTTCTTGCCACAGGTGAGTTCAAACGAGCATCATATGCTTGAAATAAAACGATTTACCCACAATTTTGAAAGGGTGGCAATAATTTTGTCCGGCCCATTTTTGGAGTTCTGTGTGACATGATGTCAGATTTGGCTTTTTTCCTGTTTTTTGTGTTGTTCCAATGCACATAAAGGAAATAAACATGTATATACAAAAACATATGTAATTGCAATAATTTTCTGGGAGAAATGGTGTATTTTCTGGGAAAATTCCAGGGGTGCCGATAATTTCGGCCATGACTGTATGTGGAAGAATAAACATTCCTTGAACATACACTTTATACAGCGTAGTTTTTGGGGCATTTTATGTGTGCCCCTCAAGAGAAAACACACAGAAAAAGTACACTCTAAACCGACTTTCTAGATAAACTGGGTAAATAAATAAGCCTTTATTTATTCTATTTTAAATAAAATGTTAATACTTACATTTTTTAAAATATGTAAGATGGCATCCCTCAAAATCAATATACATCTCTACATTTTACTGGAGTACTAATACCCAATGTAAACACAGGATCAGGATTACCGAAGTGTTAATTGGAAGTTAAGGCACATAATGTTTACATTTCACTTACAAATCCTGGTATGCAACTTTACAGACTTCATCATCAATATCTTCTTTGAGCTACATAGTTCCAAATGCACATTTTACTTCTAAACTGTGCAAAGTTTTCCACCATGGAATGCTTCCAACCAGTTCTGCTACTTCTGCTTATGTTAGTCACTGTGAAAAGTAATGAGACCTAGCAGTCTTCCCTTGTAAGAGATACGGCCAAAAAACGGTAGTAAAATTACCCCCAACTTCATTTTCTTATCATAAGCATATTTTCAAAATGTTGAAGGCATACTGGCTTACAACTAGGTACAAAATCTGTATAATTCTTAATTCTTTCAATTTAACATGGATAAATTCTGTAATTTTAAAGGCTTTTATAAGTTATACAGTGAGTTATACTGAACCAAACTAAAATGCTGAGGAAAGTAAATTATTGTATAAATTATTTAACAAAGCAACTGTCTGGTTCAAACAACAGCACGCCACTGGCCTAAAAATACAAATTTTGTTTCAAAAAACCAAACTTCTCATCAGATCACTGCTGTCTACTTAATCTATTTCGTAAAAAGGATAAAATATTGAATCTAACTTAATAGACAGCTTGCAATGCCGTGACCTATAGATTAATTTCTGAACTAAACAACAAACTATTCCTGAGCATAAATTATGACCAATGGGGTTAAACTCACAATTTTGTGAAAAGTATGTTTTTAAGACAGGGGGAGAAACATTTTTAATATCTGTCAGTGGGAATACGGAGTTTGCCCTTTCTGACCTGAGATGCCACAAATGCTGCATATTGTAGTTATATGTCATAATGGATTTTTAATAATGGCAATTTAAATAAAAAAAAAAAAAAAATGAAGAAAAAATAGACGCTACAAATCTGAATGAATGTGTTTTAAATTGCATTGTAGAGAAAAGCCAAGCAAAATTACACCTTTTATTGGCTAACTAAAAAGATTACAATATGCAAACTTTTGAAGCAACTTGGGCTCCTTCTTCATCTTGCCTGAAGAAGGGCCCTGACTGGCCTCGAAAGCTTGCATATTGTAATCTTTTTAGTTAGCCAATAAAAGGTGTCATTTTGCTTGGCTTTTCTCTACATTCATAATGGCTAACACGGTACAATACCCTAAAATTGCATTGTAAAATTCATGCACTGAGTTGTTTTGACACATGGTGTTTAAAGATTTTTCTCCATCTCTAAAAACTGGTTTCACTAAATAACTATGCTAATTTATTTTTCTATTACTAAAACTGTCTTTACTGCTTACTAATCCTTGATTAAAATTGACTGTGTACATTTTTAATAATATATTTGGGCAAGCTTTGCACAAGCCTGCAATTGATACCTGATGTCAAAGATGTAAATCGATCTTTCTGTTCTTATATTTGATAAATATATAATCTTTGTTTTTCTTGCAAAAGTCAGTGAAGTTTTTGTCTGTACTGTGTTAGAGGGGTGTTAAGTGGGATTTTAAAAACCATCCATCCATCCATCCATTATCTGCCACTTATCCGAGGTCGGGTAGGGGGGGGCAGCAGCCTAAGCAGGGAAGCCCAGACCTCCCTCTCCCCGGCTACCTCCTCCAGCTCCTCTGGGAGGACCCCGAGGTGTTCCAAGGCCAGCCGGGAGATATAATCCCTCCAGCGTGTCCTGGGTCTGTCCTGTGGCCTTCTTCCAGTGGGGCATGCCCGGAACACCCCCCCAGGGAGGTGTCCAGTGGGCATCCTAACCAGATGCCCAAACCACCTCAACTGACTTCTCTCAATGTGGAAGAGCAGCGACTCTACTCCGAGTCTCTTCCGGATAACTGAACTCCTCATCTCTAAGGGAAAGACCAGCCACCCTGTGGAGAAAACTCATTTCGCCCGCTTGTATCCGTGATCGTGCTCTTTCGGTCACTACCCAAAGTTTGTGGCCATAGGTGAGGGTAGGAACGTAGATCGACTGGTACATTGACAGCCTCGCCTTTTGGCTCCCTCACTTGTGAACAAGACCCTGAGATACTTGAACTCCTCCACTTGAGGCAACACTGTGCTCCCAACCTGGAGAGATCATTCCACCCTTTTCCGGCAGAGAACCATGGCCTCGGATTTAGAGGTGCTGACTCTCATCCCCGCTGCTTCACACTTGGCTGCGAACCGCTCCAGTGAGAGCTGGAGGTCACTGTCCGATGAAGCCAACAGAACCACGTCATCCACAAATAAAGAGATTCTGAGGTCACCGAACAAGACCCCCTCCACTCCTTGGCTGCACCTAGAAATTCTGTCCATATAACTTATGAACAGAATCGGTGACAAAGGGAAGCCCTGGCAGAGTCCAACCTCAACAGGAAATGAGTCTGACTTATTACTGGCAATGCAGGAGCAAGCTCCTGCTCCTCCTGTACAGGGACTGAATGGCTCGTAGTAACGAGCCTTGTACCCCGTACTCTTAGAGCACACCCTACAGGATGCTTCGAGGGACCCAGTCAAATGCCTTCTCCAAATCCACAAAACACATGTGGACTGGTTGGGCAAACTCCCATGCCTCCTCCAGGATCCTGGCCAGGGTGTAGAGCTGGTCCAGTGTTCCACGGCCAGGACAGAATCCGCATTGTTCCTCTTGAATCTGAGATTCGACCATCGACCAAACTCTCTTCTCCAGCACACCTGAATAGACCTTACCGGGGAGGCTGAGAAATGTGATCCCCCTATAGTTGGAGCACATCCTCCAGTCACCCTTCTTAAAAAGGGGAACTACCACCCTGGTTTGCCAATCCAGAGGAACTGCCCCCGATGTCCATGCGATGTTGCAGAGATGTGTCAACCAGGACAGCCCCACAGCATCCAGAGCCTTGAGGAACCCAAGCTTAAAAACCGTCTGCTTCTATTAAATCAATAATATACAAAATAATGCCTCTGCTAAAAGAAAATAATTTCAGCTTTGTTTGCTTGCTTTAAAATGTTTTAGATTTTCAGTTTATAAATAAAGATGATGGCCCTTTCTTTAAGAGACACATTTCAGCGGGCACAAGAGGAGAAACTACTGCAATAATTTTCAATGCTGCTTATCCCAAATCTAGGCAACTAAAACCTGTCGTGGCAGAATTAGGTACAGGAATCAGCACTGTTGTCAGTCTTTTGCAAAGCATATAATCAATGGGCAATCAGTGTGTTTATATAAAAACAGAGTAAAAGAGAGAGTGAACAGCACAGAAATGTCCATGAGGCATACAAATGTAAAAATGAAAAGGATCCCAAAAGGTATCAAAAACTGATATTTGATTTTTATATAATGAACCAGAGTAAGGAGTATAAAATATGTGGAAAGAACATCCTGTTGCCTGCCTGTGACCTGTTTTACAAGATAGCCATACAGATACTTAGTTGGGTGAAATAACAATTCCCCAAATATCACAAAAAAAGAACAATTTTCTCATCTGTCTATCATGTTAAACTTTATGACCTTTTCCTCCTACCAGATAATCTTTGTCCAATCTCTCTTTCCATGCTTCTGCTCAATTACCTGCCCTATAGCTTCCTGAGGCAACACTCTATTTCACTCTCTCTTTCATATACTGGTTCCTCAGAAAGCTTTACTTTTAGGGCACCAAATTTGGTCTTCAGCCCCCTGCAGTCAATGTCTTTCAAAGACAACATACATAAGTGACCTCTTATAACCAGTTTGATATTAGTTTTATTCAGTAGAGTTGATTAGGAGCCTAATCCCTCTCTGTGTAATTTTGGTGGTACCTATGACCCATTCATCTCTTGCTAATTTGGCAAACTCATAGAATGTTTTACATTATATATTCTACAACAAAACAGATCAAAGTTTAAGTACCTGTAATAGGAGCCTCCACTTCAATCATGGTTTTCTCCTGACGCAGGATTGCTGCTCCATCATTAATAATCTTCAGTGCTACTTCTTCCTCTAATCGGCCTTCTTTAACTAAATGACTCTTCAGGACATCCACCTTTGGTTTACCATTTTCATATAGTTCTTTCATAGTCAGTCTGACAGTGGGTGGAAATGGAACCGCTATAAAAAGTGGAGAGAAGAAAAAGCAAAAAGAGTTCTTTAGGCTCTTGTCTTAGCCTTATACCAATTATAAAATTATCATTGCACTTCTCAGAGCAAATGTAATTGTTATGCACTTGAAAAAGGAGCAAAGTGTAGATTGTTCTTGAAAGTTGTGCTCTTTCAGTCAAACCATAGTTTGAAAAAATTGCCAAAATGTAACAAAGCAAAAACAACATCTTAAATTATGAAAACAGCAGTAAGATAATCTTCAGAAGATGAACACAATTTATTATATTTTATGTTTCGTGATTTCATTTTCTATTCTAAGATTCAATTAACATATAAAACCCATAAACCTAAGAAACCTAAGAAATGCAGCTAGATATGACAAAAATGTTTAAAACTATATTTTCTAATATTTTATTTTGGAGAAAGCATGCCAATAAGTTAAACATAATTTCTGCGGCTTTGTGTACAAATGGATGTCTAGTATTAATCTGGGCTAAATTGGACCCTGCATTGAAAGATACAGGACACTTTGCCACCACCACTGACTCAAGTTGGACATCAGAGCTATAAATTCAGTTTGTTTAAAAGGGCTAGATAATACAATCCCTGACGATTCAGCACAGCACTTGTCTTGAGTGGGTCTGGAGATGTCTTCTTTGTTGGGATGACATTGATAATGACTACTTAGTGATGTTTCCACCAATACAACATATCATCAGTTGCGTACCCCAGCCTCATATGGTGTTTTGGCCTTTGACCACAAGACATCCTCAGCTGAGGTAGGCTCACCACAGGCTGTTCAGACCTGGGTGTGTGTCGAATGGTTACTAAGCAGTCATTTGGGAGCTCATGCTGTCTCTTTTTGCTTCAGCCACGACCAGTGACTGCTTCTTTCAGCAACATTAGAGAGTTCCTTAAATGCTTTCCATTGGGCCTGCCCTTTGATGCCCAATTCCTTCAGTAGCCTTGTAGTGGAACTGGCTACAAAGCCCCTGCAGCCCACCTCTATTGGACACACCTTCACCTTCCCGCCTTGCTCCTCTGCCTCATCTGCAAGATTGTGATACCACAGCTTTTATATTTTTTTTCCCCCATCGGCCTCATTGATGGCATTCTCCAACGATGAAGTTCAACGATGAAGACATATCAGCAGGAGTCAGACCAAAGGACTAAGGCTGAGTCCAGACTGGTGTCTGCAATTTCAGATGTGAAAGTGAGTCTCTGATTTAGGTCAACACGCTTTTCCCAGTCCCTGGCTATACCCAGCGGGCATAAGTCAGAAGTTGAGGGCTTGTCTTACTGTTTCTCCCCTTCCCAGATAAAGGATGTTAGTTGCATGAAGGTAGCCTGGGCATTTAGGGGCATAGTGTACAATGACACTCTCTTTTCCTCTAGTGCCAAAGCCAAGCACCTCAGTACTTGGTTACGACACCATGTGTATCTTCCTTGCATTAAGCTATTCTTACAACCCACAAGGGTGTATTTGAGGGTTGCCAAGGCCACACAGTGGTGACAGGCTGAATACTCCCCACACCAAAGATGTAGGTTTGCTGGTGAGGGCAGCACAACATATGTGGCTCTAATGATGAAACTTAACCTGTTCGTTTCCAGGTTCCACAGCTCACTCCATGTCATTTTACGTTGCTCTATGCCATCCCACCTCATCCAACAGCCTTGCTGAGCTTGGGAGACTGCTCTGGCACATCTGGCTGCTTCCTTCTGCTGGTGCACCTCCTCCACAACCAGATGCCAGCGTTCATTTGATGTAGCCTTTTGCCACATGGGGGTTGTTGGTCCCAAACCAAGTCCCCTTCTGACATGCTGGACTTGCCCAACAATATTTCAGTGTTTGAGGGTGTCCCCTGTTTCTGTCTCTGCCTTCTGCCGTGTCCCATTTCCTCCCTGTCGCTAGGACTGGCGCAGCATTTCTTATGATGGGATCATGGGACTCTTCATTGTTATATCTAGTCTTGCTTTGGCTTATTTATATTCCTCCACGAGGCTTGATATAGGCACAGAGAGATCTCCATTCCCATCCAGGCCTGTGCTGCTGAGGCATCTTGGTAGTCCAAGCCACACCCTCACTTGCGTGCTCATTGTTCTATTGAACCACTCAACTTATCAAAATGTGCTCCAAAGCTGTTCTGCTCATGGACAGCATACATTTCATCTCATACGCCACTGTACCTATCGATTTGCGAAACTTTAGAAAAAAATGTTTCCTAGAGATAATACCACAAAAATCTTATATTCATTTCAACATTTTGACTTTTAAACGTGTACATATATGCATGCGCACACTTGTTTTGCTACAGAGCACAAAAGTTATCTGCAATGACATGTTTTGCGTGTGAAAACACACATTATGCAGGAAAAGTAGTTCTCCCATAACGGTGAGCAGAGGGAAAAGTGAGAAGAATAATATAAAATCATACGTTAATCATAACGTTTTGCCATGTAAACATGTGAATATTTACATGTAAACACTGGTTTTTCCATACAAAGCAGAAGTTAGATCAAATGGTGTGCTTTGCATGTGAAAACTAGTTTTGCTGGATAACAGAAAAGTTAGCTGATAATGGTGTGTAACATCTATAGTTATTATAGGTAATGCAGAAGACTAATTCAGCTTTCTGTCTGTGGGAGCATACCCATCAGGGTATGGGAAGTCCCAGAAATTAAACCTTAGAAGGTATGCCTCCAAATTCACACTAAAGGGGGAGTATCTGAACTCCAATCAATTACAGTGTTTTGGTAAGATAGTTCTTTAATGAATATAGCTCTTAATATTGAATGCTGAAGGACAGCTCTTCTTTGGAAGCAGAAGAGCCATTAGAACCAAAGAAGAGACAAGGATGGTTTTTTAATTAATTTCATTCATCACCAATTGCGGGGCATACAGAAAAATTTCTGCTGCTTTGAAGGTCCCAATGAGCACAGTGGCCTCCATCACCCGTAAGTGGAAGAAGTTTGAAACCACCAGGACTCTTCCTAGAGCTGGCCGGCCATCTAAACTGAGCGATCGGGGGAGAAGGGCCTTAGTCAGGGAGGTGACCAAGAACCTGATGGTCACTCTGTCAGAGCTCCAGAGGTCCTCTGTGGAGAGAGGAGAACCTTCCAGAAGGACAACCATCTCTGCAGCAATCCACCAATCAGGCCTGTATGGTAGAGTGGCCAAATGGAAGCCACTCCTTAGTAAAAGGCACATGGCAACCCGCCTGGAGTTTGCCAAAATGCACCTGAAGGACTCTCAGACCATGAGAAAGAAAATTCTCTGGTCTGATGAAACAAAGATTGAACTCTTTGGTGTGAATGCCAAGTGTCACGTTTGGAGGAAACCTGGCACCATCCCTACAGTGAAGCATGGTGGTGGCAGCATCATGCTGTGGGGATGTTTTTCAGCGGCAGGAACTGGGAGACTAGTCAGGATAAAGGGAAAGATGACTGCAGCAATGTACAGAGACATCCTGGATGAAAACCTGCTCCAGAGCGCTCCTGACCTCAGACTGGGGCGACGGTTCATCTTTCAGCAGGACAACGACCCTAAGCACACTGCCAAGATATCAAAGGAGTGGCTTCAGGACAACTCTGTGAATGTCCTTCAGTGGCCCAGCCAGAGCCCAGACTTGAATCCGATTGAATATCTCTGGAGAGATCTTAAAATGGCTGTGCACCGACGCTTCCCATCCAACCTGATGGAGCTTGAGAGGTGCTTCAAAGAGGAATGGGTGAAACTGGCCAAGGATAGGTGTGCCAAGCTTGTGGCATCATATTCAACAAGACTTGAGGCTGTAATTGCTGCCAAAGGTGCATTGACAAAGTATTGAGCAAAGGCTGTGAATACTTATGTACATGGGATTTCTCAGTTTTTTTATTTTTAATAAATTTGCAAAAACCTCAAGTAAACTTTTTTTCACATTGTCATTATGGGGTGTTGTGTGCAGAATTCTGATGAAAAAAATGAATTTAATCCATTTTGGAATAAGGCTGTAACATAACAAAATGGGGAAAAAGTGATGAGCTGTGAATACTTTCCGGATGCACTGTAGCTCCACAGCCATTACAGTGTTATTTAAGGCTCATAACATGGTGAAGCAACTTGAACAGAAACAAATCCAAGGCATCTCGAATCCCACACAGCTCTAAGGGTCATGACTTGAACACACTGTGGTATCTGAGTAAAGTCTGCATGTTGTCCTCATAATTTTGTGGTGTGCCTCACAAACCTAAAGACACGCGGTCAGCTCAATCGAAGAGTTCCAGTTCATGGTGACTGGAATTCCATTTGGTGTGGGATCTCAAAACCGCAGATGATGTGTGTCGACTGAATTCCTGCCTTGTGACAATAAATGATCTACATGTAACTGTTGTTTTTTAATCATTTTTGTAGGTGTGCTATGAATCCTCCAGCAAATGGCAACATTTTGATTGAGCCCAGTACAGAAAAGACATAGTTAAAATTGTAGAAAGCGTACAACAAAGATTTGACTGTTTTCTTTTCTTATCTAGTCCCCAAAGCCAATCTGCTTTAAATGATGCTCCTTTTATATGACCATCAGACATGTTTTTTTAGTAAGTAATTGGGCTCTTTTAAGAACCCTGGGAGCAAGAAGTGGCCCAGTCTGAAGTATGTATGCACTGGGAACATGTTTTGATAAGGCATACTTGTCAACTGATTTTGCTTCCTTTAGGTGTGTGCTGAATGAGTGAGTTGGATGAAGTGATGGACAGTGTACCCAAGGGTCAGACAGTGTTGATTGGAGCGGCTTTCAATGGACATGTTGGTGAAGGGAACAGAGGAGATGAGGAGGTTATGGGTAGGTATGGTGTCAAGGAGAGGAATGAAGAAGGTCAGAGGACAGTGGATTTTGCTAAAAGGATGGACATGGCTGTGGTGAATACGTATTTTAAAAAGAGGGCGGAACATAGGGTGACTAACAAGAGTGGAAGAAGATGCACAGAGGATTAGATTAGATTACATCCTATGCAGAAGAATCAATCTGAAGGAGATTAAAGACTGCAAAGTGGTAGCAGGGGAAAGTGTAGTTAGACAGCACAGAATGGTGGTCTCTGGGATGACATTGGAGATCAAGAAGAGGAAGAGAGTGAGGGCAGAGCCGAGGACCAAATAGTGGAAGTTGAAAAAGGAAGACTGCAAAGTTGAGTTCAGGGAGAAGGTAAGACAGGCACTGGGTGACAACTGGGTAACTACAGCAGAAGTAGTAAGGGTGACAGCAAGAACGGTGCTTGGTGTGACATCTGGACAGAGGAAGGAGGAAAAGGAAATGTGGTGGTGGAATGGGGAAGTACAGGAGAGTATACAGAGGAAGAGGATGGCGAAGGAAAAGTGTGATAGTAAGAGAGATGCAGGAAGTAAACAAGAGTACAAAAAGATAAGGTGCAAGGTGAAGAGAGAGGTGGTGAAGGCTAAAGAAAAAGCGTATGATGAGTTGTATGAGAGGTTGGACACTAAGGAGGGAGAAAAGGACCTGTACCGATTGGCTAAACAAAGGGACCAAGCTGGGAAAGATGTGCAGCAGGTTTGGGTCATAAAGGATAAAGATGGAAACATACTTACAAGCAAGAAGGGTGTGTCGAGAAGAGGGAAAGAGTACTTCAAGAGGCTGATGAATGAAGAGAGTGAGAGAGAGAGAAGGTTGGATGATGTGGCGATAGTCAATCGGGAAGAACAAGAATGGACAGGCCACTGGTCCAGATGACATACCTGTGAAAGCATGGTGTTTAGGAGAGATGGCAGTGGAGTTTTTAACCAGATTGTTTAATGGAATCTTGTAAAATGAGGGGATGCCTGAGGAGTGGAGAAGAAGTGTACTGGTACCGATTTTTTTAAGAATAAGAGGGATGTTCAGAGCTGTAGTAACTACAGGGGGATAAAATTGAAGAGTCACAGAATGAAGTTATGGGAAAGTGTAGTGGAAGCTAGGTTAAGAAGGGAGGTGATGATTAGTGAGCAGCAGTATGGTTTCATGCCAAGAAAGAACACAACAGATGCAATTTTTGCTCTGAGGGTGTTGATGAAGAAGTATAGAGAAAGCCAGAAGAAGTTGCACTGTGTCTTTGTGTACCTGGAGAAAGCATATGGCAGGGTACCTCAAGAGGAGCTGTGGTACTGTATGAGGAAGTTGGGAGTGTCAGAGAAAGTATATAAGAGTGGTACAGGATATGTATAAGGGAAGTGTGACAGTGGTGAGGTCTGTGATAGGAGCGACGGATGCATTCAGCGTGGAGGTGGGATTACATCAAGGATCAGCTCTAAGCCCTTTCTTATTTGCAATGGTGATGGACAGGTATACAGATCAGATTAGACAGGAGTCCCCTTGGACTATGATGTTTGCTGATGACATTGTCATCTGTGGGCGGCACGGTGGCGCAGTGGTAGCGCTGTTGCCTCGCAGTTAGGAGACCCGGGTTCGCTTCCCGGGTCCACCCTGCGTGGAGTTTGCATGTTCTCCCCGTGTCTGCGTGGGTTTCCTCCGGGTGCTCCGGTTTCCTCCCACAGTCCAAAGACATGCAGGTTAGGTGGATTGGTGATTCTAAATTGGCCCTAGTGTGTGCTTGGTGTGTGGGTGTGTTTGTGTGTGTCCTGCGGTGGGTTGGCACCCTGCCTTGTGCCCTGTGTTGGCTGGGATTGGCTCCAGCAGACCCCCGTGACCCTGTGTTCGGATTCAGCGGGTTGGAAAATGGATGGATGGATGGATTGTCATCTGTAGAGAGAGTAGGGAGCAAGTTGAGGAGACACTGGAGAGGTGGAGATATGCTCTAGAGAGGAGAAGAATGAAGGTCAGTAGAAACAAGACAGAGTATTTTTAGAGCACAAATAAGTAGGCAATTTTTTTTTGTTTGCAATGTGGTACATCACTGCAGCTGTTATCTGCTTCCTTCTGTGTGAATGAGAGGAAGGTCAGTGGAATGGTGAGGATGCAGGGAGCAGAGTTGGTGAAGGTGGATGAGTTTAAATACTTGGGATCAACAGTACAGAATAATGGGGATTGTGGAAGAGAGGTGAAAAAAGGAGTGCAGACAGGGGGGAATGGGTGGAGAAGAGTATCAGGAATGATTTGTGACAGACTGGTATCAGCAAGAGTGAAAGGGAAGATCTACAGGACGGTAGTGAGACCAGCTTTGTTATATGGATTGGAGACAGTGGCACTGACCAGATAGCAGGAGACAGAGCTGGAGGTGGCAGAGTTAAAGATGCTTAGATTTTCATTGGGTGTGACAAGGATGGACAGGATTAGAAATTAGTACATTAGAGGGTCGGCTCAGGTTGGACGGTTGGGAGACAAAGTCAGAGAGGTAAGATTGCAATGGTTTGGACATGTGCAGAGGAGAGATGCTGGGTATATTGGGAGAAGGATGTTAAAGATAGAGTTGCCAGGCAAAAGGAAAAAAGGAAAGCCTAAGAGAAGGTTTATAGATGTGGTGAGAGAGGACATGCAGGTGGTGAGTGTGACAGAGTAAGATGTACAGGACAGGAAGATATGGAACAAGATGATCCACTGTGGCAACTCCTAACGGGAGCAGCCAAAAAATGAAGAAGAACAAGAAGAAGAAGAAGAAGAACAAGAAGAAGGTGTATGCTGAATAATATAATTCATAACATAAATGTTGGGCAGTTGTTGCATATATAGTTGCGCTTGATAAAGATGGCTGTTTGATGTGTGCTTGCTAAAATATATTTATGCCGTATAATAAAAATAAATTATAAATATCAAATAAATAACTGAATAAAAATGTCACCAGAACAGAGCATATTTTGATGCCGTCTCAGCACTTCGCTTAGCTGCATTTCTCAGCAACTTTCTCATGTACAGGAACAAAGCACCAACATTGAGCTCATAGTAAAACTCAATGCTTATCATGTGAATGTAGCCAAAGGGAGCATGTTTCGATAGATAGGGTAGCAATGATCGATAGATGTAGCTATCTGTTTATAGTACAGTAGCATATTTCGACAAGGCAGCACAAATCTTCAGAACACTGGAACCTTTGTCCATGGCAGCTTACAATAACAGACACAATTGGTTACATTTCTTTGTTATTTCCACTTGGAACACAGACAGTTTAAGTAACGTGCGCAGGGGTAAACAAAATGAGAAGTGGGGTCTGAACTCATTATACCAGGTTTTGATCTACAAAGACTTTATCACAATTTCACACAGACACCACACTACCTGCAAGCTGAGTTCTGCTGTGTGGTCTACATTACTGTTCAATACTATTATAATTGCTGCTGCTGCCAGCACTCTCAGTTTTCCCAAGAGAAAGAAAAAGCCCCGACTACTTTGGTACAAACACCTACTGTTGTCATTTATGTTGCCTCTTTCAACTCTCACTGTAGTGATAGCAAAACCACAATACATTCATGTATCACTAATAAACTATTTTTGTTAAATTAGTAATTTAATTAAAAATTAACATAATATTAATAAATTAATATAAATGTAACCTATCATATAGAACATAATATATCAGTAATATAGTAATAGCTTACTAATAATACTGTACATATATTATTAAACTATTGTTACATTAGTAATATAATGAAAATATATTAGTAACAGAATATTAATACATGTATCACATAACTTGTACAATAATAATAAATTAATAAAATGAATCATACAACTTACATAGTACATAATTTATTAGTAATATAGTAATAGTTTATTAATAATACATGAATATACTGTGGTTTTGTTATCTCTACAAAGAGAGCTGTAAGAGACAGCTGAACTGACAGCCATAGCTGTGTGTAAGAAAGTGGTTAGCACTTTTTTCTCTAGAAAAAGCAGAGAGTTCTTTAAGTAGTTCAAGAGTTGTTTAATCTGCTCAAGTAGAAAGTGATTACAGAAACACCTACTAGATGGGAGTCCCTTCAAAAAATGGTAAGGAGAGTGATGGGGCAGGAGAAGACCATTTCAAAGGAACTATCATCCAACAAATAAACACTTTGTGCACACATGGCAAGACATTGTTGACCTAGAGTCTGTTCACAAGGCTCTGAATCCTCTGGTTAATTTTAAAGATATACAGTGGAACCTCGGTTCACGACCATAATTCGTTTCAAAACTCTGGTCGTAAACAGATTTGGTCATGAACTGAAGCAATTTCCCCTATAGGATTGTATGTAAATACAATTAATCCGTTCCAGACCATAAAAAACTGTATGTAAATATACATATATTATATATATATATATATATATATATATATATATATATATATATATATTTTTTTTTTTTTTTTTTAAGTTTTTAAGACAAATATACTTAATTAAACCATAGAATGCACAGCGTAATAGTAAACAAAATTTAAAAACATTGAATAACACTGAGAAAACCTTGAACAACAGAGAAAACTAACACTGCAATAATTCATGCTATAGCGCTACCAACCGCTGGCTAAAAACACTTTTTTTTTTAAAATGAGTTTTAAGCACAGGGAAATAAATGAACATTTGAAAAAATCCGTAATTTAATAAACCACCAAGAAAAGTAACATTGCAACAATTCACACTACGAACCGATCGGTGTAAACAGAAGTGAAAACAAAGAATGCACTGGGCTTGATTTTAACTGCCTTCCTACCTTATGCGTCCAGCTCTCTCTCTCGCGCTGCCTGTGTGTGTGCGTCTGTCTCTCTCGCGCTGCCTGTGTGTGTGCGTCTGTCTCTCTCTCGCTGCCTGTGTGTGTGCGTCTGTCTCTCTCGCGCTGCCTGTGTGTGTGCGTCTGTCTCTCTCGCGCTGCCTGTGTGTGTGCGTCTGTCTCTCTCGCGCTGCCTGTGTGTGTGCGTCTGTCTCACTCTTGCTCGCTGCACAGGAAATGCACAGGGAGAGACTGAACATGTACAAACCGAAAGGGAAACTGGCTTGTTCATATACCGAGTGTGTCGTCGTGAACCGAGGCAAAAGTTTGGCAAACTTTTTGGTCGTAAACCGATCTGTACCTGTACCGAGACGTTCGTGAACCGAGGTTTCACTGTACTGTCAGGAGAATACTGTGTCAGTGTTTCATATCTGAAGCCTGTGCTCCATCTGCTCAGTGAGGAGGGCCTAAGGCCAGAGGATGGAGACTCAAATATCACAAAGAAAATTAAAACTACTGTCACTGGCTACTTGAATGACAAATACTGTATAATACTGCAGCTACTGACCTCCCTGGTCCTCTGTTCAAAACCCACTATATGAAACATGAGAAAGTTGATACCATAAAAGCCAGAGCTGTTGCTGAAATGACGGAAGAAGGCCATAGCACATTAGCAGCTGGATTTCACTGTTTTGTCAGTAGAGAAGGAGATGAGGGAGAACAATTAGTCAAAAACAGAGGAAGACATTGGGCAACTATTTCAAGAGACCTCATTTTGTTGCAGCAGCTGAACTCATAGATCAGCAATCTATTGAAGCAGAACTTGATATCTACCTCCTAGTTTCTTCCGTGGACAGTGAAGCCAATCCACTGGAATGTTGGAACATTTATGCAACAGTTCCGAAAGTGGGCCTTTTGGCTAGATGCTACCTCTGTATTCCTGCCATCACTTTCCAAGCGCAGGAGGCAGCAATGTCACATGCAAGAGGGCATCAACCAAGCCAGAGACAGTGAATAGACTAGTCATTTTAGGGGAAAAAAAAAAAAAAAAAAGAAAAAAAAATTGTGTAGAACTGGAAATGTGTTACTTTCATGGTTGTATGAGCATTCTCTAGTTTTGAAGCACGTCATGAGTGCAAAGAATAATTCTGTGATTCATATTACATAGTGAAATAGCTCTTATGTAATTTACATCTAATCTTGTCCAGGCCCTGGGAGAGAAATGCCCAATTTAACCAATTAAATGCCTTTGAAGGATCCAGGGAGAATAAAGCTGCAGGGGGAAAAAAGGAGGGCACTGCATCAATTATCATACTCAAATCCTCTTACTCCAATACAAGGTCACAGAGGCCACAGCCTATCTGGCAGCACTGAGCACATGGCCAAAAACAAATCTAGACTGAATTCCAGTACACTGCAACATCCGCTCGAACATACATCAGCATAATCACACTTACAGTCATATGAAAAAGTTTGGGAACCCCTCTTAATTCTTTAGATTTTTGTTTATCATTGGCTGAGCTTTCAAAGTAGCAACTTCCTTTTAATATATCACATGCATTATGGAAATAGTAGTATTTCAGCAGTGACATTAAGTTTATTGGATTAACAAAAAAGATGCAATATGCATCATAACAAAATTAGACAGGTGCATAAATTTGGGCACCCCAACAGAGATATTACATCAATACTTAGCTGAGCCTCCTTTTGCAAATATAACAGTCTCTAGACGCCTCCTATAGCTTTTGATTGGTGTGTCTGGATTCTGGATGGAGGTATTTTTGACCATTCTTCCATACACAATCTCTCCAGTTCAGTTATATTTGATGGCTGCCGAGCATGGACAGCCTGCTTCAAATCATCCCATAGATTTTCGATGATATTCAAGTCAGGGGACTGTGACGGCCAGGACATTGTACTTCTCCCTCTGCATGAATGCCTTCGTAGATTTCGAACTGTGTTTTGGGTCATTGTCTTGTTGGAATATCCAACCCCTGAGTAACTTCAACTTTGTGACTGATGCTTGAACATTATCCTGAAGAATTTGTTGATATTGGGTTGAATTCATCTGACCCTCAACTTTAACAAGGGCCCCAAGTCCCTGAACTAGCCACACAGCATGATGGAACCTCCACCAAATTTGACAGTAGGTAGCAGGTGTTTTTTGGAATGAGGTGTTCTTCTTCCACCATGCAAAGCGTTTTTTATTATAATCAAATAATTCAATTTTTGTCTCATCAGTCCAAAGCACTTTATTCCAAAATTAATCTGGATTGTCTAAATGAGCATTTGCATACAACAAGCAACTGTTTGTGACGTGAGTGCAGAAAGGGCTTCTTTCTCATCACCCTGCCAAACAGATGTTCTTTGTGCAAATTGCGCTGAATTGTAGAACGATGTACAGATACACCATCTGCAGCAAGATGTTCTTGCAGGTCTTTGGAGGTGATCTGTGGGTTGTCTGTAACCATTCTCACAATCCTGTGCATATGCCTCTCCTGTATTTTTCTTGGCCTGCCAGACCTGGGTTTATCAGCAACTGTGCCTGTGGCCTTCCATTTCCTGATTACATTCCTTACAGTTGAAACTGTCAGTTTAAACTTCTGAGATAGCTTTTTGTAGCCTTCTCCTAAACCATGATACTGAACAATCTGTTTTCAGATCTTTTGAGAGTTGCGCTGAGAACCTCATGCTGTCACTCTTCAGAGGAGAGTAAAAGGGAAGCACAACTTGCAATATGACCACCTTAAATACCTTTTCTCATGATTGGACACACCTGTCTGTGAAGTTCAAGGCTTAATGAGCTAATCCAACCGATTTGGAATTGCAAGTAATCAGTACTGAGCAGTTACATACATTCAAATCTGCAAAATTACAAGGGTACCCAAATTTTTGCACAGCCAGTTTTTCACATTTGATTTAATTTCATACAACTAAATACTGCTTCACTAAAAATCTTTGTTCGGAAAACCCCCCAGTATTCAGATGTTGCTAGGAAATGAAAGACATGCCACTGTTATCTTTTTTTGTTGAAAGTAGAGTAAATTATTATACATGTATGACTGTACATTCACTCAGGAGCCAATTTCGCATTTAGACTTGCTAATTAACCTTACCTGCATGTCTTCAAGGATATGGAAGGAAAACCCATGCAAAAAAGTGCAAATTGGACATGTACAACAATCAGGCACAGGATTTAAATCCAAGACACTGGAACAGTGAGACAACAGCACTACTCATGACAACTCTTAATTTATATTAGTAGAGAAAAGCCAAGCAAAATGACACCTTTTATTGGCTAACTAGAAAGATTACAATATGCAAGCTTTCGAGGCAACTCAGGCCCCTTCTTCAGGCAAGATGTAATCAATATATTTATTTATATTAGTAGTAATTTAAAGGAGATGCAGGTCTATAATCTTGTCCCGGACATCCTTTGACAGCTCTTTGGTCTTGCCCATGGTGGTGAAGAGGTTGGAATGGAAAAAATTGATTCTGTGGTCAAGTGCTCTTTATACACATAACGAGTTCAGATCAGGAGTATCTGTAATTGAATGATTGATTGGTTAATTGTAACCAATCTGTGGGAGCCAGAATTATGGCTGGGTTGCAGGGGATCAAATACTTATTTCTCTCAATGATATGCAAATCAATTCATAACTTTTATGCAACTTTTTTCTGGATTTTTGGTTGATATTCCGTCTCTCTCCAGTAAAATGAAACTACCATAAAAATTTGAGACTGTTCCTTTCCTTGTAAGTGAGCAAACCTACAAATTTAGCAGAGGATCAAATGCTTATTTTCCCCATTGTACATCGACCCAGTAAAAGAGACTTTGTTTTGGGAGTAAACAGTTTTACCACACAAGACAAGAATAATAAATTACTTAAAACATGCATGTTTGAAATACTAAAATCTTAATGTTTTGCTTTTGCAAATGTAGAATGTATGAACAACTCGTTCCCACCTTAAAAAAGCAAAAATGTATCACTCGTAGGAATTTATTATTCGATTCCATAGTTTAAATTATCAACATGAAAAAGGCAACAATCACAATGTTCAGAACTTTTTTTTGATTTTCAGCAACCTCTTCTGAACACTAAATAAAATTCACAAAATTTCTTCTTAAGTAGAACTACACATACTCCTCTCCTATATTTCCTGGTAGTGACAACTATGAGAAAAAAATTGAAAGAAGATGAGAAGAGCAGTAGGACAGCTAATGATAAAACACTTAACTTTATATGAAGAGACCACCAAGGCATAGAGCAGCATTTACAACATGCCTTCCCAGCCACCTGACAAAACAGGTCTCTTCCAAGCAATGCTCCATAAAACATTTACTGTTCCGTTGCATACTGTATGAACCAACAAGCAGCAGAAGGAAGCAGATAACAGCTGCATTGACGTACCACATTGCAAACAAAAAAAAATTTGCCTACTTTATTTGTGCTCTAAAAATACTCTTACTTTGTCAGGGGTCAGATAACTAAACTAACCACTAATTCACTTCACACCAGAAGTGACACGCCCTTGAAGTGCAATCCCCCATCCTTTAATTTCACACCATAAAAGCTACTAAAGCATTATAAGCAGGAAGAAAAACAGCAGCCTTTATTGTTTTGTTTTGTGTGTATTCAATCTTCACATATCAGTTATTGGGATAAGCTATATCACTTCATTTTAAGTTTGTATTTTTGTTTAGCAAGTGAAATGAGCTTCCGAACTATAATAATGAATATAAAATGTATAGCACATTTTGCATTAACATTTATAAAAATGTTGCCCTGGGTGATCTTTAAATCTGTTAAGATTATTGGAGGAAGTCAAATGTACAACAAGTGAAAGTGAAGTTTCATGGGTAGGTAAACCGGCTCAGATTCCAATGAAATATTACTGCCCTCCTCAGAATTTCAAGAGCTCCCTTTCAGATTCTTGCTGGCACTGGCCATGTAAAGTACTGATCTATATCATACAGAAATAAGGATTAGAGAATTTGTTAAGAACACTGGATGAAAAATACTAATTGGTCGATCACAGATACAGTAATTACTATGTTGGTGAATGTTATAAAATAAATACGCGCATGCTTCATAAAGCATGTAGCATAATTTGGAACCATTACAAATTATGTCAATCAGAAAACAATGTATAATATACATATGTACATATATTATATGTGATTATCATGGTAATGAATCAAGAGTTCTGTCTTTCCTTATATGAAACAGTTAAATATGAGACAAAGAGAAAAAGAGACAGCAGTGTTTACTGACTGGCAGACACAAAGGCTAGCAAGGCAGGCAAGTTGTTGAATTCAATACATACAGTAGAACCTGTAGTACTAGGGTGTTGTACCATGTTAGCCATAATGAATATAGAGAAAAGCCAAGCAAAATGACACCTTTTATTGGCTAATTAAAAAGATTACAATATGCAAGCTTTCAAGGCAACTCAGAATTATCTTGCCTGAAGAAGGGGCCTGAGTTGCCTCGAAAGCTTGCATATTGTAATCTTTTTAGTTAGCCAATAAAAGGTGTCATTTTGCTTGGCTTTTCTCTACATACAGTAGAACCTGAAAAGTAAGTAGAGGAAGTAAAACAAATATGTTTGCAAAAAACATGTCTTTGAGGTGTTTCCTTGTGGCACAGGTATTCATGAAATTTTTAAAATTTGGGGTGGGGTGGTGAAGAGTCTTTACATTGCTATTATTTCATAATATTGTTGTGACAAAATATACCAGGATTTGGGCTCCAATAGAAAATGTGCACATACACATCTATATGGTCTTGATCTTCAGTCTTTAATGTGTTTTGAGAATACACTCATATCAAGGCATATCGATTGTCATAATTATGAATAAAAATGTTTACAGTATCAATTTAAATCAATTTTGCCCAGCCCTGCTCTCACTCTCTAGAATTTTTTTACCTGACCAATTTAATTATACTGCAGCTCGTCCAACTTGCCCGATATAAAAACAAAAAAACAACAATAGTCCAGTGTCAGAGAAGTGAATTGTCAATTTTAGCACTACCAAAAATGGGTAAACATACGTATTACAACCATATACCTTTGAAGAAGCTTAAACAGAAGCCACACATACAATGCTATCAGCAAATTATCAGCCGAGTCTTATTGTGGTCAGCTATTACAGGGCTACAGAATTTTGATATATTTAGTTTATTAAGATTTTTTTTTTTAACCGAGTCTTACTTTTTTTATTTCAGGAAATCAACAAGTACTCCCTGAATATATTGTTTGTTCCTCACTGTTCAACAGTTTTTGAACCTTCAGCAGCAGTGTGCGGGTGATTTAAAAAAAAAAAAAAAAACACTGCTTTTTTTTCTGGTATTTTATTACTGACACTGTTCTGAGGAAATATGCAAACAAAATTTAAATTCTACTATATACACATAATAAACTTGACCGTGAACTTTCAAGTGCAGATATATCTATTTCAACCTAATATCCCAAGATCAGACAGTGTTCTTCACTACTGGGGAAAACAATATAGTCCAATTCAGTTCCTTGAGTTAAGTGTCATCCACTGCACTCGGGTCTCTTTCCAGATGGTTCGTCGTGTAGTGGGTGTGGCAACGCGCTATCAGCACATGCTCCCAACCTTCAAGAGTTACAGATATAGTAAATTCAGAAAGTATTCATAACCCTTCAATTTATTCAGATTTTTTGTGCTGTATATTTAATTTTAAATGGATAAATGTGCCATTTTTAATCATCAATATATACTTAATAACTTAATAATGGCAATGTGAAACCATGTTTTCAGAAAGGTTTGCAAATTTATAAAAAATCATAAACTGAACTCCCTCATTCATACATATATTATGTTAATCAGTACTTTGTAAAAGCCTCTTAGGCAGCAATTACAACTTCAAGTCTAAGTCTGTACAAAATTTGCACACTTAGATTTGAACAATTTATCCAGTTCCTCCAAGCAGATCCCCTCAATCTTCACTACTGTAGATTGGATGGGAAGTATCTCTACTAAACTGCCATATTCAGGTTTCAATCATGTTTTATGGGGTTTAAGTTAGATTACAGAAGTCTCACCTTCTATAGTACTGATGAGCGAACCCCACAGAGTTCGACAAAGCAAACTACATTGTAGTCAATAGAAAGGAGAAACTAAGTGGTTTTGAGTGGATTATAATGGTGAAATGGTCCTCTAAGTGTCCCTGAAGGCAAGAGAAGCATTTGATAACTACACTGGACCATTTATGTGGCCAAAAATGTTTCCAGCAGTGCTAATCACCGTGCCACCATGCCTCAAACAACAAAACACATACTGTACAAATACAACACATAGCCAAAACTAGCAAGTAGTTAAAAAAATACATAACTGCACTCACTGAACTCCAATCTTGGGGCACAAGCACATGCTGGCCCTGCCTAGAACCAGACGCATAGGACTGGTTCTTTTATTTGTTTGAAGCTGCAGCTGTGGGCACAGTTGGAACATCTTTTTTTAGTTTCTAATCCACGGTATCTGCATATATTTTCCATTTTTTACTTCAATCAGGAAGATAGAAACACCTTGTAAACAGCAACAAGTCTTTA
The DNA here is from genome assembly GCF_900747795.2 of Erpetoichthys calabaricus. Taxonomy (NCBI): domain Eukaryota; kingdom Metazoa; phylum Chordata; class Cladistia; order Polypteriformes; family Polypteridae; genus Erpetoichthys; species Erpetoichthys calabaricus. The sequence goes on from NC_041394.2 coordinate 47,481,825, forward strand.
GTCATTATTTTACAAGGTCTCCTTTTAAATGGAGGAGGACTCCTTTAAGGCTAATTACCTGAGTTGCAAGCACAATGCATGTACTCTCAATGTGCACAAGCAGTAGTCTGTCCTATTAAGCTAAATGTAGTCTCACTGCATCAAGTGTGTTTACAGACAACCCTGAGTAAATTATGCTTAAAGCTGTGAGGGGAAAAATTAGACAGATCACTGAGTGTCACATTTCTAAACCAATCCAACATTTCATGAGAGTGGCATTCAAAGTACAGGGGTGGGATTTTGAACTGCAAAGAGTAGAGGTGCTTACTGAACTGCTATGTCCATGAAAATATGAACTGCAAGATATTCCGTGTAAATGATGTCCCATTAATAACGGGTGAAAATGACTTCCATTAAGAGAGCTGATAACAAAGAGCCACAGGAGATGCAGATTTCAGTACTCAAAACACCCAAATCAACAATTTTTTTTTTGCTGTTGTTCTTTATTTCACCTTATATAATTTCTTGTATTAGGAATTTGTTAGTTTTCACATACCCCTTGGGGTCAGAGCACAGGGTCAGCCATTGTACAGCACCCCTGGAGCAATTACAGGTTAAGGGCCTTGCTCAAGGGCCCAGCAGAGTAGGATCTCTTTTGGCAGTGATGGGGATTCGAACCAGCAACCTTCGGGATACCAGTGCAGATCCTTAGCCTCAGAGACACCACTCCGCCCAAATCTGCCTAAAACTATCAGTAGAAGCACACAGAAGGCTGCATAGCATACACTGCCTCACGGTATGTCTAAACAAATAAGTAAAGGAAGTTAACATTACTGTCTAATTGAATATGCACACATGCCATGCCAGAATAGCTTTAACTAGTGGTATTTCCATTGACCACAATGCATATTTAGGCTGGGTTTGCTGTTAGGACATACAATGATGTGAAAATAAAAACGACAAAAAGATATCATAGCAGACAGAAGCACTATTCAAATGGGTCTCTTCTGTCACATTGCTCATTAAAACGTGCAGATTATTCATAAGCTTCAGTTATCTTGTGCTACTGAGCTCCTGAACAGCAATTTTAGCTTTCTATTTTCTCTCAGTGTCAAGTCTTTTGTTCAGATTCTTTTGCTCTCTCCCTGAACCCCACAAGTTAAAACTTCCCGAGATGGGAAGATTTGGGAGGTGGGTGTATATGAAGAATACCTGAGTGTGTAAGCCTTTGAAGCAGAGTATTTCACCACTATTCACTTCAAATTTTTAATGGGTTGTCATCAGACATATATTCTCGTTTGAGTGTCATGTCTGGTAAAGTGAGGCTAGGCATGTTTTTAATTGTTTTTGCAAAGCGACATACTCATACTCAATGTCAGCTTGCTCATCGTTAAAACAACAAATAAGATATTATCATAGATGATACATATCGCAGAGCCCTATTCACAGCAGAGTCATTCATCACAAAGACACCTAGCCAATCAAAAGTATGTAATGTGATACATCCTACAGCCCCCATGTGGAATTTCAAAATAAATAATGGCCTGTCTAAAGTACAGCAGAGACCAGGACAAATCAAACAGAACAAAAGAGAGAAACCATTTTGTTTGGATGTTGGAAAAAAAACAAACTTATACATCATGTCAATTGCTAAATTAAAAAGGTCACCCAGGACAACATTCCACTCTCAACATGGGTGACTTTCAGTAAGCTTTTCTAATACTATATTCAGACATTTTCTATTTTATTTTCTATTATACTTTCATATAATGGTATTATTATATTTTAATAAATACCACGTTGCTGTTACATTTCTATAATTTGTCTTTATATCTAGAGTGACTGAATTACAAATGTAAATATTTGGACACCTGGTATGGGATGATTGTGCGGTATAAGTAAAACCTTTTTGGTTGGCAAATGGCCAACAACCAAAAAGATATTAAGCTTTTGTGTGTTTCAGGGGCACTCATATGTTTGTTAGTGCTGGTGAAAGTGAGTTCCTATGTGGAGTACTGAAAAGTGACAGGCTTGAGATAGCACTCTTGCATACTTATTTGGAAGAAATCATATGTGCTATATTACAGAGTGACTGTATGTAGGGCATTACTCATATGTATGTGTGTGACTAGGAATTGTTTGTGTGAGTATGTGAGAGATCCTATGTGGAATACTACAGAGTGACTGGGCAACAGGGCATCACTTGTATATAGTTGTGTAAACAGGATCTCTACGTGCATGCGTGTATCTGTGTGCGTGTTAATCCTAAGGTGCAAGAGTAGACAAACCTAGTAACAAACTAGGTAAGTTTCACAAATCCCTTGATAATACACTGAACCAGTTGTTAAGCACAACATATAACCAAAGTCTGGTTCAATCATTGATAGCAATGGCATTCACTAACTTCATCCTGATATCTGCAGTCATGCAAACCTTTAAGCCTCAAGCAGCCAGTGCAAGTCCCCATCCTTGAACAGTTCCAGTTCTTGTGGAAAGCATGCAGTTTGGAAGCATCTGCTTCAATATAATAATAATTCTATATTTTGGTACTTAAACTTGTTAAAAAAAGGGTTTTCCTGGAGGCTTCTGCAAACAGTAGATAAATTCACACTTACAAAGACATTGTTAGAGATAAGACTTCTAAAAATGCATTCGGGACAGTCACCTGTGATGAATGGCCCTTGGATTGTCCAATGTACTTGTGGCTTACTGAGTGCATTTGTGAGGGATTACAAAACAAATTTTATTTTTAGAGCAGACTGTATGGGCTCGTTTATACTTCATGCTCAAAACGCGTATGCATCATGGCTGCCACGCGTTCCCAGAGTTAATTTAAGGTGTCATTGGAATTTAATGGGTGTTCCAGGCAATTCACAACACAGCGAAGCCAAACCTGTTCTCACCGTGATATCTCGCACTGCCACCTGGTGGATTCCACCAGATTTACGTAAAGTACGCACGCAAGTATAAACAGTAAAAAGCTTGCGTAGCAGGAGCATCCCCTGGAGCATGCGTCGTGTCACATCAAGTATAAACCCGGCCTAACAAGTAAAGCGGGATCTGTCACAGAGCAAGTAGAATTCAACAGAATGCTGTAATCATCACTCTTCACTATTAGTACATAACAGAAAACCTAATTATAACTTTGTTAAATATACACCTAACTGTGCAGTCCTAGTCCTAAGTATGCTTCACTGAAAAATGTCCTCTCATTGAGTTCAGTTCCTGGAAGGGAAAGGTGATACTTAGACCAATCCTCCAGCAAAGACTAAGGGATCAAGCTATAGGATATTTAAACATAAGGTTATCATATGTTGCATACTCATGGTTCAGTTTACTTTAAATTAGTTTAAATAATTTGTGTTGTGCAATTCAAACACAGTAATCTAACTTCACTCATATTTAATTAATAAGCTTGGGACATTTTTCTATAAAATAAATCAGTACAACTACTGACTTTCATAGAAAATTGGGTTATAGATACCATACAATTCCTCGCAAAGCAGGGATGCAACAGGTTCAAGATGGCTATGAGTAGAATTTTGTAAAGATTTTTCAGCTAAATTTCCTCAGTTACTGTTATTTGTGTTTAAAGAAACAACAGAAGACAACACATTACCAAAATATTACACCAATCATCAATTACTCTATTTAACAGACAAATAAAAACCTTAAGACTATGTGTACTAAGGACCAAATTTCCAATTTGAAGACTAATATCAATATTCTGGCAAACATTTTAGCAAAAAGATGAGAGAAAGTTCTCATATATTCAAACACATTATACCAGAACCTACCAAAACCTTTAGAATTGTTAGTTATATACCATGATAACACATTTTGGCCATACTGCCTATTGAAAACTAACAATATACTGACAACAGGTTTGCATCCTTTAAACAATTACACCTAAAATGGAATCTTGTGGTGGAATGCTAGAAACTTTGTTAAATGTAAACTGTCCAACTTTCCAAATTGCTAATCAAATAGCCATGCTTAAGAGTCTTAACCTGCTAAACAAACAGAGTTTTCAGACTTGATCTAAGGCAATGCTGGGAACAGGACCTTTTAATTCTATTCTCAGATCATGAATGGCACTAAGTCATAAACAAGATAAACACTATCAAGATTATTCAAATAATGTTATCTAGCGCCGGTCACAAAGTTATAAATTTTGGAAATGTATTAATCACACAGGGAAAGAAATTTGTCAGGTTATTATTTCCAACACTCTGATAGCATTACTTAGATTACTTAGATTAACAACATATGGGACAATGGGTGAAGAAAAATCTATTGTGGTATCTTACTATGCACAGCTCACCTTACCTTAAAAAAAACATATTCCACTGTCCATAAGCTTATTTTACTTAAAATCTTTACAGGTTCCTGCCTTGTGCCCTGTGTTGGCTAGGATTGGCTCCAGCAGACCCCCGTGACGCTGTGTTTGGATTCAGCGGGTTGGAAAATGGATGGATGGATGGATCTTTACAGGTCAAAGTCTCTCTAAGAAGAATAAAGCAAAGCTTTTTAGAATCTGGCAAAGACTTAAGGTAAATGGGCCTCTGTTAAGTTTTTTGATCTCATCATATAAGTATTGAATATATAACTTTTCACTCACACATCTCACTGAAATGAGCTGAGGAGAAGTGTAGTGTGTTGTGTAGTGATTTGATCTTATATGAGACATAAATGGTGCTAGTATTGGCTATCTGTTACTTCTGTGTCTACTACACTATAACAAAATACATAAAATATGTTAAAACTAGTGAGAGGTTTTAATCAAAATTACTTTTTGGAACCAAAAGGAACAAAACAATTACATAATAGACAAAGGCATAAATATAAATGTAGAAATCAGCAAAATCCTGTAGAACAATTGCATTTTAATGTTGATTTATAAAGATGCCATTAGTATGACAGAAAAATAAAACAACAAGAAGAAACACTCCACAGTGGCCTCAGGTGTTACATCACAAAAGGACTGGCATATAGTTTGGAAAGATGTTCAAAATGTGGCAGCTGCTGTCCTGGCCTGCAGCAAACCAATGTAGCATAGTGCAATGTTACATATTTTTCCTTTGATGAACAGTCACATATACTTTATATAAACTTTTTATACCACTTCAACTTAAAGGTTCTTGTTGTTTCTCAGATTTACTATATCATTACACTAATTCCTGATAAAAGATTTTTTCCAAACTGTTATTGAGTGATTAACGAAAGGAAATACCTCTTTAGAAATATTAATTATTGAAGCGATTCTGCTCAATGTAATGTTATTTTTTGGAAAAATGGATGTCAATTTTGGAACTCAGGAATAAGTTATTTTTTCACACTGAAATTAATGGTGATTGTGTTTTAAAATTAAAAGATTTCTCATTACAAGATGTTTTTTAAAAAATGTTATGCTCATAGGGAAAATTGTATAATAAAAAAGTGGGCCAAATGGAGAATCCTGCAGCACTGCACTTTGGGCAAGCAGAAAAAGCTCAGATTAAAGGATAGGTTAGTATTTTTCTAGCCAAAGTTATTTCTTCACAAACATGGTATATATGTACAGTATCTCACAAAAGTGAGTACACCCCGCACATTTTTGTAAATATTTTATCATATCTTTTCATGGGACAACACTGAAGATATGACACTTTGATACAATGTAGTAAGTAGTCAGTGTACAGCTTGTATAACAGTGTAAATTTGCTGTCCCCTCAAAATAACTCAGCACACAGCCATTAATGTCTAAACCACTGGCAGCAAAAGTGAGTACACCCCTAAGTGAAAAATGTCCAAATTGTGCCCAAAGTGTCAATATTTTGTGTGGCCACCATTATTTCCCAGCACTGCCTTAACTCTCTTTGGCGTGGAGTTCACTAGAGCTTCATGGGTTGGCACTGGAATTCTCTTCCACTCTTCCATGACGACATCACGGAGCTGGTGGATGGTAGAGACCTTGTACTCCTCCACCTTCCGTTTGAGGATGCCCCACAGATGCTCAATAGGGTTTAGGTCTGGAGACATGCTTGGCCAGTCCAGCAACTTTACCCTCAGTTTCTTTAGCAAGGCAGTGATCGTCTTGGAGGTGTGTTTGGGGTTGTTATTATGTTGGAATACTGCCCTGCGGCCCAGTTTCCAAAGGGAGGGGATCATGCTCTGCTTCAGTATGTCACAGTACATGTTGGCATTCATGGTTTCCTCAATGAACTGCAGCTCCCCAGTGCCGGCAGCACTCATGCTTCCCCAAACCATGACACTCCCACGACCATGATTGACTGTAGGCAAGACACACTTGTCTTTGTACTCCTCACCTGGTTGCTGCCACACACGCTTGACACCATCTGAACCAAATAAGTTTACAGTATCTTGGTCTCATCAGACAACAGGACATGGTTCCAGTAATCAATGCCCTTAGTCTGCTTGTCTTCAGCAAACTGCTTGCGGGCTTTCTTGTGCATTATCTTTAGAAGAGGCTTCCTTCTGGGATGACAGCCATGCAGACCAATTTGATGCAGTGTGCGGCGTGCGGTCTGAGCACTGACAGGCTGACCCTCCACCCCTTCAACCTCTGCAGCAATGCTGGAAGCACTCATACGTCTATTTTCAAAAGACAACTTCTAGATATGACGCTGAGTACATGCAGTCAACTTCTTTGGTCGACAATGGCGGGGCCTGTTCTGAGTGGAACCTGTCCTGTTAAACCGCTGTATGGTCTTGGCCACCGTGCTGCAGCTCAGTTTCAGGGTGTTTGCAAGCCTATGCCATCTTTATGTAGAGCAATAATTCTTTTTTTCAGATCCTCAGAGAATTCTTTGCCATGAGGTGCCATGTTGAACTTCCAGTGACCAGTATGAGAGAGTGTGAGAGCGATAACACCAAATTTAACACACCTTCTCCCCATTCACACCTGAGACCTTGTAACACTAACGAGTCACATGACACCGGGGAGGGAAAATGGCTAATTGGGCACACTTTGGACATTTTTCACTTAGGGGTGTACTCACTTTTGTTGCCAGCGGTTTAGACATTAATGGCTGTGTGTTGAGTTATTTTGAGGGGACAGCAAATTTACACTGTTATACAAGCTGTACACTGACTACTTTACATTGTATCAAAGTGTCACATCTTCAGTGTTGTCCCAAGAAAAGATATAATAAAATATTTTTAAAAAATGTCCGGGGTGTACTCACTTTTGTGAGATACTGTATTTGACACAAGAGATTGTGTTCTACAGTTAAGAGATTCCCAAAAATTAAAAAATAAATACATAGCCAGTCATGACATGTTACAATAAATCCTATGGGGCAAGTCGCTCCAATGGAAAATAACATAAAATTTTTTTTTGAGGACTGGCATGAAAAATAACTTTATAAGTACAGGTTTCAATAAGTACATAATTATACATATATAGTTACAGATTGTTGCTTCAGAGTGATATATAGTTTGTGTGTATGCATTTTTTTTCTAAAAATATAAAATACAATTCTAATGCTTTGAGAGATTGTTTAGATGAAAGACACCAAATGTTTCCAAAAATGGGGACACCAAATGTTTCCAAAAATGGGGACACCAAATGTTTCCAAAAATGGGGACACCTTGTGCCAAACAGTACAACCTTGCAGTCCTATACTATATGAAATCTAAACTTGATACAATACCTGATAGTTTGGGGCACAAAATAAAATTGATTTCAGGTTTGTGCATCATAAAATGTCTTGGTTATATACTGCAAAATCCAGTTTTGTGGAGAGAAATTCCTAAAATACCAATTGTGTTCTGTTATTTTAGTTGATATTGGTGTGAAACTATGGTTTTTATTCATATAAAGACTTTCTTTTAAAAATGTGTTATACTCACTACTGTTCAGTCATTTCAAATTACCTTTATTACGCAAGCTGTTTGATTTAGGCACAATAATGGCAAAAACCCTTAAGAGTATAAAGGGGTTTAATAAAAAAAAAAAAAAAAAAAAAAACTTAGAATAGAAAAACAGTTAAATAATATTAATAATAATAAAATAATAATAAAAATTTCAATGCCAATAAATAGGACTCTAGCACCTACTTGAAATTTTGCAATGAGTCACATCCACCACTAAACAGACACAGAATATAACCTAGAGGTTAGTATTTTCATATTAATTGCCAGAAAATGCACAGTATTACAATAAACTGAAAATAAAAGAATGAAACTTTGTTTCAAAAAGTTCTGAAATTACAATTACAATGATTTAAATTTCTAATCTTTCATTTAACTACATAGACACATAAAATGTAAACTCCATTTACACATCACACATATCCCTTAGACAACACTTTCATCATGTCTCTTTCTGGATCTCTCTTTATCTCTCATTTTCTATCCAACATGACTACTTATTGTTATGTTAACAAAAACATATTCAGGTGCATTAAAATAAGTGAATAATTGTGTTAACATTTATCACACTTATTTGTACAGTATTATGATTTTTGTCTGCTGCCTGTCAGCAGCATGTTAGCTTTCTGATATTGCCTCTTAAAAATAAATAACTGTGATGTAACTGAATACATGCATGGTAACTGCATGTCTCAAACACATGCTATTTTTATAAGACAGTGACTCTCATCTGAAGTTACAAATGTTCTAGGTTATTCATTGTGTGCTATAATAATACTTAAAATGTTTGCAACTTGGAGAAATACAAATGAAAGAATGACATATATAAGAAGACCGAGAAGTGGCTGCATCATAATCTGAAATATGTAGCTCCTGCTCATTTATAGTATTCTAATAGCAGTGTTTACATTCCGGGCACTAGGTGTTTCCCCAAAGTCAATCTGTAAAACCCTTCAGAAAGATTCACTGCTCAAATTACAGACACAGCTGTGTACACAGAATATTTCATCATGCAGCACTTGACTGCCTGAAGGATCAGCTCACTACAACTGAAGGGCTAAAAGGAGCTTTCTCTTAATGTTGTAAAAAATATCTGAAATGGATGAAGTGGGCCATGGAAATGAATGTAATAGGATCTTTACAGTACAGTCTTGGTGATTCAGCACTTGCTCAGATAATTTACCATGGAAATGAAAAAGATCATCCACTTCAAAACAACATATTGTGGGCAGGATTATGTTTGAATTATACTAATAAAGAAACAGCATTATTTATAGGTAATGACACTAATTCTGTAATAATTTGATGCAAGCAACTCGTATAAGAAATGATATCAAAATTCAATTTAAAAAAATGTAACCACAATTTCTGTAAATGGAAAAATAATGTAAATAAATAGAATAAACTCTTGGAAAAACATCTTTAAACCTTAGTAATTTATCTACTGAGATGCTAAACAGTTTTAATCATACTGAAAAGGTATAGTTTTGATTATAAGCTTATTGCTTTAGAAGTTAAACAATATCCTAATCAAAAGTTCTTCCATAAATTTTGAACCCAAGCAAAAAAGCAATTCCAGTGAATCTGCAACCCTAGATGTTGATTCTCTATTCACATATTGCAACAATAAAAAAAGGAAGTGAATCACTTTGTAAAGTGCAACATAATTCATATATAAAAGCTATTGAGAGCAGATAAGGGTTAGACAAAGTGTGAAAGAGTCTGATTTAGGTGTTTTGCACAGCACACAGCATAAATGTCCTTCAAGCACAGTACTTAAAATAGAACTGAGAGACATGCTCAAATAAAGAGTTCAAACACATGTACAGTTCCTATAGAAAGTCAGACCTCCGTGACTTGCTTTCATTCTGCTGGAATTAAAGAATTTAAAAAGCTTCAGAATGATGATGACCTATAGAACCCAGTCAAAGCAGCATTGATGTTTTTTAGTTAATGTCATTAGTTGTTCAGTTACTTTTCTACTGAAATGTAAAGAAATGCTTAAGATTTGTGACATGACATGAAGACTGCTACACATCATTTTGATGAAAAATTTTTCAATGAGAACAATTGTCAACAGTTGCTCAGCAAGACCTCTGTCCTATCACAAAGCTTTTAAATTCCTTTAAACCTCCTTCCATATATAATAATAATAATTCATTACATTTAAATAGCACTTTTCTCAGTACTCAAAGCGCTATCCACACAGGGAGGAACCAGGAAGCGAACCCACAATCTTCCACATTCTATTGCAAAGCATGAATTTAGGACAATGCATAGTTGTTGAATTTTCATATTTCAATTATGTATTTTTAAGATACAACTTTAACCCAAAAACAAAATTAAAGTATGTGACATTTGGCATATAAATTAAGTTATAAAAGTGGATTTTGAATTCAGTGAATTCTGATACATTAAGGCAAAATGGGGTAGTTATGTTTTATAGGTAATGTATATGCTATCAAAAAGAATTAACACCAAAGATTGTTATTGAGTTACACATCAAAGTGCCAAACTTGTATATCTTATTTGTGGGATGTCAAATTTGAATCTGTGTAATGCCTTGGATCAAATAGTGTTCTATAAATAAAAATAAAAAAGCACATGGTCTTTGACTGTTGACAAAGGTAAAGCCCAATACGGTCAAGGAGTCTCAATGATGTAGTCTTTTCAAAACTGGTGGCCTATCAGGTGCAACTGTAACTTAAAAAAGAGAGCACTCTGACCTACATTTGACACTACAGACACACTACTCATGACAAACATTTGTGCAAATTATCCATCTTCTTTAGCTCACACACTTAGCAAGCAACACATCCCAAAATAAAATCACCTTGACACAGATTCTGAATCCTGACAGCAGATGTTCTCTGCATTTTGGGGTCAGGGAAAATTCTTATAAGTGCAGCTTTCATCAAGCACTGCCCTCTAATGTAAGATTTTAAGGAGGTAATGAAATTATAAAATGAGAATTATAAATAAGGAAGGAAAAAAATACATAAACACTAAAAGCAATATAGTAGTATAAATATTTGCTTACACATTGGCCATCAATCATATTTTCCAGCCTTTCTGGGATACTGTGCATACCAAATTAAATCAAAACGAAATGTTTTCTGTAACATTCAAAATACCCAGAATATAAAATTGCCACTAGGAAAAACCAAATTGCTCAGTAATGTTGGGATGGCCAACAGAAAAACAACCCTTCAACTAATAAACCATACTAGTAATACAATTTTACTTGAAGTTAATATTACACAGCAAGAGATATAATTTTCTTTAAAATGTGCAGACTCTTTCTTAAAATACAAAATGCTGAGCAAACTTCTAAACATGGACTATGAGGTTCATGTGACTAAAATTCAAATAGCAAGCTTGAACTCTTCATATTTTCAGCTGCTACTGCCTACCTAACTAAAAATGTTCAAAGACTAATAAGCAAGCCTTCAAAAGCACACTTTTCCTTGTTTAAATCACAGGTTATACTGTAGGACCTGCTTTCTTTTAGTATTTTTAGCTTATTGGATGACATTGTTTGTTTCAACAATATTATAATGGCACTTTGGAATTTTTTCTCCTTTTCATTAATGTAGATTTGGCTTCAATATGGAAATCTAGGCAACTGGCATCTTTTAAGTGGACCTATGCTTATTTATTTTTTAACCCTTTTTTGCCTGTGACAGTAAGCCAAAAAAGGTTTTCATCTCATTGTATGATCACTTTAGTAGCATCAATTACCACTCAAAAAGGGGAACAAAACAATACATGTCCACCGTGTGTTCAGAGAAACAGAAACATTCGTAACAATCCCTGTGGCTTTTAATCAGGTTTACAGAAATTGGCCTTCTTAGTTGCTCATGCACCTGTACATATAACTTGTAAGTGGAAGAAACGTCTTGTAGTTTTTGCTTGTTCTTTACTCATGTGCACAAATTTCTTCAAATGCCTATGCCTTTTCTTGGCACAACTCGCTAATTCTGCTAGTGTGAAATGCATTAAAGACTGCTCACATATTTAATATATTAATGCTGGGAAATATTCATATGGTATATTTTAGCTAATTCTATAACAGTAACTACTGTAGCTGTTATAAGCCATATCGATCAATTAAGTTACTAATACATTTTTTTCAAGAAAACCTACTAATCAATTCATATACAGTGTTGTAAGCTATGCCAGAGCCTATCCTAGGAACATATTATTAACAGAACACATTCCCATTAATCCTTTCTAAAAATAACAAAATAATGTACAGATTGGTAATTATCACTTGCAAACATTGGGTTGTCATTTAAAATGATTCTGATAGTCACATGTGTCCCATCCAGGGTTGGTTCCTACCAGGATAGGCTTTAGCCCCACTGTGACTAGGAGCTAGATTAATTATGCCCGATAATTACTGAATTGATGTATAATCACTTGGGTCTTAAACAGACTCTTTTAAAAACCCTGGAGACTTTTTTGCTCTAATGAGAAGAGATGTGATTTGGTTTGCACATTTAATACTTTACAAAAAAAAAAAACTAGGTGATACATTAGAAAAACTGACTAACAGCATTGTCTGAAAGATAAGGACAGAAGAAGAAGTTATACTGAATTAGAATTACTTTAAATCCCAAATCCCCAGAATATTTATATTGTAACTGAACTTTTTAACTCAGAATCTCGAAAGTAGGCTAAAGAAAATAATATATTTTTCACTGAAAGAACCAAGATGAAAGAGAACAAACTGAGTATAAAAGATAACGGTATGGATTACATGACAAGAAAAAATGTAAAAACACAGTACAGATGTTACCTTGCACTGGTAAGAAAAAGTTTGTGGAAAATTAAAATGTTATACGGTATGCGCATTGATTTCAGCACTTTTCTCCATTTGTTTATTTATTTTATTGATTTTAATTAAAAGCAAATAACAAACCATGATTCAACCATAACTCAAGAGAGAGGAGAGCCAACCAACAAACCAAATCTTTAAAAGCAGCAAGGAAGGAAAAGTATCCTTTTCCTCAATATAGAAGCTTATTCTAAAATGTTACTGGCAAGATCCTGCCATGTTTTAAAAAAGTTTTCAAACAGATCCGCTGAGTAAGAATTTGATTTTCTTCCAATTTCAAAATAGTACAGAACATCAGTTACCCACCAACTAAAATGTGGTCAGGTAGGATTCTTCCACATAAGCAAGACATGTCTATGTGATGTGTCCTTCTCCACTTTAAGCCCATCTGGAAGTACAACAAACACAGCTGTGAATGGTTTAGGAGTGAATGTGACACCAAGGCTGTCTGATAGGCATTCAGAAATTTTGTTCAGAATGATCTTAATTTGGTGCACACCTAAAACAATGTGGCCCAATGAGGCTGGAGCTAGATTTCAACATTCAAAGGTTGAATCTTGCCCTGGAAACATTTTGGATAGTTTTAAATGAGATAAATACGCTCAATAAAGATATTAAGTTACATGATTGAGTGCTTTGCGCTCCATTTGTTTCTGATAAAGTATCCAATGAAAAATAAAACTAGAAAAACATTAACATAAGTGTCTATATTATAACCACTACTGCAAAAATACAAGATATGTCGGCACAAGAAACATATCAGAATGAAATGTAAAAAAATCACTACAGACAATAATGTAACATCATGCTTAGACAAAGGAAGGGTATATTAGAAGAGGGGAGACCAACACAGCATGTAACAAAAACTTTGCCAGATCGTACTTCTTAAACCTAAACTGATATTACATCAATCGATCTTTATTTTAGATATCATTGTTCAAAAAAAACATCTTAACATGGCACATCCCAAAGTTAAAAATAAATAAATGTAAAAACTAAAGATAAAATACAAGATGTAAGATTATATCTGCTAAATGTAAATGACTGTGAAAATGTAAGATATACAGCCATATTTAGGTGTTAATAATACAATAATCCTTTGCAGACAGTTTGAGCTGAACTTTTATAAAAAATACAAAGATAAAAGCCAAGTGATCACTACCTCGTTATTGCTAAATATGAAAATTCCAAACATCATTTAAGTGACTTTGTAGTAGGACATTTTTGTATTTACAGCCAAGCAACTTTTATATGTATTTTATTTAAACATTAAATGAAAATGGGACGGGTGAGCAGATGTTTTCATGGGGTTTTCCAATTTAATAACTTTAGGCTAATACAGTGACCCTCATCATTTTTTGGTAGCAGGCGAATATAAACAGATGCTCCAGAGTATGACTGAGATCCAAGCATTTTTTATAAAACATTGACTTCTTTTTTCTCCCTTATCTACTGTTGCAACAATCTCTTACACAACAAAAATGAATGGATTTTTGATAATTCATAAGTTATCTTGCAAGTTAACACTAGTGTGGCACAAACTACCATTTTAAAATGAATGTGCAAACAATATTTATTCAAATAGCCCTACCTCAGCACCATTGCAAATATCCTTACAACTGCATCCTGTTCAGCTTTAATCTGAAATATTTTACACTAGCCAACCTGCGGCGTAGCATACGCCGCATAATTATGTATTGATGGGTGAACACTTCCTGAAAGACACAGTTGTCCAAATGGGGTTGGTTTTGAGGATACGACTGTAGGTGAATGAAAAGATGTTACTCTGGAGAGGGCAACATACAATACAGCGTTTTACACGCTGCATACAGTGATTTACATCGAAGCATAGACACTGCTAAGACCATGGGATACCCTCGCAAACTGTTTTACACGCTGCATATAGCGATTCACATCCGTGACAAATATGATTCTTCTTAGATGGTGCTGTCGCGTCCACCCTTGCTCTCGAAGCATACACACTGCCTGGTCATGTGCCCGCTCGCAAGAGCAACTAACAGAGACCTGCCCACCAACTCTAAGACCATGGGATACCCCTCACAAACTGTTTTACACACTGCATACAGCAATTCACATCCGTGACAAACATGCCTCTTCTTAGACGGTCCTGCTGCGTCCACCCTCGTTCTCGAAGCATACACACTGCCTGGTCATGTGCCAGCTCGCAAGAGCAACTCACAGAGACCCGCCCACCAACTCTAAGACCATGGCGTGTAAAACAGTTTGCGATGGTGGATGCGGTCGTGCGTCATAACCAAAAAGAATGCAGTGGAACCTCGGTTCACAGCCATAATTCGTTCCAAAACTCTGGTCGCAAACCAATTTGGTCGTGAACCGAAGCAATTTCTCCCATGGGATTGTATGGAAATACAATTAATCCGTTCCAGACCATACGAACTGTATGTAAATATATATTTTTGTAAGTTTTTAAGCACAAATATAGTTAATTAAACCATAGAATGCACTGCATAATAGTAAACTAAATGTAAAAACATGGGCGGCATGGTGGCAAAGTGGGTAGCGCTGCTGCCTCGCAGTTGGGAGACCTGGGGACCTGGGTTCGCTTCCCGGGTCCTCCCTGCATGGAGTTTGCATGTTCTCCCTGTGTCTGCGTGGCTTTCCTCCGGGTACTCCGGTTTCCTCCCACAGCCCAAAGACATGCAGGTTAGGTGGATTGGTGATTCTAAATTGGCCCTAGTGTGTGCTTGTTGTGTGGGTGTGTTTGTGTGTGTCCTGCGATGAGTTGGCACCCTGCCCGGGATTGGTTCCTGCCTTGTGCCCTGTGTTGGCTGGGATTGGCTCCAGCAGACCCCCGTGACCCTGTGTTCGGATTCAGTGGGTTGGAAAATGGATGGATGGATGGATGTAAAAACATTGAATAACACTGAGAAAACCTTGAACAACAGAGAAAACTAACACTGCAATAGTTTGCGCTATAGCAACAAAAAATGAACATTTGAAAAAAATCCGTAATTTAATAAACCACCAAGAAAAGTAACATTTCAAAAATGCACACTACGAACCGATCGCTGTAAACAGAAGTGAAAACAAAATCAAGCCCAGTGCATTCTTTAACTGCCTTCCTACCTTATGAGTCGAACCCTCTCTCTCTTGTGCTGCCTGTGTGTGTGCGCGGCTCTCTCTCTCTCTGGCGCTGCCTGTGTGTGTGCGCGGCTCTCTCTCTCTCTGGCGCTGCCTGTGTGTGTGCCTGTCTCTCTCTCGTGCTACCTGTGTGTGTGCACGGCTCTCTCTCTCGTGCTGCCTGTGTGTGTACCTCTGTCTCTCTCTGGCGCTGCCTGTGTGTGTGCGCGGCTCTCTCTCTCTCGCTGCCTCTGTGTGTGTGTGTGTGCGCGTCTGTCTCTCTCTGGCGCTGCTTCTGTATGTGTGTGTCGCACAGGAAATGCACAGGGAGAGACTGAACCTCGCAAGAGCAACTAACAGAGACCCGCCCACCAACTGTAAGACCATGGGATACCCCTCGCAAACTGTTCTACACGCCGCATACAGCGATTCACATCCGCGACAAACATACTTCTTCGGAGGTGCATGTGGAGTGTAGCAGAGACGAACGCGAATGACGCCCCGCTCTGTGAGTTGCTGCGTCCGAGTTGGTGGGCATGGCTCTGCGAGTTGTCATCGTATCCAATGGTCTTAGAGTTGGTGGGCATGGCTCTACGAGTTGTCATCGTATCCAATGGTCTTAGAGTTGGTGGGCATGGCTGTCTTGCGTGCTTTCCATGGGTGGCTACTTGTCGGTGGTGCGTGCTTTCCATGGGTGGCTACTTGTCAGCGGCTTAGTGAATTATATATATATATATATATAGCTATAGATGTAATCATGACCAAACAATGCCTCGGAACAAAATTTAAGCCACTTCTATTAGTACCTATTCTTACAGTTGGAATGTGTATTTGCTACATCAATCAAGTAACATACTGTGCAATCACAAAGTTGAATTTCAAAGCTATTAACCTCATTAGCATTACTTTTATCCCTGAAAAAAACAAGTCAAAACATTGAATCTCTTTCAACAAGAAAAAATGTGTTACAGAAACATGCAAATAACAAAATGTCAACATAAACACAATAGTTGACTAGTGTCAACTGCAGTACTGGTGGGGATTTAAAAGAAGTCCTTCAGGTGCTAACGCACAGCTCAGCGTTGTAATTGGGATAGTAGAAGCATGTTTCTTTAGTGACTTTCACATTTCCCCTGACATGAACATTATGAACAGTGCTTAGCTGGCTAACATCTTTCTCATCTTTTCACTTGATCACAATCATTTTGCCTTTTTGCCACGCTGCTCCTGTTACATGAAGTTGAAGGTTCACATGACCGAATTCAGTAGATATATCACAGGGTTTTGGTCATACAGTGCCATATACATCGGTTTCACTATCTGTGTCAACGTCTGATGACCAATTCATATCATCATCACTATCAATCAATTCACATCATGGTTCAGTTTCAGCTTGTTCAAAAGCTGCCTTTATGGTTTTTTTGGTTTGTCATTGTTTTTTTGTTAAAGGCCACTCCACTCATGAATACTGATGAGTTACCATAAGGTGTCAGAAAGCACAGAAATATTCATGACTTTTTACAGCATGATGTTATTTCATCCAATAGATTCCAGCAGAATAATACTGTTCAGAGTTATTCAGGTTAAACACTATAGTACTAGGGTGTTGTACCGTGTTAGCCATTATGAATGTAGTGAAAAGTCAAGCAAAATGACACCTTTTATTGGCTAACTAAAAAGATTACAATATGCAAGCTTTTGAGGCAACTCAGGCCCCTTCTTCAGGCAAGATGTAAAGGTATGATACATCCTTCTTTCTACAGTAATTTGTGTGGAGGAAGACTGGACGGTATTAACGGTTGAAGATATTTTTTGGAATATTGTAAGTTGATGTTTTCATCTTCCACACGATCACCACCAACTGTTTCAGCATAGTCTATTGGTATACATTTAACCAATTTGCAGTGTGACCGATCGACATTTTTGGCATTAATATGTTTGACTTCATTGTTTCTCGGTGCTAGGATTACCCGTGTACTCATTTTTAACTGTTGATAACCCTTCATGATGAAATTCTTCTATACGATTTGGACATAATAAGTCTTCTTTAATTGGGAATTTAAAGTGAGTAAAACATTAAAATTTGTAAGAGCTGAGACAGCAAGAACTGTGTCTGTCAAAAGCATTCACACGAGAGCACTGTGTGCGTGGTTGAATATGGTTTAGAGGAAGATGTGACTTGAAAACATCTCATGGCCAAAGTCTTGACTCGCAGTACTTGAAAAATCTTCCAAAAAGTCTTGTCTCAGGATTTTTTTTTTATAATAATAGAGAGATTAGATCTGGTTGTTCTATTGTCAACCTTAATGTATATATGTATAAATATTTTGAATAGAAAACCTTTTTCTGATAAAGTGAAGGTTTATTTTGCACTTTTGTGGTTACATTTTGGTTAACAATACCTGGTTGATATAGTATTAATGAATGATAATAATCCAAGTAAATATGGTACATCTTTATTTTTACTGATTAATCTATGGAAAGCACCTTGAGTTGCATGTAAATGTAGGATAAGGTGCTAAATAAATAGTTACTATTTATTTATTATAATAGTACATTTTATTTATATAACGCCTTTCCCATGCTCAAAGCATTTACAGAATATAAGAACAACAGCAGGGTATACAGTATATAGCGTTGTACAAACCAGATAAATAAATAAATGAAGATTACAACAGTGAATTCAGAGAAAAGCCTAACAGACAACATAATTGATGGTCTCGCACACACATACAGGTTACATGAGCATCATGACACAGAAGTAAACTGAGAGAAGGGTGATAAAGTCAAGTAGAGCTAAAAGCCTTCCTGAACAGATGAGTTTTGAGCTGTTTTTTAAAAGAATTCATGGAGTCAGCTGACCTGATTAATTTTGGTAGGTCATTCCAGAGTCTGGGCGCTATACAGCTGAAGGCCCTGTCACCCATGGAGTGTAAATTAGTGTGGGGCACAACAAGATTGCCAGAATCAGAGGACCTTAGTGGGCGGGCAGGCACATAGTGATGGAGAAGGTCACTGATGTAGTTTGGCACAAGGTTATTTAAGGCTTTGTAGGTTATTAGTAGGATTTTATGGAGGTTAACTAACATCAAATAGTTTTCCATGGTCAGTTTTTGAGCCATACAACCAAACGTGTATTTAGTTCCCAGCTTTTGACTACTCATTTAGTTACCACTCCACAATACAAAACTTTTGCCCAAAAAAAATACTTAATTCTATACATTCTAATCTTAATAACACAACTGAAAATGCTGTGGCATTCCTTTTAACTGCAATACGGTATATAGATCGATGGAAAAAATTTTATATGAAGACAATAACACTAGTTAAATAAATTTTCACATAGGTTTAGAAGTACATGTAAATATCAAGTATTCTATATTTCAGCATACACTGCACCTAAAATTGAGCTACATCTAGCTTGACAGACAGATAGACGGATGGATGGATGGATGGATGTAGGGGTTTAGTAATCATGAATGCCACATCACAAAAGTAAAGCAAAGTCGGGAGTCACCATGAAGTATAAAGAAAATTAAAAAATGTACTTGATGCATGTCAGCGGAATTCATTAGTGGTAAACTTATGTAGTATTCAACAATGTTTACATATTTACATCTATAAATGAATTAAAGCAGTAATTATAACTTTCAACAAGGAATTGACAATTACTTAAACCCCTAATCTTAATTTTATTATATATGTCACGTCTAACAAAAAAAATGTATGCATAAAATCTGGGGAAAATGGGATAGGCATCAACAATATCATGTAGGAATATGATATTCAAGCAGAGAATTTCATTTTGAGACTTATCATAAAAATGTTATGCAAACCAATTGTGAAAAGTGACTTTCAAAACACAATGTTCAAAATTAGAACAGAGGCTTTAAAAAATGAACATTCATTGTTATTTCTGATTTGCAATTTTAAAAATATTATATTACCCTCATACACGAAAATCATCTGTTGGAACACTACTTGCTCGTGTAATCCTGCAAATCACTTGGTAATCATTTGCAAGGGATTGAACAGTTGGCCAGCAGTACAGCAACATTTTGTTTCACACCAATCCATTAAACTTATGCCAACATTATGGTAAAAACATGAAAACTTACCACAAATTGAAAACCAGTGTCAATGTACCTATATTTAAACTGTAGTTACTCGTATCAGTCTTTAAAAACTTTTTGAAAATTGCATGGTGATTAGATATTAATACAGCTATTTTACTACTGTGAAAGGGAAGCTTGCAGTCCAACATTTGCTCTTACTTTCCACTAGTGCTGGGCAGTATGACCAAAATTCTGTATCACGGTATTTTTCAAAATTATACCGGTTTCACGGTATTCAATGGTATTTTTTTCCCCATGCTTGAGTGGATATTAACCACATTTTCTACTGCAATCACTGCAGTAGACTGGCTAAAAATAACCTATTCCACTGTCATGAGAATTGTACAAAAAATTTTTTTAAAGTGCACACAAGTATTAATACAGGTTTGCATGGCCCCATAAAGTGATAGTTTTCAAGGGGGTGGCACTAATGAAGAGAAGGAATCACATTGCATGACAGATGCAGTCAAAGCATAGAGAGCCTTTTTATTGAACAACGTTTGCAAACAACTTCAACTAAAATTTTGACAACATATTTTCAACCATCCAAAGAGGCATTTACTCTTAGTAAAATATCCAGAGGTGCTTGTCAAAAGTTGTATTGCACTGAACATGTCTTACAAAAGGAATAAATAGTAAATATTTTTTGTAAACCAACTACACTTTCTGTTAATGAAATGCATTCTATGGTTTAATTAACTACAGTGCATCCGGAAAGTATTCAGAGCGCATCACTTTTTCCACATTTTGTTATGTTACAGCCTTATTCCAAAATGGATTAAATTCATTTTTTTCCCTCAGGATTCTACACACAACACCCCATAATGACAACGTGAAAAAAGTTTACTTGAGATTTTTGCAAATTTATTAAAAATAAAAAAATTGAGAAAGCACATGTACATAAGTATTCACAGCCTTTGCCATGAAGCTCAAATTTGAACTCAAGTGCATCCTGTTTCCCCTGATTATCCTTGAGATGTTTCTGCAGCTTAATTGGAGTCCACCTGTGGTAAATTCAGTTGGTTGGACATGATTTGGAAAGGCACACACCTGTCTATATAAGGTCCCACAGTTGACAGTTCATGTCAGAGCACAAACCAAGCATGAAGTCAAAGGAATTGTCTGTAGACCTCTGAGGCAGGATTGTCTCGAGGCACAAATCTGGGGAAGGTTACAGAAAAAGTTCTGCTGCTTTGAAGGTCCCAATGAGCACAGTGGCCTCCATCATCCGTAAGTGGAAGAAGTTCGAAACCACCAGGACTCTTCCTAGAGCTGGCCAGCCATCTAAACTGAGCGATCAGGGGAGAAGGGCCTTAGTCAGGGAGGTGACCAAGAACCCAATGGTCACTCTGTCAGAGCTCCAGAGGTCCTCTGTGGAGAGAGGAGAACCTTCCAGAAGGACAACCATCTCTGCAGCAATCCACCAATCAGGCCTGTATGGTAGAGTGGCCAGACAGAAGCCACTCCTTAGTAAAAGGCACATGGCAGCCCGCCTGGAGTTTGCCAAAAGGCACCTGAAGGACTCTCAGACCATGAGAAAGAAAATTCTCTGGTCTGATGAGACAAAGATTGAGCTCTTTGGTGTGAATGCCAGGTGTCACATTTGGGGGAAACCTGGCACGATCCCTACAGTGAAGCATGGTGGTGGCAGCATCATGCTGTGGGGATGTTTTGCAGCGGCAGGGACTGGGAGACTAGTCAGGATAAAGGGAAAGATGACTGCAGCAATGTACAGAGACATCCGGGATGAAAACCTGCTCCAGAGCGCTCTTGACCTCAGACTGGGGCGACAGTTCATCTTTCAGCAGGACAATGACCCTAAGCACACAGCCAAGATATCAAAGGAGTGGCTTCAGGACAACTCTGTGAATGTCCTTGAGTGGCCCAGCCAGAGCCCAGACTTGAATCCGATTGAACATCTCTGGAGAGATCTTAAAATGGCTGTGCACCGACGCTTCCCATCCAACCTGATGGAGCTTGAGAGGTGCTGCAAAGAGGAATGGGCAAAACTGGCCAACGATAGGTGTGCCAAGCTTGTGGCATCATATTCAAAAAGACTTGAAGCTGTAATTGCTGCCATAGGTGCATCGACAAAGTATTGAGCAAAGGCTGTGAATACTTATGTACATGTGATTTCCCAGTTTTTTTATTTTTAATAAATTTGCAAAAACCTCAAGTAAACTTTTTTATGTTGTCATTATGGGGTGTTGTGTGTAGAATTCTGAGGAAAAAAATGAATTTAATCCATTTTGGAATAAGGCTGTAACATAACAAAATGTGGAAAAAGTGATGTGCTGTGAATACTTTCCGGATGCACTGTATATTTGTGCTTAAAAACTTAAAAAAATATATATTTTTACATATAGTTTGTATGATTAATTGTATTTACATACAATCCTCTGCGGTGGGTTGGCACCCTGCCCAGGATTGGTTCCTGCCTTGTGCCCTGTGTTGGCTGGGATTGGCTCCAGCAGACCCCCGTGACCCTGTGTTCGGATTCAGCGGGTTGGAAAATGGATGGATTGATGGACATACAATCCTATGGGGGAAATTGCTTCGGTTCACGACCAAATTGGTTTATGACCAGAGTTTTGGAACGAATTATGAAACCGAGGTTCCACTGTACATAAATAATAAAACTACAACTTGCATTTATAACGCTATTTGTGGTATAGCCCTAAGGAATCGTATTAGGGCCACGGTGAAGAAAAAAAAAATACGGACACAGGGAAGAAAAAAAAACAAGAGATTAAAGTCGACATTTCCATTTTATTCTCATAGTTTATTTTATAATTAAAGTAGAATGTCGTAAACTAAACTTCATCCTAAAATCAATGTTTAATTTACTAGATTTTCTCAAACCCCATCATAAGTTAATTTAGCACATTATATGCTTTGTGTTGTGTTCCCCGACCCAGTTGTTAATCGCTGCGTGCTTCTTAAACTGATATCCCCCGCAGTAAGAGGAGGCGCCGGCAGCAATCACCGCACAGAATACATTCACTTCATGATATTCCTGCTCTCTGAAAATTTAAAATCCTAAGATTTATACTTGATATCATTTTCAGGATGAAATGCATTAAAGCAGATATTAAACATGCACGGTAGTGTCGCGGTAGTGCTGCTCCCTTGCAGTAAGGGGTTCCCAGGCGTACGTTCAGTGTAGAGAACTTTATGGCAGATGTGACGAGGCTCCAAAAAACTGGATGTATGAATGGGTATCGCACAGGTTTAACTTAAAATATTGTGTAAATGTTGGGTTTGTGATCTGGTGGTTGGAGACACGAACACAGAATTTAGTGGATGTTCTTCTGAGTGGGCTTTCTTTATTACATGCGTGCTGTCTCTGTCTGACGTACCAAACCTTCAGCTCCTTTCCTTCATTTTTCTTTCTCCACCTAACCAATCATTACACTATAAATGTCTTTGTGAAATTAAACCTAGTCATAAACTTAGACCACGAAGTGTTCAGAACTTTAAAAAAATCTTCGTTATACATGTTTAATTATGCCATCCATTCAGGGCTGCACCTATCCCAGCAAGCATTGTGTGCGATGCAGGAGCAAATCCTGAACGCCAGCACATCACAGGGTGAATACAAGCAAAACATACACTAGCAGGGTCAATATAGCATAATAATAATAATAATAATACATTTTATTTATATAGCGCCTTTCCCATGCTCAAGGCATAACAAAACCCCACATCCTACATGACTTCGAAAGGAAACTGAAGCACGCCGAATAAACCCAGCAGAAAAACATGCAAATTCAAGGCAGGAAACACCCGGGACCCCCTTGCTGCAAGGCAGCAGTGCAACCTCCATGCTACCATGTCCCCCACATGATTAATACATGCTTTAATGCATTTCATCATGAAAATTATATCAAGTATTTATCTTAGCATTCTAAATGCTCAGGGAGCAGGAATATCATGAAGTGAATGTATTCTGTGCGGCAATCACTGCTGGCGCCTCCTCAGTACAAGAGGAAGTCAGTTTAAGAAGCACGTACCGATTTAACATGGCTCGGGAAACACTTAACACAAAGCATGTATTTAATGTGCTACATTAAATAGAGTAGAAATCAAGTAGAAATGTCAAGAATAAAGTCAACATGTCGTCACACTATTACACAGTACCCAGGTACATTACACTGTATTGAAAAAAACTAAAACAAGTAGAACTTGGCTTACAGTATTATCCAGTAGTATAGAAATAGTATTCACAGATTTGAACATAATGGTCCACAACCAACCTTTTAAAACCAAAGTATCTCCAGGCAACGGACATGACTCCTTTTTTTCGGGAAAAGTTCTTCTATGTCATCATGTTCAACTTTATCGTCTGCTACAGCTTCAGTTTCATAATGTTCTCTGTCCATTTTCACTGCGCAATACCTCCACTACCGTATGTACTCCGTTGCATGCCTATTTAGTGGTGTAGCAGTGAAAAAGAGCCCCCCGCGCAACACCTCCACTAATGCATGTACTCCGTTGTATCTGTTTAGTGGTGTAGCAGTGAAAAAGGTCCCCCGTTAAACAGTTTCCCGCTGTGCCATGTTCCGAACGTTGTTTAGGCAATTTAAACCGATGTTGCAGTATAAGAAAAATCCATATCATAACAAAAATAAAAACGGTTTTCGGTATGAACCGGTATACCACTCAGCACTACTTTCCACCTTCTATAATCTTCCTCTATGTGGTCAAGATTTTCGAGAAACCCATTTCAAACTTTGCAGCTGATTAATGCTAATTGTAAAAGTAGAGGAAGCTGAAATGATTGTTAATTGACTTTAACAGCTAAACAAGCCATTTATTCCCATAGATGTGTCAACAGACTAAATTCTCACTTAAATTTTCAGGTTGGGCTTCATATCACAAAAGTTAAATTAAAAAACTACATGTATACAAATATTAATCTAGATAACAGCAAGCATTGGTTTATGTTGCCAAAAAAGTATAAGATTCTTTTGAATGAGCAACTTGAGTAGCAGACAAAAGCAAAGTATATAAATCTGATATAAATTCTCCACCTCACTTGTGTCGCATGGTGTCCCTCAGGGTTCAGTCCTTGGGCCATTACTTTTTCTACTTTATATCCTTCCTTTGGGTCAGATTATTTGCAGACATGGCTTTAACTTTCACTGTTATGCAGACGATATACAGTTATATCTTAATACAGACTCCCCTACAGTACACTCACTGACTGCATCACTGATCTTAAGCTATGGATGGAAAATAACTTTCTCAAACTTAATGGCAATAAAACTGAATTGTTACTGGTAGGTCCAAAATCCCAACTTTCTAAGGCATCCAATTTCTCTATTTCTGTTGATGGTACACTTGTCAAACCTGCTCCTGTTGTCAGAA
This sequence comes from Erpetoichthys calabaricus, assembly GCF_900747795.2. Taxonomy (NCBI): domain Eukaryota; kingdom Metazoa; phylum Chordata; class Cladistia; order Polypteriformes; family Polypteridae; genus Erpetoichthys; species Erpetoichthys calabaricus. The sequence continues at coordinate 47,507,106 of NC_041394.2, forward strand.
ATCTTGGTATTTTGTTTGATTCATCACTTAACTTTGAGCTACACATTAGGTCTTTTTCCAAAATTTAATTCAATCAACTCTGTAACATTGTCCGCCTCCGTCCATTTCTGTCGTTTAATGATGCTCAAACTCTGGTTCATTGTTTCATAATGTCTCGTATTTACTACTGTAATTCCCACTTTATTGGATTCTCTGCAAAATCTATACAGAAGCTACAGTATATTCAGTATACTCCGCAGAAAGAGTCCTCACCCACACAAAGCGTTTTGCTTACATCTCCCCTGTTCTCTCCCAGCTTCACGGATTACCGGTTCCATCAAGGATTAAATTCAAGATTCTGCTTCTCACCTTCAAAGCCCTACATAACCTTGCCCCCCTCTACCTCACTCAGTTACTAGCTCCTTACACCCCTTGTCGCTCTCTCAGGTCCTTGAGCAGTAATCTCCTTACTGTCCAACGCACCAGACTCTCCACCTTGGGAGGCAGGTCCTTTAGTGCTATAGCCCCTCAACTCTGAAACTCTCTTCCTCAGTCTCTCCGAGATTGCTCCTCTTTCTGCACTTTTAAATCTCAACTGAAAACTTTCCTCTTCTACGAACTTTTGTCATCTGTGCAATTTTTTTTTTTTTTTTACTCTGTATGTAAAGCGACCTTGGGTTTGTGAAAGGCGCTCAATAAATGTAACATTATTATTATTATAAAAGAACTTACTAAGACTTTGAAGAAGCATGGTTTGTTACTCAAGATTAACTATTACAGCAGATGACATGGACATGAGGAATAAGTTAGAAAAATAGATTTAATGCTAGATAATAGTTTAGAGTTCCAGAGAACATAAAAAAAGTCACACAGTTTGAGGTTATCAGTGAAGTAGGACTGGGTGAAAAGGGAAAAAAAAATCTTATCACGATAATTTTTTTCATAGCAGTTGATATCAATATATATCATGATATAAATCGAATCACTATTTCTGTCCAGCTTAAAGGTTCCTTTTTACTCCTAAGTGAGATGTGACAATATCTTAAGGTTAACTTTGCTTTAAATATGATTTATTTTCTGTAAAAAGTTGAACATTGAAAAAGAAGAGTCCAGTCACAAAAGTGATGTGGGGAAAAAATCGACACATAGATAGGCACACACAAATAGTACTAGTTTCTTCAGTGCAATAGTTGACAATTTGGGGTATTTTTTAAGTACACATATCCAAAAACCCCCAAGATCTGAGTTGCAAAGAAGAGTTTGAGTCACTTGTCACAGATCAGGTCAATGATTCTTGACACTTGAGAAAGTGCCAGAGTGCTGGACAAATTGCAAACTCTGAATGGATTTCAGATGCATCCATCTTGCCCTTTGCCATAATAATAATAATAATACATTTTATTTATATAGCGCCTTTCCCATGTTCAAGGCACTTACAGAATATAGTAAAGAACGGCAGCGTATACAGTATATAACATTGTACAAACCAGATACATAAATAAAGAAGATTAAGACAGTGAATAGCCATCCATGGGAAAGTAGTTAATGAACTGCTTCTAAAGCCCTATTAAGTGACTGTATATGATCTCTTTCCGCTTTTCTTTTGACAAGTTTTTTTTTATATATTTTTATTGATCTTAATTTGAAGCAAATAACATTCCATACAATCAAGTCAAATTTAAAACCAAAATTCAAACCACACCCAAGGGAAAGAGAGGAGAGCCAAAAACAAGAACAACATTTAAAAGCAGCAAGGGAGTAAGAGTATCCTTTCCTTGACATAGAATGTTATTGATTAGATCCTGACATATTTAAAAAAAAATTTTTTAATAGATTCTCTGTTCATAAAAGAGTTGGGGTGAGATTCGTCCAACTGAGCAAGGTAAGTCTATGTGCTAGTAGTGAGGTAAAAGCAATTACAGTTTGTTTGTCCTTCTCTCCTTCTCTGGGACTACACCAAACACACCTGTTAATGGGTTCGGAGTGATTGTGACAACAAGGCTGTTTGATAAACATTCAAAGGTTTTTTTTGAAATGTTAAGTGAAAGTCTCGTCCCTACCGTATGCTTGCTTTGACAAGTATTGTTCAGGAAAGCATCCAGTGGTCATAACATGCCACTAATGTGGACAAGAAAAAAAATAATTGCTGACTTCAGGAAGCATCACTGTCTGATTTGGGAACTTCAGTGCCCCCCCACCCCCACCCCCCATTAGAAGACATCTTTATAAAGCACTGCATCCACAAAACCTATTGCATTGTGAAAGGCCAAAGTCTGTCCCTCTCACAGTGTATATGTGTCCCACTTCCAAATGGCAGAAGGTAATGAAGCATCCAAACCAGTTCTGCCAGGTTCTGTAGCAGCTTTTACCCCTTGACTTTCTGAACTCTGAGCCTCTCATGCCCTAAGCCCTCAGACCTGCTCATAGTAGGTTATTTATATGCAGCACATTTGTTACACTTGTCACTACTGTTTTTTATTATGCTGTCATTTATTTATTACTATTTAAAATTACTAATATATATATGTATACTTTCTTACCCGTTATTTATTTATTTAGGTCAGCAAGTTATGCCAAAAGGAATAGCTATTGAGCACTTTTTTTGCCTATGACACCTTGGCCAAACACCATTGAGGCACATGGCACAAAAAAGGTCTTAGTCAAGCCAAATATAATGAAATTATTATAGCAACATACAACAATTTAATTAATAAGCAGTATGAGATTTATAGGCATGGGAAGTGGGGGGGGGCATGGGGGGGGGGGTAAGGAAGGCTGCAGCAGCAACATCAACTAGACAGCACAGTACACAGTCCTGTGATGGAGGTTATCGCAAATGAATATACACACACATTTGATCAACAGCCAGTCAAAGCATAGAGAGAGTTCTCATCACATACATGATCTGCAAAAATTGGTAATTGGGAATTAACTTATTCATTCTTTCTTATCACAGGCATTGTCCATCCATTATAAGGTTTCAAAACAATTATTCTCTGATGCCATTGAAACCTGTAGCCCATATATAAATCAAGGCAGTTTACAACTTTGTTGCTGTAAATGGCTCACTTAGTATGAAAGTTGAATCTTGTAGCAAACGAAGATGAAAAGAAGATAGTTTGTAGAATGACTATTTTAGTGTACATTTAAACATCAACACCACATTCGACTAGTGTGCATATGTGTGCCGAGATATGTAAAAATCTGGATTTTCCCCCTTAGACAAACAAATTACCATCTATCTATGTGCTCTGTGACTGTCTGGCAAACCGTCAAGAGTTTTTTCATACTTTGAAACAGCGGCTGCCAGTATAATTAACACTAATAATCCCTTTGAAAACTACACCTCTTTTATTTATTGTGGGTTTTATAGGGCTCTCATATTTTTCCACAATGCCTGTATAGTCTTTTGCTAATAAACTGGACAAAGCAGGTGGATGGATTCCCAAAATTCATGAACTGATTCCTAATTTTTGCTGATGTTACCCAAGTGTATTTGTACAAAAGATGTTATGAATTTATTAAGACATTTAACTACATGACAAATTTACTTTCTGCTGTAATTTAGATTTTATCAATGTTCTAGCTCTGGATTAACTGGTTCTTACTGCTATATATATGCTGAAATTAATCTCTGTACATATTTCAATAGGGAGACGTACACACTCAAACAGTGTCAGTAGAAAATATGAAGCTTGGGGCCCAGGACAGGTATTAAACCTGGATGTTAGACTAGTATAACACTAGGAACAATCACACACAGATTCATGGCAATCATCCCAAGAAAACAAACACTGCAACCAAGCTAGAAATTAAATCTAGCTCCTACTTCAAAATATTATCTATAAAACTTAAGAGATATCTCTCTGTTATAACAAACAAAACTTGGGTCAAGACATGATCTTCTCGGAAGACACTTTGATGTCCCGCGAAACAAAGCAGTGAGACAAAAGGACAGCTGCTGTACAGGCTTTTAAATGATCAACGCACAGCACGACAAGCAGAACACGCAGCTCGGCAGAAGCAAGCCAGCAGCTGATCCGTCTGCCTCTCCTTAGCGTGTGTCCAGCCCCCCCCTTCACAATGGCAGTGGCAGAGACGTGAAGTGGCTGGCGCGTAGCGCTGGAGAGGGGGTGGGTGAGCGAAGCGAGGGCGGCTGCTCTACAGGCATTTAAATGATCGACGCACAGCGCGACAAGCAAAATACTGCCCCCCTGAGTTTGCGAGCAAAGCGAGCAGGGGGCTTTGCCCCCTAGTTTTATATATAGATTTCTACTTCTACACTGATCATAACATCCTTGCTTAGTCTCCTTCTACTTGCTCCTAAAAGAACATCATATGCAAATATTGTTACCAGTATCAAGAGAGTAATACATCATCGAAATAACTCATTTGAAATAACAATTTTAAAATGTTTACTTTGAAGGAGTAAGCTTCCATAGCATAATAGGAGGGGAAAACAACCTCTGAAATGAAACCTATGAAAGTACCAAAAAAGGGTGGCTCACTATTGCCATTGATGTTTGAATTTCTAGTGAACTCCTAGCGATATGTCTGCAGAAATAGTCAGAAATAAAAGGGACCATGAGGGAAGAAACTGAATAAAAGGAGAACCTCAAAGTAGAGTTGCTGCTCCTCCAGATTGAGAGGAATCAGTTGAGATACTTTTAGCAAGTCCTAAGGATGCAACTTGGCGGCTCTCTCTGGAGATGATCTGGGAACGTTCCACTGGGTAGAGACCCTGTGGCACACCTAGGGCACAATGGAGGGATTAGGTTTCTTGGCTGCCTGGTTAATGACTGTGAATTCTGCAGGAAGAGACAGAATATGGGGACAGGGACAACAATCACCAGGAAAAGCTGTTTCAGAATACAAGAGATGAGAGATAAATCCTTTAATGCTGAAAATATGGTACTCTTATTACCAATTCACATTCTTCAGCACCAATTGTATTAAATCTGCTGCATGAATTTTACAGGGTGTCTATTTAGAATTATATTTACATTTACTTTTTGGCTGACACCTTTATCTAAGGTGACTTAATACATTTATGATACAATTGGTTACATTTCTTTTGATTTTCCAAGAGGAGCACAGGAAGGTCAAGTGACTTGTTCATTGTCACAAAGCATCAGTAGTGGGATTTGCTCCTACAACCTCAGGGTTTAAAGTCCAAAGCCTTAACCATTACACCACACTGACTGCCTTAATTAATATAAGTAACAGGAACTTTATTTGATTTAATAATACCAAACATCATACTAAATTAGATTTGATTTCATTATTTCAGTATGCTGCAGAAACCTAGTAGCTAGAAGTCACAAAGAAGTGTATTTAAATTTATTTTCTACAATATTATGAAAACAATAAAAAATAAGTGGTCATCACTAGAGCCGTCTTTAGTAAAGAGGATTAATGTTCTTAAACGAATATCCTTTCAAAGTTTATGTTTCTCTTACACCAGAGGTTAAGTGAATAACACTGATTACCTCGTTACAATGGCACCCCCCAAGGGGTGGTATATATTAAGCAGCAAGTGAACAGTCAGTTCTTGAAGGAGATGTATTGGAAACAGGAGATACACTATGGGCAAATGTAAGGATCTGAACGATTCTGACAAGGGCCAAATTATGATGGCCAGACAACAGGGCCAGAATATCTCCAAAAAGGGAAATCTTGTGAGATGTTCCAGGTATGCAGTCATTAGTACACACCAAAAGTGGCCCAAGGAAGGATAACCGGTGAACAAGCGACAGGGTCATGTGCACCCAAGGTTTACTGACGCACATGAAGACCAAAGGCTAGCCTTGTCTGGTCCACTCCCACAGAGAAGCTACTGTAACACAAATTGCTGACAAACTTAATGCTGGCCATGAGAGAATGGTAGAAGAACACACAGTGCATTGCAGCTTGCTTGCTGCAAAAACACAGAATCGTCAGAGTGCCCTAGTTGACCCGTCTACTGTGGGCTCATAAGCGGCAGAACTGGACCATGGAGCAATGGAAGGAGGTAGCCTTGTCTGATGAATCACATTTTCTTTTAGATAGTGTAGACGACTGCATGCTTGTGCTTTGTTTACCTAGGGAAGAGATGGCAGTAGGATTTATGATGGACTAGCAGGAGTACCTGGTGTTGCCCGGGAATCTATAACTGGTGAATTTCCCAAATGAATGAAACATGAAATCGAACAAACATTTTTCTGATTGATATTTTATTGTAATAGGTGATATAAGTGGTCATTTTAGAGGCTTTGGATACAGTATATTTTTGTGTTGTCCTGGGGTTCCAAAGATGAACAAACTGTGAGGATTGCCCACTGTAGAACGTTATGTAGAGCTGTCCGTGTGAAAAGCATGGATTTTCCAAATTGATGCCTTTAACTTGGAGTGATTGCCATTCAGCCTTAGTAATTTACAATGCAAAATCCAAACGAATAGGAAATTCTAGCCTTTTGAAATCAAAGGGTAAATCATTCGGAATCAGTGGAATTCTTTGTATGAAAACATGTTGACGTCTTGCGCAAGATTTGAGACTGTCTTGGAATAGACTTTTTTGAACAGGAAATTGTAGACGTTTGAATGCAAAGGGTAACTCATTCGGAATCAGCAGAATTCTTGGCATGAAAACATCTTGACGTCTTGCGCAATGTTTGAGACGGCCTTGAAATAGACTTTTTTGTAGCATCGGAAGCGGACTTTCTAATGCCATGTCTTTTTTATTGGTGGCATGGGTATATTAGCGAAAAGCAGGACAATTATAATGTGTCACATGGTATTACATATGGAATAAGCACCAGAGTGAGATGAATGTACATTATTTACAATACGTCGGAAAGTGAACAAATTGCACCAGTCAGTCAGAAAGACCAAGACTGAAATCTTACTGAGAGTTGGAAAGCGAGCAAACAGCACCCCAAATATGCAAAGCCAGTCACGCACACTGAGTCGTTCACGCTTTACATCCATACGGCAGTTCCCCTTCACGCAATGAAAGCAGTCCGCTTTCTCTTACTTGGACACTTCTGCAATGTCTTGGAAATTTAAAGAAACATTGGTAAAGAGGGATGCACAGAGACCAAACGTGCCGCTAGATGGCGCCGCCGTTAACGTCGGAATTCTTGGTATGAAAACATCTGGACATCTTGCACAATGTTTGAGACGGCCTTGAAATAGACTTTTTTGTGGCATCGGAAGTGGACTTTCTAATGCTGTGTCTTTTTTTGGTGGCATGGGTATATTAGCAAAAAGCAGGACAATTATAATGTGTCACATGGTATTACGTACGGAATAAGCACCAGAGTGAGTTGAATGTACGTTATTTACAATACGTCGGAAAGCGAACAAATAGCAACAATCAGTCAGAAAGACCAAGACTGAAATCTTACTTTGAGTCGGGAAGCGAGCAAACAGCACCACAAATACGGAAAGCAAGTCACGCGCACTGGGTCGTTCACGTTTTACATCCAAATGGCAGTTCCCCTTCACGCGATGAAAGCAGTTGGCTTTCTCATACTTGGACACGCCTGCAATGTCTTGGCAATTTAAAGAAACATTGTTAAAGAGGGATGCACAGAGACCAAACATGCCGCTACATGGTGGCGCCATTAACATCTGTTGCAATGTGCGGCCATCTTGTCGATAAGTACGGGGACGTTTTGTAAATGTTGTGTTGGTCAAAAGGTGTCCTACGCTTGACCAAGGGCATTTTTCCCAACCAAACATACCCCGTGACCTCCTCCTGGTCACAAAGCAGCCCCAGGCCCAGTTTGGTGGCGATCGGACGCCCGGTGCAGATTTGTATGGCGGACAAACATAGACTCTGCTTTATATATTAGAAGAAGGAAAGCCGGCGGAAGCAGTGTGATGCTCTCGGTAATGTTCTGCTGGGAAACCTTGGATCCTGGCATTCATGTACAGTACCATGCATAATGTTTAAATACAAGTTTAAATACATAGACATATATAGATAGACGGCGCATTCACTGTGTTTCCCAGTCAACACGATACGTCAGCACATCAGCCTTATTGCGAGTGGCAAAAGTCCCATTTAAACTAATACAGGTAGACGTGGAAACCGGGTTTTCTGATGAAAAAACAAAGTTTAAAACAGTATCATTTACATACAACAGATTTTGGCGAATCGTTTAAATGCAATTACTTATATCAATTTATACACCAATAATGGCAATTATTAAATAATAATAAATTATTATTATTAAATAATTCCTCCCATATAAGTAACATTTCGGGGACTGTCTTCTTCCATCTCCGAAACATTCCTAGACTTTGTCCTGTTCTTACACAACACAGTACTGAAGTATTGTTTAATGCCCGAGTCACCTCACGTATAGATTACTGTAATGCTATTCTATCTGGCATGCCACAAAAACTCATCCATCGCTTACAACTGCTGTTCTAAATCCACTGAACATATTACACCTATTCTCTCTCAACTTCACTGTTAACTGCAGAATACAATACTAAATACTGCTCTTAACATTTAAAGCGCTCCACAACCTCACTGATCTCCTACAGACTTAAATTCCGTCTCGCTCACTCAGATCCTGTAATTTGAGAGTATTCAGTCTGGCAATATGGTGCAGCCTTAGTTTGTGGAAGACAGACACAACTAAAGACATGAGCATAAAATGATGGTTGCCAATTTCAAACTGTTTTTCCTCAGTGTGCTCCTTGAGAAAAAACATGATTAAGTTTGAGATATGTTAACAGCTAACAACAATCTACATAGTTAGTGACTAAATACGTTTAGCCAAAACGTTGTTTGGAGGCTCACTTGAGCACATAAATGCATAGCTTTGCTAGCTATGCCTGGCTTAGCTAAATTAAACATTATAAAACGGGATTTTCTAATGGCAAATATAACCAAAACAATTGTTCAGCCTTACCTATAAAATGAAATCCCCCGGGATCTGGTTTGGAGCGTACAGCGGTTTGTACAATCCCAAGAAGCACATTATTCATTACTTCACTCCACAGCAGTGCCACTCACAATATGGCGGCGACGTTGACGTACGATTCTGCTGGTCATGAGGCGTATAGTTATTCTATGTCTATGTTTAAATATGTCACTATGGCAACTTGTTGGCGTGCACCCTGTACCTCAAGTTTAGTTTACAGGTTGTGTTGTGTTGTTTGGGCACTATTTACTGACTCTGGGAAGCTGCTGGGTTTGACTCTGGGGCGCTTTGCGAGTGCGCATACGCTTTTCACACGGGGTACGTCTGGCATCCGTGCATATATACAACCTTCGTAAAAATGACTAAACGAAGGTTGTATATGCGGTGGTGTGCGTGTTCAGGTGGCGGTTGTATTGTGACCTGAAGTTTAGTTTACAGGTTGTGTTGTGTTGTTTGGGCACCACCTACTGAGTCTGGGAAGACGCTGGGTTTCACTCTGGGGCGCTGAGGCGCAGTGCGCTTCGGTGCGTCTGGCATCCGTGCATAAATACAACCTTCGTTTAGTAATATAAAGTCAATGTGTGTATGTTCCAGCAACACTTCCGAACGGCTGGAGCGATTTTCATGAAACTTGGTACATGTTTCTCATTGGTTAACTAAAAATACTGTAGAGTGAAATCAACCCTAACCCACCCCCTTCTGAGTAGGGTGGGGGGTGATCTTGCAATCTTGTATGCACGTTATCATCCAGCTGACACTCGGAACGACCACCATAGGGCGAACTGGAGGTGACTGCCAGCATTCTTTAGGTTTGAGCACCCCTGCCAGCCCCTGTTGCTTTTGAAATTAAATAGAGTTGGCCGGTTCCAAGCATCAACTGGATGATAACATACATACAAGGCCGCAAAACAAGCACATTAGTGAGTCTTCACTGTTTGTTAATTTTGTTTTATTTTTAAAGTTGTGGGGTTTTTTCATTATATCTTTCTCAAACAATTAAAAAAAGAAAAAACACTATTTTCCTCCCGGGAAATGCTGGGTATTTCAGCTAGTTACAATTAAAACAGGTGATCAGATACTCTCTGTACACTTATCCAGAATTAGCCTTATAACAAGACTGCCTTTTACTGCATTCACAAATAATAAATCAATATACAGGGGGTCCTCGGGTTACAACGTCTCAACATACAACATTTCGAGTTTACAACGCTCGCTCCCAAAAAAAATTTTCAAAAATTGAGACGCGAGTGTTTCGCTTACACCATTAGCATCGTACTTACAGACTACATGGGTGAACTAGTTTGATTATGCGCGGCAGAAAAATATGCAGTAACGCGGCGTATGAGTGAGGGAGTTGAAAAACTAGATTGGTTGCGCGCGGAGGAAGTGTTCCATTTGTGTTGCTTTTTTTTGCTGACTTTTTGGCCCTTATCAAGGCTTCTAAACGAAAGTCAGAGTCTTCAGATGGTTTGCTTCAAAGAAGAGGAAAGCCATCACGATAGAAGTAAAATTAGACATTGCAAAGAGATAGAAGGAATAAAGGTAAGGACATTTTTTTACGCTAATTTTTCTGTCATTTTTTCAGTTACTACAGCACAGTATATTTATGTCCTTTTCCTTTTTCTGTAGTTTAGTTGTGTTTTTATATCCTAGATTATGATTTTGCAAATGTGTTAGGATAGGTGAGTGACTGAAGCTAGGGTGTGTTTCGACTTACAAGAAAATTCGGGTTACATCACTGTCATAGGAATGGAACTGTATCATAACCCGAGGACCCCCTGTATTTGCAAATGCAAATTGTATATAAGATGCCACCGCCATATTGTTCTTCTAACGTAAGCTCATGTTAGTGAGTACCAGAAATTCAGCATTTGCCAGATAATTTTTAAGAATAAAGTAGGCTGTCTGCAAAGAAGTAAATCTTGCGTAGACACTGAAGACATGTAGCTAGGATTTTTTTTCTTTTTTAAAATCAGCATGAATTTAGAAGCAATGCATTTTATTGGAACTTACATAAGCATTGATTCTGCACTAACACATTTAAGTGTGGCTTTCATTAATTCATTTTTTCCAGTGTTTAAAGTTACAAAGAGCATGATACTAAACATACAGTTTTTAAGCACTGCTATACAGTAAATGAAGCTCTTTTGCAGCACTTCAGATTAGTGACTGTTGAGCAGAGAGACCTGAAAGACTAAGTATACAGTGATCCCTACTCGATCGCGGGGGTTGCGTTCCAGAACCCCCCGCGAAAGGTGAAAATCCGCGAAGTAGAAACCATATGTTTATATGGTTATTTTTATATTGTCATGCTTGGGTCACAGATTTGCACAGAAACACAGTAGGTTGTAGAGAGACAGGAAATTTATTCAAACACTACAAACAAACATTTGTCTCCTTTTCAAAAGTTTAAATGTGCTCCATGACAAGACAGAGGTGACAGTTCTGTCTCACAATTAAAAGAATGCAAACATATCTTCCTCTTCAAAGGAGTGCGCGTTAGGAGCAGAGAATGTCAGAGAGAGAGAGAGAGGGAGGGAAGCAAACAATCAAAAATCAATAGGTGCTGTTTGGGCTTTTAAGTATGAATGCCAGAGAGAGAGAAAAAAGCAAACAATCAAAAACCGATAGGTGCCTTTCGAGCTTTTAAGTATGCGAAACACCATGCGGGAAGCATGTCGCTTGACAAAGCAGCTGGAAGGAAACCCAGCAAGGAAGGGAAGGGAACTAGTCTTTCAGCAGTTTTTAAGACGAGCATCCGTATCCTCTAGGGGTGCGAACAGCCCCCCTGCTCACACCCCCTCCGTCAGGAGCAGAGAATGTCAGAGCAAGAGAGAGAGAGATAGAAAAGCAAACAATCAAAAATCAATAGGTGCTGTTTGAGCTTTTAAGTATGTGAAACACCGTGCGGGAAGCATATCGTGCAACAAAGCAACCACAAGCAAGCCCAGCAAGGAAAGTAGCAATGAAGGTAGTCTTTCAGTGTTTTTTGAGGAGTGGCCGTATCCTCTAGGGGTGCGAACAGCCCCCATGCTCACAATATATTTGAGAAATTTTATTTAATACATAATACATGCTCTGATTGTGTAGCTTCTCAGCCATCTGCCAATAGCGTCCCTTGTATGAAATCAACTGGGAAAACCAACGGAGGAAGCATGTACCAGAAATTAAAAGACCCATTGTCCACTGAAACCCACGAACCAGCGAAAAATCCACAATATATATTTAAAAATTCTTACATATAAAATCTGCGATAGAGTGAATCCGTGAAAGTCGAAGTGCGATATAGCGAGGGATTACTGTAATGAATTTTAAATTTGTCAAGTGCACAAACTAATCTAATCAAAGAAGGAACAGAGAAACACACGTTGTAACATGCATTTTTGTCCTGGAAAGATGTCATCTTTCTAGAGTGGTCTGGTGGCAGTACCACCAGGTGTCACTGAAAACCATAACATCATCTTGATATTAAAAGCTGTCTGGCCCATTCTAAAGCACAGCAGGTCCTCATATGTACCCAATATGAAACCCCTGGCTTAAAGGAAGTCCTGGGATCCCTAGTCAGTATTTTTATTTCAATGCCCATGTGGTAATTAAAATAAAATCATTTTGCATTGGCTGGAAGCTTAAAGCTTTATGACCCTTTATCTGCTATTCTCCAGGTTCTAAAACTGTATTATCCCATAGAACCAGTGGTGGTTTATTAGTCTGTAGTCTTTGTGTACCCTTAGAGGTCTCATGGCCTAATGTAAAAGTTTGCTCTCCTTATCTTATAACTTTGTACTTTTATGCTAGCTACTCAAGTATGTTTATGTAGATCCATATTCAATGGTCACTTTTAAAAAGGAGTATGCCAAATAATAATGATAAATCAGTCACTGATCAGTTTAATACAACAGTTAATACTTTCAGACTTTCCCTTTCTGAAACATATACAGATTCACACTAGGACAGACAGACAGACAGACACTTTATTAATCCCAGGGGGAAATTCACATACTCTAGCAGCAGCATACTGATAAAAAAAACAATATTAAATTAAAGAGTGATAAAAATGCAGGTAAAACGAACAATAACTTTGTATAATGTTAATGTTTACCCCCCCGGGTGGAATTGAAGAGTCGCATAGTGTGGGGGAGAAACGATCTCCTCGGTCTGTCAGTGGAGCAGGACAGTGACAACAGTCTGTCTATTAGGGATATAAGTTGCGACAAAGTCATAAAGAGATAGTACCATAGAAGGTACCAAAGTCAAAGAAGAAAAACACTGATTCCTGGTGGGAGTTTCCTTTGTTTACTAACACCCAAATTCTACAAGGCGGCAGTGCTACATGCTACTCTGGTATTAATGCCATTTTGAATAACATAAAATTCATAGAATCTATTATCTTCATATTAGCCAATGCCTAGAAAGTTAGCAATATAAACTACTGCATATACTTATAGTAATATCAAGCAAAGTATTCTGGCACAAGTGAACTTTATCAATAAATTTTTCTGGTACAAGTCACCTACAAGTGCTCATTACTAAGTGAATTAACAATATTACTTTAGTAGTTGTTTATCTTGGTGACCTCTTAAAAGATCAGAACAGCTGAAAATTGTGTACATAGACAGTTTCTTTTGAAAGGTAGCCTTTGGATTTAAAGTACAATGGCCTAACCACTACACCATGTTACTTGCCTAATGCATGCTGAACTAGTACTTATTCAATATTGTTCCTATGAATGGACCAAGTAGGAAACATTTCCTGAACAGCAGGAATAAGAATCTATAATTAATACATGTGGTATAACGGGTGTGGAGCTCAGAAAAAGGTGGCCCATTTTTACATAAATAATTAATTATATAATGACTCACCTTAAATAATAAAGACACACCTACACGTGAAGGTGCAGTCAGTCTCAATTGCTTCATCTTCTTCCTGCGGTGCGCAATAGAGATGCTACCCCACAGAGGTATATAAGGATGAGCCAGCACAAGAAAAGGAGAAGATCAGAGAAGCGGAAAAATGAAGGGAAAGGAGGTTAAACTAAGGAGAGGGAAGAAGGCAGAAAGAAGGGAGCTAGCAAGCAAGAGAGGAGGCAGTTACCAGTAAGGAGAGCGCCCAAAAGAGACCGTGTGGCCAACGTACAAAGCTGCTGATGTGGATTGCTCTGGCTCAGCATCTTATGGAGCTGGAGTGATTGGAGGTGTGAGCAGAAGTCTGGGAAGACAACAGGAGTCAGATGTTCAGATTGAGAGCCTTACTGAGGTCCATGGACATTAAGAACCCGAGCATGGGTCCAGATTGGGAACCCTGTTGGAAGCCAAGGAAACAGGAGGGACCCAGACCTGTAGTTAGAAGGAAAGCTGCGTCTGTCAGAGGAGCGTCTCCACTGCTGCAAACCTTCAAAAGGGGAGAGCAGAGGAGACGTAAGTTTTTAAAGGAATACACCAGGGCTCACGTTTTCATGGACAGCTTCCTGCATTATGTTTGTCTTTAACCTCACTTTTAGTAGATTTATTTATTGGATCTTTAAACCTCAACCAGCACCTTTTACTTTATGAATTATTTATTTATAGAAGAGAACACGATACTTTAGGACACTGATTGATTTTTGAAGTGTTTTTAATAAAAGCACTTCTGCACTTTATTGTACCTACCCCTTGCTTTGTCAGTTTCCTCATCCGCTGGCTCATCCCTCGGGTGTGTTATTAGCGGTAGCAGGTTCAAGATGCTCCCTGGAAGGACCCGTCACAGTACATCTACAAGCTATTCAAAACAATTTACTGCACAAGCCCTCTTATCACCTTCTTCTGAACAATACAATGTTGCAATACAATATTTGCGATATTAATTCTATATTCTCTAACTCCTGGTGCTCCTATGCTCAAAACTCAAATTATCAGCTAATACAGATTCATTTTATAAACTGATCATACCGGTGTGCAAAAAAAAAAAAAAAAAAAAAAAAAATCAGCTAATACAGATTCATTTTATAAACTGATCATACCGGTGTGCAAAAAAAAAAAAAAAAAAAAAAAAAAATTTGCTCCGGTCAACCATTTGAGATGTTCTCTATAGATATGAATGTGTTGAATCTAAATCTGGAAACAATATCGCTCTATCACATCCAGTTTTCGAAGTTTGCATACTTTAGTACATTTCAAATTCCAGGATTTTTAATGACTTTTACAGTACCAACCAGGCCAAATACAGAGTTACTTTACAATGACTATCCACTGCAAAATTACATTAACCTAATAAGAACACATACAGTTAGGTCCATAAATATTTGGACAGAGACAACTTTTTTCTAGACTTCAGGCTGTCATTGCCAGCAAAAGGTTTTCAACCAAGTATTAGAAATGAACATTTTGTTTCCAGTTATTTAATTTGTCCAATTACTTTTGAGCCCCTGAAATGAAGGGATTGTGTTAAAAAAATGTTTTAGTTGCCTCACATTTTTATGCAATCGTTTTGTTCACCCCACTGAATTAAAGCTGAAAGTCTGAACTTCAACTGCATCTGAGTTGTTTCATTTAAAATTCATTGTGGTAATGTACAGAACCAAAATTAGAAAAAAAATTGTCTCTGTCCAAATATTTATGGACCTAACTATGAACTCAAACCAGGGTTCATACACTTTAGTACACACACACATATATACATACACACAAACACACACATATATTTTATATACAGTAATCCCTCCTCCATCGCGGGGGTTGCGTTCCAGAGCCACCCGCGAAATAGGAAAATCCGCGAAGTAGAAACCATATGTTTATATGGTTATTTTTAGAATGTCATGCTTGGGTCACAGATTTGCGCAGAAACACAGGAGGTTGTAGAGAGACAGGAACGTTATTCAAACACTGCAAACAAACATTTGTCTCTTTTTCAAAAGTTTAAACTGTGCTCCATGACAAGACAGAGATGACAGTTCTGTCTCACAATTAAAAGAATGCAAACATATCTTCCTTTTCAAAGGAGTGCAAAGCAAGCAGTCAAAAAAAAAATCAATAGGGCTTTTTGGCTTTTAAGTATGCGAAGCACCGCCGGTACAAAGCTGTTGAAGGCGGCAGCTCACACCCCCTCTGTCAGGAGCAGGAAGACAGAGAGAGAGAGATAGCGAGAGACAGATAAAAAAAATCAATACGTGTCCTTCAGGAAGCAGCTGCACACAGCCCCCCTGCTCACACCCCCCCCCACGTCAGCGCAAGAGAGAGAGAGAGAGAGAGAGAGAGAAAGTAAGCTGGATAGCTTCTCAGCCATCTGCCAATAGCGTCCCTTGTATGAAATCAACTGGGCAAACCAACTGAGGAAGCATGTACCAGAAATTAAAAGACCTATTGTCCGCAGAAACCCGCGAAGCAGCGAAAAATCCGCGATATATATTTAAATATGCTTACATATAAAATCCGCGATGGAGTGAAGCCGCGAAAGGCGAAGCGCGATATAGCGAGGGATCACTGTATAGTGTTTTTTTTTTACTTTTCCATTACCAACCAGCACAAAAATTCCAGGATTACTTAACACTTCAGTTATGAATATCCATAGCAAAATTACATGAACCTAATTAGGAGTGTGCGATATGTATCATCTCAGATAATATCATAATTGTTGTTTAAACAATGTGCAAGCTGAAATTATCGAGTATGTCACTCACTTTGCAAAAAATAACCAAAAATATGCCTCTTTGTATGTTACGTCATCAGTGTTCATTGTGTTAACCGTGACAGGAGGAATTGTACTGGCAGAGTTTGAGATGTTTGAGATTTCAGCCTGTTAATAATAAACATTAACAGATAAAAGAGTTTAGTGTGCTTTCATTTCCTCTTCTTGGCATGTTCACACGAAGCAGCATATCACGAGTCACAATACAGAAGCCTCAGAGGTTAATTCAAAGGCAGCAACCACTAGTACAGCGCATGCAGTAAACACCAGTTACAATGGAATAACTTAAAGTCACATGCAATCGCATTCACTTTCTTTCCTTCCTCATATTGCTTGATCACCTTTATTTTTTTTGTCGAGATCAATTGCCTTTTTTTCTGTAAGATAAATGCAACTGAGTCACTGTATACGAAGCTGACGTGGCGAAAATAGTCATTCATCTATAAAATGCAATTTAAGTGAAATTGATCTATTACAGTTCCCCATGTGTGTCAGGCAAAAAAAAAAATCTGAATGAATAATTAACCCATTCGTTCAAATTACATAATTCAAACAAAAGAGCACATTTTATTTTGCAAGCTGTCTTGGTTGGGGGGGTCCTCGATTCCAAAGCAGATTTTTTACTTTCATTATTTAAAACACTCACACATATCCCCACTTGCTTGTCCCACCCCTAGGCTGTAGAAGTTGGAGCAGATGACGACAAGGGAGGGAGCAAAAAAGAAAAAAAAAAAGAAAAAGTATTTTAGCTGGTACTTCAAAAAAACAAAAACAAAAAAAAAAAACATAAGAATTCAGACAAGGCTAATCTCTACACATTGCCATTGAAAAAATGTTCAAGAGCTACTTGATGATACCTGAGGAGGACAAAAATCACCTTGAGTAGTGGAAAACGCAAGAAGCACATTTCCCAAATTAGAGAAACTTTCAAAAAAGGTACCTGTGTATCCCTACCTCACGTAGACCATCTGAGAAGGCTTTCAGCACTGAAGGAAATGTTGTAACATCTAAACCTGCTGCTTTGAAGCCAGATTCTATAGACAGACTGGCGTTTGTTACACAACTTGAAGTTTCCTCTGTAGAATTTTTACAATTGTTTTTCTGACATCTTTGTGCAATATTGGACTGAATATTTTAATAAATGCTCTTAATGTTTTTGCTCTGTGCAGTATCTGACAGAACTTTGCATTTTTACACTATAGTACAGTATGTTAGATTTTTGTTCTTGCTTATATGCTGCACAATTTACCTTACGGCACAGCGGTTTATGTTTATCCAGACTGTAATGTTCATGTCTTATAGTTCAATTATAATTAGTATTTTATTCCCTTTGGATTCATATATTGTTTACATTTAGGGTTTAAAATACTCTCATTATAATAGTTTTGTTGGTCTTTTGTGTATATCCTGTAGGCCACTTTTAAATGGTTAAGTCATACTTGCACTGTTTTGAGTTCAGTAATACTTTGACTGGTGCTTTTAATGTTTTTGTGTTATTTTACTTCAGTTTTAAGTAAATAAATAAGACTTGTTTAAATTAACGGTTGGTTCTATTAATTACATTAGTAAGATACAATTAATATCCTATTAACAAGAACAAGTTAGATCAATAAGACTTTTACAAACACCTTTCTAAAGGATGCAAAATATCGTCTAATCATTATCGTTGAAGTCCCAGAAAAAATCGAGATATCATTTTTTGCCAATATCACACAGAAAAGTTAATAAGAACACAAATTAAGTCAAACACATGGCCTATTTTGAATTAAAATTTTAAATCCTGGTTTCTTAAAAATCCATGTTTACATGGGCAAGTAATCTTTTGGAGTTCTCTTATGTCAAAATACTCCGAAATCAAACTGTGCTTAAATGTCATTATCAGTCACCAAAAATAAGCATGTGGGAATGTTCTTGTATTTTATAAATATATTTTGTCAAATTGACACTTTATTGATAGGATGCTGCCGAAATAATAATACAGCCCTCATTACTTTTAATGTGTTTTACTCCTTATCTCGAGATTGTGTTGCTGAGTATAGCACAGTATGTTCAGCTCATCAGCATAAATTTAGTGAATTCTGAAATACTGAGACGGATTATTTCAGCCAGGTCAAAGCATAACACGATAACCAAAAAAATCTGTCTCTGCAAATCTATTTTGTGAACACTGACACCGTGGGCTGCTGAAAGTGTGCGCAAAGCAAGTACCAGATAAAGTGTAACAGATATGGCTAAATCAGTCAGTCATCAACATAAGACAAAAAAAAAAAAAAAAAACCCTAACGGTCTCTGTAAGCTTGTTCCGTTTGTATTAAACCATTTGCATAGTCTTCAAGCAACTCCAAACAAGCCATGTTGTGTCATACCATTAGACAGGGCATGATATTAATAGCTGTCTGTGATGATACAGTGCCACATCAACACGTCAAAAAGAAAAACAGTTTTTGATATCCATTATGAAGTTAGTTAAAAACAAAAAAAAAATCAAAAACATTTATGCATGCTTTAAAAGTGAAATTATGTGATTAATTAGAGGAGATGTAATTGTTTAACTTGTATTGTGATGCATTTGTAACAGAAAATAAAAGATAAAGAGATGAATCACTTTTAATACAATATCCTACAGAGTCCTTATGAATGAAGTAGGCTTTGCATTCATTCTCTAATTGTAATAAGCACAGCCACCCATTTTATAAGTAGTGTATGCATTTCAGGTTTGTGGGGAAAACCTCACATGGATCTACAGTTACACACATAGTACCATGGGTTGCGAGTGGGAGGACTGGCAGTGATAACAGATTGAGCAAGAAAACATTGAGGCATGATTCAAATGAAGTGGCTATTTGCTTTTTCCACACCAGCAATGATAGGAGCTACTCTGTTTGTTAATATTAAAATATAATGAATTTAGTGTTTTACAGCTTCATATTAATATGACCTGTACCGTATTAACTGATACTGCATAAATCGACAAACCCCACTGCTACCAAGGCAAGCAAAACAACATACTTCATTACTAAATATGAATATGCTATCACTGAATTTGTGTCGTTTGTTTGTTCATTAGTATAACCCATAAATGAAAGCACACATTATATATTTGAACAGTACAGTATGTTGAAGAATGTAATGCTGTCTCAGTTATTAATTTATTGAATACAAGTAGTAACAATAATTTCTTAATTATAGATTTGTACACAGGTATAAGCAATACAAAAGTGAGACTAATTACACAAAAAACCTTGGAGAAAAAAAAAAAAAAAAAAAAAGCTGTTTAACATAAGTTCTGAAATAAAGGATCAAGTTCTATTTCACACAGGAAGCTTTCAATTTGGGATAAATGTACAAAAAAAATGAGGGTCTAATTTATATAATTAAAAGCCCCAGGAGTTTGTGACATTTACAATTTGAATTCAACAGTCATCTGTTAAATAATACTCTTTAGTAATATTTTTTAACCAGCTAACAAATGTCCTCTTAAAATTTGTCTTGGAAAGCATGTTTAAAAAAAAAAAAAAAAAACAGCTTTAAAATGTTTGTTTAAAACTAAATATCCTAAATTATATTGGAATTCACTAATTCAACAGTACAGATGTAATAATGTTAGAATTTTTATTTTTAGTATTGATTTTACATAGTATTTTACAGTGCTGGAGAGAAACATCAGAGAATATTAAGTTTGTGCATATGCTAAAATAAATCAGGTACTTCATGATGTATCGTTCTTTATAAACACTGGGCAAAAATCGACCCAAGATTTTAAACTCATATTCCCCCCCCCCCCCCCACTGATGGAATCTCAATCTCTGTCACATATGTTCAAGCCATGCATTGTACAGTGGAACCTCGGGTCACGAACGTCTCGGAACACGTACATATCGGGTTACGACCAAAAAGTTTGCCAAACTTTTGCATTTGTTCACGACCACACACTCGGGTGACGAACAAGCCAGTTTTCCTTTCGGTTTGTACGCGCTGATGATTTCTGCACGTGTTCAGTCTGTCCCTGTGCATTCGCTGTGAACTCTTTGTGCTCTATTTCGCTTCCCTTCCGGTTCGTACACGCAGGTGATTTACGCACATGTTCAGTCTCTTCCTGTACAGTACATTGTTCTCGGTCAGATGTGCATCGCGCAGAGGGACTTTGTGATATAGCAGGTCCACTGCTCACATCAAGAGGCCAGTTTTAAATAAATAATCGCCGCACTTGCAGCTTAGCGAGGGGGCATGGTGGTTGAGTGGTTGAAGAAGTTCCAGAGGAATTCGTGGTGTGGGTATTTCTCAGCTAAGTGCACAGCTGGGGAACCGTCCACATCCGTAATTGGTCCCAGAGCTGCTGAATGCTACAGCTGCCACATCCTCTTCATAAATAGAAGCGCAAGGCGGCTAAAGGGAGGAAAAAGAAAAGAAAGACGGTGGTTGCGGAGTGAGGTAGTAAGCAGGAAACAGTGTGGAAAGAACCGGTGTGAGCAAGCGAGCGTGTGCTTGCAGGCAGGCAGCTGGACACTGAGCCCAAGCAGGGGTGTTTGGCTGATACTCGGTGGGGCAGAAGGAAGCGGTAACTCCTGCTGAGCGATCAAGGAGCTGGAGTGACCAGAAGAAGGACAGCTGGCCGCTGGAGTCGTGAGGCTTGGGCGGTGAATTCCCTGACGTGGGCGTCCTGGTCGCCAGGGAAGTCAAGTCTCAGTCTGGAGAGTGCGCGACCGAAGCCAGGGATCGGGAGGCCACCAGACCAGAAGGAAGAAGGAAGGACAGCTGCAGGTAGAGTGGCTCCCCTGTTGCGAAGCCTGGATAGGGAGAAGCGGGGGGTCACCAGTTAAAGAATGCACCGGGCTTGTTTTTAAAGAGACTGTTTCCAGCATTGTTTTAACCTCGTTGTATTTAATGAAGACTTATTTCTATTGGATTTTAACCTCCACTTCACTTCTGTTTTTATGGGATTATTTATTAAAGGATTCTGAAAGCACTGAACTTTATTTAATTTGGACTTTGTTTTTGATTGTTTTGTTGATTTTCATAAAAGCACTTGGCACTTTTTGCACCATCCCCTTGCTCCATTGTAGTGCCTCACTGTTGTGCTCATCGGTAACATTACCGACGGTGACGGGTTTAAGGGCTCCCAGAAGCGAGATGGGAGCATGCAGCAAAACCGCATCATCACAGCCTTTACCTCAAAACTGTAATCTCCTCCCCACCCAGTTCCTCCTCACTTCCTTCATGCCAGAACTTGACTCATGCAAGGTTAGTTATTTTGGTTGTTTATGGTTAGTTTTTGTATAAATTAAGGATTATACAAATGTTCATTTTTTTCCTGTGCTTAAAACTCATTAAAAAAAAAAAGTGTTTACAGTGAGCAGTTCGTAAGGCTGTAGCGTGAACTCTTGCAATGTTAGTTTTCTCTGTTCAAGGTTTTCTCAGTGTTATTCAAAGGTTTTACATTTAGTTTACTATTACACTGTGCATTCTATGGTATAATTAACTATTTTTGTGCTTAAAAAAGCTTTAAAAAATATATATTTACATACAGTTCGCATGGTCCGGATTAATTGTATTTACATACAATCCTATAGGGGAAATTACTTCAGGTCACGACCAAATCGGGTTGCAACCAGAGTTTTGGAACGAATTATGGTCGTGACCTGAGTTTCCACTGTACTTTGATTTTTATGAATGCCACATCTAGTTTACTTAGATGATAGTTGGGTAACTACTTGATAGATATACTTTTACTTTAATAACTAAATCAGTTTTGTATTATACTTCCAAATGCTGTGGCAAGAATCAGGATGGCATTCTAAATAATGATTAAAACTGACTTTTGCACTATTGCACACCCCTCTATAAATTTTACATTTTCCATCTATCAATTTTCTTAGCAGTTTCCAGCACACTAGAAACTGGACTCCATCTCTTGCCTGCTTCAGACATAAGGCTGGAATATTCCCAAAACAATTATGATAAAGAATCGTGAGATATTGCTCTCATTCATTGAAGTTCACTGAATTCTATACACGTTTCCAATCATTAGCTGAATCTGATCATTTCCATTTGAAGGCTGTGAAGTTACCATCAGTGAATTTAATTTCAGCCTCTGGCCAGAATCTTGCTTTTTCTATTTGTATAGCAAGCAGGGCTGGGCAATATGAACTTACATTACAGTTTCTTATTTGACCGACGCCTGTATTCAAGACGACTTACAACATTTATGATACAATTGGTTACATTTCTTTTGATTTTCTAATTGGAGCATAGGTAGGTCAAGTGACTTGCTCATGGTCACACAGTGCCAGTAGCAGAATATGAACCCACAACCTTAAGGTTTAAAGTCCAAAGCCTTAACCACTACACCACACTGCCTGCCTAAACTGATACTGTGCTCATTTTGAACAAAAATGTGATTTTCTATAAATCTCAACATGCTTTCAAAACACCTTAAAGACTAAACATCAGCATTATATGCATTATAGGCCCATAAACTTGGTATATTTTTTCACATTAATAATTTGAAATATTAACAAAGGAAGCTGCCCCCAAAAGTAACAAAATAACTCCTAAAGCATGTTTTTTTCAAATCATGTTATTTTATGTCTCCCCTACTTATTTTTAAGTTTCCTGTACATGTACTGTGTTCAAAATTTTGCCTGCCTTGCTGGTATCAGTGTCTGTTGTCTGTGTCTGTTGATCAGTAAACAGCTCTCTCACACTCACTATCTCATTTTTAGGCTATTTCAGATAAGCACATTATACATTTTTTTATGATTTGCATCATTTGTAATGGTTCTAGATTATGTATTTGCAAATACATGCCTTTTTGGACTCTGGTCAGAGAGTCACAGAACAGAGGGCAATAGTACATCTAATCCTTTAATTACTTATTTTCTAAATATAAAGAAATCCAGTTCTTCAGTATGATGACATTAATTTGTATAGGTAATTTAAAATAAATGATGAAACCACAGTTAAACTACCCAAACAATGAGTAAAATAAAATATCTTTACAGTGCTCTTGACAGCTCAAGTTAAAACAGTTTTGTAAAAGTTATTAACCAGTTCTTAAAACAGAATTACAAACCAAATCTAACAATTAACAAAAACCTATAGTAAAATGATCTGCATTTATCTACAAAAGCACACGGACAAACATTTCCCAAATACGGCCACATACAGTGTTTAAAGACGATGAATGCTTGCTAGAAAGTAATATATAAACAAACATAAATATGATAAACATTGTATAGATATTAGTTAAGTCTTTTAGATCAATCAAGTTTTTTTTTAAACTTTATATATTCTTACTTCTGACACACACAACTTGAGAAATGTTATAAGTTAAAAAGTTTGTTAACCCTATGACTGATAAAAAAAACAAAGAATACTATGGAGGGATGTTGTTTTTATTCCTACTTGTAATGTTTCAGTAGCAGTGAGTGCATGAAATGAACATATGATGGCTTACATGTTCCACGGATGTGTTACTGCTGGTGTGTTATGAATATACATCAAAAAACTAGCTAGTGTAGTTATTTCATCACTGATAAAAGTAAGAGTATTTTCTGTGCAGAAGTTAAGTGGAAAAAATGTGCTTTGTAATACAATAGTCACTGCAGCTCTTAACCCCCAAACCCCCGCCGCTGCTTGTCTGCTAATACGATATCCAACAGAGCAGCAAACATTTTATGCAATTTTGCTTAGCAGGGACTAGTTTTGCCAGGGAAGCAGAAGAACACACTGTATGCACTTTACATGCCAGCATAGCCTTTTCATATGCAGTATAATTTTTTACTTTTAGATGCTGTACTTCTTGAACTGTCATCCTGAGAAAAAAATCAAACCATTGATGTAGACACACTTAGAAAGACCAGTGGACATTTTGTGGTTTTTTTTTAAACATTCAGAAGAAAATTTAAGTGCTGAATATTGTGATATTGGCTATTGCATATTAATTTTTTTTAAATATCAAATCAAAAATTTAATACACTGCCCAGTACTAATGCAAAGCTAAAAAGAGTTAGAGCATCCATACACCATGTCAAAGATCTCTTAAAACTAGGGAGATTACCTTTGTTCAAACCACAAAGGTTAACAATTACTGGGGCCCAAAAAAGCACAATATTAAAACTTAACTGAAAGGAAAAATGACAGGTGGCGGGAAGGTTGCTTATGGTGAGTCCCTTCAAAAATTTGAATGGTTACAGAAATGAACTTAACATTCTTTAATGGTACCGTGTTTATAAAATGCATGTAATAACATAACATCCTCAAACCAGCTTACTCAAATTTAGTGTTCCAAGTTGGTCAGCATTAGATACAAAGCAAGAACCTGTGCTGGATGGGTAACCAGTCCATCACAGGCCCATATACATGATAATAGTTAACTCTAAGGAAACTCATCAAAATTTATGAGTAGGGCAGAGCCTCCAACAAAAAAATCAATGGCACACAAAAAGCCATAAATACAGTTTTAGAATAAACTGGAACTGAACTATTGCTCGAAACAAGTGATGGTGATGACAATGTGGTTGACATGGAAAGTAAAAGTGTTGCATGATACGCCACTTTATGAAAGAACCACCATAATATGCCTGGTGAATCTGGCTGTGTGAAGCTTCCCCATGGTGAAACAGTATCTGCATGGAAAAAAAGGCAAAGTAATTGTGATCAAGTGTAAGAACAACCAAGATGTCATCCCCCTAAGCATTATTCACAAAGTGACAACTGTTAATATCAGGTCCAATCTGCCAGCATTACAATATTTTTAGTTTTGGTAAATGTTTTTAGTGTACCATCAGTATTATTATTTTTTTTAAATTGTCAGATTAAGAATATACAATAAGCAACAAAGACATTTTTATGTTATTTATATAAAATAAACAGATCTAACATTTCATTTTAGTGCTTACTAATATTAATTAATAATACAAAGATTTTAATTTAGACAAAATATCTTACTTCCTTAAAAATAAATATAGGAACAGGGAGAAACTTAAGAGTATAGCCAAATAGCAGACACAGCCTGCACATTGACTCCGGAGTTGCATTTACATTTATTTATTTGGCCAACACCTTTCTCCAAAGTGACTTACAAGATTCGAGATACAATTCATTACATTTGGCAGGTGAAGTGACTTGCTCAGGGTCACAAAGTGGCAGGATCTGAACACAGAACCTCGGGGTTTGAAGTCCAAAGCCTTAACAACTTCACCACCATGCCACTATTTTGTTCTTTTTTGACCTGAAGCAGTATGTAAATTGTGAATAATTCTTCTGATCCTAATTCATAACTATGTAATTTTTGTGAATTAAAAGTATTTAAGTTTTGGGATTTTCATTTTTTTATATAATATCAAAGCAAACTACTATTCTTACATAAAAATAAGTATAAAATCATTTTTCTTGCATAAACAAAATTAAAAAAAGACACATCCTTCACCTACAAAAAAAATAAATAAAAAAAAAAAATCAGTGATCACATGTGAAAATCTCAAAATAAAGTATAAGGGATAGGGAATTTAAGAAACACCACCTTTAGCTGTTTGTACCTAATCATGTTTCTGTACTTAACAATATATGACTGAAGATCCAAGATCATACACTACTTCACAGCATTGGCATACTTGTGGTGGGCCCTGATCAGATGATATAAATGTTTTTGGAGGCCTGATAATAAAAAAGGTTTGAGAGCCCCTACAATAAACTATTTACATTTACATAAACAATACTCATATCAAAATGTTACACTGTAAACTATTGGAAGATATTGGAAAAAATGGACATTGTAATTTTTTTCTGTGATATATATTGCAATATTAAAAAAAATCCATGAATTTTAACCAGTTGACCTGAATAGCTCCATTTTCAAAGAATAGATCATTCTAGAATGTTTGGGGTGATCTTAAATGGTGAATGCATCGGCTTTATAGAAAATAAAAAATTTAAAAAATGAAAAATGACTCTTTAACACCTTTTGTATGTATGACCTTCCTCTCTTTACCTCTAATGCTATATAACCAGCATATTTAGTGGAGTCAGAAAATACAAGAAATGCTTCAAGAAGCTTCATTTGCATATACCCATCTGTCAATGAAGCAGGATGTTGTCTAGAAGGGATAAAGAAGATTACAGAAGGCTATATATCTGTACTCTGGTTAAAACAGCATTAAACTAAGGGGTAAGGAAGCTTCATTTTTACATAGCGAATTAGCATGAGTAATAAAATATGCCATTTAACATTTTATTTAAAAATTAAACCTATTTTTTTGGTAAACAGCAAAATAGTAAACATATTTTAAACAACATTATAAAAATACAATAGCAGCTATACACTGAGTGGTTTTCAAAAATACAACAAAATAAATATAATTTATAAAACAAATAACTTAAAAGGTTAAACTGAACTAATAAATAATATCAATTTGTAATAAACAACAAAAATCAACACAAACATTTTGTCGTGCAAAATGTTTTTGAACTTAACTCCTCTTAGCAAGAGTGCCAAAGTAAAACAAAGTTTTGGTCATCATAGCTAAACAAGATGAAATGAAACTTCTCAATTGCACAACATCTGGTTTCCTTCTTAACAGACTACTTAGATTAGACTGGTATTCTTGGCTAGAAACCACTATCTACTATTGCTGACTTAAGACAATAAAATTGGTAAGTGATAACGTTGCCACCTCCACTGAAAATCCTCTGATGGGAAGCTCGTAGCTAGAATACACAGATACTCGAGGGCAAGCTTGGCAAGTCGTTCAAAGTTCACCTTGTGCGATTCCCACCATGAAAATGGATCTTCTTCTTCTTTGTCTATGGATGGTGTTAGCAGGTACTTGTTTAATTCAGCTTCCCTACGGATCAGAGAGGAATCGCCTCTTGTTGCAACTTCACTTTGTTAAAAGAAACTTCCCAAGGACCTCTTGGCTTTCTTTGTTTGGGACTTGTCAGCAACTGTGTCTTCCACTTCAGTGCTGCAGCTTGGGATCTCTTGGCATTCAATCATTTCTGATGTCACTCTGGCCTTGATTTTGACCTTGTTGTCTGCACTGATTAAGTAAATTTTGAACCGGGGGTCCAAACAAGATGGCATGTCTAGCAGCTCCTCAGAAGCTTCATGTTTATATTTCTTATTAAGTTAGCCTAACATCTTGCTCTTCAACTTCTTAGTCAGGTCTGTGTCTTCCTCTTACATTAGTAACATTGAAGTGTTAAACAGGTGAAGAACTGGCTTCACACTGGTGACACTAATATAGTCTTCTTCTGAAAGTGCATCTGTGAAGTCCAGGAGTGGGGCTAGTGACTTGTTGATAGCCTCCAAGACATCTATATCTTGCCAGGAAGGAAATAGATGTCTCACCTTCTTGTCTGCAGACAGAACCTGAGTTAAAGCTTCCTGCTGCTCTAGTATCATCATCTGTTTGGAACACCATCTTGTTTGGCATTCTAATATGAGGGAATGAAATGGTAGATTGAATTCCTTCTGGGTTTTATCCAAAGAACTTTTGGCCTTCCAGCTGTGATAGAAGTGACCCAACAGCTTCTTGCTGACCCCTGTTATACAGCTGGTGCATTCATCCTTTTTCAATGTATTGTCAAAGGGGAAAAAAAACAAAGTACATATTAAATGGAAACACATATTTAAATTTAAACAACAAAGTGCTTATACATACAAATAACTATGTTTCTGCAACTGCATAAACTACTGGTTATTTAAAGATGAAATATATAGTTTTACAAGTTTTAAAAAAACTATAAAAACCCAATCACTCTCAAAGAAGATCACTGTCTTATGAGTTTTATATTAGTGATGTGCCCTCCAGTTTTAATTCAATTGTTTAAAAATTAATAGTTTATGAAACTTACATTTTAAAATTCAAGATTCAAACATTTTCACATAGAGATTTACAGGTAGAACATGCAGTGAAATGCAAGTCTGACTAACTTCAGATTGTGCCAATTAAAAGAGAGGACTAACAAAAAAGTTATATGAAAATAATCTTGTTTTCAAACAGTAAGCTAGAAGACAGTGTCATTGTGAAAAATTATTATTATTTTTTTTTTTTTACAGTATGGCTAAGACAATATGTGCAATTAACAGAACAAGTAGTACACGGTGAGCCAAAATGAGGTACCACATTTCTCAAGGTCATTGCACGAGGTAGAGGCAGCCTAGTGGGTTGGGGTAGGGGTCCTTTGATAGCCAATCCCTTGTAGTAGTTTTCAGTCAGCAACATGCCTTGGTCTGGTGTGCACCATGCTTTCACTGTGTCAAAGCGTTCTTTAAAAACAACGGATCTACCATCACTAAGAAACGCATCTTCCAGACGCACTTCAGCATTCCTCCTAACAGTGACATCCCAAATCGGAAAACAATTCTTCAGTGGGTGGCAAAATCTCCAGGCTGTCCTTGGACTGTACAAACGCCTGAAAACATCCAAGCTGTAAGGGCATCAATTTTGCAGTCTCCTGGACGTTCAGCACACAAACATGCTTCTGCCTTAGGCATTTCCAACACATCTTTGAGGAGGATTTTGCATGAGGATCTTGATTTCCATCCATACAAAAATGATGATAGTACAGGAACTCACTGAGAGAGACCGAGAAAGCCGTAGAGAGCTGTGCGCGAACATTCTGCATACCTTTCATCGAGATGCCATTGTCATATGCAGCGACGAGGCACATTTCCATTTGAATGGTTGCATAAATAAGCAACACTGTCCCTACTGGACTGAAACCAATCCTCGTGAACCTCATCAGAGACCCTTGCACAATGAATGTGTTACAGTTTGGTGCGCCATTGCAGAATTTGGCATTGTAGGCACTTACTTTGTTGAGGAGTGGGCAGCAATGGTCACCGTTGCTTCAAAACATTACATTAAAATGCTACTTTTTGCGGCCCTGAATGAAAAATTGAAAAAGTTGGTGCCTAGTTTCCACAGGATGGAGCAACAGCGGAGATCCATGCAAGTTTTGCAGGAGATGTTTCCAGGGAAGCTGATCTCCTTGCGTGGTGATGTGGGGTGGTCTTCACGTTCACCTGATCTCGCGTCGTGCGATTTCTTCTTCTGAGGCTATCTCAAGTCAAAGGTATACACACACACAACCTCAAAACCTTGAAGCCCTCAAGATCGCTATTTGCCACGAAATCGTCACTATTCCTCTTGAAATGGCCTAACGAGTCATGCGGGTGCTCAGAGAGAGTGTATCGCTAATGATGGCCACCACCTTGAAGACATCTTTTTTTTAAAACACAGT
The DNA here is from genome assembly GCF_900747795.2 of Erpetoichthys calabaricus. Lineage (NCBI taxonomy): Eukaryota > Metazoa > Chordata > Cladistia > Polypteriformes > Polypteridae > Erpetoichthys > Erpetoichthys calabaricus. Next base: position 47,536,910 of record NC_041394.2, read on the forward strand.
GGGAAAAAAAAATCTATTTTGTATACCCTTTCCTGTGTCGTAATGAAATTTATTTTACCTTGTAACGTTTTTGTAGAACGTACGTTTGAAATATGGTACTTTTTTGGCTCACCAAATATAATATTGTATAGGGTGGTCCAGATCTAACTATACAACTTTTAATGCAATGCAATGCAATGAATAATTGCATAATTAGATCTGAACCACCCTGTACATATATAAACATTATAACAATAACAGTACGAGTCTGATACAACAATTTTATTATGTTTAATTTTAGGACAAGTTGTTTAGTAAAACAGCTTAGTAAATATAGCAAACTTACCAACTGCGAGATGCAGTCTGTGGCCAAAGCACTGCAGCCTTGTCCACTTGTTAAGGGATGCAACTTTCACCATGTCCACTGTGTTGTCTGTTTTTATGCAGATTAGACATTTTTCTTCTAAACACCAAGCAGCCAATGCTTTTCTCAAACCCGTTGCAATGTTCTTGCTTTTATGATCCTGTGGGGGGAAAATGCTGTTTGCAAACGGCGACTTTTTAGTTGGAAGTTTTCATTAATAAAGTGGATAGTCAGACTTATATAGGGCTCTGTTGTCTGGCTGGACCACAAATTCATTGTTGCTGCTGCAAAATATTCCACTTTTGATAGCTCTGATTGAACATGTGCCTTGCATTTTTCATATAGCTCTGAGATGGAAACATGAGAAAAACAGATGCGTGATGGTATTACATACTGCTTGTCAAGCGACTGGATCATCTTTTTAAAACCCTCTTTCTTAACTGTGCTAATTGCTAATTAGTACCATGTCTTTTGTGAGGTAAAATGTTACTGCATCAGTGATTTCTCTGTGCCGTTTGGAACACCTCTCTTATGGTGTAATACTGGCAAACGTGTCTGAAATAGTTTTTCTGCTTTGGACAGCATACAGATCTTGCTTTGATTCATCATACACAGTTTTCTGGTGGCAATTTAAATGATCAAACAAATTAGTTGTGTTGCCTCATGTTGTGGCAACAATTCCAAGGCAGTGTGAACAAAGTACAATGCCTGTTTTTAGTCTACATCATCCTTTATGTAGCCAAAATAATCCATATTACTAACCGAGAATGGTAAACCGGAAGGCATGGACGCAGGTACACGGCGATGGGACCAAGAGACATAGTGCACAGGCGCCTACAGCGCGCGTCTCATAGACCGCAAGCGAAGTCTGATCCACCGCGAACGAAGGAGTCACGGCCCAAAAACGAAAGAGCTCAACTAACGTGAATGAGAAATGAAGCAACAACGCGCCCATAGCTAACGACTAACAACACAGCCACACAAAAAAGAGGATTCTGCGCTGCACCCCAGAGTCAAACGGAAGAGGCTACGGAGGCCCCACAGGTCCACAAAGATAGTACGTAAGGCGCAGGAAAGTACGAAAGGCGCAGGCACCTACAACGCGCTTCTGAACTAAACGTCCACACTACACAGCATGGTCCATGCGCTTCTAACACACCACAAGCATAAACACGAGATAGTACAGAAACCACACAGATCCGGACTCCACAACATATGTGAATCACATTACAGTGATACAATATTAAGCACTTTACACATGGACAACTGTATGTAGCCCTCTCAAGAGAGTACAGAACCCTACACGTGCACACTACAAAGCATAGTCAAACCCGACATAGTACGGAAGGTGCAAGCGCCTACAACGCGCTTTGAAAGCAGCGCAGGCAACAACCCGAGATAGTACAGAAGCCCCAAAGATCCGGACTCCACAGCATATGTGAATCACATTACAGTAATACAATACTATAAGTACTCACAGAGAACACAAACAGAAGAAGCTTCGGCGTCCCGCCCCACAGTCAAACCAGACAAAGTACGGAGTCCCCAAACGTCCACAAAACACAGCATAGTCAAACCTGAGATAGTACGGAGGGCGCATGCGCAGATACGTGGGCGCCTACAACGCACGTCTGAAACCGCGAAAGCAAAACTGTCTCGGCTCCAAAACCAAACAGCTCGACTAACGTAACTACAAAAGCGAGCCCGCATGGACAAATACAATGAACATAGAATCAATGGACGCAGGCTCCTACAGCGCGCGTCTGAAATGCCGCAAGCAAAGCAGGCACGGCTCCAAAAAGAAAGAGCTCCACTAACGGGGCTACAAAAACGTGCCCGCCTGGATAAAACAAATGAACGCAGGCGCCTACAACGCGCTTCTCAAACAACGCAACCAAACGAGTCACGGCTCCAAAACGAAACATCTCAACTTACGGACATACAGAAGCGAGCCCGCCTGAATACAATTAATGAACATAGGCGCCTACAACGCGCCTCTCAAACAGCGGAGTCAATAGATAAACGGCAAAGAAAGGAACGACAGACGGCCGCTAAACAATTCTGCCAATTAGCTGACAACACATTCTGTAATGAGTCCACTATTAGGGAACATTCATTAGGATTAATGAATATACGTCCTTTGTTCGTCATCTACACCTTTACACTCCAATATATCTCATACATTCATCAATGTATTTTGGGTTACCCAACACCGGGGGTAGGCGAGCCCCCTTGTTCCATATAACTGACATTGCATTTCTTTTTGCAACCAAATCTTCGTTTCTGTTGTTTTTCTCCTGTTCATCGCTCATTTTCAGGCCTGCTTTGTTTATTTGAGAATGATTGTGAGTGGTGGTTCTCTGTTCATCCATGGCCTGCATGACACTCATTACTTAGCTATGTATCCAAAAACCTATAATCGTGGTAAATTATGGTATCTCACACAAACTTGGCTTGTAGTTAAATTGGGAAATGTGAACCATTGTATCAAGCTGCAAAAAGGCTGTAGCATGACAGGTTTTTTTTTTCATTTACTTGACAACACATATCCTGATACAAGTATCTGTATGTCGCTTGCTTTTTATTCTTTCAGTTCTGTTCATATATCTAATCCACTAAGTGTTTTGTATTTATGTGTCGCTTATTTGTACAAGTAATTCTTGTGATCTGACTTTTGTGTATGCACACATCATGATCATGCTGAAATAATACATCATGCAGCCCTACTGTAAACTAAGAGAACATATTTGGCTCAAAGAAATTATTGTTAGTTTGTTTTTTTAATCTCACAAGTTAAGGTTTTTTAGTAATACTTTTTTAGTTATATTTATTTGTATTACATGAGATAATTTAAAGACAATCTTTAAAATCTGGCTTTATTTATTTATTTTTTTTTAGAATGTCATCCTTGACAAGGCTGCTATGGCCACCCCGTTTGAAAATCCCTGGTTTATTGCACTTTGTTGAGAATTAGTTTATAGAGGCAGACTTGTTAACTTGTTTGAAAAATGCATTTTTTTTAAAAAAGGAACTTATTATTTTAAATCAAATCAAATCATCAATTGACAGGTACAAATGATGAATTGAATTGGCAAGTCACCATCAATTTACAATTCTAGTCACAATAGAAACTTTTTTTGCAGATCAAGGGCATACTTAATTCTAATATATGTGCTAACTCCAAGTAAAGAAATATTTTTTAAAAGAGCTGTACCCCTGTTCATTCAAATGCAGTTTTTACATCCTTTCAAAATGAATCTAACCTTGAGATTAAAGGGGGCATGATTTGTGAAAATACGTCAAACTAGGAAAGACTGCCAACTAAAGCAAATTCCTTTTCTATTTAAATGTATCTGCTAGAAAGAAACAACAACTTTTATTTTTATAGCACCTTCTCATAAATAATTCAAGGTTCGTTACAAATGGTATTAAGTGGAAAGAAAGAAAAACAAAAATTAAATAAACCAATTATAGTAAGGGTCAGATGGTTACTGGATGAGAAGAAAGAACACCCTCTGTTCTTCTGTGACCATTTTATTGTAGATCTTAAAAAAAAGAATAAAGAGGGAGAGAGAAGGAGAACACAAGCCAATACAGACATAATCAGGGACAGGGTCTCAGTGAAGAGAAATGTGCATATGGTATTTATTCATTACCTACCAATTTAATATACACTAACAAAAGAAAAAAACAAGCTGGTTAAAAGATACATAAAGCCCCAGTTCCATCACACACACAAGTCCCTATCACCTATAAATGACCACTACCATGTTAAAATGCTACCAAAACAGCCACAATATAGTTCTTATGAGCTGTCCACTTCACTCACTTTTACCTGAGCGAGTCAATGCAATAGTATACAGGCTTCTGATTATGTTGTTCCGTTACTAAACTCTGAGTTGACTTAAGAATAACTGCAAAAAAGACTGATTACTCAGAAAAATAAAGCCTGAAGGTACTTGTAAACTTCAACCATGTGTGTCCAGGAGGTAAACTAAACTGAAACAAACACTTTCAAAACACTCCACCGTGAAAGGTAAGTATCATGCATGAATAAGGCTCTCACTATTTATTTCATTAAAAAATTAAACTTGGTGTAACATTTGAAATCAACAAGCATCATATGAGACTTTTTTTGCTTTCAGTAACATTTTGTAACCAACAACATAATTGCACTTAGTTCATAAATCTGATTACATCAACAGGTCTGTTTAGATAGGTATCTGTCAATTTGTCAAACTTGCATTTTGCAATTTTAGACCATTGTTCTTTACATCTCGTCCACTGTCCACTATATCAAAGTACTTAGATTTTCAGACTCTGAAAACACCAATAGTGAATCTGTTTTTTTTTAAGCTTTTGATCCAATTGCTCAGCTAGACAGCAGCAATTTTTGACCGGTTAAGCTGCACGGCCTGAATACATTTGCAGAAAACCCAGCATAGTCTACATTAAGCTAAACACATACAGGTAATTCACAGCTACTTAATTTCAGAAAAGAAGAAAAAAAAAAAGATTCACGTGTGTATCAATATTAAGTAAACTTTTCGGTACAAAACAAGGATATTTAGCTACCAAGATGAAAATTACAAGGCAAGATTCTTCTCTGCTGCTTCTGCATTTACAACTTGTTTTAGAAGAAATTCTTACTACACACATTTTGGAAGAAATCCTTTAATAATTTAAATTATTATTGTGAAAATTATTGGTAGTATTAATTAAATATAAATATATTTTACAATGAACACACAGAATCAAATGAAGTCTAGCACAATATGTGTTGAGCACAACCACTCTGACAGCACAAATGTTCAATATACATGCTAAATATGTCATGAACAGTACTACAAGCAAAATATGCTAATATAGTTCACAGGGGTGGTTGAATTAGAAGCGATAATCTTTAATGTATTATAATGCAATCACTTGTCCTGCAAGTCCCTATTTCCAAACAGCAGCATTTAGCTTCTTAAAAGGGCTGTCAGATTTAAGTCTCACAGGAACATGTTGAGTCTGTAGTACCAAATACTTCATCTATAAATCTCATCTCTGCAATAGCCCTCTTTTGTAACATGAATTCTTTCTCAGTTGTTAATGTGGTCCAAAAGTAAGCTGAGAGTGCAACCTTATTCATTGAGGATATCTGAGTTTCATCATGCTATACAGCTAGAGTCTATGCCTCTAGATTAGGAGCTCTAAAAGTTTTGAATCCAAGGACCCAAATAAAAAAAAAAATGGTACCATAATGGGAACTAAGAAAAGAGCAATTACCATATCAACATCAGAGCCATACATAGACAATGGCCAAATCATTTTTAAAAAAAGGAATCTTTTTTTGCTACCATACTAGCACAATTCTCAAATGAATATTAATAAAAGAGAAAAGTAGAAAAAAAAACTACTAATCAAACAATAAATATAATTCAAAACAGGGAATAGATTCAACAGGTATATCACTGCCAGTGTTAATTTTAGTAGAGCTTGCACTAAACATTTAAGATAAATTAATTCTTCTTTATGATTTCTGCAGACGGAAGGAGTGATAATTTTTAAAAGGACTGCATGAATGGTCACTTAACTTAGTCACTTGACTCACGGCAAGGAATAAAGCAATCAGAAAATATTAATCAACACTGTTTATTATATCTTGTCTTTAAAATAACATTTTTCAAATGAGCTCCACCATTAACAATACAGTTATCTGAATTAGTTCATAAACCTTTCCGTATATATATATATATATATATATATATATATATATATATATATATATATATATATATATATATATATATATATATATATATATATATATTTTAGAGAGGCACGATATATCGGGAACTGTATTGTTATCGGCCGATGTTCATTAAAAATAACGACATTGAAATCGGGCAGATGTCTACATTTTAACTAACACAGCCAACCGATATAATTTGGGCTTGTCAACATTGTCAGTTCACTAAATAATTAAATGTTGCTTTCATTGTTCGGTGAAGCAGACATTAAGCTGCAGAAAACATGCATGTAAGCACAGCCCCTTGTGCTCACAAAAAAAAAAAGTTTCCTAGTTTTGCTGACAGGAGCAACCATGTGCTCATATTTTTCTATAATAAAGGAAGACAACAGAGTTGCTACCTGCTCTTTCTGCAAAAATGAGATAATGCGAAGAGGGTGCAGAATTAAATCTTTCAATACCACAAATTTAATTACCCATCTGAACAACCACAATAACGAATTATACATGGAATTTTCAGCAACTAATGCTACTAAAACGAAAATTAAATCAGACGCTACTGAGCTCACTAGTGGTAGCCTCATACAGCAAACCCTTCAAAACACAAAGACATTTCCTCAAGACTGCACCAGAACTAAAGGCATGACTACTAAAATAATGGAAATGAATGCACTCGATGACCAATCTTTTTCCCTAGCTGAGTACGAGGGCTTTCATCGGCTACTACATCATTTTGAACCTCGGTACATTCTTCCAAGTCGGCGATACTTTGCAGATGTCTCACAGCCTGCATTATATGATGTGATTACTACACATATCCACAAGCTTTTAAGAAACAACGCCACCAGCATTAGCTTCACTACAGATACGTGGAGCTCAGAGGTCAGCCCCACGAGTATGTTGAGTCTAATGACACACACTGGATTGACGAAAATTTGGAGACAAAAAGAATAGTCTTGCATAATAATGATTTATATGGTTCTCATTCTGCAACTTTCATTGCACAAGCTTTTATTCCATGTTAGTACGAGCTTCCTGTCTCTCTCGCGATGCATCAGTGGGCACTTGTGGAAAACGTGATTACTCTACTCAAACCATTTGAGCAACTTACTAAAGACATACATGCGCATTCATCTACAATTGCAGACGTGATTCTGTCTGTTGAAACACTTAAGTCTGCTTAGCAAGTGTGGCAGGACAAATTCCGGAGTTCAGCCGGCGAAAATCATACTTTTGGAGGCTGTCACATAACACTTCAAAGATTCATAAGTTTTTATTAATGGCGGTGGTTGGTATAGACGTTTGTCTTGTTTTTCTTTACCACATATCTGGTCAAACTATTAATAACTTATTATCTTTTATTATAATATAGGTAAACGTTTGTAAATATATGTATTTTTTTATTTCTTTCAGCTGAATAACTATCTAAGTGAACCCCTATCTCCAGAAATAACTGCACCCTCCAGTATTGGAAAAGCATTGCAGCCCGTTTCCCAACCTTGGCCAAGGCACCACTAAAGTAACCTGTTGGAACCTTGTACCAGTGTAGACATTGAACACCTTTTTTCAGCTTTGTCAAATATAGGAAATGAAAAGTGAAGCAGTCTTGATAGTGAAAAGGCAGAAATGCTTCTTTTGTTAAGAAATAACTACCATTTGTGCTTTTAAAGAAGCCAACTTAAGACAAGAGTTACTGGCCTCATTGTACCTTTTATTTTAGTTTTACTGTCTGATTATGGCACATGAATAAATGAATATGCATTCATTTTTTTTTTGTTAATATATCCAATGTCATGTTCTGTAATGACATGGTGTATTGATATGCTTAAGTTACCCAGAATGTGTACATTAAGCAGATTTTTGTGCATGACCTGGAATATTTTTTCTATATTGACGGGCCATATCTTGGTCTTTTTCCCCTCACAGAAAGTACTGGCTGTTTACATCTATAGCAAATAAGAGCATAAAAGTCAGCAAGTTAATAAAAAAAAGTTCATCTCTGTTTCACATGCTACTGTTGTTTCTTTGATGATGCATAATACATTTTCAGCATAACTAAAACATTCAAACTTGAAGTAAATAAAAAAAAATATATATCGGCCATCGGTATTGGCAAAGATGGACAAAACATACCGGTTATCGGGATCACCCAGAATTTCCATATCGATGCATCACTTACTTTATATATATGGTTGAAATAGTTTTACTGTCAAATAATGCAAAGAGTACGCGACATGTGTTTCGCCCTAATTCTGGGCTCATCAGGCATACACACTCACACTCACCCAGAATTAGGGCGAAACACGTGTCACGTACTCTTTGCATTATTTGACAGTAAAACTATTTCAACCATTCTATGATCTGCTTCTTGCAACTGAAAGAGGGCACCGTGGCGGATGTTAGCCGACTTGCTGACCAACCACAAGCGTTACCTGGTAGGTAACCACCCATACAATCAGATTGTGATTCAGACTACGAATGCCATTATATTATATATATATATATATATATATATATATATATATATATATATATATATATATATATATATATATATATATATATATATATACATATACACACACACACACACATACTATTTGTATTTTTATATATAGGATAAATCTTGATAAAGAATTAGACATACAGTCCAGTCTAAATTTACCAACTAACATCACTCTTACTTTCAAGGACTCCACTTTACAGTCCACCTTGCCGTTTTGAAATTTTCTGATGGTCTTATAGAGGGTGCAATATCACACACGAAAGAATCTGCGACTGGACAAACTTGGCTAATTTTACTACACAGTCATATGGTGAATCATAACACCAGTTTAGATCGCAACCCATAGTTTTAGAAACACTGCTCTAGATTTAATGTGGTAACAGGGTAACCAATTAGGTATCTTGTAACATGTTCTATTTCATTATAGTAAATAACATTTGTGCGATTATCTCTGTCTGCTAGTTTTAACTTTTTCCTTGGTAAAGTTACCAAAATGGTGTGTTGCTTCACACCAAACTGCATGTTCATTTTGAATGCGACAATGCACTGTTGATATGTTGCTTTTTTCTCATATTATAGTTTTCAGTAAAAACCCCATCAAACATTGGGTCAGGTCTGGTACCCAATGCTGCCTCAAAAGGTACCAGTTCCCCATGACCTTGAACTACATACAGTAAATGAGTTAGAAAATGGAAGGATAGACAGTTAAAACAACTGTAACCATTTCAATTATATTCAATGGATGAACACAAAGACTTCATCCCATTAGTTGGACTTTTAGCAGTGTTTTCATTAGCCAGTCACCCATCACACTTTTTAAATTCCCTCATTCAACTGCAAGTTGCTACAAGTTATAATGGCTGCAATTCACAGCTGACTGGTTACATCATCAAACCCTGCACTATTTTCATATTTTTACTTCTAAAGCTGTACAACATTGGATACAATTGTCAAAAACAATCTTTTTCTTTAGAGAAGCAGAGTTTTCATATTACAAAGCTTAAATTCTCCACAGAAGTACTGTGTAGCATTTTTGTTTAGTAATTCACATTGTCAGTTAAACCAGAACATTCACAATCTTGCTCTTTCTAAGCTCTGATGAAGAGTTTAAAAGAAATAAATAATAATAAAAATAATAATTTCCACTTTTGCCTATCTATGCCAGCCTGATAGGAATCTTAATATTACAGAGAGACTGTCTTATGGGAATATCATTCTCACAAATGAATGTGAATTTCAATATGAAATGGCATTGAAGGCACTCCTCCAAACTGAGACACACATGCAATTAGCAAAAGCCTGCCAGAGTACACACAAACCATCTTTCCATTTGCCTGCCTGGAAATACAAGTTTGTGCTCTGTGAAGTTAACACTCCATACAGCCACCTACCTTGTTTCCTTTTACTCTACTGAACTGCATACAAAACAAATTTGATGATCAGGAAAAAGGTGGTGCTGTAGAAACACAATGAGTCCTAATTAGTCATGCTGTACTGTAATGAAAAAATGGAAGGCAAGATGGAGACGGGGTGGCACAGTGATGCAATTGTAGTACTGCTGCCCTACTGTAAGGAGACCAGAGTTCACATTCTGGACATTCCCTACATGGTTTAACCTGGGGGCTCAGCATACCACAAATTCTATACTCTTGCACCTTAACAGGCACTTCAGAAAATGCACTTATGTTTAAATAAAAAAAAACACTGAATTAAAAGAAAAATAACCACCAAGGGGCAATATAAATTAAATTTTAAAATTAAAATAAATAAAACAATATACATTAAATCAAATTCAAATTACAAAAAACATACACACTTAAAACTAATGAAGTGATTATTACATTCTCTAAAACTATGTAGAATCATAAGATTCTGTTTACTCCATTATTTATTCGAGGATGACAGACCACTATACCGTATGTAAATCCTTTTCTAAGATCTGTATTTTATTTACTGTGTGAACCTATAATAAAAGCCTATCTTAAAAGACAAGTTCGGTATTTTTCAAGTTGAAGTTATTTCTTCACAAATATGCATTTGCTAGGCATAAATTGTGTTCTAAAGTCTATACATTAAAAAATATCTTGCCCGCTCTGGACGTATTTGGTATGTTTTTAAACTTTTCCACCAGGCCCCATAGACTGCAATGTAAAGTGCCAGGCAAGAATTTTTTTTTAATTTATAGAAAGCAAATAACTTTATAACACAACTTTGCATGGCAAATGCATATATAGCATGTTTCTGGAGACACAACATTTTTCCTGTAAGAGTTGAGTCTTGTAAGTTCCATAAGGCTGTATAAGAAGTAACGTAACATGGTAGCTTATTTAGAAGAGTTCTGCATCCAGAAGAACCAATGTTGCGCCCTACTTACATGCAACAACTTCCATCTGTAGCTCAACATAAAACCTACTGTACTGTTCAAGGGAATCATATTATGTAAAAGATGTCAACCCTTAAATTTAACACAGGGAGATTTCAGACTCTGTAGGAGGAATGAAAAGTGTGTTGAAGAGTTTATAAAACCACAGTTTAAGAAGAAATTTGACATTAATATTTTGGCAATTCTTTTATGTCACAATTTATTATTTCGTATGTTTGCAGTAGTTTAAGATTTTGGGTAAAGTAACAAACCAATCTTTGTTTCTGCTACTTCAACATTAAATAAATAGTTGTTTTCTTTGCAATTAAAGATTTCCACTCCTATTTAGCCAAAAGCCAGACTTGCCGGGGAAAACTGCATCAGTAGAGTAATATAAAAAAGTCTGGAGAATGCAAAATAAAATATGCTGAGGAAAATAAGCATTTTTTATGTATATTATACTGTTTTTTTTCTGTCAGTACAATTTGCTGCAGCTTTAAAACAGCTGAGCAGTCAGCACAAGCTGGTAGTTTAACACATTTGAGGTATTTTATTAAAATATAGGATAGTTAACATAATTTTAGCTCAGTTGGCTCACTGATTAGAACTGCCACCTTATAAATACAATATACCAGGTTCAAATCCAGCACCTGATTGGCAGCGCGGATTTTGCATTTTCTCACCGTGCTTTTCTCTTGGGTACTCCATTTTGCTTCTCACACTCTAAAAGCCTTGAAGGTTTGCTTATATGGTCTCAGTGTGGGCGAGTTCACGAGTGAACCCCATGATGGTATGCTGTCTAGGCTATTTTCCTGCATGGTTTCCAGGCCTAACAGGAATGACCTTTGCTCCTTGCTCTTCTGAATGGGAGTAAGCAGGCTTGAGACCAAGAATAATTATCATTAGTTTGCTGGTGATCATATTTGCTTTCAAATTACCATAAACTGTTGGTAAAACCAAAGGACATTTTCAAAAGACCATAACATAATGTAACTGTTAATTGTGGTATCATACAGTAAAATGTCCTGCAAACCCTCAGTATTATGCTAAAATGTCCTTTTCACAGTTAGAGAAGGCCAACTTTAACCATGGGTATATTTACATCCATATTTCTTGAAAGTTATCCTTGAGTAATGTTTATATGTACATGTGTGCCACAGATTTTACTTTACAGATTTATGTTTAAAGGATTTCAGTTCACTAGAGATGCTTTAAAGAAATAATAATTAGAAGTGTCTGAAGTCAGTTTTCAAAAAAGGAGTGGAACTGAATATAAATTCACTATAAAATCAATGTCAAATTCTTGATTTTTCATATTGATTTTAGCATAAATGTTTAGCCTTCAATTTAACAAAGTTTAGGCAAGTTCCTTCTAAAGCACAGTTTAAACACTGGACATTGCGCATAGTCCATAGTCTTCAACTCAAGCTGTACACATATGCAATCAGATTGCTGAATTCTGCAGCCCTGTGCTCCAGTTTTGAGCACATGCAAAAGGAAGGCAGATTCTATGCATGAGACCTTAACAAAACATAAACATGGGGGAAATTTTTTATATATGGTTGAAATAGTTTACTGTCAAATAAATGCAAAGAGTACACGACACGTGTTTCGCCCTCATTCTGGGCTCATCAGGTGTACACACTCCACTGCACTCCCTCTCGGGAATCGAACCTCGGACGTCAGCGCCAGAGGCGATGCCCCTAACATTGCGCCACGGCGTGTGGTTCGTTTATTTGACAGCATGTAGATCGGGGTAATTACATTCACGGCATTCGTAGTCTGTGTCACAATCTGACAACCATTCTATGATCTGCTCCTCACAAACTGAGGGCACCGTGGCAGATGTTAGCAGATTGCTGGCCAACCACAAGCGTTACCTGGTAGGTAACCACCCATACAATCAGATTGTGACACAGACTACGAATACCGTGAATGTAATTACCCCGATCTACATGCTGTCAAATAAACGAACCACATGCCGTGGCGCAACGTTAGGGGCATCGCCTCTGGCGCTGATGTCCGAGGTTCGATTCCCGAGAGGGAGTGCAGTGGAGTGTGTACACCTGATGAGCCCAGAATGAGGGCGAAACACGTGTCGTGTACTCTTTGCATTTATTTGACAGTAAACTATTTCAACCATTCTATGATCTGCTCCTCACAAACTGAGGGAACCATGGCGGATGTTAGCAGATTGCTGGCCAACCACAAGCGTTACCTGGTAGGTAACCACCCATACAATCAGATTGTGACACAGACTACGAATGCCGTGATATATATATATATATATATATATATATATATATATATATATATATATATATATATATATATATATTCCCAAGTAAAAAATTTGTTACAATTATAAAATGGTAATTTTAAAAAATGTTGAATATTCTTGTAACAAATGGGATTAACTGCTTACCAAATAAATATAGTGCAGGAAATCCATTCCTGAATTACTGAATTTATGTAGCATATATACACACACACAGCCTATATATATCTATATATCTAAATCGATTATATATATATATATATATATATATATATATATATATATATATATATATATATATATATATATATATATATATATATATATAGAGAGAGAGAGAGAGAGAGAGAGAGAGAGAGAGAGAGAGAGAGAGAGAGAGAGAGAGAGAGAGAGAGAGAGAGAGAGAGAGAGAGAGAGAGAGAGAGAGAGAGAGAGAGAGAGAGAGAGAGAGAGAGAGAGAGAGAGAGAGAGAGAGAGAGAGAGAAAGCCAAATACCACTGACTCACTCATCATGAAATCACCCAAACCATGAGGACTTGGGACTTGAAATTTGGAATGGAGGTTACCCTTGGCCCATTTGTGCTCACTAAGAAACGCTTTTAAAATTTTCGTGGTATAAGCACGTTCTGTCTGTATGTCTGTCTGCTTTTCACGAGAGAATTACTTAATGGATTTAGAGCTGGTTGTTTTCTATAATTTCCTTCAACTTTCCGGTGATTTTGCGACTTCTCTCATCGCACTAAGTACCATAGTTTACTTGCGGTACCGATGTATTTATGCAAATTCAAGAGAGTGGTTTGTGGGCTGAGAGCAGGGGGGCGGTGCCTTCCTCATTCACTTGCCAGCCTCTGTTCGAGTTGGTCTACATCTCACCACATGTTAGAGTGCACCTTGCATCCACTTAGCTAGCAATACCTGCTGTTCAACAGACATTATCATCTACAGATTGTTAAGGAGCAACGTTTGACATTTTTGAGAGAGAGAGAGAGAGATCAGAGCTCCATGTGTTTTAGAGGGTAGCTGCTGACTGCCAGAGATATCACGGCCATGTGCTTTTCTCCCCACGTAAGGAACACTCTCCCGTCAGAGCTCAACACGATCAGATATTGTGTCAATGTCTATTGATTTTTAAAGTTTGTCCTGTTTCATTACTATGTGGAGCAGCCACGGGGTACAGCTAGTATGTATGTATGTATGTATTTATATAATATTATATAATATTTTCATATATATATACATATATATATACACACACACACAAATATATGCTAAGAAACAATGAAATACAATCTCATACTCTGTCACCTGCCTCTATGAAATCAAATAATCAGATAATGTTCAAACATTTTTTTCTGACTTTACAAAGCTGTTGATTTCTACACCATTGATTACACAACATTGTTACTTTATCTTACCCTGGCTTTCTCAAACTTCCAAAGACACATTTTACACATCCTAGGGATTGTTACTCAGCTTTCTGGCCTCTTTCCTCCAGAGCTCTATCTCTACATCTATTCTATTCTATTTCTGAAGGTTGTTTTTAGACTATTTCAAACTATGTCTAAAAGCTTGCCTTTAACCTGCTCTCATCTGTGAAGAGAATGGGGCACCAATGGCAGAGCAGCCAATTGTGGTATTCTCCGGCAAATGCCAATTAAGCTGCAAGGTGATGGGACACGCTGTGGGCACAGGTCTCACTAGAGGACATCTGGCCTTCATGCCATTCCTGAGGAGTCTGTTTCTGACAGTTTGGTCAGAAACATGCACACCAGTAGCTAGGTGGAGGTCATTTTGTAGGTATCTGGCAATGTTCCTCCTAACACAAAGGAGCAGATAATGTTCTCATTCTGGGATGATACCTTTCTATGGCGCTGTCCAGCTCTCCTCGTGTAACAGCCCATCCCCTGGCATTGCCTTCATGTTCTTTTTGAGGGTTGTCTTGTTGTTGCCTCTTCACTGCACCTGTTGTCACTTTCATTTGCACCAAAGCAGGTGAAGTTGATTCACAATCACTTGTGCTTCCTAACTGGAGATATCAATATCCCTGAAGCTTAACTGACTTAGTGTTAGACTATGATGATCAAGTGTTCCCTTCATTTTTTGAGCAGTGTATTTTTGTTATTCCATCTTTCACTAACTGTACTAACACTTACTCTAGAATACTGACTGAGCCTGTTCATCCACTTCACTGTACTGTTCAGCTGTTCTTTACTTATGTAGATTTTACCCTTTAAATGTAACAAGTTTTGAATGTTGCTCAATTTATTGTTTGCTATGTAAAGTACCATGCAATGGCATATTCTGTGAATGGAGCTATATAAAAAAAAAAAAAAACTGATTAAATGACATGTCTAGCCATTTATTACCAATATGGATTGAACATGTCTATTTGAAAACTGAAGAAGTCTATTAAAGCCTTTTATAATCTTGCATTGTGGTATAATTTAAAATTACTCCACTATGGCATTAGTCATTTGTGTTAGCTCAACAGATGAACCGAGTCTGCATAATAGCACCTGATTATTAGAATGAGAATCAAGAACTTTAATGTTGACTGAGTCCACAAGTTTAAGTTGCTGGCCATATAGCATGTTTCTATTTTATTAAACTTTAAAAATCAAATTATAATAAAATAAATATTATGTAAATAAAAATATAATTCAGAAGGATACACTAAACACTGACAATTTTTTTACGTGGCTAACAACAAACATTTGAAACTGTTCAGGTGCAACGACTGAATTTCAGTGCAGTACTATAGAAATCACAAAACCTATTTCAAAATTATGCATGGGTCATCTTAATATACTAAGAAAATCCAATTGATGTTTCTTTTTATCCCCTTACGGTGCAAGACAACAAGCAAAAAATACATTAAATAATGCGTTCTCTGAGAGGGTGATGATGTGACCACTGAGATACAAGTTGTAACCATTTTAACTTGTACCAATTCAGAGCTGAATGGGGAAATTAGAAATGACAGAGTGAGATCTTTAGCTAATGAAAATACAATACACACCCATTTCACGCAACCATTTTCTAACCTACACAGATGTGGGTAATGCAGATGTAGCGATTATCCCAATAGCATTAGAAGCAAGCCTTAAAACCATCCTTGAAAGGACACTGCAAGGCTCACCGATTCAAATCTAAACTGTAGTCCTATATTCTATTCATAAGGGTATAGTTTAGATATTTAAATTAACACACCTGCCCATTTTTGTGATGTGGAAGAAAAACCATTCAGAAATACACAGAACAAGTAAACAATACGCAAGCAGTACAGGTGCTGGTCATAAAATTAGAATATCATGACAAAGTTTATTTATTTCAGTAATTCCATTCAAAAAGTGAAACTTGTATATTAGATTCATTTATTACACACAGACTGATGTATTTCAAATGTTTATTTCTTTTAATGTTGATGATTATAACTGACAACTAATGAAAGTCCCAAATTCAGTATCTCGGAAAATTAGAATATTGTGAAAAGGTTCAATACTGAAGACACCTGGTGCCACATTCTAATCAGCTAATTAACTCAAAACACCTGCAAAAGCCTTTAAATGGTCTCTCAGTCTAGTTCTGTAGGCTACACAATCATGGGGAAGACTGCCGACATGACAGTTGTCCAAAAGACGACCATTGACACCTTGCACAAGGAGGGCAAGACACAAAAGGTCATTGCTAAAGAGGCTGGCTGTTCACAGACCTCTATGTCCAAGCACATTAATAGAGAGGCGAAGGGAAGAACAAGATGTGGTAGAAAAAAGTGTACAAGCAATAGGGATATAACCGCACCCTGGAGAGGATTGTGAAACAAACCCCACTCAAAAATGTGGGGGAGATTCACAAAGAGTGGACTGCAGCTGGAGTCAGTACTTCAAGAACCACCACGTACAGACGTATGCAAGACATGGGTTTCAGCTGTCGCATTCCTTGTGTCAAGCCACTCTTGAACAAGAGACAGCGTCAGAAGCGTCTCACCTGGGCTAAAGACAAAAAGGACTGGACTGCTGCTGAGTGGTCCAAAGTTATGTTCTCTGATGAAAGTAAATTTTGCATTTCCTTTGGAAATCAAGGTCCCAGAGTCTGGAGGAAGAGAAGAGAGGCACAGAATCCACGTTGCGTGAGGTCCAGTGTAAAGTTTCCACAGTCAGTGATGGTGTGGGGTGCCATCTCATCTGCTGGTGTTGGTCCATTGTGTTTTCTGAGGTCCAAGGTCAACACAGCCGTCTACCAGGAAGTTTTAGAGCACTTCATGCTTCCTGCTGCTGACGAACTTTATGGAGATGCAGATTTCATTTTCCAACCGGACCTGGCACCGCCACACAGTGCCAAAGCTACCAGTACCTGGTTTAAGGACCATGGTATCCCTGTTCTTGATTGGCCAGCAAACTCGCCTGACCTTAACCCCATAGAAAATCTATGGGGTATTGTGAAGAGGAAGATGCAATACGCCAGACCCAACAATTCAGAAGAGCTGAAGGCCACTATCAGAGCAACACGGGCTCTCATAACACCTGAGCAGTGCCACAGACTGATCGACTCCATGCCACGCCGCATTGCTGCAGTAATCCAGGCCAAAGGAGCCCCAACTAAATATTGAGTGCTGTACATGCTCATACTTTTCATGTTCATACCTTTCAGTTGGCCAACATTTCTAAAAATCCTTTTTTTTGCATTGGTCTTAATTGATATTCTAATTTTCCGAGATACTGAATTTGGGACTTTCATTAGTTGTCAGTTATAATCATCAACATTAAAAGAAATAAACATTTGAAATACATCAGTCTGTGTGTAATGAATGAATCTAATATACAAGTTTCACTTTTTGAATGGAATTACTGAAATAAATCAACTGTCATGATATTCTAATTTTATGACCAGCACCTGTACATGTTTAATTTTGTGACAAGTAAAAATCAAGAGTTTCAAAACAACTAGCTATCTCTAAGAAATTTGAGCTTGTTAGTCAAAACATTTAACATGTTGAATGGACACTCATGTGGCTCAGCTAATAATAAAGTTTAGAAGAAGGATGCAGACCACTCTAATGAAAGTATATGTAAAGTATTAATGATAGAGCAGAATCACGGGCACACATTTGTGGTTTTGCTAAAATGGCTTACTTCAATTAGGGCTGGAGAATATGCCAAAGAAATAAAACTTCAATTTCTTTCTTATTTTTTTTTTTTTTTAATTTAGGCACAATTCACAATTTAAATATTTTAACGTAGATATCACATTCAACTCTTCTTCAGGAAAAAAAAGAGATTGTCCTCAGTTTGCAAACTGAAAGTATAACCGTATCCTTCCAAGAAATACAAAAACATAATTTTATTGTCAATGAGAAAAGGTGCAAAATTGGAAACTTCTTTCTGTGCAGACTTTTATAATTTGTTTATAGATTTGCAGCCCTTGTTCTTTTTCCCTGTGATCTCCACTTTCCTTTCACATCACTTAACAGGGACCTTTTCCTTAAATCCTGTAGTTTTCTGTACAACTTGTTTTTTTTTTTTTTGTTTTTTTTTTTTGTTTGCAGCCCTCACTGCTCTTCCCTATATCTAAGATGCATTCCGCTACACCACAGGTGACTTTACGTTTTTTTCCAATAAATAATTTAGCTTGCAGAGCTCATCGGCCAGCTTTTTCCCACTACTATAACTAATGGTCTCTGGTGTGAGCCATTTGGAGTCTTTTCCTTCAAGTGCACTCTGATAGCCTACCTACTGGCCTGTTACAGACTTCTCCCCCAACATAACCTAGCCACCGTTCCAGAATAAGAAGGCATGATGGACAGCTCCAGTATATTCTGCCCCCTGGCCCCAGTACAGGCACACTCTGCTAACGGGAAATGTAGCAGTTATCACACCTTGTGAGGTTGATGCTGAAGCCAGATGAAGGACACTCCAGAGCTGTCAGTTGTGCAAACTTTGCATTTTAGTTTAGTTTTTTCAATATACAGTCTTTCATATCTAAACCAATTCCAGACAACCAACTTAAACTACAGTCTTTGTTTGGGAGAAGTTCATTCGTAAGAACAAAAATTGCCCTGACAGTTTGCCGGGCAAAAATGAAACAGATTAATTTCTACCAACAAACACAAACAATAAGGCAATCAGTAACTATTTACAAACCTCCGATTGTTCACACCTTACTCGATTTTACTTATTTTTTTTAAATCCACTTGCACTTTTGGCCTCCTGTTTCAAAGTCACACAAGTCCACTGTAGAATCATGTGTTGCTATCCCACAGGCTCCATTCAGCTCTAGCATAGCAGACAAAATTTACCATACCACACAAAGCTGAGCTCATGGCACCATCATCATACAAAGTAAAATGTGCACTAGCTCCTCTTCTTACCCCATTTTCATCTCCATTCACTGCCCCTCAGCATTTTGGTTTACTAATGCAAACATAAACAGTAAATGTCATAAAGTTGGCAAAGTGATTGGATGACAAATCTGATTTGATACGTATGTTATAACAAAAGTAGCTTTAAAGAGTTTTTGTCAATGAGTGGTCATAAATAAAAGCAAGAGTAATTTTGGTTTTTACTAATCAGGGCAGCGTAGTCAGTCATGAGAGTAAGCGATTTTTCATCATTCAGCTCTTTCTCTAACATTTGAGCCTTAAATGCTTTAATTAGCAGGAGAACACTTAACAGTCATGACATCTGTCAGTTTTTAATGGGTAACACTAATAAAAAATACCCATATATACCAACTGAAAAACAAAATTTTGGTTTAAAGTTAATTTATAAATGATGATTCTTTCACCAGTTTGCAACTGTTACACAGTGAAAGCCAGGAAATTTAAAATTCACAGCAATAACGCCACTCTAATGATGCTATAGAGCAGGGGTAGGCAACGTCGGTCCTGGAGTGCCACAGTATGTGCAGGTTTTTGTTCCAACCCAGTTCCTTAACGAGAACTCAATTATTGCTGATGAAGCACATATTGCTTAAGTGACATTTTAATGCTTCATTTTAGTGGTCTCGCTTGTTAAGGTTCTCCAACCTTAATTGCTTATTTCAATCTTAAACTGCTGCATTCAGTGTTTTAATTGCTCCTTATTAGCAATAAGATGTAAAAGACAAAGCAGCCAGCAGTTCTCCAGCTAGCTTTTTTCCAATTACATCTGTGTGTGTTCATCATGCACGGTTTGATTTAATAAAACACTTAATAGAAAAATGTGACAGACTGAAAATGATCTGTTTTAGGCTTCAAATCATTTGGATGATATCCTTGGAAAGGAAAAAAATTTACGATATAAAAGCCTTACACTGCACAGACTAACAAGCCACAAAATTAAATAAGGTCTGAGATTGGCAATGATTGGTTTCTAATTAAGCAATTGGGTTGAATGAAAACCTGTAGCCACTGCGGCTCACCAGGACCGACATTGCCTACCCCTTTTTTACATCTTATTGCTAATAAGGAGCAATTAAAACACTGAATGCAGCAGTTTAAGATTGAAATAAGCAATTAAGGTTGGAGAACCTTAACAAGCGAGACCACTAAAATGAAGCATTAAAATGTCACTTAAGCAATATGTGCTTCATCAGCAATAATTGAGTTCTCGTTAAGGAACTGGGTTGGAACAAAAACCTGCACATACTGTGGCACTCCAGGACCGACGTTGCCTACCCCTGCTATAGAGCAACACCACGTCTCATTGCAACTACAGGGTGCGTGTGACTATATGTTATACTCGTATGCACATTAGAGCTGGATGCTGGGCCAGGGTTTTTTAAACCCACTAGGTCCAATGCCCTTAGATAAACAAATAATAAAAATAATTAAGTCTGTTAATAGAAAATGTTTATTTTAATAAAGAAAAATATACTGTATTTTGCAGCCACATAAATATTCACCAATATGCACAAAGCATTTACAAACTACAAATTCATATTGATAAATGTCTTTACAAAAAAGTTCAATAAAATTCGCCATTTTATCTTGCTTCTGACTAAAACTAAACAAGGTTTAGTCAGGACCATTAAAAACAGCCTGAGATAGTTCATCTCCTTTCCATCTGTATCTAAAAAAACCACTGACAGGCTGTTCTATTTTTATATTACAAAACTAAAGCAGCAGGATTTGATTTTTAATATGTAAATAAATAATACAAATCGGTTTTGCTCATATTCAAAGCAGTAACATTTTTCTAGGAATTTTAATAATAATTCTTTACATTATAGTACTTTTCTCACTACTCAAAGCACTGTATTGAACATCCCAGTGCTGACTGTTAATTATTTTCCACATCAGTCTGAAAAAGGTCCCATACCCATATCATTTATATTGAGTCTCAAGGGATCCCAGTCCCAATGCATCATTGTGAACTAAATGAAATGAGGTAATTTACAATACGATACGATAATTAATAAATTAATACAGTACTTACCAATTTATCATTACAGAAGAGTAATGCATTCTATGAAAGCTATAACTAGAAACTTAGCATATACTAATGCTTGAGTTGAAGTCATACTTTCAGAAGTGTTGTCCAATGACTCAACAACCCTGTTATTAACTGATGTGGCACTAATGTAATGTTTGAATTTTGATTTTGTTAGATCCAGCATTAAGCTTTATTTATTTCAGTTAACAGAAAAGTGAATAAATATAGTATTTGCACATTGTATAATAAATAAGGCAGTCCATGATGAGCGTATATTTTCTATAAATCTGGCACTGAAATTCCACGAAGCCCATAAAATCCCCCCTTATTTGTAGTTATATATGGGGGGGAATACCCTTCCACCAAAAACAAAAGTCAAGCCCTCAATGGGTTTTAAACTAATTTTCAAAAACTAGCCATTTCCATAAGCATGAATTGAGGAGGGCAGAAACTGTTGTTTGCAATACTGTAATCACACAAATCAATAAGAAATGTACTCAAAAAGCCCCTTTCAACATTTTGCAGGAAAGATAGCCCTGGATGGTTTCTTTAAAATCAAACTAACTGCCTGGGAGCAGCTATAAAGGAAACAGACACTATGACTGGCTAATTTTTCCATGAATAGAACTTGCTCAATTCGCCACCTCACTGGCACTGTTTTGTTACAATGACTATTCACATCCTCTAGATATTTATTTATCCATCTGCTTTCAAAACAACTGGAACATCTGCTAAATATTTATTTCTGATCTGTTTTTGTGGCAGTGTCATCTTTTGGAGTGATGTAGAGTTTAAGTCAGAAATTAATCCGCGTTAAATTCAGATGGACTGATCTATGCAAAGTGTATAGAAGGTTACCTTCCACAGACAGACTATGAAGCCACTTGCAAACCTACTGTGCATATACTCGCAAAAGCCTACATAGAAACTCAATGAAACAATGAAAGATTACAGTATTCACTTCTGCAGTGGATTCTGTGGGGGAAAAAAACAAAATGAAACAAGGAGTCAACTCATAACATATCATAAAACCATTGGTCTCATGTTTACCTGGAAAATATTAAAAGTGGTAGATGACAAACTGCATGCCTTCATTAAATTATTTTCATAATATTAACAGACCATCTGTGACACTAATTAACTGGAAAGTCCAAATTTATTTGCTCAAAAAACAAACAGATCAATATTGAGAAAGGGCAGGCACGAAAAAAAAAAAAAAAACCCTTACAAAAGCAGTCCAAATTCAGTACCAATAAACACTGCCCGTATTTTCACTCATTTATCTACTGACCCTACTCACAAGAGATCACTCAGAGCCAAGCTTTAGCCAGCACCGATGGACTCACTTTAGGAAATTCCAAAATGTCAGACTAGTAAAAAGAAAATTAACAACTAAGCAAATTTGACCAACAGAAAGGCTTTAGCTCCCTTGTACACCTTTAAACTAAAGAAAAAGGTAGATCAATTGGAGAAAACGCCCAGGAAAATGGCGGAAAAAAATTAATAAATTCCTCAAAAGCAGTACATACACCAGCTAACAGTACTACTAAAACTACCAGTAATCAAACATGACATTTATAAAAGGAACCCAATCATAAACAGCAATTTAATCTTTTCAGTTTGAAATAATTTTATAGACCAGAAAATGTTCCCTATTTCACATGTACCTTATTTCCCACTTATGGTGGAAACTCTACATGAAATAATTAAATGTAAACTTAAAAAAAACAAAGCTTTTGTGATTGGAAGAGTAAAAGCAACATCATAAATTTTACAAATCTCTTTTCATTTATGTATTTAATAACTAGAGTTTATGTTTCTTAAATATCAGGAGAACCCTTCAAGGTAGACAATTAACTTTAAAGAGTACCCCATGGGATAGGAATGCCACAAGCAGATGGCAACTCAACTGTGGTTATTATTAGAACCATTTAGAAAGCTTGATGGCTGGATCTCAAGAGGACACTGCTCAGTTTTACGTAAAGTTTGTTGGTCAATCAGAATAAAAGACCAATATTAGATTTGCAATGGATTTCAAATAAAACTTCTTCACATCACCAAAGTAAAAGGTTTTCTGAAGTACAGTATGGGAACATTCATGCAAACAGGCTCCACTAACACACAAAACAAATTCTTTAAATCATGAAAAATATACTAAGAACTAAATAAAGAAGATGTGTTAACAGATTGCTACAAACTGTCCTTAACCTAACTAACTTGCACATACTAACCCTAATTTCATTTTTAAAATGAAGTGCATTTAGTAACACCTGCACCTCCCTTTAATTATCGTTCAAACAGTTTTTAAAAGTTACATGTCTTTGCATCTTGTTAAGAAATTTGAGGAGAATAAAGGTTTAAAAATCAATTAAATAAAAAAGCAGGTATGAATGTAAAGATGTTTAATTAGCCTTTAAAATAGTCTAGGGTTTAAAACAAAGCCCACAGGTGATATGACTTGATCCTCACAGCCAGCCTCACACCTTTTAGTGACTGTGAAGAAAAAAAAAAAAAAAAACCACACACAAGTATTGTGCTTATTCGGCAATACCCATTTTAGCTAGACAACTGCACTTTTTTCTTGTCCACAGCAAACTGTAAAAGCATACAGACATACACCAACAAATATTTGGTTTATTTATTCAACAACTTCAGCTGATTTTTACTCTCCAGCCTCCAGTTTTCTTGTTTTGTTCACACTTGTAGCAATGACAAGGGGGTTTCCGAAATAACTTAAAAGCCCCCAAAAATGCAAATTATTAATATGCATGTCATTAGAGATTAGAGTTGTGGGATACCTCAAAAAAGGTGCATTCAAGCTGAAATGGATAAAAATATGTACAATTTAAAGTCAATCATTTAGGTCTACGGCTACTTCAAGATTACACTAGCACTGAAGACTAACGCCTGCCAGCAATGCTCCCTCAGGCAGACTGTGGGGGGTTGTAAGGTTACAGAATGAACCCAGGATTCTCCCTTACAAGGACATCTCTTCTTTCCCACGGCAGAAAATAATAAGATGGAGATCAACAAAGCTATCCTTATCAAATCAGCTGCAAGCCTAATTAATATCAGAACAACAAAGTGATCAATCTGTAGATTCCCCTCACTTGGACTTAAGGAAACAGAGCTGACATAAATAAATGATATGTCAGCTGTGGGGGGGTGGAGATTACATTTTTTCAGCAAGTACTGTATCTTAATTTTTTTTTTTTTCCCCAAATGCCAACGTCATGTTTGCAAACTTAACAAATTTCAATCCTTTAGTATTACGCATGGGCAAAATCTAATTTAATAATTGAAACCAATAGGATACCTTTTTCTGCCAGTATATATTGTAAATTCTGAACTAACCATGTAATATTTGCAAGGACACCCATCATGCATTTTTTCTTGAGGTATTAATTCAGAAAATATGACTGTTTTTTTTCATATCTCCAAACTGCCATAACAGCATTTCTAATGAGGCTTTTTTTTTTCTAACTCAAGATAAAGCAACTCTTTCAGATAACAGTTCACATATAGTTCTATTAGCTTCTGAAGATCAGCAATTCTACATGACACACATTGCAATGGCATGTGACAGAAGTAAAAATGTCTGTTTTCGTCACTAATACAGCCAGAGTATTACAGAAAAAAACTGAAGTAACAAAATGGAAGGCTACCTGAGGATTGTCAAATTTGCATAAAACTTTAAAAAACTGTGATACTGTACAGTGCAGCTACTTTATAGGGAACTTATAAAAATACACACCCTGACAAAACAGGATGCAAGCAGTGAACCACGTCCTTTATTAAGTGTGGCAAGTAAAACAAAGTCTACCCATTGTAAAAACGCACCAGAGAGTAGCCTAGCAGTTAATGTGCTGATCAGGGCACAGGTTCAGTTCTCTGTATTTGTTCTGCCTTCCTCCAGTGTCATCAAAAAACTGTAAGGAATGCTGTCAGGTGCAAATGCAAAGCTAAATTGGCTCCATGTCAGCCAGTGTAGGTGGTGTACATAAGTGTACCCTGTGCCAGTCTTCCATCACAAGCAATGCTAATTTGCATTTTGGACCTATTTCTGTGGAGATTTGCAACCTTGCACTGGATAATGTATGATCAAAGGCAAAATGCTGGAAGGTAAATCAACAATATGTCATATTACTTAATTTTCATTTACCTTCTGAGTCTACACTTTTCTGGCTCTTGCTAACATAATTCAGTATTACAGTCATTTGTTATCATGTACTGCTGTCAGTAACACAAGCTACACTAAAGTGCATCATTAAACTTGCCAGTAGACTGTTCAGAAACATCTTAGCATAATATATTAAATAGATGGCATGCCCAAGTGCATCTAACAAGGACTGTTGAAAAACAGATGATGTGTGTCTGTGTCGAACACTCACTGTTGGAACCTCGCTCGGTGTTACCATAGAAAGTGGGACTGTGCCAATAACGAGAAGACGCACATTTTGATTTTTACCTGTTTGGGAATAAAAAAGGATAATGGCTGTCTATGCGTGGGAAGAAATATGTGGAGCTTCAGATTACTTTAAAGTTATAAATAAATTTCAAATACAAAAGATACATTGTGGACATTAAAAATCCAATCATCCTGCTTTGATTTAAAATCTAAAAAACTATATACGGTATATATGGATTGCAAACATGAATTTCGCACACCAAATAACGCGTGCATTCCTACTCTGCCAATGTACAGAGGTCTGTAGATCAAAAATGCACTCATAAATGATAGAAAACCACTGAAAGGAAGGCCTGTGAATTTCAGTGCAAAACCAACTGTAGAGCTAGTGGTGTATCAAATAATAAATCTTCAAAAAAGAGCAGCATGGCCAGCAAAGATATATATCTACTAAAAAAGCATCAATGCTTCCGTTCAAAAAAAAAAAAAAAAAAAAAGTGAAAGCACAAGCAAATATAAATACTACCTTCTACAATACCTCTTATACCAAAGCAATTTATAAAATATCTGCAAAGTAACAAATTTCGGTTCAAAATGAAAGAAAAAATCAGTAGGCTCCTTAAAGTTTGATTAGGGAAGTATTCTGAAAGTTATAATACAGATCTGCTTGTTGTGCAGTTAATTTTAACTAAACTAGACACTCAAATATGTACACATTAAACTTACATAAAATTATAATTGATGAACCAATGCATGTGATCAATAATAAAATGATGCCTCCGTTATTAAGCAGAAACTGGTTTGCAGTAAAAAGGAAAGCTTAAAGAAAAATAACACTAAAATCCAAATACTTACATTGCAGGTTAACTGCTACAATAAAGCTGCATACACAGACCCCCCCAAACGACTTCATAGCACGGAAGCACTGGGCAAATTGTAATACAACATATGGCAATTTTATTTTCATACTTTATATCTCAGGACAATCAAAGCTAATGACCAGTTTAGTTGTTAGTTAAAAATGAGAGCAACACGGAGACTTTCATTCTGACGTGTATACCCGCACAAAAAGAATCAAAAGCTGAACTGTATTCTTAAACATGAAAATATCACATGAAGAAATATACAAGCTTGGAGGTAAGCAAAAACTAATAGACACTTGCAAAATAAATAAATGGCACACTTACCTCTTATAATCCTTTCGGTTGTGGATAGTTTATTCTGGTCCTTCCCAGACATCTTTCACCTCGGATCACCTCAAAAATGTAAATAATTTGCAATCCTCTTCTTTGGAATAAAAAAATAATTTAAATAATTTTCTACCGGATTTCCTAAAGATCATGCAGAAACAACAAAGTAAACGACTGTCTTCAAAAAGTAATACAAAAATAAATATATGATTAAAAATGATTAACGCTGTCGCTAGTATTAATACTTCAAACTATTTTGAATGGCAGCTTTTTACAGTAAAATGCTGCCAGGCGCGCTCGTGCTTGTTGTGTGTCTTTTGCTTTCCCAGCTGCTGTCAGACCCTGTCAGCTAAGTCAACCACTAAACCAGCCTGAAATTCAAACTGGAAGTGAAATGAACGGTCCCGGCGAATCCAGTTTCCCCAGTTGGGCCTCGCCTCACGCGGGTAGTAACGATCGCCGAACTGAAGGGCCGCTTGCTCTCGGTGTGTTGGAGCTTCACTTGGGCCTGGCTATTTTTTTTTTTTTTTTTTTTTGGTATCCCTCCCTCCACACTCCCTCCCTCTCGCTCGCTCTCTCTCTCTCTAGCTCTGGCTCTCGCTCGCTCGCTCCCTCTCTCTCTCTCAGATTAAACTCTCTAATCTCCCCCTCCCCAACGCACACTAGCAGGCGGATTTCCTACAACATGGCGTCTTGAAACCCGCTGTCGCCTGTCGGCAGAGGCAGACAGAGGCTGAATTTTGGGAACAGTAGTTTTTAATCTTTTCGGCGCCGTGTCTTACACCTCTTTCGCGTCAATTCGTCAATGACTACATTCCCCAGAAATAACTATATGGTAATTTAAAAAGATATCCGGTATAGTTCACCTTTTTGAGCAGGATGCTGGGACATGTAGTTCATCTCGCCGTGACTCCCAACTGGCATTGCGCGGACACCGGCTTGGTGGCGGTGTTTTGGTATGCCAAGTAGTACATGACGTGCTAGTTAATACAAGAAGCGCAATATATGAAAGCATGGATTAAGCAGGTTTGAGAAAGTTATGCGATGTTATGTTATGTAGGCTTGATAGTATGCGCATTCCGGGACAACATTTTAAACGTTTGTTCAAATAAGTGATATGCTGGAAAGGCGGATGCAAAAATATCTTTTGCGTGCATGTAATTTTCACTTTTTTATTTAACACCAATGATTTTTGTCTTATTAATTGTGTATATGTCTCTGTTTTGTGGATGGAATTAACAAGTGTAGTTCCACTGAGAATTAATACTATTCTGCTAATTGATTTTCGTATATTTATAAATTAATTTACCACTATGTTTTAGATTTAGGTACACTTTATTAACCCAGAGGGAAATTTGTTTGCAGCAGGAAAGTACAAAACGTAACACATTGTTACACAGATACATGAAAATAAGCACACACACACACACAACAACTAGTGTTACCATATATACACACACTAAAGATTACTGCAAAGAATAACCACCTTTAATAGTAGGCCTACACAAAATAATAATTTAGAAATTAGTAACATCCCTATAAGTAACAGAATTCAAAATGCTTATAGGTCTAGGCAGTGTGGGTGTTAGGTTATTTTGCATCCTAGGCCAAGCTAATTAGTGCACCAACTGTTTGGTAGCTAACTGGTGCACCTGAGTTTTTCCTCCACTTATGATCTGTACCCTAGGCGAATGCCTAATTTGCCTTAATGGTTGGGCCATCCCTGTCCCTAGGAATACAAGAGTTCATAAATCTGTTGATCTTTTTCTTGGAAACCTAAATCTACAGGCTGATGGCAACAGCTGAAATTTAGAAAAAACAGGAACTGAGCTGGCCTTCTGTCTAACCTGTTTGTAATATACTTTAGTGGCAGACATCTGTTACAAACTAATAATTTTACTGCTAATAGTTATGATGTTGTTAAGATCATTTATGTTCTTAATAGTCTTGGCCAAACCAACATACAAAAGCAAATGTAACAGTAGATTCCATAAGGGATTTATAAAAAGTGTCATTATGGTTTTGGCCATTTTAAACAACTGAGTTTCCTAAAAAAAAAAACGCTGTACCAGACCCTTCTTGCAAATTCTTTCTGTGATAAGTCTGAACCTGTTATCAGTGATTGTCTGCAGATATTTGTACTGCTCCACCTTGTCCATTGTACCCCGTTTCATTAATGTTCAGAGAGTATGAGATTTTCAAACATATTCTTTTCTCATAGATATATAGGGAGCTGGGTGGTCTCATGGCCTGGAACCCCTGCAGATTTTTTTTTATTTCTCCAGCCATCTGGAGTTTTTTTTTTGTTTTATCTGTCCTCCCTGGCCATTGGACCTTAGTTTTATTCTATTTGTAATTATTTATTTTGTCTTTTTTCTCTTTCTTCATATAAAGCACTTTGAGCTACATTGTTTGTATGAAAATGTGCTATAGAAATAAATGTTGTTGTGGAACGATTACACCATTGAACAAACTCATCAACGACAGATCCATGACTTTCCCCCGTATCTTTTAGAAGACTCACAATAACAGAGTCATCTGCAGATTTCAGGATATGTCTGTCCTTGTGTGAACTCCTGCCGTCATTTGTGTATAAGATAAACAAAAGCGGTAACAGAAAGCAGTCTTGTGGTGTCCCAATAGGTGTTTCAAGGCTAACACTCACTCTTTGTGTTGTGTAAATTGAGAATTCCATAATCTATCCCACCAAGTAAACATCCAAACAGAATTGATTAATCAGTTTGTCAACTAAAATGTGGGGCTGGATTGTATTAAAAGCTAATGAGAAACCTATGAACAGCAGTCTTCCATGTTTTTTTGATCCTGTCAAATGCTCATAACAATAAATTCAGAAGTGCTGCTGTGATATCTGTATTGTCTATTTATTCTTAGATGTCAGCGCCTGGAGTTTTCCATTTTATTTGTTGCTTGATAAATATAACTGCAGCAGTCCATCCAAGTTTTTATTTTTCTTGCTTCTCTTTTTCCTGATTGTAAAATCACAAATCCCCTATTACAGTGCTATCCTTGTTTAAAAATGCAATTGGAATCATTTTTATTCACCAGTGCTTAAGGTACAGAAGTTTAACTTGGTAGTTTTAATGCTGCTTATAACAGAACAAAGTATCACATACAAAAAGCATAAGTTAAACAACATACATTATAAACAGAATAGTGCAATTAAATAGATGTACAAATGAAAGTGTGTATATGCACACATACACATACATATATACACACACACACATTCAAACCTTCATATATGAAGAACACATGAATAAGTGAGAGAGACAGGCAAAATTGGTTTGCACAGCAATGGCTGTGGGAAAGAAACTATTTAGGTGTCTCTTAGTTTTAGTTTTGGTTGACTTAAAGTGTATCCAAAAGTGGAAATTTTGGAACAAGTGATGACCTGGGTGAAATGAGTCCATGGTGATCCTTTTGACATAGGTAGTGACACTCGATGCATACAGGTCTGAAACAGAAGGAACAACGCAGCCCATTACTTTCTCAGCAGACCTCACAACACAATGTAATTTATTTTTGGAGTGGTCCATTGCTGAACCAAACCAGACAACAATGGAGTACATGATCACACTTTCAATTGTGGCTTTGTAGAACTGTACTAGAATAGGCTGGGAAATATTAAATTTTTTTTTAGTTGACATAGAAAAAAAATCTGCTGCTGAGACTTTTTAGTGATGGAAGTGGTGTTAAATGTCCTAGCCTGACATGTCAATGATAGCTGTGCCTACAAATTTGAAGGAATCAACCCATTTGATGGTAGAATCATTAATTTTAAGAGGGAGACATTGTAAATAACTCCATCCATCCATCCATCCAAATAACTGCTGTTTGTAAATGTCGATTACCTTTTCCACTGTTTTGGTGGCATGGAGTACTAGACCAAGACAAAAGACATGTCACCTCCTCTCTGTATGCTGTTTCATTTCTATTAGAAATTAGTTTAATGATGGCGGGGTCATCAGAGAACATAATGATTTTTACTGAAGGGTAGTGGGTCTACAGTCATTGGTGTACAAAGAATAGAGCCGAGGAAAGCGCACAGCCTTGTGGGACACTGGTACTGATACAGAGAGAGTCTGAGAGGTGGGAGCCCATCCGAACATATTGTTTCCTGTTTCTCAAAATACTGTAAACTAATTTACTAATGGAAGCATTCAGACCAGTATGTAGAAGTTTAGTTAACAACCGTCCAGGAACAATGTTATTAAATGCTGAAGTCTACAAATAGTATTCTGGCGTAAGTTCCTTTACAGTCCAGATACTCTAGCACACAGTGTAGGTCAATGTTTATGGCTTCGTCCATAGGTCTGTTTGCCTTGTATGCAAACTAGAGTGAGTGAAAATGAGGAACAGTAATCAGAGAGTATGCACGAATAGTACACAAGCGTTATGTAAATGGAAAAAAAACAAAGGGGCACTAATAAAATCCTTATCATACTTTGTGTTTTACTGATTCTCAGCTTGTCTGGTTACTTACTACCAACTACAGTCAGGGTGGCCAACTGTAATTTTGGAGACTATGGGCTTTTCATTCTTTCCAGATTCTTAATTTTACACTTTTCTTTGTCTGATCTTCTTGTTTAATTAAAAGTACTATCTGCAGTCTAAGCAAGTACAAATAGTGCAGCTTTTTTTTACCATCGAGAAATTTATTAATTTTTACTTCTTCTTAATTCATTTTCTTTTTCAGAATAAGCCCTTGTCTATTTTTAACCAGCAGCTGATTAACAATGAAGCTCAAGTACTGTAAGTAGCCAGCAGCTAACTTGCTACCATTCATGCGTGTGTTTGTCATAATCTTTTGATTATGGAACAGTTCGAAATAAAAAAGAGAAAAAACAAGAAATTATAATCACTACGGGTGCACAAAATTGTGTTTCATTTTTCAAAGAAAGTCATATATTGAGTGTAGCACTTGGGTGAGCTCTGTTGTCTCACAGCTCTAGAGTCCTGGGCATCTAATCCCAACTGACACTCTTAAAAACAAAGGTGCCAAAGTGGTTTTCAGAGCAGTGCCACAGGGGAACTAATTTTGCTTCCCAAAAAAACCATCCACATGTAGGTTCCAGAAAGACACTTTATTTAGACTCATACCAGGTTCTATAATAAATCTGAGTAGTAAGTTAACAGATTTGTGAAACACCAATGGGTTTGTAATTTTAAAATGACTTTTGCTGTTTACAGTAACTCAAGTCAGGTCAAGTGACTTTATAGTCATAACATCCATACATAGTATTATAGAATACAGAGGTACGAAATAACATTTCCCAGGACTGCAGTGCAAAATATACATAAGCACAGGACAAGTGCAAGACAGGTAATAATATACTATAGTAGATAAAAAAATAATTTAAAATAAAGAATACAGTAATCCCTCGCTACTTTGCGGTTCACTTTTCGCGGATTCACGACTTCGCGGATTTTATATGTAAGCATATCTAAATATATAACGCGGATTTTTCGCAGCTTTGTGGGTTTCTGCGGACAATGGGTCTTTTTACTTCTGGTACTTGCTTCCTCAGTTGGTTTGCCCAGTTGATTTCAAACAAGAGATGCTATTGGCAGATGGCTGAGAAGCTACCCAATCAGAGCACGCATTTAAGTTCCTGTGTGCTGCTGATTGGCTCAGCGACGGAGTGTTGCATTAACCAGGAAGTCTCATCTCACTCATTCAGCATTAACGTGCTACTGCTTCAGGGGCCATGTCCAAGCGCCAACAGAAGATGCAAATGATTGCAGAAAAGGTAAAAGTTTTGGATATGTTGAAGGAAGGGAACAGCTACACCGCTGCAGGACACCATTACAGCATCAATGAGTCCACGATTCTTTTTATTTAAAAAGGAGGAAAAGCATATAAGATCTAGGGCCGCAGTGTCCTTTAACCAGGGCGCAAAATGAGTTGCAAGTGGATGTGATAAGGCAGTAGTCTGGATGGAATCTGCTTTAGGTCGACGACGTCATGACCGCCTACAAGCTGCTACGTGTACTTCGCTATACAGTAAGTGTAAACTTATCTACCGATTTCATATTGCTTAGCAGTTGTCCCTGTTATTAATAGAGTAAAGGGTGGGTTGTAAACAATACAGGGAGGGTTTAAAAACGTCCAAATACACGTTAAATAATTAAATAAATATGGTGTCCCTACTTCGCGGAAATTCAGTTATCGCGTTTGGCCTTGGAACCTATCTCCCGCGATAAGTGAGGGATTACTGTAGGTAGCTGAATAGATAGTAATTATTTGAAATAGATAGTAACAAGTAAATAATAAATAAGAAAAGTAAAACTAATAATAAAAAAACAACAGTAGTGACAAGTGTAACAAATGTACTGCATATAAAATTGTTACTGACGCTGATCTGATGACTGGGGGCAGGGCAGAGTTCAGAGTCTGGACACCCAAGCCGATGAACTCAAGCTCATTTCAGAATTTCTATTTTGTTTGCATACTAGGAACTTTTTCAAAGCACAAAAAGCCAATTTCCTATGCAAATAACCCCTCTCAGAATGAAATGGTTCTTTGACAAGCAATGGGTCTACAAGGAACAACACAACCTGGTAAAGTGCTACTTTAGAACCACAATTTTTAAGAGTGTAGACACATTCCTCTGTGTTTAAATGAATTTGTGGCAGGATACTCTAGTCTCCCTCTCAGATTAGATTAACTGGCAATTTGAAAATGAAAAGCTGTCCAGTGATAGACTGATGCACCATCCAGGGTTGGTTTCTATTTTATGTGCAGGACCACCGGGGTGGGCTCTGAAGTCGTGGGACCATGAACTGGATAAGTGTGTTAAAACCAGATAAATAAAAGTAAAATCTCCATTTATAGGAACAATAAAGAATAAGAAGGTAAATGTCTGATTGAATGGTACATCCCTTTAGCCAGAAGATTTTTTTTTACTAATTTGAAACTGGTTTGGTCAAGAGCAGAAGCAGGCAGCGGCCCTCCGGGAGCCTACCTTACAAATTTGGATCATTCATTCTGTCCAAGTACTATTCAACGCTATATGGCCAAAAGTATGTGGACACCCCTCCAAATTATTAAGTTCAGGTACACAAAGATGTAAAACAAAAAGACTTCAGCAAAACTGGAACAATAGACAACAAAAAGGTAAAGTGACTACTGAACAGTCTGGTCTCCTGGTTCAGAGTGAACGCCTTTTTCCAGTTTTCGAGTTAACCTTTTATGTTGTGGTCCTGAAAAAGGCGGGACTTGGAGGAGGGAGTAAGAGCGACTTCAAGGCTCCTACGGTCATTGAGCTTCTGAACTGAAGACACAGAAGAAGAGTGTATTAATGCTGGCACCCCCTCTTGGCTTGGGGTGGAACTGCTTACCTTTTCAGAGCCTTGAAGGTGACTCCTAAGTGCGCTTCCAGCTTCATTGCAATAGTTTGAGGTAGGCCCCTTTTCGCTCCAACATGTCTGCCTCTGTGCACAACACCAGGTCCATAAAGGCATAGAGGTACTCGAGTGATCTACACAGAGTCCTGACCTAAACCATACTGAACACCTTTGAATTGAATTGGAACGACAATTGTGAGCCAGGTCTTTTTGTCCAATATCAGTATCTGATATATACTTCAAAGAGTTTTTTGGCCGAATAGGCACTAATACCCATAGATATACAGTAATCCCTCCTTGATCGTGGGGGTTGCGTTACAGAACCCCCCCCAACGAAAGGTGAAAATCCGCGAAGTAGAAACCATATGTTTATATAGTTATTTTTATATTGTCATGCTTGGGTCACAGATTTGCACAGAAACACAGGAGGTTGTAGAGAGGCAGGAACTTTATTCAAACACTGCAAACAAACATTTGTCTCTTTTTCAAAAGTTTAAACGTGCTCCATGACAAGACAGAGATGACATTTCCGTTTCACAATTAAAAGAACGCAAACATATCTTCCTCTTCAAAGGAGTGCTCGTCAGGAGCAGAGAATGTCAGAGAGAGAGAGAGACAGAGAGAGAGAAAAGCAAACAATCAAAAATCAATAGGGCTGTTTGGGTTTTTAAGTATGCAAAGCACCGCCGCACAAAGCAGCTGCAAGGAAGGGAGCAATGCGAAGGTAGTCTTTCAGCATTTTTTAGAGGAGCGTCCGTATCCTCTAGGCCAGTGTGCGAACAGCCCTCCTGCTCACACCCCCTCCGTCAGGAGCAGAGGATGTCAGAGAGAGTGAGAGAAACAGAGAAAAGCAAACAATCAAAAATCAATACGTGCCGTTCAAGCTTTTAAGTATGCGAAGCACCGTTGCGGGAAGCATATCGCTTCACAAAGCAACCACAAGTAAGCCCAGCAAGGAAGGGAGCAATGTGAAGGTAATCTTTCAGCGTTTTTTGAGGAGTGGCCGTATCCTCTAGGGGTGTGAACAGCCCCCGTGCTCACAATATATTTGAGGAGTTTAATACGTAATACATGCTCTGATTGGGTAGCTTCTCAGCCATCTGCCAATAGCGTCGATTGTATGAAATCAACTGGGAAAACCAGCATGTACCAGAAATTAAAAGACCCATTGTCCACTGAAACCCACGAACCAGCGAAAAATCCGCGATATATATTTAAATATGCTTACATATAAAATCCGCAATAGAGTGAAGCCGCGAAAGTTGAAGCGCGATATAGCGCTATTCCACAAAATCTTGTGAAAAACCTTCCCAGAAGAGTGGAGGCTTTTATAGGTGCAAACAGGGGTCAGCTCCATTAATATGACTTATGATTTTAGATCATGATGTCCAACAAGCTTATATAGGTGTGATGGCCAGGTGTCCACAAACCTTTGACCATATGGTATATCTGCATTTGATCGTAAGGGAATGAGACAAGTGTGAAACCAAAACATTGAAGTACAAAAATGCAGGAATATAACACGACACATAATGAGGCTTAGTGCTGAAAGGTGAAATGGAAAAACCCATCTCACCAAGACCAAGAAAAAATATTGTCAGAAATGGATATTCTATCCTGAAGTGAAGCAATGCTATGTCGTTAATAGTGCCCAATAAAAGGCATCGTTCCTATTTTTATTAATTTTAGAAAATCTTTGAAACACACTCGTGTCATTTTATGACTAAGTAGTTTTTAAAATATACTAAATGTTTCAATTACACAGAGCGAAACATAATGAAAGCATATGCAGTATGTGCATTCATTAAACATTAAACAAATAAAAGGTAACATTCATTACTTTTTACACAATTTTCATGTTTTCATTTCAATGCTAATGCCGCAAGAAGAATACTTTACACCCCAAAGAAGGGTGAGTAGGTGTTGCCATGGACTGGCGCCTGTATCTATGATGCCAAGGTAGCCCCTGTTACCACTGAAATGGATTAAGCTGGTTTGAGAATGTTATGTTACACCCCAATGCTCATTGGAAGGTCAGTATAAACTTTACAAACAAATGCAATAAGATTTTAATAAAACAACTACAACTAATTTGAAAAGTGACTACATCTAGGCACTCCTGTCACCAAGCTTTAAGTGGCATACATGATGAATCTTGTGAAATGTGTGCTTGCTGTCTATTAGAGTGTGAAGAAACATGCAAATGAGAGGAAGCTTGAAGAGAAGTTGTGTTCTACTCCCATGTTCACAGCAACAGAGTACAACAGCTGCAAAGGACTTCTGCTTTTTTTGGGGTCCTTCTCAACTGAAATCAAGAAAAAAAATGCAGCTACATCTTTTCAATATCCTCTTGATAAAATTTTGAGGCATTAGTTGTGCAGCTACTGCAGCCATATTGCTTGATATATCTACTAATAGCTTATGAAA
This sequence comes from Erpetoichthys calabaricus, assembly GCF_900747795.2. NCBI lineage: Eukaryota > Metazoa > Chordata > Cladistia > Polypteriformes > Polypteridae > Erpetoichthys > Erpetoichthys calabaricus. Next base: position 47,573,937 of record NC_041394.2, read on the forward strand.
CACACAACATATTACTCAAGGTCCATGCAGAGCACAATTTCTGTACTAAAAATATCTTGTAGTATTGCAAAAGTGCTAACTGTGCAAGGTACTATATAAAACAAGGTCTGATCAATTGATTATAGTAAGACATATTTAGCCCCACTCTACATCATGTCAGCTCCACAAATTTTCTTAAGAAGTCAGGAGTCCAAGATGGCATTCACACATCAAATCCCTCACACAGGTTTATAAACAAGCACATGTGGTGCAGTCGACTCTTTGGATGAAAGGGGTTTCTCATAGGGCAAAGCAAGAAGAGAGGCAAATGCCACTGATTGATGCTGTTCTGAAGGCTGCTTGATATTAGGAAGGTGACCTCTGGAGCAGTTGGTGTCATAGTGGGTGGGGAGATCCAAAGCCTCCTTCACAGTTATACATTTACATTACTCATAGTTAATCAGTTAAGTGCAACTGTTCTCTTGTTTTCACTGTCTTGTCTACCACAGCTGGTACAGATGTGCCAGAGCTTATTAAAGCCATGAATTAAAAGCAAGCCTTGTTAAGTGGCAATTCTACCTCAACTAAATACAACAGTTGTGAAATATACAGCTACATGGTGTATAATGTAATCCCAAATAAAACAAAGCACATGCAAAGTCGCCATAACAAGATTAGAGTCATGAACGATGGTCATAATAGCTTGCTTACTAGGCAAGACAAAGGTACAGTGAGCAGTTCTGCACACTCAGAGTTCCAGTGGTCGAGGTTTCACTCTCGCGTTGTCCATGTAAGGTTTCCAAGTTCTCCCAGTGTCTACATGGTGTTCCTCCCATATCCTCACAGACGCACGCGGTGCTTAGAGTAATTTGTGGTTCAGAATTCACCCTATGCAACTGTGAATGGGCTTTGTGATGGACTGGAGCCCTGTCCTGGACTGTTTCCTGCCTTTGCTACAGTGTGTCTGAGAATGTTATGTTATCCCAGAAATCAAAAACGAGGGCTGACAGACATCAACAATGCTGTCCTGAATCTCCAAATTCTTACGTCCAAATTCTGGCAGAAGTCATTGTCAGTGTGGAGTAAGTACATTTTCTCTGTGTTCACATGGATAACTGTTTCTTCCCAAATCTCAAAAGGCAACAACTTTTTTCACATATTTTTATAGAATTTTACCGGCTCACACAGCCCAACAACAAAAGCTCCCATAGTGGAGAAGAGTGTACTAAGTGTCAGCCATGTATACATTTAACCTAAATTTTAAAACATCAAATCTAAAAAGAGGATGGCATAGTGATTAGCACTGCTGGCGCACAGATTCAGGTTCAAATCCCACAGCATTCCACATTCTCCCTATACATACACGAGTTGTCGTCCCAAATCTCAAAGACATGAGGGTTACATTAATTTTTTAAATGGTTCATTGTAAATGAGGGGCTTAGTGTGATGAGTGTGCAATCTTACAGCCTGCTGCTGCATCCAGTTCTGCCTGGATCATAAAGAATGGACACATGAAGTCTGAGTGAAAGCAGAACAAGTTGGAAAATGTACTCATGGCTTAACAATCATGTGAGTTCAGGGACTTGCTTAACTGAGTTGAGTCGGTTACCAAATTTTTGTTTTGAGTCGTACTCAAAAATGAAAGTGATTATAGAATGCAATTGCATGCGTTAGTATACTACATTAAATACACAATTTTAACAGCACTTTATATTGTCATGTAGTTAAAAATGTAGCCCCATATTGACTTGTGGTGGCTCAGTAGTTTTCGTAGACAACAGATTACATTTCAAGTGATGTAGAAATATCATGGATTGATGGGTTGTTGTTAGTTGTGGAGGGTCTGTGACTAACTGCTGTTTGCTTTAAAGACAAATTTTTGAAAGAAGTACCAATGCAGAGTTAACATTTCGGTTTATGTCTCTAAGTAAAATTGTTGGTTGCTGCAGACCCTAACATAGAGTGGTTCTGGAGCTTTGATGATAAATAATAAATACTGAGTATGTGTTAGTAAGATGTAAGATATCTTTATTGTCACTGTAAAATACAATGAAGTATTGTTTGGGGCAAGCTTATAGATGTCTTAGATAAAGGTATATAAGAGTAAGCATTAAACTACAAGAATGATAAATTTAAAAGTAAACGTTAAACTATGAGAAGCACAGTTACTATTAACAGTTCCAAATATACACAGATTAAAAATAAAGGTAAATATGTAAGCATAAATAAATAATAAATTCATAGGGAGAATTATAGTCAGTGTAATGGTCATGAGTTCTGCATGGGTCGTGTGTAAGTGTATGACTGTGTAGGTGATGCAGAAGTTCAATTCATTTCAATCAGTGGTGGTTCTGCTATAGGAAGGGGCAGAGATCTCTGTGCATTTAATAGACTGATTGCTTTGGGGTAAAAGCTTTTCATCAGCCTGATAGTGTGGGCTTGCAGGGCTCTGAAGCACCTGCCAGTGGGCGGAGGAGTGAAAATGCTTTGGCCAGGGAGGGTTGGATTTCTACAAATGTTCTTTGCTTTTCTCCTGCATCAGGTAGTGAAGATATCTTCCAGTAATGGTAGCTGAGTGCCAGTAATTCTCTGAGCCATTTTGATGATACGTTGGAGGGTCTTCCTGTTCTCAGAGATGCTTGCCAGAGTACCATGCTGTAATGCAGTATGTGATGACAGACTCTGTGGTGCACCTGTAGAAGTTAACCAGCAGCTGTTGTGGGAGTTGTGCTTTCTTCAGGTTCCCAGAAAGTAAAGCCTCTGAAGAACTTTCTTAGTCAATGCTGTCATGTTTGTCATCCATAACAGGACCTGGTTAATGTGGACTCCCAAGAATTTGGAATGCTGATGGGATGTTGCCTGCTGTAGTTCAGTCTCCTGAAGTCCAGAATCAGTTCATTTGTTTTTTTTGGATTTCAGTGCAAGCTTGTTGTTCTGGCTGCAGCTTTCCAGATTCTCAACCTCTTCTGTATAGGCTGCTTCATCATTATTGGAGATCCATCCTATCACGGTGGTGTCATCCACAAACTTTATTATGATGCTAGCATCATGGTTAGATCTGCAGTCGCTTGTGAAGAGGGAGTAAAGGAGAGGGCTCAGCACACAGCCTTGCGGTACCCCAGTCTACAGTATTATGGATGAAGAGAAGTGTTTACCCATGCACACAGTTTGTGGTCTGTTAATGAGAAAATCCAGTTGCACACGTGTCAATTGAGATCCAAGCTGTCCCTCTGCTCCAGGTGTGACAGGGCAGTGTGAGGGGCAAGTGAAACAGCATCCTCAGCTGACCTGTTTGACATGTAAGCAAACTTATATTGGTCTAGGGAGGAGAGGATGTTGCTCTTAATGTATCTGAGAACAAGTCGCCCAAAGCACTTCATAAAAAATTTGGTCAGGGCCACCGAGCAATAATCGATCAGAGACCTCACCACTGCCTGTTTTGGAATAGGGACGACTGTAGTGAACTTGAGGCAACTGGGGACTGTTCTAGAGAGATATTAAACAGGCTTGTGAACACTGCTGTCTGCTGTTTTGCACAGTGGTTCAGGACCCATCCAGGAACCCCATCAGAGCCAGCTGCCTTGTTAGGATTAATGTGGTTTACAGACCGTTTCAGTTCGTGTGCATTCATGACCAGAGTGCATAATGGAGCATCTTGCAGGGTTACTTTGGTGATAGGTTGGCTGCTGTCCATGTCAAACCACGCAAAGAAGTGATTGAGGTCATCAGGAAGAAATGAGTTTCCATTGTAGGTTGAACGGGCGTTATCCATCTAGTCTGTGATGGACCTAATGCCCTGCCACATCTGTCAGGAGTCAGAGCTGTTCAAGTGCTACTCTATTTTTGTTTGTAGAGGTGCTTTGCCCCCTTAATGTCTTTTCTCAGATTGGACCTAGCTGTTTTGTAGGCGCTTGGTCTCCCATACGGAAAGCAATATCACATCCCTTCAATAGGTCTTGGACTTCCCTGTTCATCCAGGGTTTCCTATTATGGAAAATAAGGATTTTCTTAGCAATAGTGACATTGTCCATATAGATGTTAATGTAAGATAAAACAGAGGAGGCATAGGCATTTAAGTCCATGTGATTGTTCTTTGTAGCTGCCTGTTTGAACCGTTCCCAATTGGTATCATCAAACAGTCCTCTAATTCAATTATGGCTCCCTCAGGCCATACTCTGACTGCACAGTAGGTTCTGTCCTGGCAATAAGGGGTTTGTGTGCATAGTCAAGAACAAAGAAATGTGATCAGACTGGCTGAGGTGGGGGGAGGGCAATGCTGTATAAGCTTTCGCTACATTACAGTATATATGATCCAGTGTATTATTCCCTCTGGTTTGGAAATCAACAAACTGATAAAATTTGGGGAGAACAGTTTTAAGGCTGGCATGATTAAAATCACCCACTAAGATAAACACACAATCTGGATGAATATTTTGCACACCATTTCTAGCATCTTGCAGTTTAGCCATCGCCAGCTTGACATTAGCTTTTGGAGTGATGTAAACTGCAGTGAGGAACACAACCATAAATTCCCTCAGCAGATAGAAAGGCACTTCGGTGTTACAAATTCTTAGTCCAGAGAGCAATATTGTTCAGCAGTGACTGTGGAGGTGCACCAATCATTATTTACATATATGCACACCCTGCTGCCTTTGTCCTTACTGAATTTAGCTGTCTGATCCGAGCGGTAAACAGTCTGGCCTGCAAGCTCAATAGCTGCAGCACTTGGCTTTTGACTAAGTTGTTTTGGGGATCCAGTTTGAAGTGGTTATCAGATGAAAAAAAGAGGAAAATATACAAGATGGTGTAACTTCCCTCATGTTAAATTTGAAACGCTGAACTAATTCATAGTTGACATCTCTCTGTTTTTAGATAGACAAGTTCATAAATTTATCAGTGCATTCCAATGGGAAATTTTGAAATGTAAACCTTTGTACTGAATCCTCTATTCAAGATATCTCAAAAAAAGAACTTTTCTGAAAAATTTCCATAAACTAGAGGTTTATCAAATTTCAACAAAATCGGTCCATGGAGAGCCAAGTCGTTTCATGGCAACAGACACAGCAACCAAAAAAGGTGCTTTTCACATTATATTTGAATGTATCTAAAAAATGGTTGCCAGTGAGTACTGACAATAATTAATTCAGTGGTAAAAAATTGTACTTTGACTTGAATATGAACAGGAGTTTGAGTTGAAACCTGTGCACATTAGGGATATTATGATTCCATCCATTTTCTGAACCCAATGGCAGCATTGTGTGCAATAAATATGGAGTAAGAATCCATCGCAGAACACACACCAACAATCAGTCGCACAAAATTAAATGAGTGTCACCCTATTAGAAACCCAATATGGAATAAAAAAAAACGCTAGAGCTCTGTAAAATCTTCCATCATCAAACATAGTCCACTTCAGGATCATAGAAAAATCGGAACTGCATCAGACTCAAGGAAGGAACCAGCTCAAGACAGGGTGCCACTCCTTCACATGGCACAGTCACACACTCACCCACTCCCCATGGTAAATTTAGAGTCAATGTAGCAAGGGGTGGCACCGCTGAAAACGCAGAGAGAGAGAGAGAGAGACCAACATGTAATACGACACCCTCACAGTAGCAGTAGAAGTCAGGAGCCCACTAGATCACTTCCCCTATGACTCAGCTGGGTAAAATAGGGATTTCTCATTCCACAGCCCTGAGTTCACAGCCATTCTCTGTATGACAGAACACGACCTGGGCACGGTCCCGAGTGATTTTGCACCAGTAGCAGTAAAGCAGTGCATGTTTGCAATACTGTTTATTTTTATATTGCATGAAATATCTACAAATTTATCTAATATATCTGAAAAGATAACAAATCCTGTATATTTAATTGTTCATTTGTGGAGCCCAAATTCAGTCCAGTCATGCCAAAGATATCTGACCTGTTCTTTCCTCAGTTTCCTAGAAGGAAGCCAGTTGATGTACTGTTCAAACGTTCCACTTTATTGTGAAGTTGCTTTACTTACTGAACAAGAATAATAATAAAAATGATGTGGCCAGCAATGGCCTGACATTCCATCCAGGGTTGGTCCTTGACTTGTACACTTTGCTTCCTGCTGTTGAGAACCCTTTAATTGGTAAACGGATGTGCACTGCAGATACAGTAGTCGAGCGATGACAACAGCAATGAAAACACTCTTTCTGCCCTTTTGATCTTAAAAATAAGAAAACAGCCTACATCTCCAGATAAAAGTAGGTTTGTCTGCAGTGAGCTGTCTGCCTTACTGCCTACATCTTCATGTGTGCCTTCACACTGAACTAGTAGCTGTCCAAATGCCTGGCAACATTTCCTGTCATTTTACTTTTGTTCCATCCATCCATCCATTATCTGACCCGCTATATCCTAACTACAGGGTCACGGGGGTCTGCTGGAGCCAGTCCCAGCCAACACAGGGCGCAAGGCAGGAAACAAACTCCGTGCAGGGCGCTAGCCCACACCAAGCACACACTGGAGACAATTTAGAATCACCAATGCACCTAACCTGCATGTCTTTGGACTGTGGAAGGAAACCGGAGTACCCAGAGGAAACCCACGCAGACACAGGGAGAACACTTTTGTTCCATCTTAGTGAAATCTAAAGTGGGATTACCATTTTATAAAACTTCTATTCAGTGGATTTAGTCTGATAATTAATGGTTGACATTTCATTAAAATAGAGTTTGATGTGCACTGTTTCTATTTCTCCATTTAAAGAAATGGTGAGACAGAGAAAGAGTAAAATGTAAAAGCCAGGTTGCAGTAACAAGTCCCTGTCTCACTGTTTCCAGTTAGCCAATCCAAATCTGACAGTACAAAGAAGGAAGCGCACTGTATAAACCAGCACTCTTTATTTTACAGTGTGCCTTTCTGCTTGTAATCAAAAGACAAACGTTTGAAAAAGTATATAAGTAAAATTATTGTAACATTTTATTGTCTCAGATTTTAATCTTACTATATTAAAGTAACAATTTTTCCAGCTGATCTGCAGAACAGTGTACATCATGCCAATCCAAAGAAAAAACCTTTCAACATTTTGCTAAAAAAAAAAAAAAAGCATTCCTTCCCTTTGTAAATCCAACACTAACTTTGCTCTTGCATAGAACTTTATCCCCCCATTCTCACTGAGGTCCAAGAGTACAGTACAGGCACAAATGTCCTACAAAACAGGCCGTAAAGAAGAACAATTAAGTCAGTTGTATTATTGAGAAGCACTGATCTGGTGAAGGGTGCAAGCCCATCTCAAAGGCACTGAACGTACTTCTAATCTCAATGGCTTCTATCATACAGAACTGGAAAAAATAAGAAACTACAGCCACATTGCCCAGATCATACCCCCTCTTTAGACTTAGTTACCAAATAAGAGTGGCACTTGTCAGAGACACCACTTGTAACTCTGACTGAGCTGCAGAAGGCAGTGACTGAGTTGATGCTCACAGCCACAGTATTGCACAAAAAGGCACTTTATTGAAAAGTGGCAAGGAATACACCCTAGCTAAAAAATGCCCTTACCAATAAAGAAGTTGTAGAGTGTCGCTTCGAAGATACTGCAAAGATGTTGCAGAACATTGTCTGGTCTGATGAGACAAAAATGGTTAAAACTTTTTGGCTTGAACAATAAGCCCTTTATATGGCTCATCGGCCAGGTAACACCATCCCCTCTGTAATATGTGGTGCTGGTAGCATCATGTTGTTGGGATGCTTTTCACCAGTAGGGACTGGCAATCTGGCCAGGATTGAAGTGAAGTTGAATGCTACACAATGCAAACATGCTCGCCTCTACCAAAAAACATCAGCTGGTGGGGAAGTTTACTTTTTGAGAGGTTAATGACCCAGCACACACTGTCAGAGCAACAGTGGAGTGGCTTAAAATGAAGAAAATTGATATTCAGTGTCTGAGTCAGAGTCCTAAACTTAATCCCACTAAACATCTGTGGTGAGACCTCAAATTTACTCTCCATCACTGCCCCCTAACTCACCTGCAAAATTAGTACTGACTTATCCAAAAATACTACTTGCTATCATAGCTGCTCAACCAAGTACTGAATGGGGTTTGGGGATGAATAGTTACAAACTGGTGACATTTCAGTTTTTAGAATTTACTTTTTTTAACAGTTTATTTACTTTCTTTGTTTGGTCAACACTATGAAGAAGAGGGTTCGATTTACAAATTCACAGTCAAATTAATCAAAATCACAGGCTATGATAATCATTTATGTGAAAAAAAAGTTTGGGGGTTGAATACATTTTCAAGGCTTGCTTTAAACATACATATATATATAAATATACACACCCATATACAAAAGTACCCATCGACATATCTATCTATATATACATATACTCTGTATACAATTTGTTTGTGTGTGCGTGTGTGTATATATATACAGTGCATCCGGAAAGTATTCACAGCCCATCACTTTTTGCACATTTTGTTATGTTACAGCCTTATTCCAAAATGGATTCAATTAATTTTTTTCCTCAGAATTCTACACACAACACCCCATAATAACAATGTGAAAAAAGTTTACTTGAGATTTTTGCAAATTTATTAAAAATAAAAAAATTGAGAAAGCACATGTACATAAGTATTCACAGCCTTTGCCATGAAGCTCGAAATTGAGCTCAGGTGCATCCTGTTTCCCCTGATCATCCTTGAGATGTTTCTGTAGCTTAATTGGAGTCCACCTGTGGTAAATTCAGTTGGTTGGACATGATTTGGAAAGGCACACACCTGTCTATATAAGGTCCCACAGTTGACAGTTCATGTCAGAGCACAAACCAAGCATGAATTCAAAGGAATTGTCTGTAGACCTCCGAGACAGGATTGTCTCGAGGCACAAATCTGGGGAAGGTTACAGAAAAATTTCTGCTGCTTTGAAGGTCCCAATGAGCACAGTGGCCTCCATCATCTGTAAGTGGAAGAAGTTCGAAACCACCAGGACTCTTCCTAGAGCTGGCCGGCCATCTAAACTGAGCGATCGGGAGAGAAGGGCCTTAGTCAGGGAGGTGGCCAAGAACCCGATGGTCACTCTGTCAGAGCTCCAGAGGTCCTCTGTGGAGAGAGGAGAACCTTCCAGAAGGACAACCATCTCTGCAGCAATCCACCAATCAGACCTGTATGGTATAGTGGCTAGACGGAAGCCACTCCTTAGTAAAAGGCACATGGTACCTGAAGGACTCTCAGACCATGAGAAAGAAAATTCTCTGGTCTAATGAGACAAAGATTGAACTCTTTGGTGTGAATGCCAGGCGTCACATTTGGAGGAAACCTGGCACCATCCCTACAGTGAAGAATGGTGGTGGTAGCTTCATGCTGTGGGGATGTTTTTCAGCAGCAGGAACTGGGAGACTAGTCAGGATAAAGGGAAAGATGACTGCAGCAATGTACAGAGACATCCTGGATGACAACCTGCTCCAGAGCGCTCTTGACCTCAGACTGGGGCGACGGTTCATCTTTCAGCTGGACGTAGGAGCACATCTGGTGATGTGATGTGGCCAGTTGAAAGTACTTCTGGGTCATAAGAAAGCCAGGGAGGTCCTCCTCCGGCAGCACCCTCTATCGTCCACTAGGGACTCCTACAGGCTGCACTTCTGGACTCCAACTCCCATGCAGCCCTGCAGGTGTCCAAACTAAGACTCTGTATGAGGGACACTGGCACCTCTTATAGTGGGGGAGGAACTGCTCCCTGCCTTCTTCTCTTGCTGGTTCCTGTAACCTTGAGGCATCCTGGCCAAGTATTACCCCCATTTACTCCATCCTTCCATTATGGCATCTCAATGGGTAATGATTCCACCTCCATCCTCGACAGGGCGCCCAACTGTCCTCAGGGGCATTTAAAATATATATAGCATATAAGAATGTTTAAAATATGTCTACGACTTATTTTTCAAAAAAGTCTTGAAGTGTGAAGCCAGCTATACACCACTTCCTTCATTTCTTCTTCTTTTTATTTTATTTTAAGAAAATAACATTACATACAATCCAGTCACAGAAAATGACATTGCATACAATGAAGTTGTAATGGAATTCAGCCCCCCTCTGAGAGAAAGAGAAGGAAAATAAGAAAAGGAGAACATCCTTTTCCATGATAATAAATACTCATTGTAAAATGTTATTAATTAGATCTTGCCATATTTTTAAAAAGTTTTGAACAGATCCTCTACACGAGAATTAGATTTTTTACAAATTTCAAATAGTGTAGAACATCAGTTACCCACTGACTTATTAATGGTGGTCTGGGGTTCTTCCAGTTGACAAGACAAGTCTACGTGCAAATAGTGTAGTAAAGGCAGTTACAATCAATTTGTCCTTCTCTGCTTTAAGCCCATCTGGGATTCCACCAAACGCAGCTGTTAGTGGGTTAGGAGGGATTGTGATATCAAGACCGCCTGATAAGCATTCATAGATTTCTGTCCAAAATGATGTTAATTTTTCAACTTTCAAAACACGTGGCCCCCGTGAGGTTGGATCTTGCCCTGGATACATTTTGGACAATTCTAAATGAGATAAATGTTATTGATGAAAAACTTTAAGTTGAATGCTGTCCACATAATGAAACTGGAGTGTATTCGATGCATGGCTACCTTCCACTCCTTTTCCGCGATATTAAGTGAACGCTCCTTTTCCTACCGTACCCTAGGATCTTTGAAAGGAAGAGACTTTAAGATGCTTTTATATATAGTAATCCCTCCTCGATTGAGAGGGTTGCATTCCAGAACCCTCCGCGAAAGGTGAAAATCCACGAAGTAGAAACCATATGTTTATATGGTTATTTTTATATTGTCATGCTTGGGTCACAGATTTGCACAGAAACACAGGCAGTTGTAGAGAGACAGGAACGTTATTCAAACACTGCAAACAAACATTTGTCTCTTTTTCAAAAGTTTAAACTGTGCTCCATGACAAGACAGAGATGACAGTTCCGTCTCACAATTAAAAGAATGCAAACATATCTTCCTCTTCAAAGGAGTCAGGAGCAGAGACTGTCAGAAAGAGAGAGAAAAGCAAACAAATCAATAGGGCTGTTTGGCTTTTAAGTATGAGAAGCACCGCCACACAAAGCAGTTGCAAGGAAGGCAGCAGCGCACACCCCCTCCGTCAGGAGCAGAGAATGTCAGAGAGAGAGTGAGAGAGAGACAGATAAAAACAAACAATCAAAAATCAATACGTGCCCTTCGAGCTTTTAAGTATGCGAAGCACCGTGCAGCATGTCGCTTCACGAAGCAGTTGCACAGAAGGGAGCAACGTGAAGATAATCTTTCAGCATTTTTAGACGAGCGTCCGTATCGTCTAGGTGTGCGAACAGCCCCCCTGCTCACACCCCCTCCGTCAGGAGCAGAGAATGTCAGAGCAAGAGAGAGAGAGAGAAAAGTAAAAATCAAAAATCAATACGTGCTGTTTGATCTTTTAAGTATGCGAAGCACCATGCAGGAAGCATATCACTTGATAAAGCAGCCACATGTAAGCCCAGCAAAGAAGAGAGCAATGTGAAGGTAATCTTTCAGCGTTTTTTGAGGAGCAGCCGTATCCTCTAGGGGTGCGAAGAGCCCCCGTGCTCACAATATATTTGAGGAGTTTTATTTAATACGTAATACGCGCTCTGGTTGGGTAGCTTCTCAGCCATCTGCCAATAGCGTCCCTTGTATGAAATCAACTGGGCAAACCAACTGAGGAAGCATGTACCAGAAATTAAAAGACCCATTGTCCGCAGAAATCGGTGAACCAGCAAAAAATCCGCGATATATATTTAAATATGCTTACATATAAAATCTGCGATAGAGTGAAGCCGCGAAAGTCGAAGCACGATATAGTGAGGAATTACTGAATTATTGAGGTGCTGCCTGAGTCTTCAAGACTGATCAGTATTTCTTCTGGAATAGAAACATCACCTGCATATTAAGACACATTCCTCGCTGTAGTACAATGTCTTCAGTTGTTGAGAGTGATGGTCATAGCATCTTAACTCTCCTCATTAGTAGTTGATGTCTGTATTGAGTGCTGTGAATCTGTCCCATTTATCTGATTGTCTCTGCCTACTTTTTGATTCACTTTGGCAGTGTAAAGCATTGCCCCTAAGCTGAGCACATAAATAAGTGTGAATTTCATCTCCTTTAACACCTTCTGTTTGAGAAAATTGCAGTGCTTCTGTTTTTTTTTTTTTTTTTTGGTACCAACTGTTAGCCATGTTTAAAGGCACCCAAAGTTACAACAACGTTAACAGCAGCAAGGTGACAAACCACTGAGAGTTATAAATACAAAGTGTCAAAAATGCTTTGGAAAGGAAAAAAGAAAGACAAAACATTTTGAAGGACCTTTATATATATCTTTTATTTTATAACAGGAGCTCAGAAAGATGAAGCAAGTGAGGGATCACCCAGGAAGTCTGCAGCAGGGACTCCGTGTAAAGCTGCTAAGCACTAGGCCACACTGCCTGGTAGGTAACATTTTCCTGGTAATAACATCCTGTACTTTATTAAACTTGGGAGTCATGACAGGCCTAGCAGCCACTCACACAATTTTTTTGATGAAGCGATTAACAGTAGCAACTGTGTGGCCATTCATTGCATGTGTACCATGTGGGTGACGGTAAAACTGGCATCCTTGAACATCAGAAGGCAGGTGCAACATTACCGGCAACAAGCTAAATCTTTCCCACGGTAATCAAGGCCTTGTTACCACATGGAGAAACAACACCTGCTGCACTCCACAAGTGGCTCCCCTGCCAAGAAGTGAGACTGCAGCCCCAGCAGGTGGCCTTGTCCTTTAACGTTTAGCCCTCTTTCACCAGGGCCGCTTGACCTCTCACTGTTTACAGGACCACCCAGAGTTTGTGAAGTCTTTCTCTTGGCTGTGTCGAGCTCCCAGAGAGCGTTCTGGCAACCTCCAACACTAACATTTCACAAAGCAAAAGAAACAACCTTTTATCCAGAGCTGGAAATAAGCCTGCATCCAAAAAAAGAAGGGCGGAGGAAGTGAAGCAAACACATAGGAGAGGAAGATAAACAGGCCAGAGGAGCACAGGTGTCCTAGACAAAGCTGACAGCAAGGGCCCGAGGCGTCCAGGAAAGGCAGCGAGTGCCGAGAGCACTCGCCCAGGGGCCTGCACCTTTACAGAACCACTTCTCAAATAATAATAATAATAATAAAAAAGACAACTTGAGACAAAAGCAAGAACTACTGAACAGGACATCTTGTTTTATTTCAGGAAACAAAACCCTTGTGAGTTAGGAGCAGCCAAAAAAAGAAAAGAAAAAACAAAGCTCAAACACTGTTAAGAGTTGTTGTCACAGAGTCTCTGGAGAAGACAACACATCCGGATTGCCTCCTGTTTCGAGGACATGACTCTTGGAGTGCCAGGGGCTCAAATATCAGCTGTTCACACGCAAGACGGGTTGTGCCTGTTTGTGACTGGGTGTTGCTAAAAAGGGCATCATTAGGGCACAAGGCTGGAGAACATCCTACAGAAGACATCATCATGGGACCACCACTGATCAAAATACACTGACACAATTGCACAAACAAGACCAATTTATGAATAGTCAAACATCATGTACTGAAAAATTACAGATGTTACAGTTTGAATGCTTTGTTACAAATGCGCAATATGCAACAGCGCCACCAGGGATCAGGTGTTTTATGTAGAAATTCATGGAAAGTGGGATGGCTGACATTGTTGGGTATGTAGTATGCAGTAGTCAGGACAAGTCGATTGAAAGTGAATGGAAGCTGTGTGGTTATGCGTTCCCGATTGGGTTTTTAATAGATAAATGTATTCGTGATCTTAAGGGTTTTTAAGCACTTTCCCTGGTGGCTTAACTGCCTCAGACAAGCAGCTTGCACATGAGGGTGTGTGACCAATTGGATTTCCTTAATTACAGGAGGCGAGGCGCAGTATTTAAAAGGTGTCAGATAGCGTTGCCTGTTACCACAGACTAAAAAAGCAGGCCAGGAAGTGCAAAGGGGAGAGATGAATAGAGAAAGACAAGATGGTTGAACAAAAGAGCGATCGCTCAAAGAAGGCTGGCTTGTGAAAGGTGTTCATCAGCGGGAGGAGATGACTGTGGACCACCAGCAAGTAGCTGAGAAGGAGAGAGGCCACTGGCTTGTGAAACAGACAGGAGTATTCAGTGTGTAGTGGCACTGATTAGGATCAGTTCAGGCCTGCAGGGCACCAATCGAGGTGACAGACTGGAATGCGGAGGCAATGCAAGGTGGACTCGCTATGGAGTCCTGAACTGAAGTACAATGGAGTACCTCAAGAGGATTTGTTTGGATTTTAAAAGTATTGGTTTGTTTTATTTGTTTGGATTTATGGGGCACTCCTGAAGAGTTAATTTACTGAATTTACGAAATGCACTGTTGCACTTTTTAGACATTTTAATTCTTTGTGTTTAATAAAACTTCTGCCTGCATTTTTGATCTTGGCTCCGTCATGACTACAGATGTCCCAGAAAAGACGGAGGTACCCATTGCTGGGGGCACTGGAACATTACAGGCTGGTGGTGGAAGCAAGTGGAGGGAGACACCGTTGCAAGAAATGTGAAGATGTTAGGTCTGAGGGCAGAGGATTCTGCAGACAGGGATAAACGGAGACAGAGGATATACCGTAGATGGCTGGCTGCTAACAGTTGGAAACGGTAAAAGCAAAAGAGGAAACAATGCAACCATATTTACACTGGCAAATGAAGAGACTCGCTGAGAGTCAGTTGCAGACATTTAACTGCAGCGTTATGCTTTACAATCCAAAGCCTCTGCCAATAGTGGCAATGTCTAGTAGAGGCACAAGAAAGCAGAGGCAAAATGAGCTTAAGCCCAAAGCCCTGTGGATAACCTTTAACTCCAATAAGGAATACGTGACCTCTATAATACATCTGCCAAGTCGAGACAGAAAGGCATTTGCAATTTACAGGCTAATGGTCAGGCAGGAAGTAAGGGCAAACAGGGCAGTCAAAACGTCATTAATGGAAAGTAAAGCAGAACCGGAAAGGCTATGCCACCTGCCACAGGACAGCAAGGAGCAGACCGAATTGTTCTTCTGTTGATTCTATAGCAGACCATCAGAGGCTATCGGTAAGGGAAGGTGTCTTAAAGATATCTAGTCAGCTTCAAGCCCACTCAAAATGTGGTAGTGACCTAGATAAGACATTGGGATCCTAACAGAGTAGTATGTGAGGTCAAGAGAGGATTCAAGCTAAAAGCCCACCAGGCCTTCTCTGTGCAAATAAGAAAATGCAAAAAGCAGTTCAGCCCACACACCAGTTAAGAGCGGGACAAGATACCATTAAATCCCAATGTTAATCTCTATTCACTGAATGTTTAAAAAATAAATCATCAAATCTAGATCTGAAGGTTCCAAAAGTACTTCTGTCTACTATTCTTTTTGTTATTTCACACTAGTTGTGCTACCTGTCAAAGAATGGTTGAAATCTAGGTAGTGTAGTTAAGTATGTGTAGTAATGCATGTCATAATAAAATGCATTGCATTTGTTATTCCAACAGATGGCACATCACAAACATTTGTGGTAGTAAAATACATTGCCTTTGGCATTTCAACAGATGGCACCTCACATGCGTTTCTGGTAATAAAATGTATTGCAGTTGTCATTCCAGCAGATGGTGCATCACAAACATCAGCACTGCTGTTACTAGCCCCATTGCAAATGGCATATAACAGAGACATTCCAGCCGGATATACACACAGACACACTCCGAGACACTGGACTTTTTATAAAGGTGGATAAGCCGATTTCTGTCCATGTAGCTGTTACTCTTTGTTGGATGTCAGTGTTAACATTTGCAGTACAATGTGTCTGTGTGGTTGCTGCATGTTGGTTACATGCCATTTGGCATAGAATACATAAAAGCAGTGCTAATATTTGTGATACTCCATCTGTCGGATAACAGAGATATAGCAAATGAATGGACTCACAGACACTTGTCCTTTTATTAAGGTGCATATTTTTTGTTCTATATGCGATGAACCACTTTTTAAAATTTGTGTTGCCATCTTCATATCAAAAAACCATTTTAAAAGTAACAGCTGGCATCCACCATGCTAATGTTCTTATATAATACACTACCATGGCGGTCTGTTTGTCTGTCCAGGATTTTAAATCACCTGTAGCTCGCAAACCGTTTGACCAATTGACCTGAAATTTGGTACACATTACCACATGACATCTACTATCTGCTTCCGGGGTGATGATTGACCTCCAAGGTTATTCCTTTTTTATTTTTATTTTATTGTAGAATCAACTCTTGGCAACGGCCAGCAGGGTAGCCGTGCAGCACATGCATACGGGCGCCATTCTCATCCCTACCACCTTCGCTGTCACTTCCCCTACCTCTTCATATCTTAAATCATTCTTGAGGCAGATTGAAGACTTAAGTACCGGCTTAAGTGAAAAATTAAGAAGAACATACCAAGTAATTGCAACACAAACACTGACTTAATCAGTTTTAACGTGAAAAGATGCTGACGAACGAAGAGAAGAAGCGGGCCGCTAGAGTGGAGAAAACAAGATCTGCTCAGGAAGCAGCAAGCGCATCAACCTCTGAGCAAACGAATGCTAAACGTACAGAGAAAGAGCATGAAAACTAGGAATGCTCACGTCAAGTGGATTCACTGCACGTTATCGTGAAGTGCACCGTTGCTGGTTTCCTTCATAATTCCAAACATTTAATCAAGACGCTTCTTAATCTCCATTTGCTTAAACTAAAATGTTTCAGTGCCCTCATTTTTTAGCTTATTGATTATAACCTGTCCTGGAATCAGTCAGTTAGCTTGTCTCTCGACTTCTAGTAGTGCCTCTGTCTTTTTTGTGATATACAGACCAACACACTCACTATGAAGTCTCACCAGTGCTTCGATCTAATCTAATTAAAAACACAATGGACGCTTGCTCAACCAGCTGAGGGGCACCACAAACTTGTCTTGAAAATGGACCCTTGAGCAAGGCCCTTAACCTGACAATTGCTCCAGGGGCTCTGTACAAAGGTGGACCCTGTGCTCGGACCCCCAAAAGATAATTTCCCCTCGGAATTACCAAAGTATATCAAAAAAATAAAAACAAAACTGTCATTTTTGCTCCTTAAAATATTTGACTGATATTCTTGATTCTAGGCTGTACAACTGCCTTCATCCATTACACCACAGGAATGAGACAGACCCATCCTGACTGAAGAGTGAAGTTATCAGTGAGTCGTAACAAAACCCAAAATAAAGGTTTAAATCTGTAATGCATCTGTTAGGTAAAGGATTCCCCAGAATACAACCCAACAGTCTTAGGAGTCAGACATCAAAATGAAAAGGGAGCATTGGTGATATAATGCAACTCTTCTCCATCTCAAGAAACCTTAGTTTTGATATATTTGTTTTTATTCGTTATTGTTTCTGTCTCTTACTGTTCTCCCAGTGACATCATTGCATTGCCATTTCGTGTCGGTGTTTTTCAGTGGGTCCTTCTGTTTTGTGACTGTAAATGTGTGATGATGCTGGACAATGTGATGCACATATGCTCTGCATTGGCACAATGTAGCTAAAACAATTTTGGACATCAAACTGTTCAAAATTTGACAATACAAAGGTAATACTTTTGCAACAGATGCAGTGCTCAAGCAACAACGTAAAAGGCAGTAATATGGAAGGAATGACTGGCTTTTTAATGATGTTTGGTTTGATTTCAAGTTTGCTTTTGTCCTAGTGATGTGGTGGAAGATGAATGAGGACTTCAGTGCAACATCCGCACTCACAACCTTCCTAACAAAAAATGAATCAAAAAATAAAACTAGTTAAATCTCTGCCACTCACTGCAAAATTAACCCAACAGGATACTTCATTTTTTCAGTTCAAACACGTCAAACACTGTGATGTTGTAGATATTTGTCTCATCTGCAGGGAGTCATGTGTATAACTCGGAGCTGCCATTTCCAAAAATACTATAAGAGTCATTGTGAAAATCAAGCAATCGTCAGTTTATTCTGTGACTGTTAAAGGTACAATTTGTAAAAAAAAAACAAACAAAAAAAAAAACGAACAAACACTAAAATTAGGGTGCGATTCTCAAAGCTCCATTGCACATCGCTTATCTGAACCACTACAGAGCGAGAGTTCAAAGTGATGTTAGGGAGATCTTTGTGCCGCTTTAGTCCTTTGTTTCTGTTACCACACAACATAAAATTCCATATGAGCCGGCACTGAATGACCTTTGTCACAAGTCGATTGACAGTTCTTTTGCTTTTGCCATATTTTAGTATACAAGAACAAGCACAACAGGATTATGCAGGCCACATGCGTGGAAATGTTTTAATTAAAATGAGTTGTAAATCATTCCCTTAATCTTTTGTTTTCTACCCACGTCCTCTCTGGGGCTCTGTACACTACACTAATTCGTTACATAATTTTAAAATCTTTGTTTGCTTAAACTGAAAAGGTGTAACTCCTTTAGTCTCTCCTCATAGCTCCTGGGTCTCAATGGAATCAGCTTAGCCGCTCTTCACTGGACGTCTTATAGCCCAGAGACTAAAAGTGCGCGCTGTACTCCAAGTGAGGCCTCACTAGTGTGTTATAATGTATAACCTAATAACCTCTCAGGCTTCTGTCCACTGTTTGGATGATGACAGTGACCAGCCCACGATGATTCTTAGGTCATTCTCATGAGGCGTACTTTCAAGTTTCAAACTTCCCATTGTGTATTCAAAACTAACATCTCTACTTCTTATGTAGAATACCTTAAATTTACTTACTTTAATGTCTTCTGCAGCATGACCGCCCAAGATCCTTTGCAATGACTTACAGTATCAGACTCTTGGTTACCTGTTATTCCATATTACAGACACATAAGTAAGGGGCACACAAGTGGGCAGCAGTGAAAACAGTACACACGAGTCAACATAGAGCAGCTGGTCCCCACCTTACCAATGAATTCACAATAAGGAAGGGAACTTTTCAAAAGGACGCAGGTACAGTGACAAATGCTGCATTTCCACTAACAGGATTCACAGGCTCGCTCCTTGTTTGACTAATGGCTAATTACAAACAACAACTTAGAGCAGTGATGGTGAACCTTTTAGAGACCGAGTGCCCAAACTGCAACCCAAAACCCACTTATTGCAAATTGCCAACATGGCAATTTAACCTGAATACTGAGTATTTAGTTTAGAAAAAACAACTCGTACATTAACATCTTTTATCTTAAAAGAAAGACACAATGGCAGAGCTTTCAATGATACAAATAACTTTTTATGGAAAGGTAAAAGTTTGTATTTGGCATGCTTTTGAACAATTAAATGATTTTTGCTGTTGTATGCATGCTGATAGTTTGTTTAACCTTGGCTCATACTTTGTAAGTTTGAGAGCAACACATGCAGCACTCCAGTCATCTGTTATTTGGTTTCTGGTGTCAGATTTGATATAATTCAAAGCTGAAAACAGCTGCTCGCAAGCATAAGATGATCCAAACAAAGTAAGGAAAGCAATCCCAAGTGCTTTCCTTGACTTAAAATTATTTGGCAGAGATTCCACACTTTAAGGATTTCATTTCCAGAACTAACTGTACTGTCCTTTGTCATCCCTTCTATCTTCTCAAGTGTTTCACGCAGGTCTTCCCCATGAACCTCCATTCCCGTTCTCTTTTTCTCCTTTCCATCCGCCTCGTGCTTCTATTATATATTACGGGGACGTGGATCAGGTTTGACGATTAGCAGCTCCCGGCAACAATTACAGATGCGGAGGACTCCTCACCTGTGCACTTAAGTGAGGACCGCCCACGCTACCACACCCCCCTCTAAGCTGCGAGTGCGGCGATTATCTGTTAAAACTGGCCTTTTCAATTTGGAGCTGTGGACCCGCTATACCACATCCCCTCCAAACTAGCTCCTCTCCAACCCCACCATGGGAATCACCTTCGCCACAGACTCAACAGGCTGCAGTCCGCACCGCACCCTCATGCCACATGTGAGCCGCCCGCCTTACCCCAGACAGGGGAGGGAGGAAGCTCTCCCATTGGGCTGCTGGGCAGAGGGGCGGGTGATGTGAGAAGAGGGGGAGGGGAGCAATCCAAACTCTGTGCTGGGGCGATGGCGTGCGTGCCCATAGAGAGGGCTCTGAGCGCCCCCTCTGGCATACGTGCCATAAGTTCGCCACTACTGAGAGGAAGGTTGTTCTCCAGCGGTATTGGTTTTAGGGAAATTAATGTACAATGTACACATTAAGAAGCGCTGATTAAATGGAAGAATTCTGCCAACTGTTTTTGTGATTTCAGTATTAAAAAATGTATTTTGCTACAAATACATTAATCTCACTGGTTTCAAAGATAGTTTTGGGGGTCTTGAAACTTACAGGATATATTGTGTGGACCAGCAGAATGCGTACAGCCGCCCTAACCCCGACACAGACAGGCAGGAGACAAATTGTCACACAGCACACCTTTATTTATACATAGAGAAACGCTTTCTTCGCTCCCCACAAGAGCACAATGTCCACAAAACAAAGCACAGTCTTTTCCTTCTCTCTTTTTCTCCTCTCCTCTCCCAGCAAGCTTCGTGCACATCCTCCTGACTCTGGGTCCTCAAATGGAGTGAGGCGGCTCCTTTTATTCAACTCCTGGGACTGCTGTAGGTGGCTCCTCAATGTTACCTGGAATCACTCCCAGGTGTGGTGGAAGTCCAACAGGGCTGTGCCAAACTCCAAGTCTCAGCATGTCCTGTGGGAATCCGTGGTACCACAGCCACCCAAGAGGGCTGCCCTCTAGCATCCCAGGGGAGGTAGTGCCTCGGAGGTGCTCTCTCCCCCAGCCCTTCCATCAAGCTGGTGTCCCGGCCAGGTAATGTCCGAGGCCACACGTCACAATTGTTTTTAGGGGTTTTAACATTACTAAATAAAGAAGTGATTGTTTTGTTATGTTTTCAATTAGCAAATGCCATTTTGGTTGGAGTCTGGGAGTCAGTTATTAGGGCCCTGATCTAGGAAGCTCACCAATGTACCACTTAAGTCACATATAAATTCCAGTGTCACAGCATTGGTGACATCCTAGATTGTTGAATAAATTCTAAAAGAACTCTCATGTTTAAAAGTTTTAATTTTGCCTCTTTGGATACTGAAGCCTTTGCTTAATGATTTTCTTTTAGGCTGTCCGTGAGACTACCCTTCAGACTACCTTCACCTTGTGGTACTTCCTTATTATATGAATAATTTTCTGAAGACTGAAAAACAAAGAGAGACGCACTTGGAAAACCAGGAAGTGGTTTTGATCTTTATACCCTCAATACAATGACATCAGGGGTCATAACCTCTAGTTGTCCTGTATAGCAATACTGCTAGCCTAGCAACAACAACAAAACGCTGTTGTGATAAGATGTTAAGTATTTTAACCATTCTAACGACTGTCTTCAGCACACAAGAAACCTTGAATATGGATTGTCCATATTCCAAACCCCTCAAGAGACACAAAGAAAAACAGAATCATAACAAGAACAAGCTTGCTGTTCTCTGAAAAAGGTGTGTATTAAACCAAGGAGGCACTGCCCCCACAAGGACCCAACATGAGGACCCCTGCTTTAAATTATCCCACCTGAACTTAGAAGAGGACCTCTGAGGGGAAAGGAAACATTCTCATGAGTGACAGACCCAGTGTGAGCCCTTTACCACATTGCATCCAAACAGTCGACAGCAGCCTGCAACCTTTTTCACTGGTCAAAGTCCAGGGAGGTGTTGTGTCCACTCAGCCTTGATCAGATCTTACAGCTTCTTACACTGTCTAAAAGGTGCCATGGTGATTAGTGCCATTACCTTGTGGATTCAGAGGCCCAATTTCAACTGCCAGTTCAGCCACCATCTATGTAGAGTTTGCATATTGCTCTTGTTGACTCTGGGCACTCTGGGTTCAATTCACAACTAAAAGGTCTGTATGTATGAATGTCCGGTACATTGGAGTCCCTAAACTGGCTCAGAGGATAACAGTGTGGCACTGGGAGTGAACATTCCCTGTGATGGGCTGGAATCCTATCTGGCGTAGTTTTCCATTTTGTGCCAGATGTTGCTGGTGGTCCCTGGCTCACTGTGCCATTATACTGGACTAAGATATGGATTATATTGTCTGGACCTATCAATGAAATGTTCATCACAAGAAAATACATTTCTTCATAAAGGTGCCCAATACAAAGTGTTCCAAGTAGGGCATCATTAAAGTTTATCCCTGTACTGATCTTCCCGTACCAATAAAGGTGTACCCCACCCAAAAATTACATTCTTTTACATGTTACCTACTAAATTTAGCATGTTTTCATTGACAACAGAGATAAAGTTTCTAATAGAATAGACAGCTATAGTCACGAATGCTGAACAACAACAAACAATATCACAAACATCCAGTTATGAATATAAATATAAAGATTAACAATGGGAGTCATGTATACAATTTAAATGCTCGATTGTGTCATTCACAATAGTGTTTTACAGATGTGCTTGAATGGCTTAACATGTGGCGTATACAACTCAAATAACGTGAGAGTTTTTCGTGGACATTTTGTTGGCTCCATAGACCTGCCTGTTCTATTGGACACTTTGGGATCTCTGTTCTGCATGAAAATATGAATTTCAAACTTTTTCTTGGCCATCACTACGCAAACTTCATGGGGAAATTAACTGTTGTGGAAAATGCTTAGCCAATAAAGTCTCAAGTTATCATTGTAAAAGAAATCCAAAGTCGTCCTTTATTTACACAATGATTTTTGGGTGGGGATTCCTTTAATTAATTAATTAATGTAGCCATCACGTGGATGTATAGTAGGAGATCAAACAAATGACTCAATACTGTAATACACTGATATAGCAATGTGTTCAAGGTGCAAGGGCCATTTGTCAGTTAGTTATGTTAAATTGATTGAAGTATTTTCTTAGTCATGTTAAAATGTTTGCCTTAAATATTAATGCATAGTCTGAGGGAAGTTCTATTATAACCCCCACAAGCAAAATTATAAGTGGAATATTCTAATTATGGGGCGGCACGGTGGCGCAGTGGGTAGCGCTGCTGCCTCGCAGTTGGGTGATCTGGGGACCTGGGTTCGCTTCCCGGGTCCTCCCTGCGTGGAGTTTGCATGTTCTCCCCGTGTCTGCGTGGGTTTCCTCCGGGCGCTCCGGTTTCCTCCCACAGTCCAAAGACATGCTGGTTAGGTGGACTGGCGATTCTAAATTGGCCCTAGTGTGTGCTTGGTGTGTCCTGTGGTGGGTTGGCACCCTGCCCAGGATTGTTTCCTGCCTTGTGCCCTGTGTTGGCTGGGATTGGCTACAGCAGACCCCCGTGACCCTGTGTTCGGATTCAGCGGGTTGGACAATGGATGGATGGATGGATATTCTAATTATTTCTTATCATTCGGAGTACTGACTAGTTCAGGTTGTGATCTACCATACAGGTGGTACGGCATGGAGGGCAAACAGTTTCAAACCGTACTGAACATATTGAGGTACTAAAATGAAACCTGTGTATGTTTGCCATAGAAGTGTAACAACCTTTGAGTAGAGAAAGTGACTGAAATTTAACAGGAGAAAGCTAAGATTGTAATGAAATAAAAAAGAAATAGTTTATTGTGTGTGTAATAACTTTTTTGTAAATTTTTGTGATTTGTTCCTTTTTAAATTTTCACTAAACCTTTTTTTTTTTAAACAAACTTCATTGGACTAAGACATTTCTTTTGTTACGTGTTTGATTCATGCTGAATCCTGCCTTACCAACGCAGTAGCTGGTCGACTTTGGGAAGCTGGAAAGGACGCAGCTAAAAAAGGATAGGAGATTCATTTACTAAATTAATGGGAATTAGCATTTTAAAAACAGTGGGAAATGTGTTTTATAAAGAATTATTAACTATGTGAAACTTGAAGCAAATATTTAAAAAGTTTATATTTAAATATAAAAACAGTTATTATAGAAAAAAAAGAAG
This sequence comes from Erpetoichthys calabaricus, assembly GCF_900747795.2. Taxonomy (NCBI): domain Eukaryota; kingdom Metazoa; phylum Chordata; class Cladistia; order Polypteriformes; family Polypteridae; genus Erpetoichthys; species Erpetoichthys calabaricus. The sequence goes on from NC_041394.2 coordinate 47,597,869, forward strand.
TGTACCAGCTATGTGAACTTACAGAGAGCCTTGAGTCACCGATGCACGGCTCTCACTCGTACAGTTAGCACACACCAAAACAGATGGTGTGGAGTTATAATGCATCACATAATTAAATCATAAATAACACATTTTGAATACTATCTTGTTTTCACTTGATTAGTCTGCAATTGTTAATGGTACCATAGGGAACTTCTAGAAAAATAAATAAATTACTAAATAGAGAAAAAAAACTTTTGACAACCCAGTTCATTAAAAGACCAGATCAATTCTACTTTTCTTCAAACTCAGGCTGGGCTGTTAGTCTTTTTATTTTACACAGAGCCTTGAAAATCCTACAGCAGCTCCCTTCTCATTCAGGCCTTGCCCAGCCTGGCCTGGTGTGATGTTTCAAGGGGTTTTCCAACTCAACAACAACAACAACAAAAAAAAAAAAAGGCATCAGATAAAATGTTTGCAACATCACTTGCTGCCCTCTAGTGGATGACTTTACTTATTTAGCCACATAATCAAATTGCTCCGCTTCCTTCCCCATCTTTTTTTTAGAGCTCTTCAGCAAACATTGAGTTTCAGTGAAAAGTGAAGCTGGCCTATCAAAGCCTGAAGAGAAGTCTGAATAGCGTCAGTGCAGTAATGAAGTAGAGCAGCATCTAGGATTTCTGTATAACATGGCTACAACTAACCATTTAGTCTCCACTGCATTTCTAAGTAATTACATGTATATTTAAGGAGCCCTGCACTTTGATTGCTGCCTACTTTTGCCTTTATATTGGTTTTAATTTACTCTCCTGTGTTTACTTTCTCTCTCCAGCTCCTTTATATTACACCTCTGTCCAAAAGAAGAAGAACTGAAAGAGAAAATATGGTAAAGAATGAAACTGTCCGGTACAGTAGGCCATCTTTTGCATTTATAATGTACTAGCTATGTTATCCAGGGTCTCTCAGGAAAATTATCTAAGAAATTGGGCCTCAGTTATAGTGCTGGCAGTTAATCGGAAGTTCTACACTACCCGTCAAAAGTTCAGATTTAATCAGTTGAGGGTGTAGGGTGTAGTAACACACGGCTTACGTCAGACAGAGAGTTCTAAAGTAGTCAGCAGAAGTTGGGACACTTGTGCAAAATGTTTGCTTCATCTTGCAAGGCTTAATTTACATTAATTGCTGCAGAACATCTGTAGGTTGTAACCGATTAGTTTCCTGAAGAAGGCCCGCGTGTAATATTCTGAAATTTCCGTTTTTGTTACCCTGAACTTTAAATTTACACTTCTGGCAGTTTACTACTCACATTTTGACCATTTTAGGTAATTCATTACATTTCAGCTGATTAAATATGGAGAAAATCTGGAAAAACGGAGATGTTCTAAAACTTTCAACTGGTAGTATATGTAATTAAGGCAGTCATTATCCAACCCGCTATATCCTAACACTGGGTCACGGGGGTCTGCTGGAGCCAATCCCAGCCAGCACAGGGCGCAAGGCAGGAACAAATCACGGGCAGGGCGCCAGCCCACCACAGGGCACACACACACACACACACACCAAGCACACACTAGGGACAATTTAGGATCGCCAATGCACCTAACCTGCATGTCTTTGGACTGTGGGGGGAAACCCACGCAGACACGGGGAGAACATGCAAACTCCACGCAGGGAGGACCCAGGAAACGAACCCAGGTCTCCTTACTGCCCCACCCCTAATTAATTAAGTGCTTTACTATATACAATATTGGATTTAAAAATTTTTTTCATTTTTACCAAGGGCTAATATTTGAAATGGATGGACATTTGTTAATAAAGAAGTAGGAGGGTGCAAGCTATGTCTCCTTTCTGCATAAGCTACTTGCCGTTATTTTCCTAGTTCCTTTAATATCAATTTCAGAGGGTCGTTTCATAATTGGTACTCATGTCAATACCTACATAGATGGTTCTCTGAATAATTTAAACCATCTTCAGTCTGATTGTTTTTTATAGGGTGTTGAATCTATCAGTAAAATAAATCTTTTTATTCAGCAAGATATAAATCATCAACTAGAATTGATAACATATTAACTGCAAGGACTTTCGCCCCTTTGGTTCTGACACCTCCTTGTACTCATCCCCACTTTTCAATCATAGAGGTTGAGAGCATGTGCCGAGAGCGTGTTGCTACACCCACCTGGATTGGGGCCTGAATGTAGCGGGTGACACCTCAGCACCACACTGGAACAGTGTGAGTTTTTTTACGGTGGCTGGAGTGCCAATCCTGCCACCAACCACCAAGTCTTCCCTGTAAGTGCTGGATGCAGATTAACGTCATACCCAGGATGGAGCAATTGCAGGTTAAAGGGACTTACGGGATTCGAACCAGAAGCCTTCTGATTGCCAGTGTGGATCCCTAGCCTCAGAGCCACCACTCCACCCCTTTCACAGTTTCATGGAAATATCAATTACCCTGCCTGTGCGGGCAAACAAATACCCTCTGTGGCATTTTAATAACTTGCTTCTGGTGATTAAAGATTTTTTTCAAAATCTTGCTACTCAGCTTGAGGAATTTATAAATATAAATAATGGATCAATCTCTTACCCCACCTTTGTCAAGCTAACCATTAAAGGGTTCATAAGGAATTTCACAAGCAATGCATAAAATAAAAACAAATTAAGTTTGCCCAGAAAGCACTCGGCAAGTCAACTGATGTCAGCCTACAGAAAGAACTCATTAACACGAGAGCACACCTTATTCTGTTTTCGTAAGACAGGCTGAAATACAAATACATAGAGCAAGAACGCAAGATTATGCTTCGGGTTCAAAGCATAGCCACTAACTTGCCGCAAAGCTTAAAAAAATGAATCCTGGACTGCCATCACATCTATCAAATTGAAGAGTGGAAATCACGTTATTAAATCTCAGGATATTAATAAAGCAATGTCTTAAATTTTTGCAGAATGATACACATTACAACAGGACTCCATTCACAAAGGACATTAATGATTTTTTTGCAACGTCATCGACTTCTTGAAGAATGATGAACGCCTTGAAGCACCTTTCAGCTACTGAATTACTGTATTAGACTCTACGGACCCTAAGAAAATAAACCTCCTGGGCCCAGATGGGATTTGGACAGAAGTCTGTTTGAAACATTGGGATAAACTGCAACCACTGCATGATATGTTATGTGGAAGAATAATTTTAGGGTAACATAGCATTCATCTTAAAGAAATAACAAAGACTTAATATATGTCAGAAACCTGTTCAGGCTTATCGGGAAACCAGATAAAGGTCAAGTGAACCACAAAATGTACACGGAAATATAAGAATTTGTTTAAGAAAATACCAAGATGGTCAAGTAAATGATGTACCACATGAAAGGCTGATGTAATATATAAAATGCACTGAAAGATGACTAAGAGATGACTAAGAAATCAGCAGATGTCCTATAAATGAGAAAGGACAATTGTTATACGCACAGAAATTTCAAGTTTGGTGGCACAACTCAAAGGTATAAGAAGAACCACAATATAACAGACTTATTTTATAGAAATCATTTGGGGGTAAACCACCGAACTGACCAGAGTAAAATGTATGCATTGATTGAGACTGTATGTAAATTCAGCAGTTTATAAAATTAACCTCTGTCCTTTGTTTCTCTGATCATTCTGACCAAGCTGTAGCGGACTGCTTTTGAAGAATGCTCCCTTCTAAGGCATTTTGCTAAGGAGTAATTAAAAGATACCATGAACAGCTTTTCTCCTGCCCGATTACTGATTTGTCCTGTTAGAGCAGGGCTGTCGAACTCCGGTCCTGGAGGGCCGCAGAGGCTGTAGGTTTTCATTCTAACCATCTTCTTCAGTAGTGACCAGTTGTTGCTGCTAATTAACTTCTTTTACTTTAATTTTAATTCACTTGACTCAGGTCCCTTAGGTGTTTCCTTTTCCTTAATTAGCAGCCAAACAATAATGAGACACAAAACGAGCCACCACATGACCAGCTCACCTGTGCCCATCACACAATATCTGAAAATAACGAAAGGTGAAGATCTCAGTAAGGTTGAACTCTCAGGTCACCAAAACATTTTGTCGATGTTCTTAGAAAAAAACATAAAATCAACAGTTTTAGAAATATCTGCTGTGGCAGAATGAGAGCAACAACAAGCCATGGAATTAAATAACGGGTTTAATTAACAGCAAAAATCGGCTTCTCATTAAGAAACTGGCTAGAGTTTGACGCCCCAATTTAACTGGTCATCCGTTGGCTCGTTTTACATCTCATTTCTATTTGACTTTCATTTAATGAAGAAAAGAATCAACCCAGAGGAGTGACTCCTTAAAAACGGGGCTGCTAAAATGAAGGGAAAAGTAGTTAATTAGCAGTGAAAACTAATCGCTGATTAGGAAAAGGGTTAGAATGAAAACCGGCAGCCACTGCGGCCCTCCAGGCCCGGAGTTCGACATCCCAGTGTTAGAGGAAGTTTCTTTCTTTAATAAACAAGTTAAATTTCGACCACAGTTAACATGAGCAGAAGCAGATGGGCACCTACACCCAACTTTAAATAACACAACCGTCACATTAATTGTGAAGCATCGAAAACCAGCCAACAACTCTTCTAGCTATCACTAAAGTGCTTTAATAAATAAATATGGACATAAGAATATTTGCATAATTATTAGCTACTTGTCAACAGACAGTCATCAGTTAATTAATTCACCGTTATGAAGCAGGTTTTGTCCTTACCAGTACAGAAAGCGTTCAACGTGTTTTACATGTGGTAGAATGGGGCTTGAAAACCGAACTACCAGCAGCTCTGTTTTCCTTTGATGCAGAGAAAGCATTTGACAGGCTTGGCAGACCTTTCTTGTGGAAAACATTGGAAGAATTTGGTTTTGAAACATATTTACTTTAAATTGATTTGTGTACTTTATTCATTCATTCCTAAATCCTCTGTAATAACAAAATCAAACCTTTCTTCCCTTTTTTGCTACATCCTGAGGTTTGCCAAGGCTGTCCTCTCTCAACACGTCTTTTCATTCTTTCACTGGAACCTCTAGCAGAAGTTCCACAGTAAGCATCAGATATTAAACCAATTACAGCATACAATGCAAAACACAAGATTTCACTATATGCTGATGACATTTTACTGTTTCTCAGAAATGCTTCATTAGATACACTCCCAGTGCTAGACTTGTTTAGATTATATGAATCTCAGGTTATAAAATTAAATGGACCAAATGACACTGCTGTTAAAAGAAGCTGCCTATATGGCATCCTACCCCATTGCAATTCCCATTGTGAGACAGTTTCAGTATTTAGGTATTAATATTTCATCCTCATTAACTAAATGTGTTGCTTTGAATTATCGCCAAACTTCAATGTCCATTACAGTAATCCCTCGCTACTTCGCGGTTCACTTTTCGCGGATTCATGACTTCGCGGATTTTATATGTAAGCATATCTAAATACATAATGCGTATTTTTCACTGCTTCGCAGGTTTCTGCGGACAATGGGTCTTTTTACTTGCTTCCTCAGTTGGTTTGCCCAGTTGATTTCATACAAGAGATGCTATTGGCGGATGGCTGAGAAGCTACCCAATCAGAGCACGCAGTTAAGTTCCTGTGTGCTGCTGATTGGCTCAGCGACGGAGTGTTGCATTAACCAGGAAGTCTCATCTCACTCATTCATCATTAACGTGCTAATGCTTCAGGGGCCGTGTCCAAGCACCAACAGAAGATGCAAATGATTGCAGAAAAGGTAAAAGTTTTGGATATGTTGAAGGAAGGGAACAGCTACACCGCTGCAGGACATCGATTCTTTTTATTTAAAAAGGAGGAAAAGCATACTGTATAAGATCTACGGCCGCAGTGTCCTTTAACCAGGGTGCAAAACGAGTTGCAAGTGGACGTGATAAGGCAGTAGTCTGGATGGAATCTTCTTTAGGAATCTTTGCAACAAGGTCGACGACGTCATGACCGCCTACAAGCTGCTACGTGTACTTCGCTATACAGTAAGTGTAAACTTATCTACCGATTTCATATTGCTTAGCAGTTGTCCCTGTTTTTAATAGAGTAAATGGTGGGTTGTAAACAATACAGGGAGGGTTTAAAAACGTCCAAATACACGTTAAATAATTAAATAAATATAGTGTCCCTACTTCGCGGAAATTCAGTTATCGCGGTCGGCCTCGGAACCTATCTCCCGCGATAAGTGAGGGATTACTGTAAACAAAAAGCCTCCTCTTGGGAATCATTGCCCTGAACCTTCAACTCATGCTTATCAATAATTCAAATTTCACTACTTAATCAGATGAACTACACACGTGTTCACACTGCAGGAGGTGCTTACCCTGTGGTTTGAATGATCCCAGTGCAGTGATGGGGAGCCTATGCTGTAAAAATGGCAAAGTCCTTCAGATGAGACATAAAAACATCATGGCTGCCTACTGACTTGAATATCCACCCAGGCAGGAATCATGGATGAGTGTCTGCAGCCTGACTCTCTGTGGTCATAAAAGATCCCTGTGCATCCTTCATAAACAGTAGGGTGTATCCTAATGTCCAGGCTAAATTGCCCACGATTCTGGCCACCTAATCATCCCCTGTCTCTAATTGGCTAACGATCTCTCTCACCACTTCACCACCTAACAGCTAATTTGTGGTGTATATGCACAGACACACACAGAGACAGTATACTGTATATACATATAAATTATGTCAGACCTCGGTGTATTAAACTATACACAGTAATTGTGACTTAAGACTGTGGACCCAGCAGGAGCAGCAGGTTCATTGCTAGGAATTACACTAAAGGTCATTCTTCTGACAGTGCCGTCTCACAACCACATCGGTGACAAGTACAACTACAACACAAGTCAATTATGTTACAAATAATAAATTGATACTTGGCTCTTACCAAACAATCATTCCTCATATAAATCTACAATCCGCCTCTGCCAGGAGATCCCTGCTAAAAGTCAACAGCGATGAATGAAGCGGTTAGCTGGCTGCTTTTGGTGCTCTGGCCGTTGTGCTCTTCAAGTGATGCTGTACAGTAATCCCTCCTCCATCGTGGGGGTTGCGTTCCAGAGCCACCCGCAAAATAAGAAAATCCGCGAAGTAGAAACCATATGTTTATATGGTTATTTTTATATTGTCATGCTTGCGCAGAAACACAGGAGGTTGTAGAGAGACAGGAACGTTATTCAAACACTGCAAACAAACATTTGTCTCTTTTTCAAAAGTTTAAACTGTGCTCCATGACAAGACAGAGATGACAGTTCTGTCTCACAATTAAAAGAATGCAAACATATCTTCCTCTTCAAAGGAGTGCGCGTCAGGAGCACAGACTGTCAGAAAGACAGAGGAAAGCAAACAAATCAATAGGGCTGTTTGGCTTTTAAGTATGCAAAGCACCGCGGCACAAAGCTGTTGAAGGCGGCAGCTCACACCCCCTCCGTCAGGAGCAGAGAGAGAGAGATAGAGAGAGAGACAGAGAAAAACAAACAATCAAAAATCAATACGTGCCCTTCGAGCTTTTAAGTATGCGAAGCACCGTGCAGCATGTCGCTTCAGGAAGCAGCTGCACAAAAGATAGCAACGTGAAGATAATCTTTCAGCATTTTTAGACGAGTGTCCGTATCGTCTAGGTGTGCGAACAGCCCCCCTGCTCAATCCCCCTACGTCAGGATCAGAGAAAGTCAGCACAAGAGAGAGAGAGAGAGAAAAGTAAGTTGGGTTTCTTCTCAGCCATCTGCCAATAGCGTCCCTTGTATGAAATCAACTGGGCAAACCAACTGAGAAAGCATGTACCAGAAATTAAAAGACCCATTGTCCGCAGAAATCCGTGAACCAGCAAAAAATCCACGATATATATTTAAATATGCTTACATATAAAATCCGCGATGGAGTGAAGCTGCGAAAGGCGAAGCGCGATATAGCGAGGGATCACTGTATTGTGCAAAAATGTGGAGTTTATAAACTCTCTGGAAACAAAGGAAATCATCAGTACTACTCCTGGCTGAGCCAAAGAGAAGTTTGCTCACAGCAAAAACAAAATTAAGAAGGTATAAGCAAGCAATGTAGCATAAAAATTAAAAAAGAAGCTGAAATGCTGCATGAAAAAGTATGATTATTTTGCAAGCAGTATGTTAGGGGAAAGTTTACTGAATGCATAGACCACAATGAAGCACTGAATATCAGTTGAAGATCATGGCTGCCTACTGACTCGACCATCGGAGTCATGGATGAGCATCTGCAGCCAACAGTCAGGCACGGAGGAGATTCCCCACAGGTTTGGGCCTGCATTGCTACAAATAGAAATGGTGATCCAGAGCGCATTTCCAAAACATGATGAATCTCGGTAATTAACAAGCAACTTTACAATGCAACGGTAATGTATAGGTGACTTTTCTGTGCGTTTCTCAAAATCCCTCTTAATTGGCCACTTTATGAGTCAGGGTAAAGTACTATTTTGTAATCCTGCATCTTAAGTCGCCTACAAAAAAGTATCTCAAGTCAATTGAGAAACAGGCCATCAGTAATACCTTCATTATTGGGTAACGTGTTTTGTCCTTTGGCGAGATAAAAAAAAAAAAAAAAATCAAGGTTGTGAAAAGTAATATGGAGTAAACAGGCCATCAAAACAACAAACAAAAACGGTGAAGCACATAAACAAAAACACCACGTCCAATACATATTGTTTTCAAGACAAGCAAGAGAAAAACAACAGATGCCTAGCATATCAACAAAACTCAACTTCCAAGAAGAGTCTGCCCTTCTTTAAGATGACAAAAGAGTGCCAGACTTTCCAAATGCGATGAAAACAAAGGTGGGATGAGACACTGAAGAGAATAAACCTGCACACTACGGCAGGTCTGTCAAGACTCACACAGACACCAGCTGACAGCTTGTTAGCACTTTGTAAATTATGTGTGTAATATAATGTGGATAATCTGTTATTGTATTAACAATCCTTAAATGAAGGAGAGTAAATAAATTCTAGTATTAAAAATTCCAACTATCTTGGACAGTGTATGCTAGATTTCTTTCTTTCTATAGAATCAGCCAAAATAGGCAATTTGTAGAATGGGTTAAGGAAAGAAAGCAAAGGGTCATGTGTTCTGTAAATGGTGACCCAGTTGTCATTGCTAGCTGTCCCATCAGCCACCCACACTGCCTCTCTATTCAGTGTCTCTGCTCTCATCAGCTGAGAACTTGTTCTTTTTGGGTCTGATTAGATTCTAGAATTGCAGAAACTCCTGGTTGGGTTGTAAAAATAAATGCTGTCATGTCTCTCTTGTCCTCTTAGTTCAAGGTGCACAGTTCATAGTGCTTAAATTATGAAGAACAGCCAACAAAGCAGGAGATGAACAACAACCCTTTGATTTTCCTTTGTGTTGTGTTGCACTTCCACTCTCAATTAAACCTCACCCATCAGCCCCTTGGAAAAACGCACAATACAGTACTCTTACCGATTGGAGTAGTCCCGTTAAACTGAAGTCCACTATGCTCAATGCACAACTTTCTTGATATTTTAGTTTATAATTTAAAAACCGAATAACAATATGAAAATCTAACAACATCACATTAAAGAGAATGATACCAAACATATATATGTAGGTTTTAAAATAAGCCTGATTTAAAGCATGACAAAAAACGTGACATAAAAACATCATATTGAATCGTTGCACTTACAGGCTTAGGGTTTTTTATTATATATAGTGGTACCCAGCCGGGATGCCCAAGAGGACCGGAGGAGGGCTCACGACTCCTCCAGACCACGAGGGGGTGAACACCCTGGTTGCTGTGGGGCATGTCGGTGGAAGATATATAAAATTATTAATATATATATATATATACAGTGGTATGAAAAACTATTTGCCCCCTTCCTGATTTCTTATTCTTTTGCATGTTTGTCACACAAAATGTTTCTGATCATCAAACACATTTAACCATTAGTCAAATATAACACAAGTAAACACAAAATGCAGTTTTTAAATGATGGTTATTATTATTTAGGGAGAAAAAAAAATCCAAACCTACATGGCCCTGTGTGAAAAAGTAATTGCCCCCTGAACCTAATAACTGGTTGGGCCACCCTTAGCAGCAATAACTGCAATCAAGCGTTTGCGATAACTTGCAATGAGTCTTTTACAGCGCTCTGGAGGAATTTTGGCCCACTCATCTTTGCAAAATTGTTGTAATTCAGCTTTATTTGAGGGTTTTCTAGCATGAACCGCCTTTTTAAGGTCATGCCATAGCATCTCAATTGGATTCAGGTCAGGACTTTGACTAGGCCACTCCAAAGTCTTCATTTTGTTTTTCTTCAGCCATTCAGAGGTGGATTTGCTGGTGTGTTTTGGGTCATTGTCCTGTTGCAGCACCCAAGATCGCTTCAGCTTGAGTTGACGAACAGATGGCCGGACATTCTCCTTCAGGATTTTTTGGTAGACAGTAGAATTCATGGTTCCATCTATCACAGCAAGCCTTCCAGGTCCTGAAGCAGCAAAACAACCCCAGACCATCACACTACCACCACCATATTTTACTGTTGGTATGATGTTCTTTTTCTGAAATGCTGTGTTCCTTTTACGCCAGATGTAACGGGACATTTGCCTTCCAAAAAGTTCAACTTTTGACTCATCAGTCCACAAGGTATTTTCCCAAAAGTCTTGGCAATCATTGAGATGTTTCTTAGCAAAATTGAGACGAGCCCTAATGTTCTTTTTGCTTAACAGTGGTTTGCGTCTTGGAAATCTGCCATGCAGGCCGTTTTTGCCCAGTCTCTTTCTTATGGTGGAGTCGTGAACACTGACCTTAATTGAGGCAAGTGAGGCCTGCAGTTCTTTAGACGTTGTCCTGGGGTCTTTTGTGACCTCTCGGATGAGTCGTCTCTGCGCTCTTGGGGTAATTTTGGTCGGCCGGCCACTCCTGGGAAGGTTCACCACTGTTCCATGTTTTTGCCATTTGTGGATAATGGCTCTCACTGTGGTTCGCTGGAGTCCCAAAGCTTTAGAAATAGCTTTATAACCTTTACCAGACTGATAGATCTCAATTACTTCTGTTCTCATTTGTTCCTGAATTTCTTTGGATCTTGGCATGATGTCTAGCTTTTGAGGTGCTTTTGGTCTACTTCTCTGTGTCAGGCAGCTCCTATTTAAGTGATTTCTTGATTGAAACAGGTGTGGCAGTAATCAGGCCTGGGGGTGGCTACGGAAATTGAACTCAGGTGTGATACACCACAGTTAGGTTATTTTTTAACAAGGGGGCAATTACTTTTTCACATAGGGCCATGTAGGTTTGGATTTTTTTTCTCCCTAAATAATAAACACTATCATTTAAAAACTGCATTTTGTGTTTACTTGTGTTATATTTGACTAATGGTTAAATGTGTTTGATGATCAGAAACATTTTGTGTGACAAACATGCAAAAGAATAAGAAATCAGGAAGGGGGCAAATAGTTTTTCACACCACTGTATCTACTGTATACTAATAAAAGGCAAAGCCCTCACTGACTCACTTATCACTAATTCTCCAACTTCCTGTGTAGGTAGAAGGCTGAAATTTGGCAGGCTCTTTCCTTACAGCTTACTTACAAGAGTTAAGCAGGTTTCATTTCGAAATTCTACGCATAACGGTCGACAACGTCCACCATGTTAAACTTTCGGATTTATGGCCCCATCTTCACAAAATTTGGTAGGCTGCTTCCCTGATGTACGTACTTATTTCAGAAGCTGTGAGAAAACAGTAAAAAGGAGGCGTGTCAGACGTCGTCGTACATTTTCTGATGCAGCTAGACAGAAACAACTTCGTGACGCTGCCGCCAAATACTCACAGAAAAATCCACAAGTTCATAGACACGCTGTCGCTAAATACTCGCAGGCAAATCCACAAGTTAATAGAGCTTCTGTTTCTAGGTACGATCCCAATAATGAAAGGCGGCTCATAAGAAAACAACAAAATAGTACATATTGGATCCATGGATGTTGACTGTGAGTATTGTCAAGCTCATAGGTGGAAATGCGAGTCTCCTGGTTTGTGCTGTAACGGTGGTAAAGTCTCTCTCACTCCTTTACGTAAGCTTCCTGACCTTCTTGAGGGCCCGTTAAATGGCGAACATCCTCAAAGTGAGCATTTCTTGAACAACAGTCGAAAGTACAACAGCGCATTTCAAATGATGTCATTTGGTGCTATGCCTTCATTTATAGGCCGACTGAAGAACACAAATTTTTGGAACTTTATTTCGTCCGGGATGATGAAAAGGAAGCACAAATTCGGTACGCTAATAGGCCGCCCGTCGCTCCGGTCTCTTCATTCCCTTCCTTGCTTCGCCACGGTATTCATGTCTCCCTGCTGATAACTGCAGCCTTTTTATTTAATCCACGGCTTCTCCACTGTTTTGTTGTTCGTTTATTACGATTATAGTTATTGTGTAGGTATTTTAGACTTAGTTTACATTGTTCAGGTACCCATTTCCTTTATCATTCCAACCATACCCCTATTAACATGTCTATGGAGGTGATCACCATCGATCAAAGAACTGTCACTTACCAAGTGGTTTCCATGCCCGGAGATGGCGCCTGCCTTTTCCATTCTCTGTGTTACATATTGCACGGCCATATCAGGCTCACTCTTGATATCCGGAGGAACATTGTGTCTTATGTATTGAATGACTGGGACAGGTTCAAGGTGTGGACTGATGACGGTACAGGAGATCATTATACTACACAGGAGCACTAGAAGAGTGAAATGCTTAAGCCCTTCACCTATGGTTCTGCATGTGAGTTGATGGCTGCCGCTGAATTGTTTGGTTGTCGCTTTCAAGTGTACCGAAATGGCCAAATATTTTACATCTTTGGACAACCGCCAATGCCTCTGAAACATCTTAGATTCACAGGTGACGATTTGAGTAGTGGACACTTTGATGTTTATGAATGTTTAAACTCTCAAAAGCTGGATGCGAAGTTATTGATGAAACCCATTTCAATTCAAACGCCTCCAATTTCCAGTAAGGCTCTGCTTTGCAATTACACTTAATAAGTCTCAGGGACAGACCCTACAAAAGGTTGGCATTGATTTGAGGCAAGTTTGCTTTTCACATGGCCAACTATATGTTGCATGCTCAAGAGTAAGCTCAGTGCACAGCTGGGTCATATTACAACCGGAGGGCCGAACTGACAACGTGGTATACAAAGAGATCCTTAACAAATAATAATTGGTGTATTTTCCCTCAGTTTAAAAAGGTTTACTTTTCTTCTTAATAAAAATTTTAAGGCAGTACTTCGACGCTGCGAAGCATGGGTATTTTTCTAGTATATAAATAAAACACACATTTTATACACATACATCACTGTGCAAAAGTTTTAGGCAGGTGTGAAAAAATGCTGTAAACAAAGAATGCTTTCAGAAATATAAATAATGATTGTTTATTGTTATCAATTTACAAAATGCAAAGTGAGCAAACAAAAGGAAAATCTAAATCAAATCAATATTTGGTGTTACTACCTTTTGCCTTCAAACCAGCATCAGTTCTTATACTGTAGGTACACTTGCACAATGTCAGGGATTTTGTAGGATTAGTCAGGTGTATGATCAACCAATTATACCAAACAGGTGCTAATGATCATCAATGTCACACGTAGGTTGAAACACAGTCATTAACTGAAATAGAAACAGCTGTGTAGGAGGCTTAAAACTGAGTGAGGAACAGCCAAACTCTGCTACCAAGGTGAGGTTGTGGAAGACAGTTTCATGTCATGGCAAGATGGAGCACCGCAACAAGACACAAGGTAGTTATACTGCATCAGCAAGGTCTCTCCCAGACAAAGATTTCAAAGCAGACTGGGGTTTCAAGATGTGCTGTTCAACTCTTTTGAAGAAGCACAAAGAAACAGGCAACGTTGAGGATCGTAGACGCAGTGGTCGGCCAAGGAAACTTAGTGCAGCAGATGAAAGACACATCAAGCTTATTACCCTTCGAAATCGGAAGATGTCCAGCAGTGCCATCAGCTCAGAACTGGCAGAAACCAGTGGGACCCAGGTACACCCATCTACTGTCCGGAGAAGTCTGGCCAGAAGTGGTCTTCATGTAAGAGTTGCAGCCAAAAAGCCATACCTCCGACGTGGAAACAAGGCCAAGCGACTGAAGTATGCACGAAAACATAGGAACTGGGGTGCAGAAAAATGGCAGCAGGTGCTCTGGACTGTTGAGTCAAAATTTGAAATATTTGGCGTTAGCAGAAGGCTGGAGACCGGTACAATAATGAGTGTCTGCAGGCAGCAGTGAAGCATGGTGGAGGTTCCTTGAACATTTGGGGCTGCATTTCTGCAAATGGAGTTGGAGATTTGGTCAGGATTAATGGTGTTCTCAATGCTGAGAAATACAGGCAGATACTTATCCATCATGCAGTACCACCAGGGAGGCGTATGATTGGCCCCAAATTTATTCTGCAGCAGGACAATGACCCCAGACATACAGCCAAAGTCATTAAGAACTATCTTCAGCGTAAAGAAGAACAAGAAGTCCTGGAAGTGATGGTATGGCCCCCACAGAGCCCTGATCTCAACATCATCGAGTGTGTCTGGGATTACATGAAGAGACAGAAGGATGTGAGGAAGCCTACATCCACAGAAGATCTGTGGTTAGTTCTCCAAGATGTTTGGAACAACCTACTAGCCGAGTTCCTTCAAAAACTGTGTGCAAGTGTATCTAGAAGAATTGATGCTGTTTTAAAGGCAAAGGGTGGTCACACCAAATATTGATTTGATTTAGATTTCGCTTTTGTTCATTCACTGCATTTTGTTGATTGATGATAATAAATGATTAACACTTCCATTTTTGAAAGCATTGTTTGTTTACAGCATTTTTTCACACCTGCCTAAAACTTTTGCACAGTACTGTATATACATACCGTGGCAGGTGGCTGGGTGTGGTCATCAGCCACCTGCCTATTTAAGGGGCCGCCTCCCTTCAATCAAGGCTGGAGTCGGGTGAGGAGGTGGACGAGGTTGGAGAGGAGGCAGCAAGGAGAGGTCTGGAGTGTGAGAGAAGGAAGAGAAAGAGAGGTGGCTTAGTGAAGCCTGGACTTTGGGAAACTGTGGGGGTTTGTGTGTGGCGGTGCACGTAAGACTTTGTAGATACTATTGTGTAAATAAATGTGGGGTGATGGCTTTAAATGTGTCTGCCTGTCTGTGTCCGGGCCGTACTATTTCACAATACACACAATCACAAAGAAATTATACTAACACATTATGACTCGTTAAAATATCTGTATAATTTCTGAAAATTGTTAAGGC
Organism: Erpetoichthys calabaricus; assembly: GCF_900747795.2. Classification (NCBI taxonomy): domain Eukaryota; kingdom Metazoa; phylum Chordata; class Cladistia; order Polypteriformes; family Polypteridae; genus Erpetoichthys; species Erpetoichthys calabaricus. Next base: position 47,613,132 of record NC_041394.2, read on the forward strand.
TAATTCATGAGAATCACAGCAGAAAATTTCGTAATTTTACACTGTTGTTATCTCTGCAAGTGGTAACTAAAGTTACTGAACCATCAACATTCTCAGCACTTACGCTTGGCTAGATGATCTCTTGTTCTGACTTTAATATCAATCACTTCTTCACAGACCTTTACAAATAAGCAGATCTGAGATAACAAAACATACAGCTAGTTGATAAAGTAGAAAAGGAGAGAAAAAAAAATTAAAAACCCACCACACACACACAGTCGCCGAATCATTTGGAATTCCAGCAGACTTAACCCACCTCATTCGTGTGTTCTCGGTTGTGCTGCTGAGACGGCCTTTGAAGGCCTGCCTTGTGCTCCCACTTTAAACAGATTCTTCTTGTGACTAACGACTCAAACTGCACTCTCGCTGTACAAATAAAAGGACCTAAAATACAGCACTGATAATCTAAAAGATAGTATTGAATTCTTCAACCTACAAGAGCTTGAATTTCCAGTCATTATTCAAACATAAAACCTTTACCTCAGTTAGTTTTTACTACAGGATACTGTGCTAAATTGTGGGCTCCTTCCCTGAAAATCTCACTTGAAAGGAGGTTGCACTGCTGGCGTTTTTCATGGGCTCTTTGAGATATTCATTTTAATAGAGGAATAAGAGGCAAGGCCTTACGCTGCCCCTCAAAATGTGAGGCCCCGGTGGCCCCCGAGTTTGCTCTACCCGAGGGGCAGGCCTGCAGTTATTAATGCTAAACACTAAAGGTTGATACTTCTTGACGTGGGAAATGGGAGTCCAGTCCTCTGTGCATTTTTTTTTTTTTTTTACAGGTGTGGCAGTCTGTTGAGGATTCATTAGCACAGTCAGCCACTGGCAAGTGTTACTGTAAATTATTGCAATTTGAAACAGAAAATATTTTTTGAAATCTAACTTTTCTTCTGCATACACATTTAAAAAAAAATCTAAAACATAAGCTGTTATTTTGAATTACAATATTTGTTTATATATAGTTATTACATTGTAGCATCGAAAAAGACTTTACTGCTTCATGTCATCTAAAGTGCTCATGGAACTTGCATAGAGTTTCTAGTTCTGTTTGCCTTTGATTGAAACAAGACTTTAATGAAGCCATTTTAAATTGGACAGATGGCAGTCTTCCTTTTTGCCGTTTCTGTGTGGATTCGGCAAGTCGAGATTAAGTACACCACAGAAATTCTCAAATCAATTTATTGGGTGGAAAAAGGAAATGAATGTTCGCTGCCTCTCCAACCTCTTCCTCTATTAAAAGTATAGAATGAAATCAACTAGAAATCAGAAGAGAGGCCTCAAAACATCAACAGCTTGTCAGGCCATCTGCACAAAGTCTTGTGCCCAGAACAAAAAGAAAGGAAAAAAAAAAAAGAAGTAAAACCAACACCAAAAGCAAGGTACAGAAAGCAATATCCATTTATCAGTTGTATGAAACTTCTTTACTTCCATCTCTTTATCTGATTAAGTGAAAGGCTAATAAACTATTGAAAAGTGGCACTGCTTTTTTGCGGTAAGGAGGTTATGGGTTTGCTTCCAGGGTCATCCCTACATGGAGAGTGCTTTGAGTAGTGAGAAAAGCACTATATAAATGTAAAGAATTATTATTATAAAATATTACTGATTAAAAACATGGTTATATAACCAGTCTGCAATTATATTAGTTCTTCCTGGCACAATGAAAAAAACATGAGTTGCTATTTACTATCACCCTTTATTGCTAATCAAGAAAATCTAAGTAAGACTCAAGACGAGATATGGAAGATAGCCAATGCAAACTTCATTCCACAATTTTTGAATTTTTAAGAGAGGAGGTCTCGACAAGTCACCCTTCCTTATGTGGGTATCTTGTACGCTTTTACTATACTGACAGGAAAGACATGTTTGCTTAACCTTACATTTTTTTGTTGACTTGCCATTGCAACACGATCACAGATCCCTCTAAGAAGTTTTTAACAATGGCCAAAAAGGATGATGCTAAAGCAGTGGCTGCCATTGAAGGTTTTCATTTCACAGCTGTATTCAGGGAGGACGAAAAGGCAGCATAGTGGTGCAGTGGTTAGCACTGCTGCTTCATGGATCCAGTGCCCTGGGTTTGAACTGCGTGCCCAGCCTTGGTCTGTGTGGGGTCTGCCCGTTCTCCTTGTGGGAGTTTTTCTCCCACCTCCCCAGAGATGTACAGGAACTGTAAATTGGGCTGTGTGCGAGTGGGCCCTACAATGGATAGGCTCAGGCCTCCCACAACCCTGAACTGGTTTTTAGGGCTGCTAAAGCGGCTTTTATGAACACAATATGACAGTACTTAATTTTTTTAGCTTGTAGCTTGAAGGAATATTCAGACTTGCCTTCCTTGTCTTCTTCACAGAAGGTGTTATCTACAGCCTAAAAATCTCACTCATACTCCATCCAAATCCTATTCCACAGGAATGTTTTTGTGCACACACATTATATTAAAAAAAATAATAATTTTTAATAAAGAGCTTACTTTTAATGTTTTGCTGCCATTTTTGTCTATTAGTGTACTGTTTCAAAAATGGGTATTTGAAGCCAAATTATGATGATATCATTTGTCTTCCAATTCTACCCTACCCCCCCCCCCCCCCCCCCCACCCCCCTGTATACTAAACTATTTTCAGGGATCAGATTCAACAGGAAGGAAAAAAATCTGGACTAGTACAACATTCTATAAAATGCAACATATGGGAATGTTTTACTAATATTTACTGACCCAAAAGAGAGCATTTTTTGTCCCTCTCAACTTTTTAACTTTTTTCCCCATACTATTCTACAGTATCTCTTTACTCTGCACAAATAAATGATTCAGTGTAGCACAAAGAAACCAAGGAATAAAGTTTTGATTCAAACAGAAAACACATTTTGTCCACCTCTTACCCCTCTGATATATACTATTTTTAATTAAAACTAAACACACTATTTTTCCTGCTTAACTTACACAGGACTTCACTCCCTGAAATAACACAATTTCTGTTTCAATCCATGAATGTGCACATTTTCTATTTTTCCCCAGCACTACACTGTAACCATTTCCTTATTTCTTATTGTCATTTTAGTCTCTTTTCAAATGCATGGTCCTTAGGGTATTTTTTTAATTACTCTTTTAACCCCAAATAAAAATAAATCATAGCAGTGACATTTATAGCAGACAGTTTGTCAGTTAATTTTTGTGCTTTTTTTTTTTTAAGTCAGTTTACCAACTATCTTTTTTTTCTCCCCATTGTTGTCTAACTTGGAGTGATGACCGTTACTGCATTGGAAGCACATTACCTCAAACTCAATAACGTTTTTGATGAACCAATTACAAGCGCCATCTGAGAGACCACAGCAGCTTGGCTTTAAATGTGCTAATCAATCAGATCATGTAAAGAATCACAAATGACCCTAACAATGCACACAGCAAGTCACACATTAACCTTTGGTGCGGGAAATGACATCTTAGGTTTTAAATACACAAAGCTCTTTGTTCTTTCTACTACGACGTTTCTCTTTACAGAAAAGTTCACCTCACAGTAAACGTGAGCATATTAGGTAAATAAATATGCACACAGCAGAGATAGGGGGACAATGGATACAACCAAATGATGGCACTGACTGCCCTAACTATTAACTTCCCTACCCCAGAATACATTATACCTGTATATTTGAAGATGCTCTCACAAATAATCTCCTAAGAATGTGCATCTGTGCACCATTACAACAAGACGTATTGGGAATCTTCACTGATATCAAGCAGCAACAGAGTCTCAGCACAGACAAATTTTAAAAATATTACCAGACTCTGTTTTTCCCCTAATATTTGGGACTGCTTTACATTACTTAGCATTTTGTTCTTTTAAAGAACAGTAAATCGAATGCTCCACTTTTTGCCTCTTGAACATATTTCGTCTTGTCTTCATTTTCTAAAGCTTTGTTTTCGACAGCTCCAGACATTTTTGGACCAGTGACAATTAGAGTATCCTTCTGGGAGAAGCAGGAGTTGACAGTTCTGGGAAGGCTTATCCCAACTGGATCTGACCAGAGTACATTGTAAGCAACAGCATGATGGAAAAGCCAGTGAGAAGTCCAGCATTCTGAATGGCAAAAGCAACCAGAGAGTTGCCATCTCCTCCTTCTTCTTCTTTGCTGACTTCATTCATTTCAGGAAACTAGGCAGAGAAGAAAATACACCTTTTAGACAGATTAATAGTTGCAAAGACCAATGTGGAACTTGTAGTAGATGTTCCTGGCCCTTGTAATACTACCCAAACTTCTTAATCAGCGTATAAAAACTGTTACTCACCATGTCAGCAAGAGCAATATAAAGAAACATGCCTCCAGCCAGGGCAAAGATCCAGTTAGCAGAGAAGTGGCTTCCAGCCAGAATACCAAAGGCCAAACCAAGGTAGCAACAGCAGGCCGAAATGAAATTAAAAAATAAGGCCTGCTGAATGCTCATCCCAGCATTAAGCAAGATGACAAAGTCACCTAAACAAAACCAAAAAAAAAAAATATAGTACAAACCAAACAAAAATATAGTATTACCTCTTTTTAACAAAATCCCTTATTTCTTCACTCATTATATATAAAGTTCCAGAGCATTACTTCACGTAAAAGTATTTCATTTAATAAATTAGGATTTCATTTATACACATTTGCACATTAAAAAAAAAATCACTTATTTGTTTTAGACATAAGCCTTTCAGTTTTGAAGTATGTTAATACCATATGGTATGTGATCTCTAGAATGTGGCCTGACAAGTCAGCATTTCATGGCTTACAGCACAGAGTCAAATCTGCAGCTCTGTTCCTGTGTTTCTGCTACACAACCTTAATCATTTTTGCTGTATTTTTATCATTTTTGCACAGACATAACTTACTTCTATGCAATTTTGAACTTTCAAAATATGTATGAAGTCAGCAAACATTATAACTTTGCACCCGTGTTTTAAGTAAATCTAGAACAAACATTTCACCATGAAAAACCCAAAATATTTAAATTTAAATTAAATGGATGAGACAATGGGGCATCTATTATATACTGCTCAAAAAATGGGGAACAATTAATCATCACAGCAGTCTAACACCAAGTCATTTAAACTTCAGAGATGTCAATCTGTCCAGTCAGGAAGCCTAAGCGATTGCAAGTCAGCTTCACCTGCTTTGGTGCAAATGAAAGTGACAACAGGTGCATTGGAGGGGCACCAGCAAGATACCCCCAAAAAGGGAATGGTTTTACAGGTGGTGGCCACAGACATTTGCTTTCTCCTTAGAGGAGAATCAGTCAGGAAGGATAAGGAGAGAGCAATTGTCTGTGGCCACCATACCAATCGCCTCTCGTTCATTGCTAAAGTAAGCCTCAACTTGGGGCTGAAAATATTTATGTGATTGGCCTTTTAACAGTTTTTATTTTTTTTATTTATTTATTTTTTTAATGAAAATCAGTCAATTTCGATAGGCGGCCAATCAACTGGGGCATCCCAGAGTCTAGTGGCTGCTGATATTTAAACGTAACTATGTATGGACAGGCTTAAAGCAAAACTAAATTATTGCCTGCTTTATAATACGACTAGCCAACAATGATTAGCAGATGAAAGAAGCAAGATTTTCACAAATGCTACAAAAAGAAAACCTGATTCAAATAAAGAGAAAAAATGTAACTATGCTAAATACAAACATCATATCTATATTGTGTTCAATATACAATTTAGAGATTATTTAAATGTGATCATAAAATGAAGTATGAAATTCAAACAAAACGTTTAGATATAGATTTCAAGATACTGAGGCTAAGCTGAACAGATTAGGTTGTTTGTTTTCTGTGCACACTATAGTCATAAGAAAGACATACCAAGTTCGTGTGGAAATTCCTCACAGAGGATAGCCACTGATGTGCTGACCCCTTGGAATACAGAAACTGTGAAGGAGGCGCCAATCGCCAGTCCGTCTATGAAATTGTGCAGACCATCACTGAGTGTGATCATCCAGGCCAATGTGCCAATGTCAGAATATGCTGTCCCTTTTAACCAGTAGCAGGACCCCTGAGCACCTTGCACATCCTGAAATTAAAAAAAAAAAAAAAAAAAAAGATAATAATATACTACAAAGAGAAGAAAAAGTCAATGTCTATAATTTATGATTTAAATGTTTCCCATGTATGTCCATTTGCATAGAAGTACATATTCACGTATAGCAACTGTTACAGGACCATATGTACAACTGCATCAGACAACTATTTTGATAATCAATAAATTGTTTAATTATTACTTTGATTAAATTTGATTTTAAAAAGCACACCCTTATTTTCAACTGTAAATTTGAGCATTTACAAACCTATCACATATAGAGATATAGCAATTATAACAGAAAAATAAACAGAAATCCACACAGTTAACAGTGTTATGTCAGTCAACTGACTTGATCTGAGAAATGACTGGATGAAGATATAAATAACTGAAAAACCTCAAAACCGGAGATCAAAGACACGAGCGTCAAAACTAAAATGAGAGACAAAACTTGTGGCCAAAAACACAGAGCAAAAAAGTCAGGATAAAATGCTCAAAACTTCTTAGAAAGAGCACTACGAAAAAGGATTTTGTATCCACAACTTGGATAAGGAAGTAATTTTTTTAGATGAACTATTATCCTGTCGCTTCATTATTCAAAGGTTGTGACCTCTGACGACAAGTCCCTAGCAATTTATGCAGAGGTCCAGGCAATGGGAAGAAAACAGCAGCAACAGTATGAAATACAAAATGGCAGAAGAAATGGTCCACAAAAATAAATAACTTTTTATGTGGTTGAAATTTCCAAAAATAAGCATCATAATCAAAATCTGGAGCTTCAAATACCCGTAAAACTTGTTTGTGTTCAGAAACCATGTAAAAAACATAAAAAATAAAAACAAATCACAACCCTAATGAACAGAACAAGTTTGAGCAGCAGTCTACACATTGCACTGTGGAGGGAAGATGATATTTTAAAATACAATGCAAAAATGCACATTTAAGGGTGGCTCTCTTGTTAGAATCGATGTTGTCTTATGTAAAGGACTGGCCCTGCAATAGGGCTCACCTTAACAAGGTTGGTCTAGCCTCATGAGCCATCCAATAATGTAAGAAATTTTTCTCGTTGCCAATAGGCTTTGCTGTAAAGTACAGGAGGATATTAACTCCTAAGTAGGTGACCAAGGACACTTTCAACTTGCACCCGTCTAGTCTCCTGCAGTACTGCTTTCCAAGTAAACTCAGACACAGAGACTGCAGTAAGAGAAGGAGACACAGTAGCACGACTTCTTCTCACACACTGATGTTTTCACTTTAGTTTATACATTAACAACTGTACCGTAGAAAATAAAAATTACCATTACATATGGCATGGTTTTCTCTTCTCTCTAACATCATGGTAGAGGAGTAGGAACTCAGCTAATGGTGAAATTTAAATTTATTGTCACGTGTACACAGTACAGTATTACTTCCATTACTTGCAAAGCTGAACGACAGTAGTACAATACCAACAACAGTCAATCAAGACAAGAGTAAACATAATGACATTTAATGGGATTTGTTACTACCCATTAAAGAACTCGGGTCTGCAAGAAAGATTAAGCAACTGTTAAAAGTTTCAGCAGTACAGAGGACTCAAGACTGTCTCTATTAGTAGTTGTGAAAAATTAACGTATACATTTCTGATGCATGACAATTACAAAGGTCAAGAAGCAGCCTACATTTTCATCCTAATATATTTAATTATAAAATAATTTGATTTAATTTTGTCGAAATACAGTATACTTATTCAAGGAGAATTGTCAATAAAGTTCAATTTTGGGATAGATAGATAGGATAGATAGATACTTTATTAATCCCAAGGGGAAATTCACATACTCCAGTAGCAGCATACTGATACAAAAAGCAATATTAAACAGTAATAAAAATGCAGGTAAAAACAGACAATAACTTTGAATAATGTTAACGTTTACCCCCCGGGTGGAATTGAAGAGTCGCATAGTTTGGGGGACATCCTATACACATTTGTGACATTTCAAAAACTCCAATTGGGGGGGAAAAAAAAAAAATCACTGAATATTCTACACTGTTAGTACTAAAACAGGAAAACATTCTGTATAACTTCAGTTATAGCTTAGTTTATATTTTGAAATTTGCCTTAACAGAGATTATTTTATCTTGCATACTTTGTAAATTTTCACCAACAATTTTAGCTGGAAATTTCAAAATACTGAAGGTTTCAAGTCTAAATCAGACGATTTTTCAAAAATTATATGTCAGAAACAAACTATCCAAAACTAACAATATGAGCAAAATGTAACTTTGATATCATCTGAATTGGAAGGTGCCATCTATGAAAATTATTTCAGCCACCACATGCCTATTTTAGAGTATATAAAATCTTCTTTCACGCTACTCTCGTTAGGGATTGCCACAGCGAATCATCGTGTTCCATATCTTTCTGTCCTCTGCTTCTTGTTCTGTTACACTCTGACTACATCGATAAACCTTTTCTTAGGCCTTCCTCTTCCCTGGCAGCTCTATCCTTAGAATCCTTCTCCCAATATACTCGCCATCTCTCCTCTACACACGTCCAAACCAACGCAATCTCGCCTCTCTGACTTTGTCTCCCAACCGTCCAACTTGAGCTGACCCTCTAATGTACTCATTTCTAATCCTATCCATCCTTGTCACACCAATACAAATCTTAGCATCTTTAACTCTGCCACCTCCAGCTCTGTCTCCTGCTTTCTGGTCAGTGCCACCATCTCCAACCCACATAACATAGCTGGTCTCACTACCGTCCTGTAGACATGTATTCTGTCTTGTTCCTACTGACTTTCACTCCCCTCCTCTCTAGAGCATATCTCCACCTCTCCAGAGTCTTCTCAACCTTCTCCCTACTATCGCTACTGATCACAAGGTCATCAGCAAACATCATAGTCCACGGTGACTCCTGTCTAATCTCATCGGCCAACCTGTCTATCACCATTGCAAATAAGAAAGAGCTCAGAGCCGATCCCTGATGTAATCCTACCTCCACATTGAATGCATCCTCATACATATCCTGTACCACTCATACATACTTCTCTGACACTCCCAACTTACTCATACAATACCAAAACTCCTCTCGAGGCACCCTGTCATATGCTTTCTCCAGGTCCAGAAAGATGCAATGCAGCTCCTTCTGGATTTTCTATACTTCATCTACACCCTCAGAGCAAAAATTGCATCTGTTGTGGTTTCTCTTGGCTGCTCACTAATCATCACCTCCCTTCTTAACCAAGCATCCACTACATTTTAGAGTATATAATATGCTGCATGTAAAAATCTACGAATGCCTGTAATTACACTGTTATCACTGTGATTTTTTAATAGGAGTCATTGTTACAAGAATAAGTAATATCACATTTTTGATGATCTATCTCTTTGATGAATAAAAAAAAAAAAAATTAAGTCTTCGAAAGCACCTTGATTTTTCATTATGCGTACGTTTTGTAAATTGTTTTAATTTAAATTACATATTTAAAAAGAGAAATCATCCATTTCATGTAACAGAGCGAGTGCCTATTTTTTCCAAGAAGTTGTTTCTACTGTCTCATAATCCATTTGGTGACCATGTAGAATTTAATAAATAAATAAATAAAAAAATTTCTAGATCATCAAATGAAGATTACCCAGTAAAACCAGAAACCATCAGGAATTTCAACCATAAGGAATTCCTAAATCAGCACAGAGCCTGGCTCAAAAGGGTTTTCAAATTTTTCATTTCAGCCAGGGATAGTAATACTTGTGCATTGATGGAATCTGGATATTAACGTAGATGAAAGATCTGGAGAAAATTCTTTTCTAATTGTTCTGTCCTTTCTAAACTTTTTTTTTTTTTGTTTTTTTTTTTTTACAATTTTCTTGATACTGTCTTATGCTATGACTCCCATTTGTCCCTATTTCAATTTTCACTGCATCCACTAAACAGTGTCACCTCCAGACAGAAGAGCAGCTTCAGCGACAGACTGCTGTCAATGTCCTGCTCCACTGACAGACTGAGGAGATCGTTCCTCCCCCAAACTATGCGACTCTTCAATTCCACCCGGGGGGGGGGGGGGGGGGGGGGGGGGGTTAAACATTAACATTATACAAAGTTATTGTCTGTTTATACCTGTATCATTATTACTCTTTAATTTAATATTGTTTTTTTTGTTTTTTTTTTTTTTGTATCAGTATGCTGCTGCTGGAGTATGTGAATTTCCCCTTGGGATTAATAAAGTATCTATCTATCTATCTAGTATTTGTTTATATACTGTATTTAGTTACTGATTGAACTTTAAAAGTGGGACTAACGGTCAACATCGACCTGAACTGCTGTAAGTGCCTGCTTTTCATCTACAGTCCAGTGTTTTTGTTATTCCATTTTATGTATAAAGTGGGTATTGCATAAAGCAGATCCAATCCAAATCAACTGAGCAACTGTTTAAACACTGTCTCAAGATCAACGCTCCAACTGTACTCTTGCCATTTGTACAACAAATCAATTACAGAGGACATCAAACATACTTGTTGAAAACATTCTCATTGGTATGGGTTCTACATGTGATGAGAGATGTAAGTGAGCTGTCAAAATTGACTGGTACTTCTAGGAACCATTACAACAAACGTTAGTCCTACTGGAAAAGTTGCACAAGATGAATCCTGCACAGGATGGCACCACAGAACTATAACAAGACTTAAGACCTTTGTGTGGTATATACATTTTCCTTCAGACAAAAGCCAGTCCAGCTAGGTACAGTACAGCAATTTCAAACTGTTAGGTGTATGAGAAAATGGCAAACATTGAAGTAAAAGTATCTATCTATCTATCTATCTATCTAAAAAAAATGTATTGTGTAGAAAAGTGCTCTGGTGAAAAACAGCAACAAATTAAAATGAAGACACTGAAGGACAACGGCAGTGTTTGGAACACTGGTATTTCTAGATTTTTAAAGGTGCAGTAACATGATTTCTATAAACCACAGGTTAATACTTCACATGAAACTCAACTCATTGAAGATTAATTAACATGTCGCATAAAATCATGAAATAGCAGGCTAGGATGCATGTGATAGGTCTAAATAATGACTATTGGATAAAAAGTTAAAACGAGCTTCTGTGACGTAGAACTTAACAGAACTTATACTGAAAGAAATTAACATGAATTTTACTAACTGTTGTGACATATCAAACATTTACTACAAGCATAAACTTTATCAAATTGTAACATCCTGTGCAAACCATTGCAATCTTTTTTTTACCTTTACATTTACTGGACTGTCAGGTAAAATTCATCCGTTGTATAAAATTCAGCATTGAGAAAAAATGCATTTTAAGCTGAATTTCAACACAAGTCCTTAATTGGGCTTTGCTTCCCTGACACAGGAAGGTTTCTGCCTGGTGTTCAACACAAAGTTACAACAGCATTTTTGTATTAGAAATTTTGAATAAGGTACCCATCTCAGGGTTAAACTTCAAATTTCTTGACTTCATGTTTTTGTTTTAAAGCCTACATTAACTAATAAATTACAGCAGATGGTGCACAACAGTTAGATGCCCATGCAATTGCTGAGCGCTTTTGAGTAGTGAGAAAAGCGCTATATAAATGCAAAGAATTATTAAAGAATTATTACAACCACTGTCTGCGCATAAACCTTTCTTAGATTAAATTAAAAAAAGAAGAAAAGTCATATGTTTTAATTATAACGTATCTTAAAGAAACCTTAAAAAGACAGAGGATATATGAAGTATATGATTTGATCACTACAAAATAGTAAACCTACATTTTAACAGAAGATATGAAAAGCAGCAGGTCCAAATGAAGTGGTGTCAATAATGTTAAATGCTGTGGAAGAGGTTCGAATTGAAAAGTTGATAGACTTGCACAGCATTACGGTGAGTGAAGGGAGGAATCCAGAAAAGTAAAGAAGTGTGTTTATTTCAATATACAAAAGAGGGTTATGCACTGGAATGTGGGTCATATCTAGAGATCAAGTTTTTGGAGCAGGTAATGAAATTGGTTGAGAGAGAAAATGAACTATAGATGCAATCTTTGTTGTCATGAAAATGTAGAAAAAACATCTGGTAAAGGGAAAGAAGATGCAGTATGCATCTGTAGACCTGGAAATGGCATGAGACGGTGGTGAGGTGGGCACTGGGACAGACTGGGTGAAGGAAGGTTAGTTTCTGTGGTTGAAATGGATAAGAAAGCGTGAATAGTGGTCAGGAAAGTGGCTGAGGATGATGAAAGTTTAAAGATGAAGGTAGGGCTTTACCAGGTAACCATTCAGAGTCTACTGGTTTTATGACATAGATGGAGACTTAAGTGCAGAAGTACTTGAATTGCCATGGAAGCTGTTACACCAATGATATTGCAACGGAAAGCTAGTTTGAGACCTCTTAGGGTAAATGCAGGAAAAACCAAGGTGATGTGTGGATGTGAAGGGGCAGCAGGTGTGGCAGTGGTGGATGTATGGAAATGCTACATATGTGGTGAAAGCGTGTTGGGAGAAACTTGATTTAATGCACGGCTCTATCAGAAGTGGATGTACAAAATGTTGAGGTGTGAAAGGTGGCAAATGCAGCCTTTCTTGAAAGTAAGTGCAAGAGGATGTGGAATGTTGATGTATTAAGTGTAAAGGTACTGTACATATCAGCAATGGAGCCGTTTTAGAGAAAATAGGCAAGGTCTGCAACTTAGGAGACATGTTGAGTGCAGACAGAATTGTGGGCACTGCAGTGATAGCGAGAGTCAGAGATGCATGAAGGAAATTCTGGGAGATGCCCACACCCCCCACCATTTACTGCTAAACAGCCTCTCTGGCATTAAATGGACAAGTTTCTGAAAGCTGTGTGACAATTCTCTGTAGGAGTGACACATGCCTAATAAAGTGGAAAGAGACAATAATGAGAATAATCAGGTGCGTTACTAACTAAACAAATGACAGAAAAACTTCCTAGTCTTTCTGTCCTTTCTAAGTTAACTAGAAGCCACTTGTTTATGCAGAAGACTGTCTCAGTTACCTGCACAGATGGACTGTTTGATAGACCCCTGCTGTCAATTGCCAGGCTGAAGTGCTTTGATTCTTCATCATAAGAAGGATGGGCAGTCTCTCCATTCTGCAGCTTCTCCATCACTCCTTCCTCTGTATCTGCCTTGGAGGAGTATTTCTCAGATGGGTAATGGCTGTGTCCATGGCCACTCTGGGAAATAAATTCATACAGTATCAAATTGTTAAAGCTGCATGAGAATAACACTTTGGCTTACAGGATTCAAAAGCATCAAGGTAATATTCAACAGACAGCTTTGCATTTTAGTCACTTCAGTTTTCTTTGCATCCTTGCTCTCTATATTCAGAAGTTGTATTTACTGATGCCATGCCTCCAAATACTGAAAAACACAAAACTTTGACTGCTCCTTGCTGAACTCCTAGCAGGACTCTATGTAAGAATGCAATGACCAGTGCATGCCTCCAGTCTTCAAGAATCCTTAGAGAGCATCAAGGTTGTGCCATTATTTAGCACAAAAGCCATGAGCTAAATAACCCAGATTTTCTGTTTTCTTACAAAATAATTGCCAAAAACTTAAAAACACTAAACTTCCTACCAGGCAGGTACTCTTGTTATATTATTTATATTTATCCACCTATACACATACATACATGGAGAATCCACTGCATCCACTAAACAGTGTCATCTCCAGACAGAGAAGCAGCTTCAGCGTCAGACTGCTGTCACTGTCCTGCTCCACTGACAGACTGAGGAGATTGTTCCTCCCCCAAACTATGCGACTCTTCAATTCTGCCCGGGGGGGGTAAACGGTAACATTATTCAAAGTTATTGTCTGTTTTTATCTACATTTTTATTACTCTTTAATTTAATATTGTTTTTTTTGTATCAGTATGCTGCTGCTGGAGTATGTGAATTTCCCCTTGGGATTAATAAAGTATCTATCTATCTATCTATCTTTGCCGCCTGCTCACTTCGCTCGCCAAACCCCGTGCCTATGCTATGTGCTAGCCTCTTTCCGGTTCTGTCGCTCGTGTATGGGGATGCAGTTGTGCAATTTAAACAGATTTTTATTTTCATGGGAATTGTTACATATACATAATAGAACTATTTTATATCACAGCAAGTAATTAACCATATTAAAAAATGAGTAAAACGTAATAATTTGAAAGCAAATTATGTTTTATGTTGAGTTAAGAGTTATTTGTTGCGTAATACAATTTTGTTCTGTTTGACTTTGAATTTAACACGCAAATACTTTTTAAATTTACACTTTTACTGTAAAACTTCAGTAAAAACAATTTTTGAATTAAATTTTCATCAATATCGCATTGAATTTTGATTCTGTGTTTAGACTTTCAACGTATAACTGCCCGTGATAGAATTTTGTTTCTTTCTCTCTATTAAATAAAAGGACTGCTTCGAATGTTAACGTTTTAATACGAATGGCATATCAAGATCTCCTTTGTTGTCTAATGTTATTCGCAGAAGATTACCTTTCTTGGATACATCCTTCTTTCTACAGTAATTCATGAGGTGTAAGCCTGGACGGTGTTAACGGTTGTAGATATTCTTCGGGATATTGCAAGATGATGTTTTCATTTTCTGCACAATCACCACCAACTGTTTCAGCATAGTCTACTGATATGCCATCCATCCATCCATTGTCTCCCGCTTATCCGAGGTCGGGTCACGGGGGCAGCAGCTTGAGCAGAGATGCCCAGACTTCCCTCTCCCCGGCCACTTCTTCTAGCTCTTCCGGGAGAATCCCAAGGCGTTCCCAGGCCAGTCGAGAGACATAGTCCCTCCAGCGTGTCCTGGGTCTTCCCCGGGGCCTCCTCCCGGTTAGACGTGCCCGGAACACCTCACCAGGGAGGCGTCCAGGAGGCATCCTGATCAGATGCCCGAGCCACCTCATCTGACTCCTCTCGATGCGGAGGAGCAGCGGCTCTACTCTGAGCCCCTCCCGGATGACTGAGCTTTTCACCCTATCTTTAAGGGAAAGCCCAGACACCCTGTGGAGGAAACTCATTTCAGCCGCTTGTATTCGCGATCTCGTTCTTTCGGTCACTACTTGATGTTGTCCTGTTTGCTTCATCAGGCCGTGATCTTCAGCTCTCTCTGGATCGGTTCGCAGCCGAGTGTGAAGCGGCTGGGATGAGAATCAGCACCTCCAAATCCGAGACCATGGTCCTCAGCCGGAAAAGGGTGGAGTGAGTTCAAGTATCTCGGGGTCTTGTTCACGAGTGAGGGAAGAATGGAGCATGAGATCGACAGGCGGATCGGTGCGGCATCCGCAGTAATGCGGGCGCTGCATCGGTCTGTCGTGGTGAAAAAGGAGCTGAGCCGCAAGGCGAAGCTCTCAATTTACCAGTCGATCTATGTTCCTACCCTCACCTATGGTCATGAGCTATGGGTAGTGACCGAAAGAACGAGATCGCGAATACAAGCGGCTGAAATGAGTTTCCTCCGCAGGGTGTCTGGGCTTCTACTGATATGCATTTAACCAATTTGCTGTGTAACCGATCGACATTCTTGGCGTTAATTCGTTTGATTGTTTCTCTGTGCTAGGATTGCCCGTGTACTCATTTTTTCTGTTGATAACCTTTTGTGATGAAATTCTTCAATAAGATTTGGACATAATGAGTCTTCTTTTATTGGGAACATAAAGTGAGGAAAATGTTAAAATTTATAAGAACTGAGAGTGCACAAACTGTGTCTCTCAAAAGCATTCACACGAATGACAGGCGAAGAGTACCGTGTGTGTGGTTGAATATGGTTGAGAGGAGGGCGTGACTTGGAAAAAATCTAATGGCCAAAGTCTCATCTCACTGGACTTTTTTTGAAATCTTCCAAAAAGTCTCGTCTTGTTATTTTTTTATATAAATATACTATAATATTATAATAATAATAAATAATACTAGCTGTCCCCCGGAGCAAGGTATACTCCAAAACGTGGCCAGAGGTAGTCTGATTCGAACAAGCAAAGATATATGCAAAATAGCCAGATGTAACTTTTAGTTATTTTACGTACAAAAGGGTTTATAAGCAGTTTTACAAAAAGGACCAAGCATGCATGTGGCATTAACAAGACTCTTTCCACCAATTTCTAACTGAACTCTAGACATACTGTACCTTATCTTTTTGTTTCAACACCATTTTCAGCACCTTTTCTGTGAAGAAGAAGAGATAAAATCCACCAAAAACCATTGCAGACTTGTAAACATAATAGTGTTCTTTGGGATCAAATCCAAATGCCTGTGTAAGAAATAATGTATATATTATTAGTGTTCTATAACTATACTGTTAGGTAAATTAATTATCAGTTTCCTACTGATTCATTAGGGCAATTTTTTCTATTTAAAAGCAAAAATGCAATGTTTTGAGATTAGTAAGAATGTTTATTAAAAAATGAATGGCATCTTGGACAATTTTAATAAATTTCTATCAGGTCATTTAGATAAAAGCTTGACTTATGTTCAGTGTTAACAGTTTAAAGTTATGATTAACCTTTTCTGGCAAGATTACATGTTTTTAGTTTCACAAGGTAACAATGGCTATCCCTGAAAACAATAATCCTCTGAAGACTGGGTCAAATAAACTTTCTTTTTAAAATGAGTCATAATACGTTTTAACAACCAAAACCATTTCAGGCCAGTCATGTTTAACAAATAATAACCTGAGCCAAAACACTGCACTTTATTTTCAAAGTAGTATATAATGTTCAACCACATTAGCAATCTCAGGCTTTTAAGCAGGACTCAGTCTAAAGAGGATTGAGATCTGTAGTACTATTCTAAAGGATTTAATATTCCCTCCAGTGTCTAAATGCTTTGGTAACTGAATTGCTCAACTACTAAAGAACAAATTTCATATATGCATTAATGTAAGAAAAGTATGCATTTCCCTAACCTTTATAATTACTGGTCGTAATGCAAATGTATATTTACAGCTCAGATTACAAAATGATGCCAAATCTTTTTTCCCCCAAAAAAGCCATAAGCAAATGTCTGAGAAGTAAATCAGCCTTCATATTAAGACTTTCAAACTGACTTTAACATTAAATAATGGAAAAGAGCAGTCTCCTACCCAAGGACAGTTAACACGTTTTTGAGACATTCCTTTCAAATATTTTGTGAAGCCAGCTTCACTATATAAAATTACTGAAAACTTAAAATAGTTAACCTACTTTTGCCTTCTTGGCAATTCTTACTATCAACTAAACTTAATATTGGCATTGTTTGTGTTCTCTATAGCATTTTACCTAAATTTTTACTGTCAAATTTAAAATAAGGCTGACAGATGTAAAAACAAATTTGCTTATTGAGCTCATTTTTCAAACATTGTTTCACCATAGCTTTATTTTTTTGTATTAAGAATGTAAAAAATATAATAATAGATATCACATATAAAAATATACAATCACTAAAAACCTGTACAAGTACTTATCCAAGCAATTATTTACAGTTGAAGTCAGAAGTTTACATATGCTTAGGGTGAATTCTTTCAGACTCACTTTATAACCACTCCACAGAGTTTATACTAGCAAACAATAAAATTGACATGTCATTGAAGACCCTCTAGTTTGTGCAAGGCAAAAATAGTTTGAAGTCACAAGTTTACAGACACTTTTCAAGCTGTTTAAAGACACAGTTAACAAATTTCCAGAAAATTATGTCAAGCCTTTAGGCAATTACACAATTAGCTTCTGACCGATAAACAATTAGCCTAAATGGAGTCAACCCGTGTATGTATGTTAAGGCCTACCATCAAACTCACTGCCTCTTTGCATGACATAATTGGAAAAGCAAAAGAAATCAGCCAAGACCTCAGGGGGAAAAAGCTGGACATCCACAAATCTGGTTCATTCTTGGGAACAATTTTCAAATGCCTGAATGTTTCATGTTTATCTGTACAAACAATAACATACAAGTATAAATACCAAGGGACCACACAGCTGCCATACCGGTCAAGAAGCAGACACATTCTGTCTCCTAGAGAACAACATACTTTGCCACAAAAAGTGCAAATCAATCCCTGAACAACAGCAAAGGACCTTGTGAAGTTGCTAGAGAAAACAGGTAGACAAGTATCTATATCCATCCATCCATTGTCCACCGCTTATCCAAAGTCGGGTTGTGGGGGCAGCTGCCTAAGCAGGGAAGCCCAGACCTTCCTCTCCCCGGCCACCTCCTCCAGCTTCTCTGAGGGGACCCCAAGGCGTTCCCAGGCCAGCTGGGAGATATAATCCCTCCAGCGTGTCCTGGGTCTGCCCCGTGGCCTTCTCCCAGTGGGACATGCCCAGAACACCCCCCTAGGGAGGCATCCAGGGGGCATCAAACCACCTCAACTGACTCCTCTCAATGCAGAGAACAGCGACTCTACTCTGAGTCTCTCCTGGATAACTGAACTCCTCACCCTCTCTCTAAGGGAAAGTCCAACCACCCTGCAGAGAAAACTCACTTCGGCCACTTTTATCCGTGATCTTGCTCTTTCGGTCACTACCCAAAGCTCGTGGCCATAGGTGAGGGTAGGAACGTAGATCGACTGGTAAATCGACAGCCTTGCCTTTTGGTTCAGCTCTCTCTTCACCACGACGGACCGTTGCAGAGCCCACATTACTGCGGATACCGCACCAATCCGTCCGTCAACCTCCCGCTTCATTCTTCCCTCACTCGTGAACAAGACCACCAAGATACTTGAACTCCTCCACTTGAGGCAGTAATGTGTTCCCAACCCGGAGAGCGCATTCCACCCTTTTCCGGCAGTGAACCATGGCCTCAGATTTAGAGGTGCTGACTCTCATCCCCGCCACTTCACACTTGGCTGCGAACCGGGAGGTCACTTTCCATTGAAGCCAACAGAACCACGTCATCCGCAAATAGCAGAGACAAGATTCTGAGGTCACCGAACCAGACCCTCTCCGCTCCTTGGCTGCGCCTAGAAATTCTGTCCATAAAACTTATGAACAGAATCAAGTATCTATATCCACAGTAAAATGAGTGATATAACATAACCTGAAAGACTGCAAGGAAGAAGCCACTGTTCCAAGCCACCATAAAAAAAAGCCAGACTGCAGTTTGCAATGGAGAAATGTCCTCTGGTCTGATGAATCCAAGATTGAACTGTTTGGCCATAATGACCATTGTTATGTTTTGAAGAAAAAGGGTGAAGCTTGCAAGCCAAAGAACAACATCCCAACCATAAAGCATGGGGGTGACAGCATCATGCTGTGGTGGGTGCTTTGCTGCAGGATGGACTGGTGCACTTCACAAAAAAGATGGCATAATAAGCAAGAAAAATTATGTTGATATACTGCAGCAACAGCTCAAGAGCCCAGCAAGGAAGCTGAAGCTCAGTCACGAATCGGTCTTCCAAATGAACAATGACCGCAAGTGGTGGAAAAATGGCTCAAGGACAACAAGATCAAGGTATTGGAATGTTCATCACAAAGCCCTGATCTCAATCTGATTGAAACTTTGTGGGCTGAACTGAAAAAGTGTTTGCGAGCAAGCAGGCCTACAAACCTGTCCCAGTTACACCAGTTCTGTCTGGAGGAATAGGACAAAATTCCAGCACCTTATTGTAACAATCTTATATAAGGCTACTCTTAACGTCTGGCTCAAGTTAAAGGCAATACTATCAAATATTAAAGTCTACGTAAACTTGTGTCCTACTGGTATTGTGATAGAGTCAATAAAATGTGAAATATTGTGTCTGTGAACATTATTGGGAAAAAATTACTTTTTCCCTACACAAAGTAGATAGATGTCATGAACCATATGCCAAATTAGTAGTTTGTTAGCATAAATCTGTGGAGGGAGTTATAAAGTGAGTTTTAAAGAATTCACCCTATGTGTATGTAAACTTCTGACATTTATCAGCCAAATTATGTGACAGCAATGCAATGCATAAAATAATGTAGGTACAGGTCAGGAGCGTTACCAATCATCAATCACCAGAATGAATAAACAAATGTGATGTCAGTGATTTGACCGTGGCATGGTTGGTGGTGCCAGATGGGCAGGTTTGAGTGTTTGTGTAACTGCTGGTCGTCTGGGACTTTCATGTCTCTACAGTTTACTCAGATTGATGTGAGAAACGCAAAACATCCAGTGAGTGCCATTTCCGTGGCCTGAAATGCTTTATTAATGAGAGGGGTCAGTGGAGAATGACCAGACTGGTTCAAGCTGGCATAAAGGCTACGGTAACTCAGATAACCACTCTGTATAACTGATTTGAGCAAAAAAGCATCTCAGAATGCATAATATGTTGAACTTTGAGGCAGATGGGCTACAACAGCAGAAGACCATGTTAGGTTTCACTCCTGTCAGCCAAGAACAAAAAAGCAGAGGCTGCAGGTCAGAATTTGGCACAAGCGGCATGAATCCATGCACCCAACCAACTTGTGTCAACAGTACTGGCTGATGGTGGTGGTGTAATGGTGCAGGGAATGTTTTCTTGGCACACTTTGTACCCATCAATACCAATCAAGCATCACTAGAATGCCACGGCCAACTTGAATACTGCTGCTCATCATGTGCATCCCTTCATTGCCACAATTTATTCATTTTTTATTGGTTACTTCCAGCATGATAATGCACCATATCACAAAGCAAAAGTCATTTTAAACTGGTTTCATGAACTTGACGATAAGTTCAGTGTTCTTCAGTGGCCTTCCCAGTCACCAGATCTAAATTCAATAGAACACCTTTTGGATATGGTGAAGAAGATTTGCAGCCTGAATGTTCAATTGACAAATATGCAGAAATTGTGCGATGCAATTATTTTAATATGGATTAGAATCTAAAAGGAATGTTTCCAACATATTATGGATGTCATGCCACAAATAAATGCGGCTGTTTTGAGAGCATAAAAATATCAGTATACTGTTCCTAAAAACTTGCTCAATGAGTGTATACGGAGTAGTTTATGTTCTTTCCTCCCCACCCCACCCCCACATTATTGCAAAATATTTGAAATGGCACTGTATTAATATTACAAACAACTCAGAGAGGGACAATGACAGACTTTTCAAAGCCCGACTCCATCTAATCAACTGCATTCTAAAAATATTCATATCTGTCTGCTAAAAGACAAAATACTTTTTATGTAGCTGAAGGAATTTTATGGATGGGTGAGGGCAGCAGTCATACTTGTATCTTGTGAGAATTTTTGCTTAAAGAGGTTTGGGATCAAACTCCTGCTGCTCCAGTTAATTCATGAAAGCTGTCTTTCTAATTAAATTTAATGAGAAGTTCAATCACGGCTTTTAGCCGTAAGGTTTAAGAAATTCCCAATTTAATTCATTAAACTTTCTTAAAAATATTGCAATGAAATTATAACTGAATACAGTGACACTGCTGGAACAGAGACACCTTGAAAGCAGTAACCCATATAAGCTATCTCACGAGGAACGTATTAGCAGACCTACTTGTGGATCTAATTTATTTTTCTACATGAGGGATGGGATTTATTGTCACCCCCATGTGCTTTGAAGTACATGTCCTTAAACAGAGAAGTCTGAAAGATATAATCCTTACAACTTTGGGTCATTAGCAGCACTTCCCACCCTCGCCCCTTCCCCCACCTCAAGGTCAAGCAAAATTGCAGAAGCTTAAGCAGAAAGATCTGAAATAAAAACCAAGATCACAGTAAATCAATTTATATCTTAGCCATCTGCTTTACAAAATTAATATTTTCATTACGCTTATACACTAGAGAACTTGTTTATGCTTCATCTCCACCTACTTCCATTTGCCTTTTCCTGATTAACATGGATATGATTTTGAAGTATTAAATTTACTTGTACATCTTACAATTATATTTGTAGCATTTAATTAAATCATTTTATAATTTGATGATAGATTGACAACCATCTTGTTAGAGCTGGCTATCAAAAGCTTTATGTGAGGTTAGTTGAACTAGGATGCTACAGAGTTAGGTCAAGCAATGCCAAAGTCCCCATGCAGTTATTTCAAAGTAACAACACCACATGCAGTCTAATATTTGTATTGCAGAATTATTTATCTCTGTTAGTTGCTCTGTCTGCATTAAACAAACTAGTTTCAACTATGCCATTCTTTACTGTACCTCTGGGATGAGCTGAAACAGGGCGTTGGAGTAGAGAGTTCCAATTGCCAGAGCTATGAAGTACAACAGCAGCCGCTTGTAAAAGGTTTTCCTCATGAAGGGAACCACGCTTGCTCCCACCAATGAGCAGAGGGAAATCACGGTGACACACAGGAAACCATAACCCCAAACTTATTTCCCAGGAAACATGATCCAATAGATGCCAAAAGACACCAAGAGGTGAAAGAAAGGGAGATTTACAAGGAATTACAAAAAAAAATAAAAAATAAAAAAAAAGGGCAGAAGACAAGAGAAAGAAATATCAATTATTTTCTATCAATTAGTTAGATGCTCAATTAATAATTTGGAATGCAGTTTTTTTTCTTCCTTTTTAGTGCTACAGATATATAACAGTTTGTCAAAGTGCACATATGGTGTAGGCTTAGAGACAGGGCAATGCCTAATCTTATTGTTGGCCGAATGCAAACTCAGTTTCACTTTTAAGATAGGTGAACACTTACATGCTGATATATTGACAGCCAGAACACATGAGGATGCCAATAAATGGTCTTATTAAAATGTATTATTTAGGAAACAAAATGCTGAGGTACAGCACAATCATTTCAAAAACCTTAAAATGTTTGTTACATTTTTTCACAATCAGCTCCTGTATCAGTATCAGTAGCCAAATAAGGTATAAATATGAGATGTTTACTGCAACATCTTTGACACCATGATGACAAACTGGTAGCTTAAAATTTATCTGATCTTAATAGAATTAAAAAAAAAAAAAAAAAGAATGAAAAAAAACCACACTCCTAAACTGTTCTGTTAAATCAATATCAACGTAACAGTAAAGGATAGATATAAAAGAGCAGAGAAAAATAGCTGCCCAAGAACAGCTACCTCTGCATCTTTCTAGTCCCAAATATTGTTTCTAAGGTCTCAGTGTCAATATAAAGATTAATAAAAATTAAACTGGGCAATAAATACATTTTCCAATCAACAATAATTACAAGAACAGCATATAAAGAAGCATGATTTCAATTTCAGTGTAATCTGTAAGTACCAAATGTATTTTTGCACTCTGCATTGGTGCATTTCAATTAGGTGGAATTAAAACCAGTAGATTATTTAGACAAGTGCATAAATTGCACTTTGCATTAATTTTTTCAAAGAATTTCACAATACAGGGCACACTAATGACATATGGATGTGACTTAAAAACAAAGCTAACACACTTGATCCGAGCAACACATTCTGCTGCTGTCTTGTCAAGCAAAACGTGCTCTGTCAAATACTCTGTTGAATAATGCAGGAAATCAATCGATGAGCTGTTAGACAATTGAGATGGACTAAATAACTTGCTCTGTTGTATACATTTTCTTGTACATTAATCATTAAAATACAAAACAAATATTAAATATGCTGAAACCTCAAAAATGTTTTCGTTTTAAAAACAACTATGTTATAATACCGCATTTATCACTCAGCATGAAAGTAGCTAAACAATAGCTTGGAAAGCAAAAAAAAAAGTGATGATCCACAAAACAATGCAAAGAGTTGACGTTTGTAGAATCATTTCTCCACAATGCTTATTTTGTCCATTGGAGGTAGCTTGCTTTTTCCAAGAAGAGGGACGCCTCACGCCTGGACAAACTGGTGAGGAAGGCAGGCTCTATTGTTGGCATGGAGCTGGACAGTTTGACATCTGTGGCACAGCGACGGGTGCTAAGCAGGCTCCTGTCAATCATGGAGAATCCACTGCATCCACTAAACGGTATCATCTCCAGACAGAGGAGCAGCTTCAGCGGCAGACTGCTGTCAATGTCCTGCACCACTGACAGACTGAGGAGATCGTTCCTCCCCCACGCTATGCAAATCTTTAATTCTACCCAGGGGGGTAAACATTAACATTATTCAAAGTTATTGTCTGTCTGTATACCTGCATTGTTATCACTCTTTAATTTAATATTTTCTTTATCAGTATGCTGCTGCTGGAATATGTGAATTTCCCCTTGGGATTAATAAAGTATCTATCTATTTATCTACCTGTGAAATTTTGGCCTGAGGTCACTCCATTCTGAACATTTCATTTGTATTGTTTGTATGTACATACTCTTGTCTGGGTTCCTAACTTAACGAGTTTTTAAGTGATTAGTAAACAATTTATATATATAAGAAGAAAAAAAAAAACACACATGCTAGTACTGAGGAGGAGTTAACAAAACATTCTAATAGTAAGTGGACATTTAAAGAACATTGTAGTAGTAAGTAGAACTTTCTATTTTATTTCTAGTTTATTTGTGGTCTACAAAGAAGCATCTGGTAATGAATGTTGCCCATATAAAGTGTTGACAACTGATACTTCATTACATGTTCTTGTCATTAAGAGTATCTGGCAACAAAATTAACAACATATTTCTTTGATGTGCCTATTGAAAAAGAGTAAGAAAGAAACCCCCAGACCAGTGGACAGACGATCCACTCTTCAACAAATTTTCTGAAATGTCGGCATACATTTATTCTTGACTGCTGTGGAACAACTGTCTGCTGTTCAGTGCAGATGATAAAAAAAAACTGCCAAATGGAGTAACCTCTAAATACTGTTTTTTTCCATTAAACTTTTGTGTTTGTTATATGTATTTTAATGAATAACACTAGACTTGCTGAGAAATCGTATCCGTTAGGGTTTTTTTGGACCATCCTATATACAGTGCATCTGGAAAGTATTCACAGCGCATCACTTTTTCCACATTTTGTTATGTTACAGCCTTATTCCAAAATGGATTAAATTCATTTTTTTCCCTTAGAATTCTACACACAACACCCCATAATGACAACGTGAAAAAAGTTTACTTGAGGTTTTTGCAAATGTATTAAAAATAAAAAAATTGAGAAAGCACATGTACATAAGTATTCACAGCCTTTGCCGTGAAGCTCGAAATTGAGCTCAGGTGCATCCTGTTTCCCCTGATCATCCTTAAGATGTTTCTGCAGCTTAATTGGAGTCCACCTGTGGTAAATTCAGTTGATTGGCCATGATTTGGAAAGGCACACACCTGTCTATATAAGGTCCCACAGTTGACAGTTCATGTCAGAGCACAAACCAAGAATGAAGTCAAAGGAATTGTCTGTAGACCTCTGAGACAGGATTGTCTTGAGGCATAAATGGGGAAGGTTACAGAAAAATTTCTGCTGCTTTGAAGGTCCCAATGAGCATAGCGGCCTCCATCATCCGTAAGTGGAAGAAGTTCGAAACCACCAGGACTCTTCCTAGAGCTGGCTGGCCATCTAAACTGAGCGATTGGGGGAGAAGGGCCTTAGTCAGGGAGGTGACCAAGAACCCGATGGTCACTCTGTCAGAGCTCCAGAGGTCCTCTGTGGAGAGAGGAGAACCTTCCAGAAGGACAACCATCTCTGCAGCAATCCACCAATCAGGTCTGTATGATAGAGTGGCCAGACAGAAGCCACTCCTTAGTAAAAGGCACATGGCAGCCCGCCTGGAGTTTGCCGAAAGGCACCTGAAGGACTCTCAGACCATGAGAAAGAAAATTCTCTGGTCTGATGAGACAAAGATTGAACTCTTTGGTATGAATGCCAGGCATCACATTTGGAGGAAACCTGGCACCATCCCTACAGTGAAGCATGGTGGTGGCAGCATCATGCTGTGGGGATGTTTTTTCAGTGGCAGGAACTGGGAGACTAGTCAGGATAAAGGGAAAGATGACTGCAGCAATGTACAGAGACATCCTGGATGACAACCTGCTCCAGAGCGCTCTTAACCTCAGACTGGGGTTATGGTTCATCTTTCAGCAGGTCAACGACCCTAAGCACACAGCCAAGATATCAAAGGAGTGGCTTCAGGACAACTCTGTGAATGTCCTTGAGTGGCCCAGCCAGAGCCCAGACTTGAATCCGATTGAACATCTCTGGAGAGATCTTAAAATGGCTATGCACCAACACTTCCCATCCAACCTGATGGAGCTTGAGAGGTGCTGCAAAGAGGAATGGGCGAAACTGGCCAAGGACAGGTGTGCCAAGCTTGTGGCATCATATTCAAAAAGACTTGAGGCTGTAATTGCTGCCAAAGGTGCATCGACAAAGTATTGAGCAAAGGCTGTGAATACTTATGTACATGGGATTTCTCAGTTTTTTTATTTTTAATAAATTTGCAAAAACCTCAAACGTTTTTCACATTGTCATTATGGGGTGTTGTGTGTAGAATTCTGAGGAAAAAAATTAATTTAATGCATTTTGGAATAAGGCTGTAACATAACAAAATGTGGAAAAAGTGATGCGCTGTGAATACTTTCCGGATGCACTGTATATCCATATGCCAATTATGTCTTGCTACAGATCACTACAATTTTATGTATGTCTGCTGCAACATAAAAACATTTGATTAAGTTTAGCATCATACACATCTGCAACAAAAATAAAAAAACAAATAAAGCAAAACCGACTTCACATTATATAAAATAGTAGTTTCCAAAGTGGAATATTCAAATTATCCCAGAATTAATTGTTCAAATGTATACAGCCACTGGCTAGAGATGTACAAAATGTCATTGCAGGTAACCGTTACAGAAGAAAGTTAAGCTTTTTGTTTACAAAAAAGACTACCTACTATTGTAAAGTGGTTTAACCTAAAATGTAAAAGTGTAAAAATTTCCAACATTACTATACTAAACTGTTGACCTTTGCTATTAAACTACCGTAACTTTATTTCATTCTACTTTACTAGTTTTCTTTAACCATAGCAGGATCTATAAACATTTTAAAAATACAGGGTTTCTTTTACTAAAATAAAAAATTAAAAAGAAAAGAATACTATTGTTATCAAAAGTAGTTCTGTAGTAGCTTGTAGCATTTTTTTTAATATGAAGTCTGTTTGAGGTCTGCATTATCATTTGTACATACCACACATGAAAGCCAATTAGGAGGGTGGGTCGTAATAAGTGTAAGGATCTGATGGGATGTTCTGTTGCTTAACATGAGAATACTGTACACTATAAACCTCCTTTGCACTTTCAACTACCTTCAACTAAAGAACACTTAAGTTGATTTTTTTTTTTCATCATGGGCCTGTATCTAAGTAGCAAGTTAAAACTGCACAGCCAAGTGGGAGTGCAGAGAGATACCCTGTGTCTTATACCTGATTATTAAACAACAGTCTGCATAAAACAAATTTATGTGGTCATACGTCGGAAGACTTAAGCATTATTTAGGGCTACATTTTTGGACTTAGAATTAATTTGATTAAAATACATCCCTTGTCAAATATTTGTCATATAATGGTATTTAATGCACTGTTGAACAATATTTGTTGCATTTTCCCATTTTGTAACCACAACCATAAGACAAGCTTTATGTACAATACCTGCAGCTGTCTTGAAACTAATATATTGACATATTGTGAATATACTTTTTACAAAATCAAATGCTTGCGATTATTTGGCATTAGCTGGCATCCACAACCTTTGCAATTTTGATATCACATACAATTAATTGAAGACTCTAAGTTACAACAACTTTAAAATCTCACATCCCAAGCTTATTTCAGCTCATTTCAGTACTCTAAATGACTCTAAAAGACACCTCTTTTAAAATTTAGTACTCCATTGTCTCCAAAAGAATTTGGCTGAGTGAAAAAACACAGTAAATATTTTTTTTTCACATTCACCATTGTCCTGGCTGAACGAAAAACTAAAAAACACATACATACATAAAATGCTGTATTTGTGCATTACTCATTGAGTAGGGCTCCTGTATAACAAATATCATAGGAAATCATGCTTAAACACAAGCATGAGAAATAACCGTTTCCAAACATATAGCAGGAAGTTCTTAGGTGCCCAAAGGGCCGACAGATTAACAAATGAACATTCTTCAAGGATTGCGTTCTGAATGATTAATTTATTCTTTTATTGGGGTTCAAGGTATTGTTTTCCCAGTTGATTATTCCAGGAAAAACAAGAGGAGAGACAGAGAGACATGAAAGTTTGTACACCACCTCAGGGATGAGCTGGAACATCGCAGAGGAGAAGAGGGTTCCAACTGAAAGTGCGATGAAATAGATCAGCACCAAACGCATAAACCTTTTCTTCAAGCAGGGTATGAAGACAATTCCAGTCAGGGCGAACATATTCACTATTGTCACACTTAGAAAAGCAAAACCCCACACTGTTAAACAAAACAAACACGATTTCAAACAGTTATAAATAAAGCAGCAGGACACAGCAGGAGCTAGCCAAACCAGCAAATTTCCTTCACACATGTAGTAACTGCAGGAAGAAGCAATAAAAACATCTCTGGTTCTAATAAGCATTTTTCCAAAATAAACAATAAAACTGAAGGAAGAAGATGGGTGCATGCATTTGCTTACCCTCAGCAGCTGATGGCTTTCCTTCTTCTGAAGGTGGTTTGTCTTCCTGCATTTCTTGTAGGTTGTCTTTGCAATCCTGCGTCTGTAGCTGCTGCAGGATTGTTGGGCAGAATTCCTTTAAGCCATGGCTGTCAAGCAGCCTTGTTGATGAGAAATTGTGTACCTGGAACAATGACGATGAGGAGAAGCACTGCCAAGGAAGGGTGAAAATTTTACATGAAAACAGGAAATAACCTCACACACATGTATATTTACTTCACCCTTCTGCTGCAGCAATCAAGTGACAGAGTGGTCCATCCAATAATTGGAAAATGATGCCTCAGAAATGAGCAACTGTTCACAATAAAGCACACTAAATGGCTATGAAATACCAAAAAGGTACCATGATACTTAGACTAATTGAGGTTAGCTGTGCTATGACAGATTGCTTAGCAAGTTGTTTATCCACATCAAAGTCGTAACAGACTTGAGGCAGGGGTGAACTAAACCAGCAAATGGAACAGTGTTGAATTCATCAGAATCAGTCCAATCATGAGCCATGCACATGGAAGTACTACTTAACTATCCTGTACTTTGGCTTTATGTAATATGTGAAATCAACTTTAACATATTCTCATATTGTATTTTGATTATTTATACTGACAGACTCAAAATTTCAAATAGAAGTTAAACAAATTGTATGTAATGATCTACTTTTTCTGTTCCATAAACTGCATTGAACAGACACCAACCAATTCTTTTTGAGCTAGTAAGATTTAACAAGCTAGTGTGTAGGATTTATCCTTTATTTAGGCTTTTAGCAGCTGTGTTCTGTAGGAGTTTGAATTTCTACGTACCTGAGACAGGCTCTCATTTTCTGGTTTAGCTTTACTGACATTATAATCTCTTCCAACATCCAGGTGATTCAGAAGTGTTTTAAGTTGTTGTAGGGACAGTGTATCATTGGTTCCATAGCGGGATAGCAAGTCTTGCACAAATGCAGAAGGGGAGGGAACCCAGTCTCTCTGAACATTCCCGGAACCCCAAACAGTTCCCAGAGATGCAAAATAAAATAATAAAATGAAAAACAATGATAAAGGAAAGCATCTCTGGGGACTCCTGTGAGCCATGGTATTCATCTGAAAAGAGAAAAGACAGAAAAAGTCTTACTCAGGAAAACAGACACACTGTACAAAGAGGCCGAAAATCCCTTATCAATGACACAGCACATCTGCACTGAAATGGAACCAAACAAACACTAGGGTAACAATGCTATACTGGTAAGCAAAAGAATCTACAGGCTCATTTTAGTCAGCTTTTTACTACAGTGAAGAAATCTTTCAGAGAAACAAGGAGCAATGAATAAATTACTTGCATTTATGACAATATACAGCTCAGATAAAACCAAAAAGTCTAATTAAGCAAAGTTTTTTTCCCCCAAAGTTCAGAACGGTTGCAGTAGAACACTGTGATACCATTCCAGCGTTGCCAAACCCCGTTCTGGGTTTTTTTATTTTACACATCAGGTATGCAACAATTGAACTAGAAATGATAATTACAATAAATTAAATCATAATACTAACTTTAAAATAATTGTTGGAGACGTAATTTAGACTTTTAGAGTCACAAAAGGCTGCTGCCTCTCTATATAGCAGTAGGCATAAGGCAGGAATTAGACCTGTATAGAACAGAAATCCATTGCAGGGATCATTTTCATACTCGCAAACTGGCCCAATTTAGAATTTTTAATTGTGTCACATGAATAAATCACCACCTATAGTATGGCACTACTTGAAGAAATTAATCAATGATTAGTTTCAAGTGGGCAAAAAGTTCATTAAAAACACAAAATGATTACAAAAATGTAACAGTATATTAAATATTTTCTAACAGTTTTTCTCAAATCCAAGTGTGCTAAACATAGTATTATTATAGCAAAGAACCCCAATAAAATAACACAAAGGAGGAGAAAAAAAAAAAAACAAACACTGGTAAAGTTATAGTATGTGTGAAAGCAGATTATCAATTTAGTAGTTCACACACACTAACATTATATAGATTTTTTTTTTCATATATATTCAGTAAAGCAAGCTTTATTCCGAGTAGCAGGCATGTGTAGAGATAGAACCAACTTTCCTAAAATGGAAGCACACCATGTGCACTTAACTAAACTAATTACATGCCAAAATTTGTGTTCTAAACTGTAGTCACCTTAATACAAACCCTGCAAAGCTCTCTATTGCTCTTTATAGTACACCTCTCAAAACACTAATATACATACAGTAGTGAATAAGAAATTCACAATACCTTCTTTACACACCCTGGTCATTTCACTAACACTTTTGTGAACTTACCTTTCAACCAGCTGGACCTCTATACTTTGGCACCTTGCCTTTTTGCTTTCATATTCTAAACTGTTCACGGATTCTTTTAAAGGCTTACAGACAGCACAAGGTGTAATTAACTCATTCCTGCTTCCTAGTAATTTTTAAAATAACAGGCTGAAACAGAACTCTGCTGAGTAGTGTTTCTCAAATAGCTTGTCTCAATAAAAATTAAAAAGCATCCAAACCAAGCTCGTGGCATACTACACTGTGGTTTTCTTGTGTCATGACTGCACTGCCTGAGGTCTGTATTTAATATAGACCAAACAGTAAAAATCAGCTTCTTTTTGCCCCTTTTCAAACAACACTCAATATACAGCTTTTAAAAGACACTCATTTTGTTATAACTGACTGTGGACCCAGGGATGCTACTGTCTGCAGATTTTGTTTTCTCTTCCATTGCTCACTGGCCTTGGTTCACCAACTTAATTAATGGACAGATATTGTCAGGATCCATTTACACTAATTTGTTTCAACCTACATTATTTTTCTGTTGGTTTAAACAAATTTGAATGTATGTGTACTTATGTGAATTAGTAAAGTTTCTGACTGCATTTAGCGGGGGACTTATTACAGCACTCTGAACTTGCACTCAGTGCAGATTCTGATACAAAAATAAATGAAATTTAAATATGTCATATACATAAAATATTACATTAAAAGTAGCTGACAAGACTTAAAGACACAGAATCTGCTTAATTAGAGGACAGTTTTGAAGACCTGTGGAACTCTTTATATTTTCTTT
Organism: Erpetoichthys calabaricus; assembly: GCF_900747795.2. Taxonomy (NCBI): domain Eukaryota; kingdom Metazoa; phylum Chordata; class Cladistia; order Polypteriformes; family Polypteridae; genus Erpetoichthys; species Erpetoichthys calabaricus. The sequence goes on from NC_041394.2 coordinate 47,644,752, forward strand.
CACATACAGTTGCAATAGGAAATATTCAAACACCCTCACCTCAAAAGACATTATACTGATGTGAATCGATGTTAAGCAAATAAAGCCTCATAAACCAACAAAAAATATTTAATATTATACTGTATATAAAACTAGTAAATCCTCAGTCTTTAAGGGGTTGATTATTTCTAATTGCAACTGTTCAAGTCAGTTTTCTAAACCCAAAGGAAAGAGTTATTTCTAATTATGTGTTTAACAATCATTGAATTGCAGCAGAGGTCACTTAGTTAACCAGTCAGTCACATCAATAACAATGAATCGATTGCATGCGTGCGATATTCCATTTCAGTTTATTCTCATATAGGACTCTTTACCAAGTATTGGCTTCAATCACTTAGACAAATTTTAACGGTAAACATAGTAACAGTAAAACTATCATCATCACCAGTACTGCCATGTAAGACAGTGTAGGATTATCAGACAAACTATGATGTGTTATTATGTTGCTGCAATACATTTAGAAACATTACAATACAAAAGTGTGTCTTTCAGTAGGTGATAATTTAAAAAATTAAAATTGCATGAATGGCAAAGTTGTTCAGTAATTCAGTCACAGAAGCCTGCATCAAATCCTGGCCCACCTACTATGTGTTAAGTTTGTATGTGGTTTACTATGGGTTTTCCAGTTTTAGGTCAAGAGGCAACTCTGCATTGCTTCTTATAATAAAGCGTGGGTACATGCATTAATGTTTTACAGGCCATACTGGTGCCCTTGTGGATCCATAAATAAACCCTTTTAGATGTACATTACTTATGAGTAAAAAACAATCTGTTGGAAAATGGAAAACATTTAGTGCTCTGGGGGTTTAGCATAGTTCAAAAGTGAATATTCAATAGTGAACTGTGATTTTGCTATAGGGATTACAAATGTTAAGTTTTGGATGGCTTTACATTTTCTATAATTTGTATCTTTCTACTGGAGGAAACTGAGAATTTTAACTTTTGTAAAGAAAGTACTTTTGAATACAATGAAGGAAGCAAATAAATAACTTGCAGAAGCACTAGATGGCAGTGTACTATACATCTTTGGTAAAAGTTAGGGCCCAGACTCTGCCAGATACAGTACAAATCATCAGAACTCATTTTTGTATATACAGCTACAACAGACTAAAATGAAGAATGAAAAAAAGTGGACTTCATGATTGTGTTTAAAAGAGTGTTTTAATTTAGCATATAGGTTTAAAAAAAAAAAAAAAAAACGTTCTGTGGCTTGTAAGAAAATATGATGCTTATCCTCCACGTTTCTCACATAAATGATTGCCTTTCAAGTACAGAAGCCCAGGTGCATAATCTGTTCTGCTTCACAGCAGCTGAAAAAAAAAAGTTTGTAATGAGGCAGCAAGGACACAAAAGTAGAGTGACACAATTTTATTTCCTTACGGGACTGAAGTGATTCTGCCATGAGATAGAAGCACTCTGCTCATCTATTCTTATTTAGATGTTGTAACATTTTAAAAACATTATTATTACAATCTTACCTGCATTTTTTTTTGCTTTCTTTTCCTGTACTGCTTAAGTAACAGGGTGATCTGGATTCCTGTGGTTTATTAATTTACTAACCAGTAGTTGGAGGAATACACATTCTAATATGAAGGATAGATACAGTAGTTGACCACAGCTTTAGAGCTGTCATTAAAATAGGTTTGCAGTCCAGGAAGTTTGGTTCCAATGTATAATCTTCTCCACCAATGTCAAAGATGTCATAGAAACTTAACAATATAGTATATAGTTCATAAACGTATTGATTGTTTTCTTGAAGTAATCACTGGAGACCTTAAACAGAACTACTTCTGTTCTCAACCCACAACCAATAACTACACAACTTCATTGACCAATGACTAATTTAAAGCAACAAATGATGAATATTTTGACTTATATTTATTTACAAACTATGCGAGATCATTTAAAGACAACCACTATTTTTTTTAGAATGTCAGCCTGCACTGGAACCCCAGATGCAAATTGCAGAGGGAAAAAAAGCACTCAGCTACCTCCAACACTGGCCATACCATATTCTATCACAGGAATTCAAACAAACATGACCTAAAAACACAGTGTGGTCAAAGTATGCTTGAACAAAATTTTCTAATGAATGAAAAACTAATTTTTTAATCTCATACTTGCTCTTCAACAAACATACCCTCTATAGTCTACTATTTTATTTTTTTCTGGGTACTTTAAACATTTCAACATCAGCACTCATTTATTCAAATGCATGCTGAAGGAGTTAGACCAGGAATGTTGTGTTTCTATATATAAATAAATAAAACCGACTTATCTATGACTTTGATCAGTTTTTTGACTTCATGCAAGTTTCCCGGTCTTGTGTAAACACTTTCTGACAAGGTAACTTGATGATGGAATTATTCCCCAATCAATCTCAAGCTTATTAGGAGAGGAAAAAAAAAATTAAATTCGAGTAATTATTTTATTGAATGCAAGATCACTGAAATTAAATATCTATTACATACAGTACTTTCCTTTTACATAGGTACATTTCTGATTAGGTCCTATTTGTACAATAGATGATTCTTCTGGGTTGATTTTCAAATGATTGATGAACACAAGATGGTACAAGAACACCTTGAGAAAAACTTAAAATTTAATGTGACAACCATAATCGTGGCTATGTGATGAATATTGATTGGACATGTAACAATTTCAATTAACTCTGTACATGTGGCAATAATTACCCTATAAACCTAATCCAGTAACTTATTAAAGAAAAAAAGGGCACTAGTTTTTGGTTTTAATAGTTTGAAGCTAGAAGCTGCTTTATTAGATGCAAAGGTTAGCAAAAGAGACAATAATAGTTGCTTAATAACCAGTAAGCCTAAGAGAGAATGTGTGACTTCTCCTATGGTAGGTAAATTGAACCACATAACTGGAATGCCTGCAAAACGGGAAGATAATGATAAGTTTGTTTTGTTTTTTTTTTTTAACTTTGTTTTTCTTGTTATTGGGACAGGATGAGAAGTTACTTTTAATAAAATAAAAAAGACTTTCAATACTGCTATCAGTCTAGACTGAAAATTTTAGAACATAGAAATTACTGCAGATAAGATTTGATAATTTAGTACAAAACAGGTTTTTTTTTTTTTTTTTTTTTAAATGGATGCAAGGTGCCCTGTCAAACTTGAATGATCAATGAAGGCCAGAAATTTGGCAAGTTGCCACATTTATTGCACTCCCCTCTGTGAATTTAATTTTAAAAAAAATATTGTAGAAAACTATTACTCCTTTCTCTCTAAAGGCCTTGGGCTCAAATATGCTGTGAATACTGTACTGTGTTTAGCAGATAAGTAAATTTCAAACGGGAACACAAAACAGTTACACAGGGAAAGAATGGTATCTGCTCAGAGCTGTCCTTGATTCAGCTATTCTTGGTGTGCTGGTATCTCTTGACTGCAATGAGAATTCCAGGACAGAGAAAGTCCTTATTTAGCCTGTGCTTCACTAGAGCTCGATGCTCTCTGAATGTGCTGTATGCTGTGACAGCAGGGAAAAGCTAAAGATGCATTCAACAATTGTCAGAGCTACAACTAGAAAGTAATTCAATATGGGCTTTAAGGACACAATTTCAAGGTCACTAAAAATTAATTCAAATAAATAAGCAATTGAAAAAGTTGAATCTCAAACAGTGCCATTTTTTCCTGCCCTATGGAAGGTAAAGTGTTTCAATAGCTTCATCTTCCAAATTACCACCAAAGACAAGAGCACAATGATTTCTGGAAAACTGAGTGGTTAGAAATCAGAATGAAGACAGGACATGAAAGTCAACTGCTGGTTCAAATCCCACTATGGTCATTATATGAGGCACTAAACTTGCCAGTTACTGAAATACAGTATGTTTGCACTGCTATAGGCAAAAATATCACCAAAATTAATATAAAAATGGAGAGTTGTAGCTGTAAAAAATATATAATTAGAAATTAAAATTCCATTATGTATCATTACGTTCTTCTTAATCAAGAAATGAAAAGACCAGAGTTTTACAAAACAATTCTAACATCATTTACACTATTCTTCCGCCATATCCTTTACAGTCGGTAAGGTGGCTATTTAATCTACAAATGTACATGCAGGTTTCTGCTCTCCCAAATACAAATAACAGTTGCCAGTTACTGTTTTTTCCCCAGATATGTATTTAAATGACTTGTTTAGCCTGGTCAGGGTTTCAAGGAATTTCCTGGCACTAGTGGGATGTGACCACAGATAGGACAGCAGCCATTCACAGGGGCACTCAAATTCAGCCACCCACTCAGTTACACTGGAGTGTTTAACCCATGCCAGGACTGAAAAAGAGGAAACAGCACATTTACAAAATTTGACCAGATTATTTATTACAGTATTTTTTCAGTCACATACATTTTGGGAATATGGAGATATCACCTTCCTGTTTACAACTGACAAAAGGTTAAATCAACAGCTTTTGATTTTTATTTATGATTGATTCTTTTCTAACTTTTTAGGTGCTTTTACTTTTATAAACTTAAATAAATAACATACAATAAAAAAATTAATGGAAATGTTAATGGAACTATAAGAGAGACACTCTTATGATCAAAATACTTTTGGGAAATGGCACAGAAACGTGTTGCACATTAAAAAATTTATTTTACTTCTACTGAGAAGAAAATAACTCCACAATGGTCTTTTGATTACTTTATGCTTACTATAAAAGGTCCTTAAACAATTGTTTGAATGAGTAACTTTGTTTCTAATCTACTAAATACTGTATACAAGAAAAGCCAGCCACAGAATGGGAAACCTTAAGATGCGCTATCTAACAAATATAGTGGCAGACAGCTCTTTAGTGGAAGGATTGTTTGAGAGGACAAGGCATTATATCCCCCAGAGTGCTAGATGGCAGACCCCTGGGTTGCAGTGATACCTCGGATTCCCACTGGGCTTCATGGATGTTGGATTTTGGCACCTCCCAGTTGGGTTCCATGGGTGCCACAGGGATTGTACAGCCCTACATTGTCGGGCTTCCGCCTCACCTGGAAGTGCTTCCAGACAACGGTAACAGGCACCAGAAGTACACCCGGGTGCAGGATAAAAGAAGCCTGCTGCCACAACCCAAGAGGTAGAGGATGAAGCTTGCTGGGAGGAATGGAGATGGACGAGAGACACGGGGAGAAAGGGAGGGAAAAAATAAACACAACCGTACTGTGTACTCTGACTGTGTTCTGTAGGTGGGAAACAGCTTGGGAAACATTTCCCACAAGAAATAAAGCCGTGCGTGCAAAGGAACTTACGTCTGTGTCAGGTGTTGGGGATCTGACTGTCCCCTGCAGGTCACAAACACATACTACATAAAATGGGGAATTGTTGTCTTACTAGAATAAGTTGTGGTGATCAGTGGTTTTGCAACACCTTCACAACCATAGTAGCTTTTATCTCCTCATTCCATTATTTTTTTGCCATCTTTTCCATGGCCTCATCAGTTCAAGCTTACAAACCTTTATGAGTAATCTGAACTTTTCTGTCATCCAAATTTGAGATACCTGGTACAACTGAAGAATAGAAGAATGTGTTTCAGGAAAATATTTTGTGCATCCTATGGTAAATGATCAATTCCTAAATGCCAAACACTTACAAAACAGATGTGAAGTTGACATTACTTGGTTAGTTGTTCTAGGCATCTAGTATTGACTCTGTATGATTAACTACTTTCTAGCAATTGAGGGAAAGTTAGCTCAAACAGCTTCCATATAGACTCTTGTTAGAAAATTATTATAAGTTAACAAGTGCATCAATCTTACTTAACACTCTCAAATCCACTTATTCAGGGGTGTACATCCCAGCAGCACTGGGCCCGGGTTGGTTGAGAGTCAATTGGAGGGCTCCCTCATACACAAATCCATTAATGGATTAAGAACCACCAATCCAATTAACATGCACTTCTTTGGGATGTAGAAGTATCTAGACTGTGTGCCCCCATCTTACAAATTCCCTTTTTAATTTGGAACAATTATCTTAAGCATCATATTAAATTTCCGTTTAAACTGAAATATTTTTTTCAAATTTCCTTAAAACTCACACACTGCAATCCTATTAACATATTAATTGGACATTTCTTAACAGTTACATCCTTCTGGTTAAATGGGGAATATAAAGCCCCACACAGTATTCTACAGAAGTCCCCACAGGTGCTTTATTTATATTTATTTATTTATTTGACTTGTTTTCTACGGAACATACATGTTTCATGTTATTATTTGATTATTGGTATTAGTGTATGTTGCTGCAGAGTGGAAATTGGTTGCACACTAGTCAGACATACAAGAATTTCACTGTAGTCTCTGTACATGTGACAATACATTTGAACTTAAAGATAACCAAGAATTGTGCAGAGCTGATTAATAAGTGCTTATACAATAGCAGGTAGTAGACAGTAATGATTCCAAAAGATTTCCCAGACTCTCTTAAATCATAATTAGCCCTCATCTTGCAATTGTATTAATATTACTAAAATCTATGAAGAAAAACCTTTTATTCATTTACGTTAAAATTCATCTGCAAAAATTCAAATTGTGGCCCAAGTTCATCTGTGTGGATTTTGAGTGCCGTAAATTATCAAATAATCCAACTATTAAGAATCATCTTACAATTAAGCCAAATTGCATCACGTCCGTGATGTTCATTCATATAAATTTAAATGAGCAACAATAAAGGCCTTTCTTCTAATTTTGTGATCTTGGCATAGTGGAGGGGAAAATGGATCTTAATCCTTAAAGCTATGTTGTCAAGAGCCATATGTTCTTACAAAAATCAACTCTTGTCAAAAATACACTCATTTGAGAATTTTAATATATTTGTTAGAACCTTGATCAGCAAAGGAATTGTAGTCTTCTTCTGAATAAGACTGGGTTTCTCCCAGAGTGAGCAGTAGCCCCAGGTACAAGAATTCACAAGGTCTTGCTCACGAGTATTCTTAGATGTGACTGTGAGAGTAAAAAGGCCTAAGTGAGGTTCTTGCACATTGTTGCTGGGCTCTTCAGTACAGGTACACCCACTGATTCTCTAGATAAAGAACAACCTGATGAGGCGGTTTAAGTGGGCAGACAGGATGCTCCCAGGCACTTCCCAGAAAAAATGTATATGGGACAATCTAATGGGAGAACAACCAGGCAAGACACAGATCAAGCTGGATGTATGTTATATCCAGGTTGGCATGGGATCACCAGATTCTTCTGGAGGAGCAATAGACAGTTGCTAAGGACAGCCTGGCATACTACAAAAAGAACCATCATCCTCAACAAAACAAAAGGATGAAAACAGAAGTGAGCTCAGCATTGATCTCTTCAAAACTCCACAATTGGCATTCAATTTTGATATTTTCATTAGAGTAATATTGGTATTTAAGACAACTTTTCACTCATTTACAGGTCACAACATGCATATTTGCTTTAGTCTGATGATTTACCCCACCTGGTGCCCCTTACTTACGTTTTCACCCTATTGCTAGCAAATGTGTTTGTTGCTTCCTTGTAAGACTTGAGCATTTCAGTAAGACAGGGATCTCCTATATCCAATCCTGTGCTGATTCACCATTAACATATCCATACCAGGCAGGTGCATTTCTATTTAGGTCTTATAGAATTATTTTAATGAATTCACCTACGGCACAAGTTAAGCTAAATGGCTTATAATTACTAAGATCAGTTCCAATAACCTTTAATACAGAATAAAATAATGCCAGTGTGCAATCTTTAATAGTAATAAATCAATAGCTTCTTTGAGAACCTTGCAATTGCTTTCAGCCCTGTTAATGCAAGTGCCACATTCTATCATACTGTTAAGAGGTAGAACTTTTCAACAACACAAATTACATGTATTACTCATTTCTTTATCTATATATTTCACATCTTCTTCAACCACTTATTTTCTGCTTTTGGTATGAGTATTGAGCTATTTTTTTCCCAATTGCCTTTCAGCCTTTACACTTCATATATTAGCAATGATGTGTTTCTAACATTGTAGCCATCTTTCTCAAAATTACTAATGTGTCTTTTCTGTAGTATTTGTGCTTAACTACAGCAGACACCCAAAGACCCGATTGATCCATCTGTCCAACTTACTTAATATAATTCTGGGTCACATCAGGCCTACAATGCAACCTAAACACAGGGGATAGTGGAATTGTTTCTTTAAGTAATTAGTTTATTTTTAGCTGTTAGAGACCTGTATAATATATTACTAGAACATAGTCGCTGAAAACTTCCTGAGGTAGTTTCTTCTGCTGCCTCAATCTGTTTTTATGTTTTAAAGTCTTGTTTGCTTTTTTGTTTAAAAAAAAAACAAAAAAAAACAACAACACTTTGAAACCATTTTAAAAATATTAAATATACAGTATATCCTGAATTAAAGATAAAAATACCCTCATGGACTAATTGCATCATTTACTACAAGAATATTGGGGGGGGGGGGGGGATATGGTGGCATAATCATGAAGGCAACTAGCAGATTGAACTTTAAATTAAATTCAATCCCATCCACAAACGGCCACATTACTGATCTAATGTTAGAGAACTGACAGCAACAGACACACATGTAATTAGCATTTCAGAAAACAATAATCTTCAGCTTTAGAGTTAAGCCGACAGGATCATCTGATAGAACAGCAGATGTAAAGTCTGTCGCTCTGTTTCAGCTGTTAGTTCATGTTGCACATTGTCTTTATTTTCTAGAGCAGGGTGCTAATTATACACAGTGAATGACATAGTCATTCCGAGATTAAAAGGAATCAGAAAATTATAATGTAAATGCTACACAAACTGCTATCTCACTCCACACAGGTAAGATGTACTCGCTGAAATCACATTATGAATCTATGAATATCAAGACAAAAGATGAACATCAGCCATCTATGGAAGAGACTATGATGATGCTGTGATAAGGACTGCATGCTTGATGAATGAACTTTAGGGGTTTTCATTCCTTAATGTGATGCAGCCTAGGGGCTAATTTATAGTAGGCAGTATAATTATCTTGGGGAGTAAAAACAAATGTGAAGAACACCTTAACAGAAACTACATTTACTGCAAGGCTGAATAGTAATAATTTAGGATAGTGTCATGATAAACAAGAATGTATTCCTTACCACATGTGTGTCTTTCAATGGAGTTGCAGTAGTGAGTACTTACGAGATCAGTAAATTGCCATGTCAGGCTTGACTGTGTACTTTTAAGGAGCTGGGTAAGGAGTTGGGTAGCCAGCTGAGCTGCATTAGTTCTTACAAGAATTAAGTATTTTCCATACCTATGGACCATCAAGTTTGTTCTGCTCATGGATTTGTGTTACAAGGTCATGGATTTGTGTTATGCTGTTTTTATTTCCTTTTCTGCATCAACACAAAGTTTTCAGCTCTGTATTTGTTATGGGTTACCTTCTGTGTTGGCTGGCATTTGCAGCCGTCTAAATTACAGAAGAAGTATAAAAAAAGGTGTTTTGGAGCATAACCTACTAAACTTTAAAAAGGTTCTGAATATCTGTCTTTCATCAGCCTCAGCATTGCCTTAAACAACAACAGAATCCAGTGCATTTTCTGTACAGAGCACAATGGACTAGCCATAGTAAATTTTAGAACAAAACATTTACTAAATCAAAATAATGTAAATCACAGAGAAAAACTGATAAAACAAAAAATTAAATTCATAATTCTAGAATGCATATACAGTAGTCACTCGAAACAAAAATCTAACAAATTTAAAGGCTACCTACCTGACTCCAAGGTGACAAAAGATTATTCGGCTTGCCTCACACAAATGCAGTGTCTGCAAAAAGATAACTGAGGACTGTTGCCATACAAGCTGTTCTTTGTCTTTCACCCTGACCAATGTTGAAACAATTCTAGGGCAAGGATGCTGTTATCACAATAGTTTGCAATTTATTAATTTACTAGGGCTATATCAACACTTTAACAAAACCCTAGTTCATTACTGGAAATTAAAATGTCAGAGCATTGGACTGAAAGATGCTGTTTAATATTTTAAATGTTGTTAGAAACACTCATTTGCACTCCTAAAGCAAATGTACAATACCTTACAAAGAGACGCTTGAGCAGAGGGCAGTGCTGATCAGAGACAGTGGCAACAGCCTTCAAAAAAGCAATGAGGCAGGAGTATTTAAATATACAGCTGGCCCTTGTAATAGGGAATTTTATTGCTAATAGAGAAGCCTTCAGACCTGCAAACACCCTGCTAACTAATCAAATCACCAAATCAAAAACAAATTACTGATTGTTAGAGTAGATATAAGTGAAAATTGTGAAGTGCAGCTCACCAATTTAAGAAATCTTCCATGACACAAAACTGGAGATCTGGACCTTTGGTTTGGAGATGAAGACTGAGCTAAATTGTGATGTTCAGTGGCTTCGGTGCTATCTTTTGCACTGGAAGAATTCCAGACAAAACACTGTTTTTAATCTATTATTATGGTTTAGCATGAAGCACTGAGCAAAGGTTATCATTTAAAAAAAAAAAACTTCACAGGAGGGGTGGAAAAACTAATGAATCATATTAATCGTGATGTCGAGAGCAAAGGTCAAATACTGCTGCACTCTACAAGAGCCAATATCACAGATTTGAGATATCACATGCTGTTTTAGCTGACCAGAATACAGATTAGTTTGATTAGAAAAAATATGAGTACATTCTGCCTAAGAAAAATCGTAATTGGCCGAAGCACCAAACGGTGAATGTGAGACAGCTTCTCAGACTTTGTTAAAAAGTTGAAAAGAAAACAGCATGACATATGAAGACAAATTCATCTAAGGGGCAGTGATCTTAAGAACAAAAATAAAAGATCTGAGGCTGCTTGACTGGAGGAAGCAAGACAAGAAAAAGATTAACTGAAGGAACATTCACGAAATAAATGCAGGCACGTTAGACTTGATGGATGATCATAAGTTGCAAGAAGACAGGGTACTTCTTTTATAGTGAAAACTTATTGGGAAACTAACTTGTGCTTATCCTCCATACTATAAGAGGTCAACCTGCTGATCAAGTTATTCATACATTTGTTGGTCCTTGTTTCAATAATAAAAGTTTGGCAATCATTACAAACTGTCCCTGCCCCTACTCCATCCTACTTTGCTTCTTAAAATCCTCCAAAGAACTACTGCAATGGACCAGTTCCTTGTTTGGGGTTGGTTCTCATCTTTTTTGTATAACACTCCTGGGATAGACTCTGCTACTCTATAAACCTAAATTGGACCAAAAGTTTGGAGAATGTCATCTTATAACTTAAGTTAGATTTTACTTTAAAATAACACATACATTACCAAATTTACTAGATACTATCTTGGAAATATAAAAATCAGACTGAATGCCTAAAGTGAATAATTTTGTTCACATGCGATAGATCAGAGAATAAAGCCACACATAATGCTGTTAATCTTTTGAAACAACTAAACTAGTAGTAAAGACTGCCAATGCTTGGAATTCTAGTCTACAAATGCCAGAAGTCTAATCTGAACCTTTATCCAATGCCTAAATGTGCAAATTCTAAGTTAGAACATCAGAACAATCAGGAAGAGAACAGGCCATTCTGTCCAATACAGTTCGTCAGTCCTATCCACTTAATTCTTCCAAAATAATATCTAAGTTTAGCTCTGAAAGACCCTAAAGTCCTACTGTTTACCACACTTTTTGGCATCTTATTCCAGCTGTCTATGGACTTCTGTGTAAAAAAGAATTTCCTAATATTTGTGCAAAATTTACCCATAACAAGTTTCCTACTGTGTCCCAGTGTTCTTCTTTAACTCGTTTTAAAATAACAGTCTCGATCCACTGTACTAATTCCCTGTATAATTTTAAACACTTCATTTTAAACTCAAATCATCTTACCTCCCAGAATCAACTCTGGGCTCAATAGCAAACATTTTAATAAAATTTAAAAAAAAAGTTCCTTAGATACAACATGCCACAGTCAGCTCCAGAGATCATTGCACTATTTAATCCTGATCCATTCTAAAGAGGTTTTGTGGCCTTCTTAACAAAGCCTCTTAAAAGGGATTCCAGAGTACCCCAAGTTTGAATTATTTGTTCAAGTACTCATTGCAGCTTCATGGTACCACAGGTACAAACAGAAAACACATTTTGCCATCTGTCGACCTCTAAGCATTTTACCTAGTTCCTGTCAGCTGCCTGTAGTCTCAGGTGCCCATACTGAATTTAACATCCAAAGAGCCCAGTACAACTGCAGGATTTATTGTCCCCTGGCAGCCCCTGCTGAACAACTCTATAAATATGACTTCTTCCAATTTGCAAATTACTTCTTCCAATTTGCAAATTAAAGTGATACAAAACTAAAATAAGTAAATAAAATCAAAAAAGCATTAGCAAAAGCCAAATAAGATTAAAAGTCATCTACCTAGAAATTTCTAAGCTACCCCCTACAAACCACACCCATAGACAACAAAATAGACAAAAAGTACAGGGCAAGCACATGACTCCGTTAACAGTGAGAAGTGCAATGTCAAAAGCTTATCCAGTGCGGAAAAGTATAAACTCTGACATAGTGCCTTTTATTTTCCTAACTACCTTATCTCCCCTATTTGGTCACTTGTGCAGTTTTGCCTTTTGTCTTAACACTTGAAGTATTTATATAAAGAAAATAGATAAGTAGGTAAGCCCAATTCAGGGTCATGAGAGTTGGAACTTGCTCCCACAGCAATGGACCTAAAGCATGAAACAATCCAGAACAGAGGTTCAGACTCAACAAAATCCCCACACACTTATCACTTCATGGCTAGCATAGTACAGAACTGTATGCAGTGATAGAACATAAGTATGAGCCACATTTCTTGATTAAACAACACAAATAAGAAGACCCTTTCTAGGATTCCTTGCAGGGCTGCTACTCCTCTAAACAAGGGTTGGTCAAACACCTGGAGAGCCTGAGCCACTCTACTTAGCAGCCAATGCTGACAATGGAACAGACTTATTCTACCTTCGTTATATCGACTTGCTTTACTTAATCTTTTCTTTTCAGGGGAAAAAACAAAAAGTGAAGACCTAAAAAATTTTGATCTGTCATGTGCCCATCTCTCTAGATTCTCAAAATTATACCTAGGAACTGCACTGAAGGTCAGACTAGTATAAGAATTTGCTCTACCTCAGAGTATCACATGAGAATTAGTTATGAAGCATCAATGGTTAGCAATGACAACAGGCATCCTTAGATGCGTACAAGCTCTCATCTTAGTTATTCATTCTGCTTCATTGACCTCCAGCGCCCGAATGCAGTGCTGAAAGTTAAACACCCCTAACCCCCAACCATCCTCTTCGATCGCAGCACCAAAAATATTAAGGGACAACCTCTCAGTCCGCTCTTCAATCATGGTGCTCCAAACTCCAAGGGAGAAGTGTTTGTCTAAGATAGTGGTGCTTGAATCTCTAATGGGGAAACCAAAGAAATTGTACTGTAGTTCTTGAAGCTACTATATTTCACACTACAAGCTATTCATGCTAATACATTGGTGTAACACATATGGTACCGACCTTATGTATATCCATTTCAAGCACTGTTTTGTACATACATTCACATCTGTGGATTTTAAACGAGAACTACGAAAAACATGAACAGAAATACTGTACTTGAGTAACCAGCATAAACAAATGAAAACTGTAAACATCTAATAATGATAATAACATATACTCAAAATTTCACATTATTCCTACTGATTACCTGTTTTGGTTCAAAAGAACACACTTTCCTGAAAAATTTGTTTTATAATGGCCATACCATAAGCCAAATCACTAGGACTCAAAACAGAAAAAAACAGCAATTTATCTAATGCAGAAATGTTTTACACATGGACAACTATGTATAATAATATTATTATTACTTATTTTTTGACTGACACTTTTATCCAAGGCGACTTACAACATCTGAGATACAATTGGTTACATTTGTTTTTCCAGTTTGAGCACAGGGAAGTGAAGTAACTTGCTCATGGTCACATAGTGTCAGTAGCAGGATTTGAACCCACAAACTCAGGGTTTAAATTCTTAGGTTCAAAACCTCAGCTACTGCACCACGCTGCTTGCCAATAATATTAACCCCTTAAACCTATAAATATTGTGTACAGAAAAGTACTCGGTTACATTGTATTTCCAATACTACATATTAACCGATGGTAGCTGGTTATGTCATATAACTGATGCCCATTGTCTTACGGACAATGGGAGTAAAACAGCTAGTAATACCATAATGAGTACCAAGATGGAGAGACAGAGAGACACACACACCAAATCAGAGTAAAAGTCAATAATGGACATGTTTACTTAACAATGACTGATCCACAGCCTTACTTTTAGAAGAATCGCCTTCATAGTATTACGGCCACCGGAAATGCCTCGTAAAGTTACAGATACTAAGAGAATACTTTCAGTAACGGTTTCTAGGCAAAGCACATGACCACCTGGTCCTGGTACCACCCTGGCCTTCAGGCTTTCTGTTGTCATGATTACTGCTGCATCATTTCAGTAGGCCGCTCTTGAAGAGCTCAAAGAATCCTGAAGGCTCTTATAATCTTTAACATTGTATGAGGACCCACAGGAATTGTTAAAGTACCGCCTACCATTTAACAAAACACCATTGCATCTTGGAGGAAGCAACATAAAAAACGCTCCAAAAAAACAGAGGTACAACTGCCCACATAACTCCTCGACACTGTAAACCTTTGTGGAAGTGTGCTGCACTGGTAAACAACAGAGCCCTGAGCTGCATTTAAAGCATTTTATTTCCTTTAGGCACTCATGGCATAAGCAAAATTCATCAGGGAAACAGACTTCAGTGAAGAAAAGAAACTTTTTATGTACTACATAACCTGGAATAAATAAAAGGTGGCAAGGCAACACAATGTTTAGCGCTGTGCTGCCACTGATCAAGTGTTCTTGGTTCAACTTGTCATCTAGATGGAAGTCTGTATCTTTTCTCATGTGGGTGTTCTTCCAGGTACTTCACATGTCCTTAAATATTCTCACAGGCAGATACAGTATGCTAGATGAATAAGTGATTTTAGCTGACGTTGTCTAAGAGTGGGTATAACCTTGAGTGTAACATTCAGTATAGTAGTGCCCAATCCAGGGCAGGTTCCTCTCTAGCACACCATGTTCCTGGAATTGGATTTTGTTTAAGAATGTTATGTTGGTCTAAAGAAGAGTAAAAACAGCAAAAATTCTTATAAAGTGAAACAAATGAAAGTATACTACCATCTTCCAGAACTAAATTAAAGTGATATAAAAAAAAAAAGAACAAAATTGCTTATTGCAATCCATTTTCCAAACCTACTCTTTACAGTCACAATGGATTAGAGGACAACAAGCAAGAGGCATAAACTCAAAGCAAGAAAGAAATACACATCTATCCCTGGATAATGTACACAATAAACCTTACCTTAAGAGTGTAGCTGGACTCTGTAAGCAACCCCCATATGGACACAGGTATGTCATGC
Organism: Erpetoichthys calabaricus; assembly: GCF_900747795.2. Taxonomy (NCBI): domain Eukaryota; kingdom Metazoa; phylum Chordata; class Cladistia; order Polypteriformes; family Polypteridae; genus Erpetoichthys; species Erpetoichthys calabaricus. Next base: position 47,660,260 of record NC_041394.2, read on the forward strand.
AGACTTCACACACAACCCTAGCCTACAGCTCTAGCACACTAATTACTTTGAGATGGAATTACTCATCAGGCCTCCCAAAATGCCCTACTAATACCCACAGCACAACCTAGAAAAATCACCTGTGTGGTACTGCAAACCAAAATTAACTTGAGGGTTACTCTACAAATATCCTAAAAGCATGGGCAGGCCTCTTAACTTTGAGAAATACTGTGTAGTCTTGAAAAGACTTGAGCCATGTAACCATTAAAAACCTATCGGCTTACGCATCAAGCCACAGTGTTATCTTGTGTAGGTTACCTCATTTCCTTCCCCCCCTTCTGGCTAAATTGTTTAAATCCAATAGGTTCACATTACAAATGTTAAGTCTATGACAGGCATTCTGTGCGAGATGGAGACACTATCCCATTCTTTTAAAAGCTTTGAAGTAGCTTGCTCCAAAGCAACTTACAAAGGGAACAGTTCACACCCATGAATATATCTAAAATGTCTTCAGACCACATAGAGTGAGGTATAAATGACCTCATTGTGCAAGGATGTGAGTTCTAAGGAAGAAAGGTGGAAAAGTGAGGTCTGCTCAAGGAACCTCTTTGCTTTTATTAAAGTAAAAAATGAAAATGTATTATGATGCTTTAAACTGTGGCAATTTAAACTTAGTCAGGCTGTAAATAAACACATTAAGTTGAATATAACATGAGTATTAGTCCTTTAATTTTCAACAATATGAGTGAGGCAGGATGAGTAAGTGTGAATGAATGGAATGCTTTTTTAAAATTATGATGAATACTGAAACCTGCAACACTGGTTCTTTGTCACATTCCACCACACCACTAAATGACTCAGAACTACATAAATAAAGAAATACATTGGCCATGCTTTGTGCTTGGCTGTCAATGGGAAATTAATCTACCACATTGAACTGCTCACCCATCACAAAGGACTCTTTTCTGAATTATGCAAAAGGTCAGTCTCACTGTAACACCTTTTTTTCGTCTTCTACACTTGCTTTCAAGGATCAGGACAGTGATGGTGTGCGATTACACTCTTAGGTTTATTGTGTGGATAAAAATACAAATGTTAACAGTCTTCTGATTTACACAATGTTTTTTTCCTAGTGGTGGTCTGATTAATTCCATAATTATAAGGCTACATACTTCCCAAAACTACACTCTCTTAAAGCATTTGGTCCTGAACTCATTCATTTGAGCCAAATTTAACCACATTGGGTACTATTGGACTTTTAAAAATAACAGCAACAAAAGTCAAAGAAATTAAAGCCCACAATAAATGTAGAAATTTTTCAGTAAATTTAATTTGGTGTCAAATGATGTGTGGCATTCAAAACCACTTCTCATAGAAACCCTGGAACATTCTTTCCTGTTCTTACGGAGGGATGGCAAAGGTTAAGCTGCAAAATCCTTTAACTTAAACCAAGAAAACAAACCTATCTTATATGGCAAAGTTCAACATTGAACACTGTCCATATGTTCTTAATCTTGAAAAAAAAATGTCATGAACTCGTGGACAAAAAACACTTTCCCATTCATTCATTGATCCGCAAACTCCAATTAGCTCCCAAAATATACAATATATATTCAACAATAACATACAGACTGCCGATATTACAATAAAACGGCTGATCACCTGAAGTTGTAGCTCATTATAAGCGCCATCAATCGCAGACTAAACGCTAGCGCCCCACACTCCCAACTGTCCTCGTGTCTCGGGTTACACTCAAGTAGCGCGGACTCGTCGAGTGCCTTGATTTGGGTTTGTTTTTGCAAGACAAAACATACCGGCAACCAAATTCAGCTGCTTTTGAACTTCAACAGTAAACCTGTTAAATGTTTACGACATTTCCACTAAGTAAGACCAAAGCATATCAATGACAGGACCCCACTGCCTACGTCATTTTACCCTTACCTGCGCACCGCAAACCCATCACCTTCTCACCTCTCCGGTGCCTAACATCCCACTGTACATAAGCTCATACTACCCTAATAATAACCCATTGAGCAAGCTGATCCAAGTAAAACCATAACAGACCACGCTGACCAATTCACATCCCACAACTGATTCTCCGCCATACACAACATGTCACGATTGGTTGACTTCATGACCCATAGCACCACTTACCTGTCGGCCTGACGCTCGCTTACCCGCAAGCTTACGTATACAGAATCAATTTGCGCTTTCTCTCCTCCCGCTGCTAGCCAGCAGTAACGACATACTAGAGCTCGCCATGCCCAATGTGCACCCAAAAGGCAACTTAAACGGACAACCCCAAACGCCACGTCTCCTCCTCCCCTGGTCCAGCAAAGAAAACGGAGCAGTTCACTTTAATTCGAACGTGCGCGTAACAGAGAAGGCGGGTTTAGGATGACGCAACGCTCACGATCGCGCGCTTAAAGGGCTACCGCACTACTAAGGCCGATACTTACAAACAAGAAGCCGTAGACTGAGCGTGTAGCGCGGAACGTGGCCGCCGGTGTTCATAGCACCTCGAGAGAACACGTGTATTTAAAGGTAAAGGGAACGGCTGTTAAGACAGGTGAAAACGAACCTCCTTTTAAAATACCTTTGACGAAAGCCACCATGTACAGAGCGCTGTACAGTATACGAAATGACAAAAGTTAGACCGATACGTGGAATACAATTAAAATCACATTCTCTCAACTTGGCAAAATTGGAGTACTGTATACAAACTCCAGTGTACTTTTTTTTGTAAATTATTATTGATCCGTAGATGTTTTAATTTATTTAATATGACATAACTTGATGAACTGAACGCGATGATGTTAACTATAATGCTACGGTTTAAAATATAAGTCAAATGACACAATCTACGAACTGTTAATGACCCAACAATTAATATGTATTCACCAATGTGCTCCCAGCCAGCGGGTTACTTTCTACAGTTTTGTCTACCTCTCTTTTTTGAACCAGTACAGTGAGAAATCATAGTTTATTCAACCAAAATAAAGTCACAAAATAAGCACCAAAACAACAGTATACGATACCTGTTCATTGTAGGGCACGGCCACTCACTCAGCCTGACAACAAGCACAGCTACCACAGCAAACAGGTCTATGGGGAACAACTGTGTGAGATCATCATCACTGCTCATGGGGCCAAACTAGACTAAATAAGCGAGAAAGGTGGATTGTTTTAATCGGGTGTTTGGTGAATGAAAAGAATGCATTTTGTTGCTTTAAGAACATGTAAATATAAAATATACTATAATAAGGATAGTGATTATTCAGACCCCCGTGACCCTGTGTTCGGATTCAGCGGGTTGGAAAATGGATGGATGGATGGATTATTCAGACATATTCATTTTTTATTGGGCACACGTGTGGAATATCAGCCCTTTCTACATGGAGCTGGCACATTCTCCTTGTGTGTTAAATGCATTTTACGCTCTGTTGGACTGTGCCAGTACTTTTTGAGTCAGCACTTTTAAGGGTTCTAAACGATCTTTTATTAATAAGTGACTCTGAGGATACTGTTGTCTTGTTGCTCTCAAATCTAACTGCAGAATTTGATATAGTTGACTATGACATCCTTATCGTCCTTCATGAGCAGTATGTGGGTATCCAAGGGACTGCTCTGGGATGGTTCAAGTCATACCTAACGGACAGAAGCTTTCCAGTCAGCCTGGGAATTTCTCCTCCTCCTCTGCCTCTCTCATCTGTGAGGTCTTGCAAGGATCTGTTCTTGGGCCTATTTTTCATTGTACATATTGCCCTTAGGATCCTTTTTTTAAAAATATAATATTTCTTTTCATTGCTATGCAGATGATACACAGATATCTTCCACTAAAACAGGGCAAAACAAATTCTCCTAAACCTTTATTGGAATATCAGAAAGATATTAACATATGGATGTGACTAAATTATTTTAGTTTAAATGACAAAAAAAGACTGTTTATTTTGGACCTTCTGTTCTTACTTGTGGTCCTTTGATAACCTACTGTCAGTGGCATAGCTAGGGGCGGGCAGAGGGGTCGGTCTGCCCTGGGCGGCACATTTTTGGGGTGGCATTTTTGTACAATTCGTGTGTAAGTAGCAGGGATCGGAAAAATATCACTCATGAATGGAAAAAGTAAAATTGTATCCACAAATGCTTCAAAAATAATTTTCAGACTTTCCTTCTGTGACGGCATCAGACACAGCAGTTGGAATGTATGAGGCAATAACAAAAATAAACATAATACCAATAATAATTTCTAGGAAGATAAACAACTAATTTACAATTTATAATTTAATTTCATTATCAATCCAAATGCGTTCTTGCTTTGCGTAGAAAACATCCCCACCTATCACTTATACACTACACTGGTTCTGGTTTTTGCAGTGTAACTATATTAAACTAATAATTAGAACACAGCTTATCAGTGTGTCTATACTATATTCTTGTCTAGTTAATGCTTATAATAATTATATGTGAAAAAATATTGCTGTTTCTCTATATATGAATAAATCTATGCAAAATGTATCTTATTTTTTCTCTATATGTTATTTAAATTTTCTATTTAAATATGTTAACATATTCAGATATGTTGGAGGGCAGCAAATCGAAGCACTGAACTCTAGCTATGCCACTGCCTACTGTAAACCCTTCACAAAAAGTCTTGTCGTGATTTTTGATAATGTCCTCAAATTTGATAAATTAACTCTATTGTAAAAGCCTGTTTCTATCAGCTCAGGGTACTAGCTAAAGTCAAGCCTTTTCTTTCTGCAGATGATTTTCAAAAACTAACTCATGCTTTTGTCTCTACTCAGCTTGACTACTGCAACTCATTATACACTGGAGGTAATCAGTCATACGTTGCTCATCTTCAACTGGTCCAGAGTGCTGCAGCCAGGCTGCTAACAGGCACACAAGAACACAACCACATTATACTAGTCTTAGCTTCTCTTCACTGGTTTCCTATTCACTACAGGACTGAGTTTAAAGTTTTATTGTTTGTTTTTAACTCTGTGACCTCTTACACCCTTACTCTCCCTAGCGATCACTTAGGCCCTCTGTCCAGAAGTTGCTAGTTGTGCCGATGTCTCAACTTAACCTCAGTGGAGACCGTGCTTTTGCAGTAGCTGCCCATAAACTTTGGAATAGTCTACCTTTTTATATTAGATCTGAATCAACTTTGGACCCTTTTAAAGCCTGTCTGAAAACCTTTTTGCCTTATCTTTTTAAACTTGCTTGAGAGTACTGTTTTTTAATTTACTTGTATATTTGGTGTCTTTATTTACTGTATCTATATGTTTACTGGTGTGTTTTATGGAAACCGAACAGCATTTTGGTCAACTCCTGTTGTTTTAAATATGCTCTATAAATAAAATTGACTTGGCTTGACCTGAGTAAACTGTATTAGAGATAACCCTTTATCGCAGGGGTGTCGAACTCCAGTCCTGGAGGGCCGCAGTGGCTGCAGGTTTTCATTCTAACCATCTTCTTAATTAGCGAACAATTTTTGCTGCTAATTACTTCTTTTAATTAACTTGACTCAGGCCCTTTAGTTGTTTCTTTTTCCTTAATTAGCAGCCAAACAACAATGACACACAAAACAAGCCGCCACATCACACAATATCTGAAAATAAAGAAAGGTGATGGTCTCAGTAAGGTTGATCTCTCAACTCACCAAAACACTTTGACGATGTTCTTATAAAAAACAGAAAATCAACAGTTTTGGAACTGTCTGCTGTTGCAGAACGAGAGCAGCAACAAGCCATGGAATTAAATAACGAGTTTAATTAACAGCAAGCATTGGCTTCTCATTAAGAAACTGGTTGGAGTTTGAAGCCCCAGTTTAAGCTGGTCATCTGTTGGCTCATTCACATCTCATTTCTGTTTGGCTGTCATTTAATGAGGAAACAAATCAATTCAGAGGACTGAATCCTTCTAACATGGCTGTTAAAATAAAGGGGAAAAAGTGAATTAGCAGTGAAAACTGGTCACTGGTTAGGAAAAGGGTTAGAATGAAAACCTGCAGCCACTGCGGCCCTACAGGCTTGGAGTTTGACACCCGTGCTTTATCGGAATGCTAAAGTAATCTCCATGTGGATTAATTAATTTAATCAAGTTAATATAAAATATGAATGTTGAGTAAACACAATATTATTTTTAAGTTAGATGTAATTAATTCATTTAGTTAGAAAAAAACTTGACATGATAAATGTGTAAGCATTTATCACCTATCTGTTGTTTTCAAAAATATTCTTAAATTTTACTTTAGCTGAATCCATCCAAAGTTCAGGTGTTCATTGATAAGGATTTAGTCATCACCTTTCTGTGCTTTTTGAAACCTGTTTTCAAACCTGAATTCTTAAGCCATGGTATCTGGAATAACTGGTGATTTCTATAGCTGTGTTATCTTGAAAAACGGGTTCATTCATTTATGTCAAACAGAACTGACTGTTTCATGGTTAGCATATTCAAATGTGTAATTTTTACATATCTTATTAAGAGTATTCCATGGTGAACATCTCAAGATGCAGGCCTCCTTAATATCCCAAGGGTAATAAAATGTGTGTTGGCAGGCAGGGTCTTTAGCACCTAAACTGTCAATTTGACCTATAGGGGCCCTGTCAGTTTCAGCAAGACTAAAGACTCGTTAGTTCAGCACAGAATGGTTTTGCTAAAGCTACAGTGTTTTATGTTTCCCCCAGTTTCATATTACTCTCTTATGATGCTTTTTATTGTAGTAAGTGGTTGATTTTTTTTCACAAAGTCTTTTCCATTTGTTTCTTTCAATTTTGGTGTCCGTGGTTCCAGTCAGTATTGGAGTGGATGCATCTTCAAATAAGTTGAACCTGTTTTCATACATCTGCCCAAATTAAATTGTTGTCATTTGCCAGTGGATATATCCTTTTCAGAAATGCAGATGATGTAGGAGAGTTAGAATATATACAGTATATATTGTAGGGAGGTGAGTGAGAAGGCAGAGTGAATCTGAAAATAGCTGGGGTGCCAACTAGGCAAACTCTGTTTAATTCAGAAAAATAACAAAAAATAAAACAGGCTCATAATGGTGCTATTGAGACAATGCAGGCAATCACCTTTTATTGCAGTCTATCAGCGTTCTCTGCTGTTTACAGGTCTGGAGTCATTCCTAACAGTCGGGCTCGCAAGTACAAACAAGATGCCACCTTCCAGGGGTGCCTCCCTTTTATATAGGCCGGACCTTGAAAGGGCAGGGCCTCTCTGGCTCTGTTGCCCCCAAAGGGTGGTTTCTCAGCACTGTGAGGAAAAAAAGGAGATAACACTGTTAGTAACAAAGGCCCCTCTTATCCTGAGGTGGTACCACATATGTAAGGTGAGCCTGGAAGGGTGCCATTATAAATATATTAGAGTAGACACTAGGGGGAGTGACTGAGCTCTATCTCCTTGACATAAGTACACAGGATACAGTTCCTGGTTCAAAAAAGTTTTTTTATTATTATTATTATTATTATTATTAAGCCTATACATAGGTTGTTTTCCCCAATAAAGTGTACTTTTCTTTCTCCATTTCTCTATTCTCCTCTACTTCTCCCAGGTGAGCTTTGCCCGACTTCACTCCCAATTCTAAATCCCTGAGCAAAGCAGAAGGCTCCTTTTTAAACCTGACCCAGGAGTACTTCTATTGCCCTAACCACTGTCTCCAGGAAGCTCTAATAGGACAGGCAGAATCACCCTAGGACAGGGCATTTATCTTCTGATCACTGCCCCTGATGGCCCCCATGGAACCCAAGAGGGCAGCTCTATTGCACCACAACTCCCATGCTGCCCTATGGGCATCCATATAGGGTCTTGCCACAAAAGATGCTGTCTCCAAGTGTATGGTGGTGGATGACCTGCGCAATGGGAGGAAGTCTCCAACTGTACCACATTTCTCCTGGTCGCCTAACCAGGATGGTTATCAGCCACTTTTCCAGTCGTGATGTTTCTCCACCCAAGTCATCCATTCACTATGCTGGCCTCCCAGCCAGGTATTAATTGTGGCTGAGATGCCAATCCTGGTGCACCAGCTGCCACAGTGCCCTTCCATACCTGACCATCTGTCATACTGGCCTGTGTATTTATATACATATATATTCCATTCATAGGTCTGAATTGCAGGCTGATTATTTAGATGGTTACCTACCAGGTAACACTTGTGGTTGGTCGGCCAGTAGGCAAATATCCGCCACATCCTCTCAACAGCGAGAAACAGATCATACAGATATGTGATACAGTACCTGCTAAAAAAGAATAAGAGTACATGACACGCATTTCACCCTAATTGGGGCTCATCAGGTGTACACACCTGTGCTCCCCCTTAAGGGATTCAACCTTGGATGTCAGCACCCTGAGGCGAAGCCGCCAATGTTGCGCTACGGCGGCTGCTTCACTTACTTGACTGACGTGAGTGAAGATCAGAGTATTACATTAATAGGTCTGAATCACAATCTGATTATATGGATGGTTATCTACCTTGTAATGCTTGTGTTTGGTCAGCCAATTGGCAAACATCTGCCACATCCTCTCAGTTGTGAGAAGCAGAGCATAGGTGTGTGATACAGTACCTGCCAAATAATACAAAGAGTATGCGACAATATATATATATATAGTGCCTTTAGAAAGTATTCTGACCTCATCAGGTTTAATACAGTACATTTTAGTATACCAAAATCGTTAATTTTTTTCCCCTCATTAAGCAATACACCACCATGACAAATGGAAAATGGCATTTTAGGAATTTTCAAAAATATTAAAAATGAAAAAACTGCAATATCACATCAATACAAGCATTCAGATCCTTTACTCTGACACTTGAAATTTGGCTCAGGTACATCCTATTCTATTGATCATCACTGAGATGGTTTCACACCTTGTTTGGCATCCACCTGTGGTAATTTAAATTGTTTGCACATGATTGGGAAAGGCACACACCTGTCCATAAAAGTTCCCACAGCTGACAATGTGTATCTGAGCAAAGACCAAGCTATGAGGTTTAAGGAATTGCTTAGAGCTTAGAGAAAGGACTGTATTGAGGCACTGATTTGAGGAGGGCCGCAAAAAAATTCTACAGCATTGAAGGTTCCCAAGAGCACAGCAGCTTTCATAATTGTTAAATGGAATATGTTTGGAACAACCACGATGCTTCCTAGAGTTGGCTTCCCAGCAAACTGAGCAATTGGAAGTTTGAGTGAGCTCTGGAGAACCTGCGTGGAAATGGGAGAAACATCCAGAAGGACAATCACCACTGCAGCATTCTAATAATCTGGGCTTTATGACAGAGTGGCCAGATTACACATAAAAGCTCGCTTGGAGTTTGCAAAAAGCCATCTTAAGTACTTTCAGACTAAATGAAACAAAATTCTCTAGTCCAATAAAGTTAATATTGAACTGTTTAGCGTCAATTCTAAGCACCACTTCCTTAGGAAACCAAGCACTGCTCATGACCTGTGCAATGCCATTCCTCCAGTGAAGCATGGTGGTGGCTCTATCATGTTATGGGGTTGATTTTCAGTTGCAGAGACTTGGAGACTAGTCAGGGCTAAGGGAAAGCTGAAAAGCACAAAGTTATCCTTAACGAAAACCTGCTCTAGAACATTCTGGGCCGAATGTTCACCTTCCAACAAGACAATGACCTTAAACATAAAACAAAGACAACATGGGGATGGCTTAGGATCAACTCGGTAAATGTCCTTGAGCTGCTCTGCCAGAGCCTAGACATGAACCCAATTGAACATTTCTGGAGAGACCTGAATATATCTGTCCACTGTTGTTTTCCATCCTTATTGACTGAGTTTGAGAGGATCTACAGAGAAGAACGGGAGAAGCTTCCCAAATCCCATGTGTGACACTTGTGGTGTCAGACCCAAGAAGACTCCAGGCTGCAGTGGCTGGCAAAAGTGCTTCAATGAAGTAAAGAGTTTGAACACTTTTGTCAATGTGATAGTTCTTTTTTATTTTGATTAAATTTGCAAACATTTCTAAAATCTTGCTTTCCTTTGTTGTTCTGGGGTATTGAGTGTTTCATAATGAGGGAAAAATGAATTTAAGTAATTTTAGCACAAGCCTGCAACATAACAAAATGTCAGAAAAGTGAAGAGGTCTGGATACTTTTTGAAGGCAGTGTATGTTGTATTTGTTTTGCACGTCTTTCTTCAGCTATAGTTGTAATTAATGTATAGTGACCTTGGCGCATAACAGAAACAGTAATAAATTAAAGTACTTAAGTGAATTTATCTATTTTCACACAGTTATTACTATGATAAAAACAAAATAGCCAAGGGGAGCATATACTGTATCTGCTCATAATAATTCTTAAAAATATGCCTGTGAATTCGTAATGATTCACTCGGTGTGTCAGAGACTACATTTACATGTTTAGTTGGACTGTATTGCGATTTGCTACACATATCTGAGGCAAAGGTCAATTCTGATACAATTCCATTTTTAAATCGAGACCAGTGAATGATTGTGGAGGTTGAGGAGTGTTAGGCATCTGTGTAGGTGAATCTGCTGAAACTAAATGGGAATTTGTTCATCAATTCCCCAACTCATTTATTTCAATCCGGTGTCACAGGGCAGTGTAATTTTGCAGGGTCTGACATAAAGAGGAGGCCATCCATGGTGGGGAGGGCATTGTCTGGAGGAGCAAGATGGGAGTACAGGCATAAAACATATAAGAAATAATACACTGGTATGACTTGTACAGCCGAGAAAAAACACGAATTACCACACCTGAGAAAAAAGTCATACAAGTCTTCCTTGTTTCTAAGCGCTATATAAATGCAAAGAATTATTATTATTATAAACCTTCAGCCTGGATCACACTGCCTGAGTGGTGCCTCCCTATTGTATTCACTGTAAAGCAGCATCAAGAACAGGATCTGACAATTTCATTTTAAAACAATCACCGAAAGTCAACCTTTCACAGAATGCTCCCAAAGCAAATTTATGACATTTGAGGATATTTTTCTCCTTCTGTGTCACACAAAAACTGGCCATCGCTCAGAGGGACCTAAGAAGAGACTTATTTTTAACAGTTTCTGGAGTAAACAAAGGGAATGATAGGGAGTTGAGGAATAATGGGAGGAATGAAGCCTATCAGATAATGCAAGACATTTCTTTGTGTGAGGGTTTTTCAGATTATGCAGGCATGTTATCAAGAATGTACAGGTGTCACTACCACACATTATTATTATTTGGCTGATGCTTTTATCCAAGACAACTTACAACGTTTGAGAAATACAATTGGTTACATTTGTTGTGCTTTTCCAATTGGAGCACAGGCAGTTAAAATGACTTGCTCATGGTCACACAATGGCAGTAGCAGGCTCTGAATCCACAACGTTAGGGTTTCAAGTCTAAATCCTTAATCATTATGCTACACATGTACCATTTACTAAAAATTGTATCCTTCAAATATGGAAATGTCTTTATTAAACGTAAGACTGTAATGCTTGTGAAATAAGAGGATCTTTGATGATTCTCATTTGAAATAGTCTGTGACAGCAGTGCTCTGAAAAACATGAAGAGGTGCTTAGAGCTCTTTTCCATAGTTGTAGTGCTATGTGACTCATTCTCAGGCCCTAAAGTTCTGTAGTAAAATTCGAATTTTGGTTAATGTAAAACTGCCAATAACTTAATCTCTAAAGCAAAATGTTTCCTTTTCTCGATTAACGATATTATGATTCCTTTCATTTTCCTGAAGACATACATGTAAACTAGCTTGCCCATTCCATGATAAATTGTTTAAATACGTTTAAATGTTTTAAATAAATTCTATCATTTTAATATAAGTGCAAAGATGTCACCTAATTTAACTGAATTACCCAAGGCAAGGCACGAGGACCTTCTTCTGCCCAGTGGGCAGCCTTTGAAAGGCACCCAGCAGTATGCTCATGAAGGACACTGCTAGCTTTCTTCAATTAGCAGCCCATGTCAAATGTCTTCAACCTGTTACTGTCAGATTTTAAACTAGCTCACAACAGACAACAGTTTAAATGAACACCTTCTCACAGTTTGGAACTAGTCTTTGTTTTGGAGGAATATCCATAATCTTAATTTTCACATCAGATGCTCTTCTGATTCGTGAGTATGCCAACATTACCAACTCACATTTTTGGAATGAAAAGTTAAGTTTCATCGGTCTGTTTTTATTTGTTCCATCTTCTTATGGCATATGCCTCAGGTCTGTGAATTCTTGCCATCTCCACACCCATTTGTACTTTGTAATTTACGCACTGCTGTTTCACTTTCACATTGATTACAAGCGTGTCCTGCGGTGGGTTGGCACCCTGCCCAGGATTGGTTCCTGCCTTGTGCCCTGTGTTGGCTGGGATTGGCTCCAGCAGACCCCCGTGACCCTGTGTTCGGATTCAGCGGGTTGGAAAATGGATGGATGGATGGATTGACTACAAGCTTCTTCATCAGTGACATTTGTTCTCCTTGTGCACTCTGTTGAATTCTCCTCTTCTTAATCTTACTTTTGGCTGTTCAAGCGATTCTTTTTGTTAAGTTTGAAGCTTGCTGTCTGCAGGGCTTTTTGGTGTACCTTTATTCATACTTGACATTACTGATTGCTTTGCATGGAGTGCTACTGTCAGTGCTGTTCTGTTTGAATTTCACAAAAACTGGTTTTACCTGCAAGCAAGCTTCCTTTAACTGCAGCCACAAGACTGACAGAAATCAGTCTATGTTTATATACACACATGACCAGGTATGAGACTAAAAGATCAATTCTGGTTACGTAAAATCTGAACTGTGTTTAGTTTTTTTAAGAAATTATTTTCTGCTAGTGATATTTCTATGCATTCTTTGTGTGTGAATGGAAGTGAGAGTTCCTGGTAGGGTTTAAGAAGAGAGAGCACAGTGGAAAGTCTTGATCTCCATCTGCCTTTTCCCACATCACTCAGTCCACCAAACGTTTCTGTGTTAAGCAGTTGCAGTGTGTCACTATTTCCAAGAGAAGCCTTGGCCTGTACTGACTAATTATCTGTGTACATTTAAACAGCATTTGTTTGATTTTCTGTATTATTTCACATTTTGGCAATCAGTGTTAGTCGACCTTCAGTCAAAACTACATAAAAAAAGTGTTCCTAAGGGAAACACTAGCATTGCTCAGTATTTGGGAGGATTTACTTCCACAAAGATAATGTTGCTAGGCCAAACTATGTTACAATAGTTACTTCATTATACATTAAAGATGCTTATTTAACAATTAGACCCCTCAACAAGTGATAGTTATAGCGTCTTTAGGAAAAGCTGCAACCAGGCAGTTACTGTAAGTCCTCAAAGTACAGAGAAAGAATTTGGGCCAATCCTTCTCCTTATAACAGTTTTATTGGCTAGTGGCACTTGTGAGCTTTTGCACATGCACTGCTCTTGCCATGTCCTGTCTTAGTAGGGTTTATCTGCCGGCTTTGACTAGGCCATTCAAAACAGTATTTCTCATCAGAAATTCACTTGTAAAAGCTACATGTGTGTGTTTGGTATTATTTTCTTTTGCATTGCCTCACTTTCCAACAAGACAATGTCCTCATTGCATCAAAGTGCTGTGTTCCTAAACTTTGACACTAACGCTATGTACCCCCACTTCACAGTTGTAATGATGGCCTTCATGTGGAATTCATTGTTCACTTTTCTTCATACACTAGGGGGCTCCGCCCCCTGCTCGCTTCGCTCGCCAACCCCTGGTGTTGTGAAATTACAAAGAGCGTGATGTATGAATGAGATATAGCATAGTGTGAAGGTGTAGATGACGCATATAGGAAGCAAATAAAGTTGTCCATGTCCAAAAACGGGCTCAGAGAGGTAGATGCTAACTTTGTCTATGGTTTGTCCTTGTGATTTGTTGATGGTCATGGTCAAGGCAGGTTTAATGGGGAACTGTCGCCGTTTAAGTGTAAAAGGTAATTCCAGGTCAGAAGTTGTAAGGTAATTGTAGGAATTAGAACAGTATTGTTAGCATGTGATTCTGTAAGAAGTTTTGCTTTAATAACATTGTGTGGCATGGTGTTGACGACTAAACGTGTACCATTGCATAAACCCTGTTTAGTGTTAAGGTTTCTTAATAGCATGATTATTGTTCCATTTTTAAGGCTAAGATTGTGTTGTGGTAATCCGGCTGGGTTAATAGTGTTCAAATATTCTAAGGGGAAATTAAGATGGTCATTGTCGTCATCAGAGTCAACTTTGTCAGAGCTTAGAAAGAGCTGTGCCACTCCAGGAAGTAATGAAATGACCTGTTATTAATGTGATCAACATTAATATTTTTTGGACATAATATAGTTCGTTGTGTTAAAAGGGGTATTTGGTGTAATGAGATTGTTGTTCCAAATATCTCCGTAACTCTTTTGAAAGTAATGCCAATTGTCTGCGTATTTTAAGGTGGACTGAAGAATAGCCGAGCGCATGGCATGTGGAACAATAGCTAAGCACTGTATAAAATCTCCTCCTAATAAAAGTACCTTTCCTCCAAAGGGAATATTATTATTCATCAACGTTTGTAGAAGTTTATCAATGGTGTCGAGTAAGTGACTGGATGCCATTAGATGCAAAAGCAAATGAACTATTGTAGGATGTAATGCAGTTCATAAAGTTTTTACTTTCAGGTACTTCGTTAGTTAGAAGCTTCTGTAGATATGCAGGATATGAATGTAAAGGATGCAGTCAAATTTGACCCTTTTGACAATAACGTGTAAATTCATTACTTGTATTGCCAGTTGTTTCTTCAGGGAAGTTAAGTGAATGACAATGATTGCAAATGACATTCATTAATCCCAATGAATTTTCATGAATAGTGGACTCATTATTGAACGCGTTGTCAGCTAACTGGCGCAATCGTTTAGCAGGTGTCTGTCGTTGATGTCCTTGACGTGTATGTTTTGTCTGTGCCGTTTGAGAGGCGCGTCGTTGTATGTGCAGGATTTGGGACGTGCTATTCTGGAGCCGTAATCGATTTGCCTGTGCTGTGTGAGAAGCCCGTTGCAGTTTACGGCGTTCATTGTTTGTATTGAGCCTTGCCCGTTTTTGTATGTCGGTTAGTCGACCGACATGTATTGTTTTTTTTCATGCGGGTTCGTGTGTTTGGTCCCGTCACTCGAGCCGTATCGTTTTGTACCCGTGAGCGTGAATTCATGACTTGTTTGTTTTTCAGCGTGATAAATATGGATAAGTAATAAGGAGGATCGCACTCACTGTTAATATGGAGCCTTTTCTGTGGTTGAACGGTTAATAGTGCATCAGTGTAATGAGATTGACCTATGCTGCATAATTTGAATGTGTTCAGATGACGTATATTTAATACGGACGGTTCGTTTAGTAATGGGGCTTTGTGTCTCATTTCTTATTTATGTTAGTGTGGTCGTGGGTCCGAATCCTGCTTTTTGTGTATGTTTCGTGTGCTATGTCCGTAGTCTGTCCCGTTTTGTGTCCAATGGGTTTGTGTGGCGCTCGCGTCTGACTTTTTTTTTTTGTGTGTGTGCTAGGGGGCGTTGCCTCACTTTATTTTATCTCTGTTAGTGGAGGGGGTGTTTGTGTGTCATGGGTCTCAATTCTCTTCTTTGTGTGTGTTCCGTTTCGTGTGCCATGGGCTTCGTGCGGCGCCGGCGTCTGACTCCTTTTTTTCTGTGTGCTATGGGCGCCTCATTTCTTATTTTACGTTGCTTTGCATCCGGTTTCCATTGCTTGGAAGGGGGGTTTTGTGGGGGCGCCTGCGCAGTACGTCTTTTGCGTCCACGGCCCATGGCCGGATGTCCCTGCGTCCATCCGGTTTACCATTCTCGGTTAGTAATATGGATACAGTGGATTCAGAATGTATTCAGACCCATTCACTTTCTGCACACTTTATTGTGTTGTAGATTTAATTTTAAATAGATAAATTTGCTATTTGTGCTTGTCACTCAACACTCAACAACTCAGGGTTCAGCAAGATTTGCACATTTATTAAAAACCAAAAACTGAAATCTCTCATTCATGTAAGTGTTCAGATCCTGAATTCAGTACTTTGTAGAAGCCCCTTTGGCAGTAGTTACAATCCTGAGTTTTCTTGGGTGAGTCTCCACAAGATTTTCACTCCTGAACGTGTACTTGCAGATCTGCTCCTTTAGATTAGAATAGGAAGTGACGCTCATTGACAATCAGATATTTGCCCTGAAGCCACTCCATCATTGACTTAGCTGTATGCTTTGGGTCATTTATCAGCTAAAAAGTCAACTGTCACCACAGTCTGAGGTCACATGCAATCTGGAGCAGGTTTTTTTTCCAAGAACCTCTCTGCATTTGGCTTCATTCATCCTTAGATCAATTGTAACCAGTCTTCCCATCACTGTCAAGCCCCTCACAGTATCATGCTGCCATAATCATGCTACACCATAGGGAGGGTAGGCAGGTGATGAATAGTGCCTAGTCTTCACCAGACATAGTGGTTGGAGTTCTACCCAAAGAGTTACATTTTTCCTCAGCAAAGTCTATGCCGATTGTCATATGCCTTTTACTCATAAGTGGCTTCTGTCTACCTGCTCTACCATAAACACTTGATTGATGGAGTGCTGCTGTATTAGCTGTCCTTCTGACAGGTTCTCCATTCTCAGCAGATCACTTCTGAAGCTCTTTTAGAGTGACCATTGGGTTTTTGGCCCTGACCAAGGCCCTTCTTGCCCTGTCTGAAAGAGTCTGTGGTGTTTCAAACTTGTACAGCTTTGCAGCTATTGAGGCTATTGTGCTTTATGGAACACTCAAAGCTTTAGAATGGGTTTTATACCTTTGCTCCAATCTATGCCTCACCACAATGTGATCCTGGTGGTCTACAGGGATTTCCTTGGGCTTAATTGCTTGGTTTTTGATTTTAAATAAATTTTAAAACCTTTCTGAAAAAGTGTTTTTATATCGTCATTATGGGTTATTGAGTGTCGATTGATGTGCAAAAATGTCAAATATATCTCTCTATTATAAAAGAAAATCTTGAGACAAGACTTTTGCCAAGAGATTTTTTTCCAGTCCCGCCCTTCTCTCAACCATTTTCAACCACGGTCCTGTCACCTCTCATTCGTGTGAATGCTTTTGTCAGACACAGTTCCTGTGTTCTCAGCTCTTATAAACTTTTACATTTTTCTCACTTTAAGTTCCCAATAAAAGAAGATGTATTATGTCCAAATCTTATTGAAGAATTTCATCCCAAAGGGTTATCAACAGAAGAAATGAGTACATGGGCAATCCTATCACTGAGAAACAATGAAGTCAAACGAATTAACATGAAAACTGTCAGTCGGTTACACAGCAAATTGGTTAAATGCATATCAATAGACTATGCTCAAACAGTTGGTGGTGATGTTGCGGAAGATGAAAACATCAGCTTACAATATCCCGTAGAATATCTACAACCGTTAACTCCATCCGGTCTTCCACCGGCTGAATTACTGTTGAAAGAAGGATGTATCATAACGTTATTTTGTAATTTATGTCTGAGTGATTGGCTATGCAATAGGACAAGATTAGTTGTATTCAAAATTGGTCGACCAATTCTGACATGTAAAAGTTTAACAGGTGACAAGAAAGGTAATGTAGTACATCTTCCACAGATAACATTAAGACACTGAAGGAGATCTTGATATACCATTCATATTAAAACATTTTCATAGTTTCCCATTAGAATAGCTTTTACTAGAAAGAAACGATATTCACTCACGGGCAGTTATATGTTGTGTTGTCATGATGTCCAAACATGGAATCAAAATTCAATGCGATATTGATTAAAAGTTAATTAAAAAATTTTTTACTGAAGTTTTATAGTAAAACTGTAAGTTTAAAAAGTACGTGTGTTAATTTCAAAACTAAACAGAACAAAAACGTATAACGCAACGAATACCTCTAACGCAACATGAAACATAATTTTCTTTCAATTTATTACGTTTTACTATTTTTTACTATGGTTAATTACTTCCTGTAATGTAAAATAGTTAGTTATATTATGCATATGTAACAATTCCCATGAAAATAACAATCTGTTTTAATTGTACATCCACATTCCAATATGCGAGCGGCAGATCCATGAAGTGGCTAGTGCTTAGCGCCCGCCCAGTGGTTGGTGAGTAAAGTGAGCAGGGGGCCTAGTCATTTAAAATTAAATCTAACACAATAAAGTGTGCAGAAAGTAAAGGGGTCTGAATACTTTCTGAATCCACTGTATGGCCTTTTTTTGCCAAAAAGTTACACTTTCCATTTATTTGCCTTTAAATTATATAATCCACGGACACCAAGGTAAGGAAGATGATAGGACTGACTGAAACTTTCCCAAGCCTTAAGTGACATGAACAGATTCCCTCATAGAACTGGCGTGACATGGAAGGTATGCACCTTGGTATGTATCAAGAACACCTGGGCATTTTCATCACAAATTATAATTTTTCAATTCAGAAATTACTAGGGCTGCCAGGGAGGAGGAGGTCCCAATACTACAAGTGAAAACAAGGATTGCTCCAGAAAATCCCCTTGGGTTGAGTTTAAAGGTCAGTACTTGGTACTGGCCCTCTGAGCAGCCAGGTAGTGTGTCCAGCGTATTTAGAGAGCGTGGTGTGTGAGCTTTTAGCACCGCATTTCTGGATGTTGGGCGTGCTTTGCACCTGACAGTCAAGTTTGTATTGTTTTTCTTTGGATCGCTCCTTCCATATGTTTATGTTGTTTCCTCATTCTTTGTATTTTTATGTCCAGACTCTTCAGCACAGTTGTTCCTGGTCAGGGTCACATGCAAAAGTAAGTCCCGCCACACAGTTTAAATGCTTCTGAAAACAACTATTTTTTTCTGGACAGACACAAATTAGTGACAGATTAGTATCTCTGTACACAGTAAATATGGAGGACATCAAACATGTTTTTTAAAACAATGTTCAGATGCTGTTTTAGAGGTAAATATATTTAAAGCAAAGTGCAAAGTTAGTAGGAGAGCATGCAAATATTTTTTCTTTTTAAACTTGGCCAAGGGTCCACTATTACTTAAAAAATAAATAAATAATGAGGTTGCATAACTTCCCCTATGAAATGGAGCAGGTGTGCCACCTGCGAAGTGATCACGTCTTATTGAATCCACACCCACCTGCTTCGGTGAGACAGTGAAGTTGTAGGTCACAGGTTAGAGTTATTACTGTCAAGTGTTTCCTTAGGCTCAGCCTGACATTTACATAAACAATATGTCAGGCTGAGTCCACATATCATGTTCTAGAAGCCAACAAGCACTGAAAAGGAAAAAAGGGTGTTAACACATGCATATACAGTATAAACTTACCTCACATCTCTGGAAGTAAATGCAAACAATTAAAGCAAGAAGTAAAAATTTAAAGGTGCTAAATAATACAGTGGGATCACAAAGTATTCAGACCCCTTCACTTTCTGCACACTTCAAAGTGTTGCAGATATCATTTTAAATAGATACATATGTCCTTTGTCATTATGGGTTATTGGGTGTAGATAGATGGGAATAAATGTCAAATGTATTCATTTAAAATTAAATATGCAACACATTAACATGTGCAGAAAGTGAAAGGGTCTGAATACTTTCTGTATCCACCGTATACTGCCTAAGTACATTGCAAAAACACTATCAACCAGATTTCCAAAGTTGTGTAAATTACTCAAAGAAGAAATGGCTGTGTTTGCCGGATGTAGAAGAATAATTTTAGGGTTACAGCATTCATCTTAAAGAAATAACATAAAGGGTTAATAAATGCCAGAAACCTGTACAGGCATATCAGGAAACCAAATAAAGGTCAAGTGAATAACAAAGACAAGAAGTTAATACACAACATGTACTGAAGGATGACTAAGAGATCACATGACCTGTACTCAACAAGATTGGACAGTTGTTATATACATAGAACTTTCAAGGGTGGTGGCTCATCCCAAAGGATACAAGAATGATATGCATATAGTAACATAGACCTTTATTTTATATAGATCATTTAGGTGCAAACCAAAGAACCAACCAGAAAAAATGTATACATTGATTGACACTGTATGTAAATTTAATCTCTGTATATACAATATAAAATCCAATGTCTGTCTGCTTTTCACAAGAGAACAACTTAATGGATTTAGGTAGGTTTTTTTCTATAATTTGCTTGAACATTCTGGCTTCTCTCATCATGCTAAGTATCATAGTTCACTTGCAGGAGCGATATATTCGCTCTAATCCAAGACAGAGGCTGCAGGCCAAGGGGAAGGGGAAGCGAGATGTGGGGAGTGGGGAGCCGGGTGGGGCCTTCCTCACTCACGCGTCAGCCTCCGTTTCAAATCGGTCTACCTCCGGCCATTTTTTGTTTGGAGCGGACCTTGCCTCCGCCTAGTTAGTGATACATGTCTGTTTGATTTTTATAGTTTGTCCTTTTTCACAAGTACGGCGGGGGTGGGGTTGCAGTGGACGGGGATGGGCTGGGGGGGGGGCAGCTAGTGGTTTATAAAATGAACCTCAATCCTCTGTTTCTGTGACCACTCCCATCATGCTGTAATGGACTTCTGTGAATGATGCTCCCTCCTCAGCTTGGTGCTGCAGGTGCAATAAATGACCCTGATGGACAAGCTTTTCTCCTGCCTGGTTACTGGTTTGTCCTGTTAGAGGACAAGTTTCATTCTTTAATTAAGATGATGATATCTACAACACAGACACGTACTAAGATGAAGTGTACTGTAGGAGGCTTGTCTGACTCACTTGCCATGTTGCTCTCAGGCTTTTTGTCCCGACTTCCTGGGAGTTTTTTTTTTTAATTCTAAGATAGTGTTACTTATCAAGTCCTAATGAATTTTAGGTGCATTGATGAATCGTGTGCAAAGAAAATCAAATTTACCAGTTACATTTTCTGCAATTTTTTCTAGTCAAGATAACATGTTCCATCTCTCCCCACTATCAGTGTTTTCCTGTAATTCATGTTTCATTTGAATATGTTTTGTCATCTACATTGAGTTGCTTTTTATTTCATTCTTGTTTACTTTATAAATCATTCCTGAAATGTGTTACCAAATATTTTGTGATTCCGTATTCACAGGAGATTACATCTTGCCTGAAGAAGGGGGCTGAGTTGCCTCGAATGCTTGCATATTGTAATCTTTTTAGTTAGCCAGTAAAAGGTGTCATTTTGCTTGACTTTTCACCGTATTCACAGGACAAATTTCTCTTCATCGTGGGCACAGAATACCATGCCTTCTTAATATAATTATGAATTTCGCCTTGGAATTAATAAAGTATCTATCCATCCATCCATCCTATACACATTGCAAATAATCCAGACAACAACACTAATCATAGCACCCCAGTGCTGCCTAGCAGCATATGAGACTCTCGTGACTGCCTTGGGGGCCGGTCTTTGGCAAAGGTGTAAGGCCCCTCTCGTTTTGACAGCATGTTGATCGGGGGCTTCTATCTCAATTAGTCCTGAGCAAAGGAAACTGTGTGGGGACCTAATCCAGGTCTTCATAATTCTCAAAGCATTTTCTGCTTGCTGCTATCAGACAATTCAGTGCTTCCTCCAACCGTCTCAGATTTAATGGTTATTCTCTTAAAGTTCATTTTGTTATTTATACATTTATTTATGTATCTGTTTATTGATTGATTTTATTATTTGTCCTGTTATTCTGTATTCTTGTTTTTATGTTTCTGCTGCTATATGCATCTAAATTTTTACTTGGGATTAATAAAGTTAATCTAATCTAATCTTATCTAATCAAGTAAATCCATCTGAGTTCTTTCAATTTAAGGGTGCAATAAAAAGTTAAGCAAAATGGCACCTTTTATTGGCTAACTAAAAAGATTACATTACGCAAGCTTTTGGTGCAGCTCATGCCCCCACGTACTCAAGAAACCAGTGGCTCATTTAGGGCCAAAGCACTTTTTTACACAAAGGGTTGTGGGAATCTGGAGCAAATAAGGACATATGAATTTGAAGGCTAAACCTTTAAGATGTCTCTGGATGAGATAGTGGGACAGTTTAGCTATTAGCCAAACAAATGAGCTCGAGGGACTGAATGGTCTCTTTTCATTTGTCAACTTTCTTTGGTTCCATTTCTGTCTTAGAGAGGCAGTTCATGGAGCACTGACTTGCCTTCTCACCTGTGGTAACAGCTAAGCTGGAGAAGGCTCTGATGCTGATTTACATGCAGGTATCAGAAATACTAAAGTACTGTCTAAAGTACGGTCTTGAACAGACCGATAAGCAATCTGGCTTTAAGACTATGTGAGAAAGTGTAATTTAAAATATAAACTTAAAGAGTAAACAATCGTCTTGTCCATTAAATAGCTATAGCTCACCATTTGCACATAAAAGTCCAGAAATAAATGGATAATCCAACACAGGAACATTCTTGCATAATTTTGGCTCCATGTGTGTCACTGTCTGACCTCTCTTTGGTGCTCTGTGTCTCAGCGTTTATGCGCCACCCTTCAAGGCCGTATTTCTGCCAGAGCACACCTGCTTCTCCCCTGAGGATTCTCTGCCTTTTAATATTGTCAACATGTGAATGGAAATTCCCCGATTAGGTTTTCCCATGATGATTATCTTATCCTTTCTGTAACTTGACCCATTTAAAGAATGTACAGCTTTTCTTAGCTAGGATAAGAACATCAACAGTTTTGGCAAGAACAGCTCATTCAGGCCATCATAGCTTATCAATTCCTATTCATGATCAACCTTAGCCTGCTACATCTGTAAATATAAACTGCTTTGTAAACATCTTATTGCTATTGAACCACACACACAAAAAGATTTACATACACATATAGTACACAAGAGTTATGAAAATCATTGAGTGTTTAAAAACATTGATATGACAAAATTTACTTGAACAGTAATACTGCTAGCAAAGAAAACTTTAGAGAATGATGGAGGTAAATCATAATAATCAATGATGAGTAACAAATACACTACTTAACTCTCACAAGGACCAAAGTACGCTAGCAGCAATAAGGTAAAATAGATGGCTTTATAAAGAGCGATAAGGATTTTAAAAATTACATTACAAACTAAATTTAATTTTAGGTATAAACTTCAGGTCAGGTTAGGTTGGGGAGCATGCACTGGTACATTTCATTGCCGCACCCACCAGATGACAAAACAGCTTGGGATCCCAGTTGGCAACTCCTCAGGCAGACATGCAGCCCAGTCCCACCCTCCAGAAATGACCCTCTATCTGCCGGAGCCAGGTGTTACATGGTCATCCCCTTGGCCTGGTCCAGCCATTTGGGTCCCCAACAATGAAGATCCCATGAACCGGATCACCTTTGGGGAAATGCGCCACATGGCTGTAGTGCCGTAACTTACGCTCCCTCACAATGGAGGTAATGTGCCTCATTCGGGACTCCATGAGCAACCACAAAGTTAATCCAGCGGTACCCAAGGATTCTCCGGAGAGACACAGTACCAAAGGAGTCCAGTCTTCATCTCAGGTCACTGGATAGTGTCCATGTCTCGCAACCATATGGCAAGACAGGAAGCACCAGGACTCTAAAGACTTGGACCTTCGTCCTTTTGCATAGATATCGGAAGTGTCACACACCTCTTTCCAGCGACCTCATGACCCCACATGCCCTCCCAATCCGTCTACTGACTTCATAGGAAGAGTCACCAGAGTCTCAGGTAAGTAAATCTCTTGACAAGATCAACACTCTCTCCGCAGACAGACACACTGCTGAAAAAAAAAAGGTAATTTGTTTTTCGATACTTATTTTGAAAAGGTAAACCTTCATATATGCTATATTGATTACACATAAAATGAAATATTCCCATGTGTTTTTTTGATTTGATGTTGATGTTTAGGGCAGATAGCTCATGAAAATCCAGTATCTCAGATTATTAGAATTTTACCTATGGTCAACCATTAAGGGATTCACAATACAGAAATGCTTAACTTCTGAAAAGTACGTTCATTTATACAGTCAGTACTTGGTGGGGGCTCCTTTACCACAAACTACTGCATGAATACGGAGTGGCATGGAGGCAATCAGCTTGTGGCACTGCTGAGGTGTTATTTAAGCCCAGGTTGCTTTGATATTTTGGGTCTGTTGTGCCTCATCTTCCTCTTGACAATACCTTAGGTCAGTTGAGTTGGCTCGTCAATCAATCACAGTAATACGATGGTCAGCAAATCATTAGGTAATAGTTTTGGCACTGTGGGCAGGTGCTAAGTTGTGCTGGAAAAGGAAATCTGCATCTCCATAGAGCTTGTCAGCAGATGGAAGCATGAGGTGCTCTAAAATCTCCTGGTAGATGGCTGTGTTGACTTTGGACTTGATAATACACAGTGGACCAACACCAGCAGATGACATGGCGCCCCAAATCGGCACAGACTGTGGAAACTTCACAATGGACTCTAGGACAGGGGTCTCCAGCTCCAGTTCTGGAGAGCTACTGTGGCTGCAGATTTTCGTTCTAATCCTTTGCTTAAGTAGTGACCTTTTTTCCTTGCTAAGTAACTTATTTTCCCTTCATTTTGATTGTTTCATTTGTTTCCTTAAATGGCACTCAGACAGAGATGAGATGTGTAGAGAACCAACAGATGACCAGCTAAGTTAGGGCCTCAAACTCCAACCATTTTCACTCCAACCAGTTTCTTAATTAGAAGACAGTGCTCTCATTCTGCCGCAGCACCTGTGTGGACCTGAGCAGATCAACATTACTGAGTCCTTTCTTTACTGTCAGATATTGAATGATGGACACAGGTCAGCTGGTCATGTATTGGCTCGTTTTGTACTTCATTATTTTTTGTCTGCTAATTAAGAAAACAAAAATAAATAAGGGGTCTGGGTCTTAACTAGCAAGTCAAAAGTGTTAATTAGCAGCTAATACTGGTCACTAAGGGGCAGCACAGTGGCGCAGTGGTAGCGCTGCTACCTCACAGAAAGGAGACATGGGTTCGCTTTCCGTGTCCTCCCTGCATGGAGTTTGCATGTTCTTCCCGTGTCTGTGTGGGTTTCCTCCCACAGTCCAAAAATCCTAATTGTCCCTAGTGTGTGCTTGGTGTGTGAGTGTATGTGCGTGCCCTGCGGTGGGCTAGCGCCCTGCCCGGGATTTGTTCCTGCCTTGCACCCTGTGAAAAGCTGGCTGGAATTGGCTCCAGCAGACCCCCGTGACCCTGTGTTAGGATATGGCAGGTTGGACAATGACTGACTGTCTACTGGTCACTAATTAAGAAAAGGGTAAAAATGAAAACCTGCAGTCACAGTCGTGCTCCAGGACCAGAGTTGGAGACGCCCCCTCTAGAATCTTGAATTCTAAATGGAATGCAAAATTTACTTTCATCTGAAAAGTGGACTGTGGACCACTGAGCGACACTCCACTTCTTTATTTCCTTAGCCCAGGTAAGATGCTTCTGGTTCAGGAGTGGCCCCTTTCCTGAAGACATCTGAGCGTGGTGGCTCTTGATGCACTGACACCAGACTCAGTCCACTCCTTGTGAATCTCTCCCAAGTTCTTGGATGGACTTTTCTTAACATTCCTCTCAAGGCTGTGGTCATCCCTATTGCTTGTGCACCTTCTCCTACCACACTTCCAGTCGACGTTCCATTTATATGCTTCGATACACCTCTCTGAGATCAGCCAGCCTTTTCAGCAATGGCCTTCTGTGGCTTATGCTCCTTGTGGAGGGTGTTGATGGGCATCTTCTGAACAGCTGTCAAGTCAGCAGCCTTCCCCATGACTATGTCCGCGTGTACTGGCCTACCCCGAGAGATACACAGTATTTATACTGTTAATACTGCTTGAATAGCAATTTACTTGAACTCAGAATAAGATATTCTAATAAAAATTGACATACTGGATTTCTGATTTTAATGAGTTATCTGCCATAATCATCAACATGAAAATATTTCACTTTACGTGTAATGAATATTGCATATATGAAGGTTTACCTTTTTTAAATAGATTCTGAAAGTAAATGACCTTTTTCGCAGTATTCTAATTTTGTGAGATGCTCCTGTACAGATGAGATATGCTGAACTACTCATCTACTGAATTACTCTTTAATTAGAACAATCTGTTAAAAATAAAACAAAGGTAATGAGCTGCAGGTCTAGTAAAGGAGCGCCAGCCTGGGCTTTGAAGGGAGATCTTGTTTTACTAATATGTAGGCTTCTATGAAAAAGTGATAAAATGTCTCTTACAGCCAAAGTACAGGTGGTATAATCTAACTTGTCCTCCAAAAGGCATCTTATAAGGTGCCTTATGAGAGGCTAATTATTAAACTATGATAATGGAGGTACAGTAGAGGGAGGATTGGCTTCTATACAACACTGCGCTCTAGCGTGGCCATCTTGTCCTCAGTTGAAAGTAAGTGGTGTGAAACAGCCACTTGTCTTTATCAATTACATGAAGCAGGCATTCATCTTATAAAAGGCAACTAACTCATGCAGACTCACAAATACTCTGAAAGAAGCTAAACGAACACACACGAACTAAAACAAAGAGTTAGGTATGTAACAGCCTCCCCCTAAAGGTGCCATAAAACAAAGGAGGTCATTGTTGACTTCAGGAGGGCCAAAAACACAGTCACGCTCCACTCTACATCAATGGCTACCCCCATCCATTCAGTGAACAGCTTCAGGTCACCACCTGCAACCTCAAAAAACAGGAGGAGGCTAAAGAGCTTTGTGATAGGAACCAAAATTCCGGTGAGCTTCTACCACTGCACCATTCAGCGCATCCTCAGCAGATGCATCACAGTGTGGTTTGGTAACTTAGCTTGGCAGGATAACAAGCTCCTTCAAAGGGACGTCCATATCGCTTCTAAAATAATTGGGGATGATCTTCCACAGCTCTCTACTCCACCTGATGTCTGGGGATGGCTGAATCCATCATCTCTGATACCAGCCATCTGGCTCATTTCTTCTTCACTTCTGTCTTCTGGTAAACACCAGAGCTTCACCACTCACTCCAGCTATTTCAGGGACAGTTTCTTCCTCCAGGCTATAAGGTCACTGAACTCTTGTTGACCTGTTCTTACCTGCCCTGTACTGTACCCACCTGATGGTTTATGTCTAATTCTGCTGTATGTTTCGTGTGTACTGCCATCTGCACTTTATTTTTCCCATTCCTGTTTAATAATACAGTCTGCATGTCTGTTCGGCTTAGTTTTACACTATGAACATTAGACCACTCTATGGCGACTCTTACTTCTTGTATATTCATTTATACATCACTCTACTGTAGTTATTGTGTGTTATTGCCTGTATACTATTACTGTATATACTACTGTATACTGTGCCATTTGCTAAGGGATTTGTAAGAGCAGTGTTAATGAGGCACCATCTGTTGGAATGACAGAGACATAGCAACCAGACCAACACACAGACTTGTATCTATTTACTATGGAGAATATGTCCCTGACACACACACACACACACACACCCCGCCATAACCGTGGCACAAGAATGTCAGTGTACTCTCACAGTGTGTGTGACAAGAAACGTTTAACCCAATCTAATCTAAAGTTACATTTATTATAGAATTGTAAAATGCCCCATGGAAAGCAAAATATTACACAGGTTATTTCATATGAAGGAACCAGAATAAAAAATTATATGACGTCACACACGTGCGACTAGCAAGACGTTGTACGGACCAAGTAAAGGTAATTCCATGCCAGGCAAGGGGGTGGCGGGGTGCACTAAACTTTCTCACGTCATCTCTGCAGACCCAGAAAAATATCACTTCCAGTTCCGGCCCCTAGAAAATTATCACTTCCGGCATCTACTTTGAATAATGAAGAACATCACTTCCAGTTCCTTTACATCACTTCCTGTCCTATCACTTAAAACCACCATTTTGACAAACCATCATCAGTTCTGTTTTGGACTCGGCGTAGAGAACATCTCTATATTTAAAAGACTCTTTTGCAGCTAGGAATAATACACGGGTGGCTGCCCCAAACCTTTTTAAGTGTGTGGAGTCAATTCATTTTTACAATGATTAAAAAAACTCATCTATGGATTTGGTTCTGTCCTCAGCAAGATGATGCTGGGAACATAAGAACATAAAAATAACTGACAAACGAGAAGAGACCATTCAGTGCATTTGTCGCTCGTTTGTTGAGCTAACAGCTAAGCTCTCCCACCGTCTCACCCAGACACTTCTTAAAGGTCTCTGCTCCAACTCCATATCTCTGTAGTTTGTTCCAGACACCCACAACTCTTTGTGTAAAGAGGGGCTTCCTGGCATTAGGCCTAAATGCACTTCCCCTTAATCTCCACTGGAGTCCTCGAGTACGTGATTCACCCTTCAACTGGCCTTTGAGAATCTTGAACACTTGAATTAGGTCACCATACATCCTCCTAGACTCACTACTACGGTTTCAGACTAGATAGATAGATAGATAGATAGATAGATAGATAGATAGATAGATAGATAGATAGATAGATAGATAGATAGGATACTTTATTAATCCCAATGGGAAATTCGCACTAATGACAGCCCTACACACTTACCTGCCCCCATCTGTTTACTTGTGCTTTTTTCTGTATTAAATGTATTTAAGCAGACGTCAGGAGGATGGTACCTTGAACATACCCGTTCATCCCCCACTTAGAGCCACAACTCTTGGAACAATGAAGCGACTGTCTTGGTTGGCTTATAAATTCTTCTTCTTATTTTGGCTGCTCCCGTTAGCGGTCGCCACAGTGGATCATCTTCTTCCATCTTTCTGTCCTCTGTATCTTGTTCTGTTACACCCATCACCTGCATGTCATCTCTCACCACATCCAATGTTTCTACTTATAAGTACAATTACCTCAGTGTAATATTGTAAACCTGAGCCACTTTATGAACCATTTGAACTATCTGCACTATATTTACATGTATATTGTACTTATGCTTTTATACTATATATTTTTCGTAGTTTTTTTTATATTATTATTATATCATTTTATAGGAAAATAAGTTTATGAAGGATCTGCATATTGAATCTCATTGTACCATACAATTACAATAAAGGAATTCGATTCAATTCAATAGAAGAGACTGTGTATTTACAGATGATGTTGACTTACTTCTAAATTAATTTAGATTTCCAAATGCTATCCTCTTGGCGCTATGTGGGCTACAAATCACATTTTCAAATTGACTTTGACATCTGACCACTTCTTTTTTATTTTGGGCACTGTGTGACATTCTGAACTTGAGTGTCATTCCATCAAGTTCCTTTTGTTGTTCATTCCACTGCCTAAGTCACCAAAAAGTACATTTTCCCTTGCCTCCACTTCGCATTTAGTGAAATTCTTCTTTTTTATTCTTGCCTTTGCAATTGTCTTTTAACAAAACACTCAACTGAAATGGCTATTTATATTGATTTACATATTCAAATATGCAAAATTCCAGGAGGAATCAGGGTGGGTGGCAAGCTCTTGCATGTGAGGTTTATGGAACTGAAGTGCGTGGAAGTTGGCTTATGCACAGTTTTATGCATCTTAATTTTTTTGTGCATATGCACTTTTCCACTTTTGTCCATACGCCATGTTTTAGCACTGCGTTATACATGAGGCCCCAGGTGATTTTCTAAGATTTTATGCAACTTTTTTTTTTTGCATTGCTATGAATAGTATCTGGTATGATGTCCACTACTATGAAAACTGACTATTGTCCCTTAACCTTCTCGTTTCAGCCAGTATGTCAGGTTATCCCCCATCACATACTTTAATTGAGGAATATTCTTTTCATTATGGCTTTATGGACCTTGAAGTGCCACATACTGACAACTTCAGTCTAAGGACCAAAGTTTGTACTATTTGAATGCTTCACGACTGGCCTACATCAGGTCAAGAGGTTAAATATATAATATAGAAAAGGGAATTCAAACAGATTACACTATGTATTTATTTATTTGTATTGAACCATTCTGGAGGCATTCAGTTTCACATAGGTGGAAAGTACATAACAAACATTGCTGTCTTTTTTCTTTTATACTTTCCCAAATATAATCCCATAAAATACAACTGTTAAAAGACCCGACCAAATTAATTATGAAAGTATTCAATAATTCATACGATTACACAAAAGCTAGTAATTCTTTTAAGATATTGTACATACTGTATGCTGACAATAATGCCAGAACAATAGGATTTTATCTTTGCTTAACTCCAAATCCTTACTGACATCTGAGTAATCATACCTTACTGCATTACAGTCTTTGAGTGAAGGATACATGAGGAATTTAGGAGACTTTGTGTTCTGTTTCTTTATCCTACAGCAAAATGACATGCAGTGGGCACCACTAGAAGCTGCTTTACAGAGGAGTGTGAAGATGTGACCTTTGATGGTCTAACTTAAGAACTACAGAAGAAAGGGTGGCTTGGCAAGTCTGCATACATATACAGCTTTCAAAAAGGTAATGTACATTGCTCTATTTTATGAGGATTCACAGTTCTGCATCACCAATTGTACATAAACGCGCTCAACATACATGTGCTCCAAGAACTGGGGCAGGGTCAACAGATAACAGGTCTGCACAATTAAACTCAAATGATTTTTCATTTTTATTTATGTTTTTATTTCCTTTCATGAACATGATAAAATATAATTAGAATGTTTTCACCATGTCACATTTAAGCACAAAATCAAAAAGAAACAATTCAAATTTAATAGTTTATTCACATATACAATATTGTTCTAAATTAATTTAACATTAAAATATTTAGTCTTTTTCTGGTGCATTCCTATGAATCATCCAGCAGTAATCCACCGTCATGCTGACATCCCAGTGACCCCGGCACCTTCTTTCCATTTCCTTGATAACATGATGGAATCTTCAAATCCCGCTCCAAGATTTTCAGGGAAAAACTCCAAATGCAAATCCAAAAAGTGAACTTTGAGACTTATGCTGCAAGCCAATTCCTATTACTTTAGATTTTCATAATTTCTTTATAATTTTCATTTTTATTATCACCTAAAAACTTAGAAATTACTTCTTTGAATAACCTTGTTTCAATTATCACATCATCAGACTGCATCATAAATCAGTGTTCTAATATCAGATCTGGCAAAAATGCCTTCTTTCAATTGATCCTCGGAGAAACCAGGAAGTTTTTGGCACAAATACATAAATCAAACTTCATCTTTGGATAGGCCTTTGACAAACTGCTTCATATGAAGCATTGGTAGTACTTTATCTGGACCCTCCAAGGTAGGTTTGATAACGTTTTTGGCACCGACCAACCTGTAGCTTTTTTC
The DNA here is from genome assembly GCF_900747795.2 of Erpetoichthys calabaricus. Taxonomy (NCBI): domain Eukaryota; kingdom Metazoa; phylum Chordata; class Cladistia; order Polypteriformes; family Polypteridae; genus Erpetoichthys; species Erpetoichthys calabaricus. Next base: position 47,691,429 of record NC_041394.2, read on the forward strand.
TAGCCGGTCATTACTTCTGAGCCAAATGTCCTGCTGTCCCACTCACATGTTCAGATATGCCCCTAGCAGCTTCACATGCTTCTCTGACTGCTCCTATGACTCATCAGCACGTTCAAACTAAAGAAATATTGCCAAGTTTTGACCTAAAATTATGGTGTGCTATACAAAATATTTTTATAAAGCTGTCATTCTTCAGCTGGAAAACACAATAAGAAAAACTCGATAAAGCTTAGGTGTTACCTTGATGAACTGCATAATAACCTCCAGGCACTTGTTCACATCAGCATGCCCAGAACTTAGCAAAGGGCAGCACATGGCAGTGAAAGACATACAGCTTTACAAACCTTTCCAGTATAGTATAGCAAACATTACATTTCTGTTTAGAAGTTCAAATTAGCCATGGCCACACAGTCCCTTTCATTTTATCATGGTCACAGAGACAAAAAGCTGGGTCCTATATATGAAAGTAATTAGTCTCTTTATAAATTAATACAGGCTATACAAATGTGGCTTAAAAGTAAAAAAGGAAGACCCTTACAATACTGGGCTCTTCATTTTAAGCCAAAACAGAAAGTATTAGCGCAAGTCCAAGTCAGCAGATGAGTTTGTGGATGACTTACATTTCAACTCTACATGAATCCTCAATGACTTTATGGATGTGGAAGGCTCACACTAGTTACTGACTTCACCAAATTGTTATCTGGGGAAAATAGAGTTGGAATGATATCCTCCCCCTTCTACCACTGGAAAAGAACATCTGAAAACTTCTAGAAAAGGATATAGCACTGAAAACATACCAGTCTGGTAAAAACAGATCAAATGAAGGACTACTGCATGCACCACAAGGATTTGAGATGGGATACTACAGCAACTGGATCAATGATACAATTGCAGAACTGGTGAAGGAGACTGCACCCATCAGAGTCCAAATAGGTAAAGAGAATTTATCAAGAGCTCTTAAAAGAAGAAAACACTTGGGGGTGTACTTGGGATTGTGAGAGCACAGCTAGTTGCCACACGCTCACTTGAAAAAGAAGATGGCTGACTTGAAGTTAACACTGGCATATCACCCAAAAGGACCAGTATATTGTGGAATAATAAAAATATTTTAAATCAATATATTAAATAATAGTTGAACAAAGAATCTTGGACTGAGGACATTTTGACCTATTTTTGTACTTAGATAAACAAATCTAAAATGCCTTGATGATTACTATCTGTGTGCATTTGGGTGGATGGAAAATATATTATTATGCAACCCAGCTGATGCTAAGAAAATATATATGTATATATATTTGCAAGTATAAGAGTTCTTTGTGTTAACCATATTAATACATTAAGATTGTTAAAAGAGGGAAACCATTACCTGTATAATCATTTTATGTATAAGTATATTACTAGATTGTATTAATAGGCTATGGATTAATTGATTATTAATATAACTTACTTAAACTAATAAGTGTATAAAGCTGAAAGAACAAACTTGCAACAATTTTGTCAAACTGCTGACTTATAGTCTGTACTCAGGAAAACTGCTAATCTTTTTTAAAGTTCAAACGTCTGTGATTTTTGTTTAATCAACAGTAATAGGTTCTTTCACTTCTTCTTTAGTTGTTTGGACAAATGTGTTGTAATACAGTAATCCCTCGCGCTTCGCCTCTCGTGGCTTCACTCCATTGCGGATTTTATATGTAAGCATATTTAAATATATATCGCGGATTTTTTGCTGGTTCGCGGATTTTTGCGGACAATGGGTCTTTTAATTTCTGGTACATGCTTCCTCAGTTGGTTTGCCCAGTTGATTTCATACAAGGGACGCTATTGGCAGATGGCTCAGAAGCTACCCAGCTTACTTTTCTCTCTCTCTTGCGCTGACTTTCTCTGATCCTGACGTAGGGGGATTGAGCAGGGGGGCTGTTCCCACACCTAGACGATACAGACGCTAGTCTAAAAATGCTGAAAGATTATCTTCACGTTGCTATCTTTTGTGCAGCTGCTTCCTGAAACGACATGCTGCACCGGTGCTTCGCATACTTAAAAGCTCGAAGGGCACGTATTGATTTTTGATTGAAAAACAAACTCTGTCTCTCTCTATCTCTCTCTGCTCCTGACGGATGGGGTGTGAGCTGCCGCCTTCAACAGCTTTGTGCCGCGGTGCTTCGCATACTTAAAAGCCAAACAGCCCTATTGATTTGTTTGCTTTTCTCTATCTCTGTGACATGCTCTGCTCCTGATGTGCACTCCTTTGAAGAGGAAGATATGTTTGCATTCTTTTAATTGTGAGATGGAACTGTCATCTGTCTTGTCATGGAGCACAGTTTAAACTTTTGAAAAAGAGACAAATGTTTGTTTGCAGTGTTTGAATAACGTTCCTGTCTCTCTACAACCTCCTGTGTTTCTGTGCAAATCTGTGACCCAAGCATGACAATATAAAAATAACCATATAAACATATGGTTTCTACTTCGCGGACTTTCTTATTTCGCGGGTGGCTCTGGAACGCAACCCCCGCGATGGAGGAGGGATTACTGTATTACTAAATTCCCCCAAAGAATTGTGTAATCTTACCTCATGATAAAGCTGTCACTGTAACTCTCTATAAAAAAGGAAACTCACCCCCCCAAAAAAGGGGGCTATTGTTGGTAACTGCCAGTGACACAAAGCTGACAGGGGCTGCAATAGTTTCCTCTGCTCACCAAAGAATAAAGAAATTACTTTTTTTATTCTACATCTGCTGTCTGCCTGCTGTTTACCTCGAACCTTTGTCCACAATATATATGGCAGAATGAGGATGTGATAGCTTTTCCAGCATAATGAAAACAACCTCTGAAAAGCATTTTGGTGATTATGTTGACACAACATTTTAATCATCTAAACAATTTGTAGAAGGAAAAAAACGATCTCATTAACTGACAGTGCATACCAATTTATAATTTTATGTCCGTTTGAGGTTAAAAAGAAAAAAAAAGTAACACTGTTATCCCCAGCGGGGAATCAATCTCAGGTCTGTGAGGCACGGCAAAGCTGCTGCGATCTGAGTAGCAAATCTTACCGCTACGCCACAGAAACTGTTGTATCATCCTTGAACCTTTTGTGAAAGTGTTTATTTGATCTTTGGAACTCAGGCTTTACACATTCTATACTTTATGCCTACATTTTGTAACATTTATTACTAAAATATGAAAAAGTTTCTGTTTTAACAATGTGTTTACACAGATTACTGTAGAAACGGAACACACATGAAATGCCTGTGTTCCAAATAACGATCTATTATTTCCACTCTAAAACTCCAGTTCAGTCACTCCCAGATAATCAATCAAGGCATGAGCTGGGAGATGCTTGTGCACATTCTAAGTTGGTGGGGGGATGGAATAGCCGGCTGCTGGCAGCTTGTCTTTATCAGCACATTTAGAGGACAAAAGACACTGGCAGAGATGTGTGAACGGATTTAAGAAGCAAATTAAGGTGGGCTGGATCGACGAGTTTTTTCGTAGGCTCTGGTAATTCTAGTGTTAAGTGAAAAATTAAGGAAAACGTACTAATTACAACATAAACACTGACTTCATCAATTTTAATGCGAAAGATGAGAAGCAGCGGGCCGCTAGGGTGGAGAAAAGAAGAGCTGCTCAGAAACAGCTGCTCTGAGCAAACGAATGCTAAACGAACACAGAATGAGGATGAAAACTAGGAATGCTGAAATCAAGTATATTCACTGCACGTTACTGGTTAAATATTATTACTACAATTTTTAACTGATGACTATTATTAGTATCATGTGTGGCATGCGACCGGGTCCCATATCCGGCCGGGACGCCCCTTTGACACTGGATCTGGGGAACACCCATGGGCTACACCCTATGGACTAAAAATCTGAAGCCAAAACGGGTCCCATGACTGACTTTGGGAATTTTTTTTTTTTTTTTAAAGATCAGACACCTTTTGTGAATTTAAGAAGTTTTCATGAAGATTTCTTAATCAGAAAACTGGTGAAGTGTGGATTTTAATAAAACTATTTTGTGGATCCTACTGTTTTACAATGGATAAGACCTGCTAGTTAATAACTGCTATCTTGGCAGAGATCATTATTAAGTCTTTTTCAGAAATTTTGGAGTTTACAGAGAGTACATGCGATTTCCAGAATTAACATTTTCCACACTGGCAAACATTTTCCTCCATAAATGTCCAAAAAAAGCAAGCTATTGTCCATGAGTAAAGTCGTTCACTCGCCCCTCTCTGAAGCGCCTTTGCTGAGTGAGTGTTGCGTTATGAGGACTGAGGTATTTTATTCTCCGTGCTTATGATTTCTTGGTTCTGACTTTATCATTTGCCAGTAACATTTGGACTTTGGCTACCACCGAGGCCACACAGCTCATTTTATAGCTCTTACCCTTGTCCCCTGTTCTGCAGAGCAGCACAGCTTATCTGAAGTTAAAGTTGTACAAGTCAGCTATTCTGTGGGCCTTGGACTTTAACAGGAGGGCTGAGGAGACAACTGCAGTCTAGCATGCAATCCCAGTGTCTCTTGTTCATTTGAACTCATATTACTGAAGGTATTAGTAGCGCAATGTGCGACTGTCTGTATTAAATTAAAATAAAAGAGCGAGGAGCACCTAAAACAAAACTTTAAAAAATGTGTCCAGTGTGTGTCAGCGTTTCTTCATGAAAGCAAGTCTGAATTTCAGGGTCACAAATTTGTGTCATACAAAAGTGGGACGGCAGAAGAAACTGTTTGAACTTAAAAGAGGGACAAGAGTTGAACAATAGCCATTGCCTAAAGAGTAAAGGTGTCAAATCAGTTGTACATTGTGGTGCTGGACGAGGACTCTTGACACCATTAAAATGGTCGATAGAACTAAGACATCACATCAAAAGTAACTCCAGAAGTAATACATCAGGGGACTCGCTCATTCTGACTGTACAAATACATTTCTACCACCGTCACCCTACCACAAAGCTGGACGACATTCATATGGAAAAGCTTGAAAGGAAGGGCTGGAATGGATTTATTTGTCATTGCTCAACAGAAACACATGGCACTGGCAAGGACGGGTGGGGTCCGTGTACTTTATGGTGTTTGAAATTTCATTTTAGAAGCATAAACGAAAATGAAAGGAATTTTCAGATTCTGATTTTTGATTAAAGAATAAAATGAGGGAAAATAAGGTATTTTTTAATTCTATGGTAACAAATAGCAGTCATAAACTTAAAATGACATACTTTTCTGGATTTATTTGTGATTCAAATAATTAAAGTGTTATAGCTCAAAAACAATAAAACAGACGCATTTTCGTTGCCTGAAACCGGAGGTACTTCTTCTTCTGCACGATTTTTAACGACACGTGTGAACAGTCCTCCTCACAACACATCGACCGACAGCCTTGAAGTTACACTGGCATCAGCAGAGGATGGACCATTATGTTGTTTTTCGGAACACTAAAAGAGTGACTCCGGGACGAGGACATGACTGCAGAAAAACTGGCATTTTTCAGGTAAAAATACAAGCTTTGCAAACTTTGCTTCATTGATGTAGCAGTTCTTTTATGAACGTTATTGTTGTTACTTACTGTGAAATAAAGGACATTTTCTCGTTCTCGTTTCTTGCATTTTTCTTTTCTGATGTGCGGAAGAACAAAAGGAAAAGTGTAATTGTTTTGCGTTTTTCATTTTTCCCTTTTAAGTTGAAAATCAAATAAGTGTCTCTCTTTTTAAAATGATGGTTTCTGAAACGAAATTTCAAATACCAAAAAGTACACGGACTGGGTGGCCAGTTCTGTAGAAGGGCAAGGTGGCAAGCCAGACTTAGAACTAACAAGGTGAGTTTCTTAGGTTCAGGCTATAAAATGCGCCAGTCATAATAAGCCGGAGGTAATCAAATGGGTAAACATGGCGACTTCAGAGACAGGGGGACATCAAGATCTCCCTTTTTTTTTACTTTGTTTGAAGAAAATAACAATCCATACAATGACGTCTAACTCATACAACAAAGAAGATAACGTTACATGCAATCAATTTGAACCTAACAAAACAGAATTCAACCCCCATCCGAGAGAAAAAGGGGAGAGTCAACAGCAAAGCGCTAAAAACAACAAAAAAGGCAGAAAGTCCTTTTTCCCAATATTAATGTTTATTCTAAAATTGTATTAATTACATCTTGCCATATTTAAAAAAAATTTTTTCAACAGATCCTCTAAGTGGGAATTTGATTTTTTAAGAGATTGGCTAGGATTCTTCCCACTGAGCAAGAGAAGCCTAAGTGCCAGCAGTGAGGTAAAGGCAATTACAGCTGGTTTGTCCTTCTCCACTGTGAGCCCCTCTGTGAGCCCACCAAACACAGCTGTTAGTGGGTTAGGAGGGATTGTGACACCAAGGCTGTCTGAGAGGCATTGAAAGATTTTGGTCCAGAATGATGTTAAGTTGGTGCAGGCCCAAAGCATGTGACCCAGTGAGGCTGGAGCTCGATTGCAACGTTCGCAGGTTGGATCCTACCCTGGAAACATTTTGGACAATTTTAAACAAAACAGATGTGCCCGATAAAAGACTTCAAGTTGAATAATTGCTTTGCGCACATGGAGCTCGAGTGAATTCTGTGTGTGGCTGCCTTGCACTCCTTTTCTGAAATGTTGAGTAGGAGACTCTTTTCCCACTGTACTCTGGGATCTTTGAAAGGAAGAGACTTTAAAATGTTTTGCTATATTATGGAAATGCTGTCTAAGTCTTCAAGACTGATCGATATCTCTTCTGGAATAGAAGCAGGTGGGAAGTGAGGAAAATTGGGTAGATTTTGTTAAGTGAAGTTTCTAATTAGGAGAGAGTGGAACATTGTGTTGATGGGAAGCTAAATTTGTAGTGTAATTGTTCATAGGATGCAAAGACATTATTTATGTACAAGACTCTAAATGATTTAATCACATATGTTTTCCAAATATTAAAAACTGTGTAAGTTTTGAGAAGGTGGTTCTCGTGCAGAGGTGCCACAGATAAAAGCTTCTCTGTCTTAAAATACAGTACTTCCTACATTGGTTTCCTATTCTGAGTAAGTGAAGCACAATTGGGTTGTTAGTATATCGGCGATAACTTGTATTTACTGGTGTACAAAGCATGGAATATAAAGAAGTGCTGCAGGATTTTATTTCTTTTGTGGACCAAGCCAGTGTCTGTTCATCTATTTGTGTCCATGTCCAGGTTTTTATAGTTTGTATGTTTGCTGCCCAGTAATAACATTGAAAGTTAGGTAGAGCCATGCCACCTTCTGCCTTAGGTCTTTGAAGGGTCGCCTTTGGATATGTGGATTTTTTGAATTCCAAATAAATGAGGTTATGATTGAATCTAATTTCTTAAAAATGATTTGTTAGTGTTTATGGGGATGCTTTGGAATATAAAAAGAGGCTTAGGAAGGATATTCATCTTGACAATGTTAGTTCTCCCTGCTAAAGTGAGATGAAAGGTAGACCATTTATGCAAGTCGTGTTTAAGTTTTTCCAAGCAGACAGCAAAATTTTGTTGAAAAAGAGCTTTATGTTTACTTGTGATGTTCACCCCTAGGTGTTTAAACTGATCTGCAGTGATAAAAGTAAAGGTGTCCAATATAATGTTGTGTGCTACAGAATTCACTGGAAAGAGTACACTTTTATTCGAATTCATTTTGAGTCCAGATATCTTTTGAAATTCTGTAAGTGCTGTTTGTATGTTGTGGGTCTGATAATATACAGTATCATATCATCTGCATACAGAGAAATGTTCTGTTCAAGTCCTACTCTGATAATCCTCCTTATCTCAGATGCATTTCGAAAGTGAACAGCCCAAGGCTCAATGGTGACTGCAAAGAGCTGTGGGGACTGGAGGTATCCTTGTCTAGTACCGCATTCTATTGTGAAGTAGTCTGAAATAATGTTCTTAATAAAAACTGAAGCTTCTGGACTGGTATACTGGTATAGTTTGATCCATGCACAGATGTTCAGTCCAAACTCAAATATGTGCAATGTGGTGCATTGGTAGTCCCATTCAACCATATCCAAAGCTTTTTCTGCATCCAAAGATGATAAGATCTCCAGAGTGTTAGACTTTATGGGTGAATACATAACATTAAACAGATGTTAAAGATTGGAAGTGTCTACCTTTAATAAATCTGGTCTACTGTATATATCTCTCTCTCTATTATAAAAAAAAATCTTGGGGCGAGACTTTTTCAGAGAGATAATTTTACGTCCTGCGAGATAGGTTTTCAATTCATAAATTGGAACAAAATCTCAACAGGTCCAAGCGGGAGCCGAAATAAAAGGCAAACAGTAAAAGAAAAGAAATAGTAGAAGACAAAGTAGAATGTCATAAAGAGGTTCAAAAATGGCGCAATACACATGCAGAGCACGTCAGAGAGGATGAAAATTCAAAAGTCTCAAAAAACTGATAGTAAAGATCACATTAGCGCTAACAAACAGAAATTATTACTCGGTGAAATAACAGAACAGCAAAAAGAGATTGAAAATATGGACATAGGAGATATAACAGAGCTACTACAAGATTCATTTCAAAGAAACCACAATTCGGTTAGGTTTATTTTTATGATCACAGAGAAGCGATGCAATAGAGTCGAAAGAGTTAAATGATCGGACGTATTAGAAATTCTACAGCCAATAATGGATACAAATACATACATCTACAAGTATCTTACTTTACACAAAATTTATCAGAAAAACACGAACAAAGAAGTTTTCTTGGATTTCAATATGAATCCGAAAGATCACATTCACATATATAATAAACAAACGTGATGAACTGTCAGCAACAATAGTTTCAAAGACAGAGTTGATATTTGTGTTTATCCAAAAGCACAGCGCGATGCATCGCAAGCAGCAGATCTGGGAAATGACTAACGCGTCAGGGGTTGGCGAGCGAAGCGAGCAGGGGGCAGAGTCCCCTAGTATATACAGTATAATATACATATATACACATATACATACATATATATACAGTATGCATGTGTATATATACATATATATATATATATATATATATATACATACAGTATATATACATGTGTGTATATGTGTATATATACTGTATATGTGCAAGTGTGTATACAGTGCATCCGGAAAGTATTCACAGCGCATCACTTTTTCCACATTTTGTTATGTTACAGCCTTATTCCAAAATGGATTAAATTCATTTTTTTCCTCAGAATTCTACACACAACACCCCATAATGACAACGTGAAAAAAGTTTACTTGAGGTTTTTGCAAATTTATTAAAAATAAAAAAACTGAGAAATCCCATGTACATAAGTATTCACAGCCTTTGCTCAATACTTTGTCGATGCACCTTTGGCAGCAATTACAGCCTCAAGTCTTTTTGAATATGATGCCACAAGCTTGGCACACCTATCCTTGGCCAGTTTCGCCCATTCCTCTTTGCAGCACCTCTCAAGCTCCATCAGGTTGGATGGGAAGCGTCAGTGCACAGCCATTTTAAGATCTCTCCAGAGATGTTCAATCGGATTCAAGTCTGGGCTCTGGCTGGGCCACTCAAGGACATTCACAGAGTTGTCCTGAAGCCACTCCTTCAGGTTTGGCAGGTTTTCATCCAGGATGTCTCTGTACATTGCTGCAGTCATCTTTCCCTTTATCCTGACTAGTCTCCCAGTCCCTGCCACTGAAAAACATCCCCACAGCATGATGCTGCCACCACCATGCTTCATTGTAGGGATGGTACTGGCCTGGTGATGAGCGGTGCCAGGTTTCCTCCAAACGTGACGCCTGGCATTCACACCAAAGAGTTCAATCTTTGTCTCATCAGACCAGAGAATTTTCTTTCTCATGGTCTGAGAGTCCTTCAGGTGCCTTTTGGCAAACTCCAGGTGGGCTGCCATGTGCCTTTTACTAAGGAGTGGCTTCCATCTGGCCACTCTACCATTCAATACAGGCCTGACTGGTGGATTGCTGCAGAGATGGTTGTCCTTCTGGAAAGTTCTCCTCTCTCCACAGAGGACCTCTGACAGAGTGACCATCAGGTTCTTGGTCACCTCCCTGACTAAGGCCCTTCTTCCCCGATCACTCAGTTTAGATGGACGGCCAGCTCTAGGAAGAGTCCTGGTGGTTTCGAACTTCTTCCACTTATGGATGATGGAGGCCGCTGTGCTCATTGGGACCTTCAAAGCAGCAGAAATTTTTCTGTAACCTTCCCCAGATTTGTGCCTCAAGGCAATCCTGTCTCGGAGGTCTACAGACAAATCCTTTGACTTCATTCTTGGTTTGTGCTCTGATATGAACTGTCAACTGTGGGACCTTTATATAGACAGGTGTGTGCCTTTCCAAATCATGTCCAACCAACTGAATTTACCACAGGTGGACTCCAATGAAGCTGCAGAAACATCTCAAGGATGATCAGGGGAAACAGGATGCACCTGAGCTCAATTTTGAGCTTCATGGCAAAGGCTGTGAATACTTATGTACATGTGCTTTCTCAATTTTTTTATTTTTAATAAATTTGCAAAAACTTTTTTCACGTTGTCATTATGGGGTGTTGTGTGTAGAATTCATAGGAAAAAAATGAATTACAGCCTTATTCCAAAATGGATTCAACATAACAAAATGTGGAAAAAGTGATGCGCTGTGAATACTTTCCAGATGCACTGTATATATATACAGTACTGTGCAAAAGTTTTAGGCAGGTGTGAAAAAATGCTGTAAACAAAGAATGCTTTCAGAAATGGAAGTGTTAATCTTTTATTTTCATCAAATCAACAAAATGCAGTGAATGAACAAAAGAGAAATCTAAATCAAATCAATATTTGGTGTGACCACTATTTGCTTCTTCTAGGTACACTTGCACAGTTTTTGAAGGAACTCGGCTGGTAGGTTGTTCCAAACATCTTGGGAGAACTAACCACAGATCTTCTGTGGATGTAGGCTTCCTCACATCCTTCTGTCTCTTCATGTAATCCCAGACACACTCGATGATGTTGAGATCAGGGCTCTGTGGGGGCCATACCATCACTTCCAGGACTTCTTGTTCTTCTTTACGCTGAAGATAGTTCTTAATGACTTTGGCTGTATGTTTGGGGTCGTTGTCCTGCAGCAGAATAAATTTGGGGCCAATCATACGCCTCCCTGATGGTATTGCATGATGGATAAGTATCTGCCTGTATTTCTCAGCTTTGAGAACACCATTAATTCTGACCAAATCTCCAACTCCATTTGCAGAAATGCATCCCCAAACGTTCAAGGAACCTCCACCATGCTTCACTGTTGCCTGCAGACACTCATTATTGTACTGCTCTCCAGCCCTTCGACGAACAAACTGCCTTCTGCTACAGCCAAATATTTAAAATTTTGACTCATCAGTCCAGAGCACCTGCTGCCATTTTTCTGCACCCCAGTTCCTATGTTTTCGTGCATACTTCAGTCGCTTGGCCTTGTTTCCACGTCGGAGGTATGGCTTTTTGGCTGCAACTCTTCCATGAAGACCACTTCTGGCCAGACTTCTCCGGACAGTAGATGGGTGTACCTGGGTCCCACTGGTTTCTGCCATTTCTGAGCTGATGGCACTGCTGGACATCTTCCAATTTCGAAGGGTAATAAGCTTGATGTGTCTTTCATCTGCTGCACTAAGTTTCCTTGGCCCACCACTGCGTCTACGATCCTCAATGTTGCCCGTTTCTTTGTGCTTCTTCAAAAGAGCTTGAACAGCACATCTTGAAACCCCAGTCTGCTTTGAAATCTTTGTCTAGGAGAGACCTTGCTGATGCAGTATAACTACCTTGTGTCTTGCTGCTGTGCTCAATCTTGCCATGACATGAAACTGTCTTCCACAACCTCACCTTGGTAGCAGAGTTTGGCTGTTCCTCACCCAGTTTTAAGCCTCCTACACAGCTGTTTCTGTTTCAGTTAATGACTGTGTTTCAACCTACGTGTGACATTGATGATCAGTAGCACCTGTTTGGTATAATTGGTTGATCATACACCTGACTAATCCTACAAAATCCCTAACTTTGTGCAAGTGTACCTATAAGAATTGATGCTGGTTTGAAGGCAAAAGGTAGGAACACCAAATATTGATTTGATTTAGATTTTTCTTTTGTTCGCTCACTTTATCAATTTACAAAATGCAATCATTATTTATATTTCTGAAAGCATTCTTTGTTTACAGCATTTTTTCACACCTGCCTAAAACTTCTGCACAGTACTGTGTATGTATATATATTTTTGAAGCTGGAGATCCACAAAGGGAGAAAAAATTAATCACGTATTATAAAGTATTTTTTACTCCTGAGCTTTCAACCCCTGCCTATCCCTGAGGATAATGCCTAGACTTACAAGAATCAAAGGCAATATATAGCAAAAAATTATGTGGTTTGGTGGGGGAGGTGTACATGTTCTTCTTAAGTTTGCATATGCTGGATTTATGTCCAAGTGTCTGTTGATGGCGTTCTCATTTGATAGCCAAGATTCGGCCAGCTCTCTGGCACTTTTAGTACTGGCCTTAAATTTTACTTGTACATTGTCCCAGTTAAATGTGTGTCCTGTTTATTTAGTATGCGTGTAGATCAATGAACTGTGTTTCGTGTTTCTGCTGTTGATTTCTTGTTTTCAGCATTAAAGAGGACCGTGCGCAAATTGTTTGTGGGTTTGTGTGCTATTCTGACGCCTGACTTGGCCAGGATGCGCGCTGTACCTTCAGACACTTTGTGGTGATAAGGGAGTGAGTGCCAGGTGGGGTGGGGGTTCTGATTCAAGTCGATTGTTGAGTTTTTTGGCGTCTTCTGTGTAAGCTCCGATTAATGAATATTTTTGAGTTTCCGTTTGAAGTGAAAAGATGGAAGAGATAGCGTCTCTCATTCATTCTTGTTTCCTTTGTATTATTGTGGACTCTTCTGAATAGTTTTAACACAGCTCCATTTATGAGATACCGGGTGGTTGCTGGTGAAGTGTATTATATATATATATATATATATATATATATACACACACATGTGTCGCGTACTCTTTGCATTATTTGACAGTAAACTACTTCAACCATTCTATGATCCGCTTCTCGCAACTGAAAGAGGGCACGTGGCGGCTGTTAGCCAACTTGCTGGCCAACCACAAGCGTTACCTGGTAGGTAACCACCCATACAATCAGATTGTGATTCAGACTACGAATGCCATGAATATATATATATATATATATATATATATATATATATATATATAAAAAAGTTTTTTTTTCAAAAATAAGTCCAAAAACACACCAAAAAAAGGTTTGGGGACCGTCCCCGTATATTGCCCTAAGACAATATCAAAATGAAGAAATGATCACAAGTCTTTTAAATTCAGAACAAATGACAGTTTTACTTTTGAAACATGGTTGTTTAAATACAGAAAGGATTATGGGAAAAGGAAATGGTTGGCATCAAAACAGGAACCGGAAATAACATCATCAGGAGGAGTCGGAAGTGATGTGATATTGCAGAGTCGGAAGTGAGGTTAGTGGAGATGGCCGGAAGTGACGTAATCGGCAGCCATCTTGAACCCGGAAGCGGGGCAATTATTTTTCCTCTGGTTTTCTGTAAAGAGAAGAGATTTAGGTAAACACCATGTGACACCCATATCTCGCGATATTTCACTCACCTTTAGGCTCTTTGACTGCCTCCTAATCGCACGTGTGTGACATGGCCCCCCTCAATTAGCCCAGACCCATCGGGTCGGGCGACCTGCACTGAGAGGTCATGGACCCAGGAGAGCGCATCCGCATTGGCCTGCAAGGAAACCTTACGATAAATGACACTAAAATGGTAAGGTTGCAAATCCATAAACCACCTAGTGACACGTGGATTCGACTCCCTATGAAGGGACATCCACTGTAAAGCGGCATGATCCGTCACGAGAGTAAACTCACGTCCCAATAGATAGTACCTTAAAGATGTTATAGCCCACTTAATCGCCAAGGCTTCCCTCTCCACTGCAGCATACCTGGTCTCCCGGTCTAGCAGTTTCCAGCTAAGGTACATAATGGGGTGTTCAGCACCATCAACGCATTGGCTCAGCACGGCACCCAATCCTGTGGCCAATGCGTCGGACTGGAGGATGAAAGGAAAAGTTAGGAGATCTCAAAGCAGGTGCTGACGTAAGGGCCAATTTTAAGTCACTGAATGCTTTATCAGCTATCCCATATCACTTTTAAAGGTGCTCGTTTCTTTTTGAGACTAGATAATGGCGCAGCAATTTCGGAGAAATGAGGTACAAAACGGCGATAGTAGCCTGCGAACCCCAAAAAAGCTTGCACTTGCCTCTTAGATATCGGACGAGGCCAATTAATGATGGCATCTATTTTATTACATTGTGGTTTAACAGTACCCCCACCCACCAGGTAGCCTAAATATTTGGCTTCAGAAAATCTAAAAAAACATTTCTTTGGATTTATACGAAGCCCAGCTAACGCTAGCGTGGAGAGAACCATTTTAACCTGCAGTACATGATCCTTCTATGTGCCGGAATAAATGATTACATCATCCAGGTAGGCGGCACTAAATGAATTGTGGGGCCGTAGCAGTGTGTCTACCAGACGTTGGAAGGTAGCTGGCACCCCGTGCACACCAGAAGGAAGAACCCTGTACTGCCAATGTCCACTCGGTGTACTAAATGCGGTTTTTTCTTTAGCGGAGGCCGTTAAGGGAATTTGCCAATACCCTTTCGTCATATCAAGAGTAGTTAGAAAGTGCGTGTTCCCCAGTCGATCCGAGTAAATCATCCACTCGCGGCATGTAATACGCGTCAAACTTAGAGACCTGATTAAGTCGACGAAAGTCGTTGCAAAACCTCCATGACCCGTCAGGCTTAGGAATTAGGACAATTGGACTAGACCAAGGGCTATAGCTTTCATCAATAACCCCTAATTCTAGCATTCGCCTAATTTCCAACTCTACTTCCACTTTCTTTGCCTCCGGGAGCCTATAGGGTTTTTCTCTGACAATTACTCCAGGGTCTGTAATGATGTCATGCACAATCAACGCAGTACGCCCAGGAATTTCATCCACAACTTTGGGGACAGACAAGATAGCATTTTTGAGATCTTGTCGTTGTTCTGGCGTCAAGTCGGGGCCGAAATTAAGGTGGGGTTGAGACATAAACAGAGAACGAGGCTGGCTGGAGGAGGGATCTAGTTCCCTATCCTTCCATGGCTTCAGCAAGTTAATATGATATACACGTTCGGTCGGTCGACGATTGGGTTGTTTAACCAAATAATCGACAAGACCTTTCCTTTCCTTAATTTCATAGGGACCTTGCCAATGGGCTAATAATTTGGAATGAGAAGTTGGGACGAGAACCATAACACGATCACCCAGGACAAATTCCCGGAGGGTGGAGTTACGGTTATAATAATGCGACTGCGCTGCTTGGGCTCTTTCCAAATTTTCTTTTAGAATAGGTCTAATTTTCTCCAATCTATCGCGCAATTGCGCGATGTATTTGAGAATATTTGAAGTAGGAAGGACCTCCTCTTCCCAACCTTCTTTTAGCATATCCAACAGACCTCTGGGTTGTCTTCCATATAATAATTCAAAAGGAGAAAAACCTGTAGAGGACTGTGGGACTTCCCGGTATGCAAACAAAACGAGAGGGAGTAACTGATCCCTGTTTCTCCCATCCTCGTTAACCACATTGCGTAGCATCTGCTTTAACGTCTGATTTAAACGTTCCACCAATCCGTCAGTTTGCAGGTGATAGACTGACGTTTTCAGATGTTTGATCTGGAGTAATTTAGCCACCTCCCTGAACGTCTCCGAAGTGAAGGGAGTTCCTTGATCCGTGAGAATCTCTTTGGGGATCCCAACACGAGCGAATATCCCTACTAGTTCCCGTACGATATTTTTTTGTATTAGCTGAGCGCAACAGAACAGCTTCGGGGAATCGAGTGGCATAATCTACTAGGACTAATATATATTTAAAGCCTTTTATCGAGGGTTCTAAAGGTCCCACGAGATCAACTCCGACTCTTTCAAATGGGATATCAATAAGGGGTAGAGGAACGACAGGAGCTTTAGTCCGTCTGGGAATCTGGTGAAGTTGACACTCCGGACAAGAAGCGCAAAATCGTCTGACCTTCTCATTAATTCCTGGCCAATAAAATCGGAGCTGTATTCTCTCCAATGTTTTTCGGAAACTAAATGGGCTCCTAGAAGGTGAGCATGCGCTAACTCACACACTTGTCGCCGAAAAGTGTGTGGGACTAGCAGCAATGTTCGCACTTCGCCCCCGTGTTCTGCCACTCTATATAACAATTCATTTTTTATTACAAAGAACGGCATCTGTGCTATGGGATCTAGGGTATTATCACCCTCTGCAGATACAACTGCATTCCTTGCAAACTTTAGGGAATCATCATTCCATTGTTCTCGTTTGAACGAGGAAGAGGTTAATATAATTTGGGAAGGTAAATCTTGTATTGGGTCTCTATCAACCTCAATGGGCGGAGTATCTGTCACCACGTTCCCTGTTAGCTGTACTAACTCCCGCAGAAGATGATGGGACATCGATTTCTTCACATTGGGTACCCGTATGGGTCCGTGCTACTGAGGGACACGGCGTGGAGGCAGTCAGAGTATCATTCTCCATAACTGAGCCTAAATTCTTTTCTGGTACAGTTGTTACATTATTACCGCTGTTAATTTTATTCCAATCTCTACCCAGTATGACTGGAAAAGGGGGAATCCGGTAATACAGACATGGCCATTCCCACTACATTGTGATTTACCGAGACTACACGTCGGGCTGTTTTGTAAAACCGGATGTCCCCATGAATACATTTCAGACTAGTTTTGATTTTAGTCCATTGTTGCAGTAAAACGAAATGGGCAGCAACAATAGAGATGTTACTCCCGGAATCAAACATCGCCCTTACTTTCCCAGCTGTCTCAGCCGAACGAGTGTTATTGGGATTAGAAGTTTTTTCATGACTAAAACCCTGGAATGTATCTATTTTGTTAACTGATATATTCCATTACCATAGTTTTAGTGTTTGGTTCAGTGTTACTGTAAACTGCCACCCAGCCTAAGGGATTTGTTTAAGGATTTAGTGCTTCCTTCTTCCAAGTTTTCTGTAAATTCTTCTGATAGTGAGTGTCAGTGAGTGCGCAGGACAGAACCCTTTGATGACATGCAGCTCCATTCCTGTTATTTCCCTGTAGCTTATAAAAGCCCAAATCTCTGCAACCCTAAATCAGACTAAAATGGTTCAGACAGTGGATGTGCAAGTCTGCAGAAATCAAGCTGTACAAAATGTTGAAGCGTACAAGAAAGCAATACAAGTGCCACTGAAGCCACTCTTCTCTGTCTGCTACGTTGGTTCAGACAGTGGATGGAAGGATTAGTAAAGCTGTTACATGCTTAAAATGAAGATGGGTTATACTTTGAACTTAATGTAATGGTGTACATTAAAAATAATACCCATTAGAATGATTATTTTGTGAATATATTATGATAGGAATATTTTGGTAGTGAAACAAAAGTAGCCTGCCATTTAATGAAACAAAAATACAACAGAGACTGAAAGTGAAATCTTAAACAGAACTTTTTTATTTCTTAACTTTTTTCCTCCAAATCAAATTGTAGCAACTACAGTCCTCACAACAACAAAAAAAAACATAGTTTAATTCAATTTTAACCTAAAATGGTTATTTATGGCTCTTTTTTCACAAATACAAACATATCTTATAGAAACAATTTGACAATTTTTCAAGATTAACAAAGTAATGAAATTCTTTTAAAAGTACACCGTGAAAGCTGGCTTCTCAAAGAATAGTAAATTCTTAATAGCAAAGATCTACAAAAAATGAAGTCTGTCGGCTAGATGTATTGACGGTTCACTGTGCAAGACCTTCCCGGAGAGGAAAGCCAGCTTGTGGGCATATTTACATGGCGCTGGTACTTTAATGGTCCCTGCCCAATTCCAATACATGTGGCACATCTTATAGGTTAGTCTGCAATTATAATGAGAGAAAAAAGATGTGTGACTTACAGTAATAATCAGTTTCCTAGATAAATAACCTCCAAATGCATTACACTGCCTTATCATATATAAACACACCTCTTTACTGAGCTACTCACGGCTTTGCAAGCAGTGTGAAGGTTCACTTTTCCTCAAAGCATTTCTTCTGAATGCTCTTTATATCTAAATCAGCCTCCTTGTTTCATTTTGTATTATATATAATGGAAAACTGACAAACGATTTTAGCATTCAAAGAAAACATGAGCAAAAGTCAATTATTTCTATTCTTGTTATTCAAAATCATGTTCCATTTGCCAAATTGCACAAACTTTCAAGAAATATAATAATGAAGATATATGATGAAACAAAATTGTTCTTGTTTTTGTACAGCAACCACTGGGCCATTTCCAAATATTCTACAACACAATTTATATTACAGAGTAGCACTAATACATTCAAAATGAGTATTTTCCCCCCCAAACCATGTTTAAATTTTTTTTAAATGTATATTTGTGATTACGTAAAAATTGGTCTCTCAGGCTATGTCCACACTACCAAGTTTTGGTTAAAAACAGCATTTTTAAATGAAAACTCTCCTACTACACTAGCGTTTTCACATAATTTCTTAAAGTATCTCCGTCCACATTAAAATGACCAAAAACGCATGTGACATGCATGACTGCCTACACTGGGTAGGCGCACATCAGTGGAAAAATCCTTGAAGGGATTGTAACGATGTTGGACAAGGAATTTATTGCAAAACTCTAGTAACCTGTACATTTTTCTTCAGTGCAAGTCTGCAGAAATCAAGCTGTACAAAATGTTGAAGCATACAAGAAAGCAATACAAGTGCCACTGAAGCCACTCTTCTCTGTCTGCTACGTTGGAATATGGCTTTCTTACTGTAATGAAGGGTAAAAGCAGGAACAAATCAAGATTGTGATTAAGTCTTTATTTTTAGATTTTTACCCGTCCATATTGCAATACTGAGTATTAGGGCTCTGGAGAGAGTTTTCAGAATTGTGTTTTAATTTGAAGAAAAGCCAAAAACCAGTGCTAATGTTCGTGTTTTTAAATTAAAACATAGTAGAGTGGATATAGCCGTGATCTGTAGGCCTGGGTAAAAATATTGATATTGTGATTGGTATTTTTCATTTACATGATTCATTATTTATTCTTAATGTCTCAACACCAATCTGGGGAATCTGTATCCTGCTCAATTAATATATATATATAGATTTTTGTTTATCTTCATATTTGGCAATCTGATCTGGTATCTGTTGCTAATGTGCTTACAGAAAAAGCACTTTACTATCTCACTGAGGACCTTCAACACTTAAATCAGATGTATTTGACTTAATACGGGTTCAAACAGTGTGTCAGTAAACAACAACTGGATCAAAGCAAAGCCGTATCCAAGTTGTGCAACTCAGAAGTACTGTTATAACAAAACAAATTTTAGAAATCACTTGTCCTGACGCCACCCATAAATGTAATTATCAGTTGAAATCCAAATGAGAAGAGCCTAGGTGTAATTTTAAAAACTTGTACGCAGACTTAAAATTGGATAACACAAGTTTGGTCACCATCAGGAAATCATCACGTCAGCCAGAATCCTACTCCACTCCGCTTAAAAAAGTCAACACACAGACACACACAGAATGTTGTTCTTGCCAGTTTTATCCCTTAATAAGTTGCTTAAGAGAAACAATTGGGCAGCTGTGAGAGCGCAATCAGATGTGCTCAGCCTCAGATGCGAGTTGTTTAACTGTTTAGCTTGTAGTGTCGCGCATTTGTTACAGCTAATGAAATGACAGGGAATTAATCGCTTTTAATACAGTGTCCTACACAGTCCTGATAAAAGAACAGAAGCATTGCATTTGTCCTTTCATTGTAATAAGCACATCTACACTTTTGTCTGCACATCCATCCATTTTGTAAATGGTCAATACAGTTCAGGGTTGCACGTCAAACCACCTTGCACGCACCCACTTACACATATGGCACAGTGGCAGTGACGACAACAGTCATAGCAATTAAAAATGAAGGCAAGTTTCAAACAAAAGGGGCAATTTGGCTTATCTACATCGATGAAATGAGCTGCTCCATTTTTTAATACTAACATAAATGTATTTAGGATTTCAGTGCAACTCCTAATTAATATGATATGCACATGTACAGTATGGCAAAACAGCATTGCTTCATTGCAGAATACAAATCTGCAAACACTAAAAGTTGTGTGACTCGTTTAATTGTTGAGGGCAAACTAATGTTTATGAGTATAACCCCTAACATGTGAAGAACGTAGTAAAAGCACTTATGTTATATATTAGAATGGTACTTTAGTAAATACAATGTAGTGTCTCAGTTACAATTAATTGACTACAGGTAATATATACATGTTATTTATATAGCACCTTTCCCACGCTCAGGGCGCTTACCTTTTGTAATTCTGGATTTGCACACAAGCTAAGCAGTAACAAAGTCTGATCACTCATGTGACACACTTTGGAAACAGCACAGCAAAGGCTCTTTTACAAGACTTCTGAAACAACGGATTAACGTAACAAATTTGACTCATCTATTAAATGTTAAATTATTTTTAATAAGCTAATGATGTGAATATAAAACTTTCAACAGCAAATGTTAGGTTTGCAACAGAGTGATTCTCTGATAAACCAGATTTTAAAAGTATTTTGTTATAAAAACAGCTTTTAAGGGTTTGTTTAAAAGTATCCTAAATATTTTTGGAATTCACTAATTCAACAGTACAGAAATAATGTTTGAATTTTTTTTTTAGTATTATTTTAAGCAGTATTTTTCAGTTGCTGGAGAAAAAATATCAGAATAAATGTAACGTGCACATGGTCAGATAAATCAGATAGTCCATGATGATTTCATTTTGTATTAAATCCTACGCTGAAATGAAATGTTTTCTGCTTGGCCCAGACTTTTTTGGTAAAATCTTATAGCACCATAACTAAGGCATGTTGAAGGCCAGAAAACTGATGACAGACCAGAACTGCCATTTCTTGACTAGGATTTTCTGGAGTAAATCCTTTCTACACCCACTCTTCATTTTATGTTCAATAATCACTACATGTCATTTGGCTCTTTTCTGTACATGTTAATATAACAGCTTACTTAGCAGTACAGTATGTTCCGTGTACATTCATATGTTAAACAAGATATCTATCTGATATTGACTGTTTTTACTTTAAGTCAACTAGAAATGATTTACTTTTTCTCACCTAAATTTTTTTTTTGTCAACTATAACTAGACTAAAACTAACAATAATTACATGACTAAAATATGACAAACTAAAAAGTAATTTAGTCAGAAGACTAAGACTAAAACTAAATCAAAATCATTTGTGAAAAGGAACACTACAATATATAGTAGTTTTTATCTGTTAAGATACACAAGACCCTACACCGTTGTTGAAAATGAAGGCTTTTGACAAATGATACCGGTTTTTGAATTGCAGTATGCAGAAAGCAAATGAGTGAAGTTACTGTACTCGGGCTTTATGAAGATCTTAAGCAAAGCATCGCCACGTCTCTCAGGTCAACAGACAGAGTAGCCCTAACTTGGTACAGCTGAACATGTAGGGTAGCAGATTCCTATGTGACAATCGGATATCACTACATTAAAAATAACTGCATCTGTGGTGGATGTGTTGCAGACAAGCAAGCTGCAGGCCAGTCACACAAGGAGCAACCTCGCTGCTTATATGCAGAGTTTCAGAGATGACTGGCTGTTGTTCCAAAATCCTTTCTAGCATTTCCAAAGCACTGTTTCATCATGTGGATGCGTCAATAACAAGTTTGTGTGTTGGCAAGTCCAATAAACATTGCTTCTCTTTAAGCACATGCCTAGCTGTACTGCTATGGTGGAAAAACTTTGCAACACACCTCACCCGGCCAAGCAAGCAGGCAATTGTTGGAATCTTCAGAGCAGCCTGCAGTACCAAAGTGAGTGTGTGCAAAAAGCAGCCATCATAAAGTAGCTCCATGAGCTGTACTGCACAGATTATATTAGTGCCATTATTAGTCACTATGGCTGGTTCTTTTTCATTTATGTTCCAATTATCCAATGCCACTGTCAACAAGCATTACCACTGAATCTCATTTTAAAACACTTCCTTTTTGTCCAAGGAGGAACTGTGAGGACACATTACTGACTACTACAAGTGAGCAACTGAAGATATGTGTGACACGTCTTCCTACTGTATCTTTAATTTCGAATAATTCAAGATAATTTTAAATGTCTAACAGGAGACTAAATTTGGCTAACAGTTTACAGTAGTTGTAGGGTGTCTACATGGAGATTCAAAACACACAAATAGTTTTAAATGAGTGCAGTGCTGTGAACATTTTTTTCTTTAAGAGCTATGATATTTTGCTCCTAATCTTCCAAATACTGATGTTAACTGTTCATTTTAACATTAGAAAAGCAGCATAATGTTAACATTAGAACATTCTAGATGAGAGCAGGCCATTCAGCCCAAAAAAGCTTGCCAGTCCTATCCACTTATTTCTTCCAAAAAAACATCAAGTTGAGTTTTGAAAGTCCCTAAAGTCTTACTAATTACATATTACATATTTCTAAACATTCTATAGTTATGCATATCTTATAAAGTATGTAGACACTCTTCAAATAAAGTGCTACTGAAATTTGTCACATTATATTAACGTTCTCTATAAGGAATCCATTCCCGGGCTCCCGATTCCCGGACATTTTTCATTCCCGGGAATGAAACTGCTGTAATTCCCAGGAAAACGGGAATGGCCAAGCTCGCATATATAGCATGTAAAAGTGTAAAAATCGATCAAGAAATAACAGAGTTATAGTTGAAAATAATTAAGGTGGCGCCATTGCTGCAGCTTGCACTTCATCAGACAACAGCTTTGAACAGCAACTTGAAATTGCAATGCGTCAGTCTGTTGCATCCGCATTATCTGTGCCAAGAAACTTGCCATCACAGAATGATGACAAGAAACTGGATGCATCAGTAAAAGCTGAAATGGCGGTGTTTAAGAGCAATGCCAAGCGCGGGCGTTGTTTAGAACAAGTGTATCAGTATCTGATGACTGTGCCGCCTACTTCAGTGGCGGCTGGCGTACTCTGCACGAAGGTGCTCTCTTGCCTGGACGACCGCACGCTGGACACGTTGAGCTTTCTACACTCTTATTACTGCAACTAACTAGATACATGTACTTATATGACAGCAAGAACTGCTTGTAGATAAGGTTAGTCTTTTATTTGCGTCAACATATTGCAGTAGTTTTATTAAAAATAAGTGTTGGTCGTTCTAAAACCATTCACATGTGAGATGCCCGTGCACTGTGTCATCCTCGGGCGCCCGGGATTCCCGGGAATGGATAAACCCATCTGGGAATGGATTCCCTAGTTCTCTATGCATAGTTAAGTAATCTCTAAAAAGGCCAGCACTTCAAATATATTCTTTCATGATATTTCAAGATAAAATCAATATAGAATTAAATTGGGGCATTGCAAGTCAAGATTAAATCAAATCTGCACATCAGTGCTGATACCGAGCCCTAGTGGTTTGCACAGGCAAGAACACGGAGAAGTGTAGGAATTCATCCTTTTCGATGTGTTCCATTTAATCACTAACTCTTGCAGCTATAAAGAGATTTGAGGGTTCACAATTGTGATTCAATGTTACTACCGTCATTTACATCCTAAAAAACAATTCAAGTAAGAACATACATGGGATACAAGGATTATAGAGTAAAAAAATGCTTTTTTTTCTCCACTTCCCACCCCATAACACACTTAAACTTTAGACATGTATTCTCCTACTATCTTTTAACTTATTAGTGGGGAAACAGTTGAAGCTACTGGGTAAGATTAACACCTAAAAGAAATAAAGGATATTTACATCACCCCATTCCATGACTCCACCAAAGAAACATTAAGAGATGAAAAAGAGAAAGTGAAACGCAAAATTTACCTTTGCAAATGGTCTGGGGTGAGGTTGGCAGTATTGTAAAGTGTGATATAGTGAGTAGGAAAACCACATCCATGACGAATATGATGAGACAGTAAGAAGAAATCAACCCTAAAGGAAAAAAAAAGAAACAAATTAAATATTTTATATTTAGCTATTGCCCTGTTACTAGTGCTGGGCGGTATACTGGTTCATACCAAAAACCTTTTTTTGTTTTTGTTATGATATGGATATTTCTTATACCGCAACACTGGTTAAAATAGCCTAAACAACGTTCGGAAACGTGGCGCAGCGGGAAACTGTTTAAGGGGGGACCTTTTTCACTGCTGCACTGCTAAACATGAATGGAACGGAGTACATACGTTAGTTGCAGGAGGTACATTCTGAAACTGAAGCTGTAGCAGACAAAGTTGAACATGATGACACAGAAGAACTTTTGCCGTGTCTGTTGTCTGGAGATACTTTGGTTTTAAAAGTTCGGATGTGGACCATTATGTTCAAATGTGTGAATATGTGTGAAGTTGTACTTGTTTTATTTTTTTTTTCAATATTGTGTAATGTATCTGGGTACTGGGTAATGTGTAATAGTGTGATGACATGTTGACTTTATTCTCGCCATTTATGTCGAGGTTAAAGTCGACATATTGACTTTATTCTCGTAAATTGTCATTAAAAAGTAGAACATTACAAACTAAACTTCATTCTAAAATGAGTATTTAATGTACTAGATTTTCTCAAACCCTGACATAAGTTATGTAGCACATTAAATGCTTTGTGTTAAGTGTTCCCCGAGCCATGTTAATCATTACGTGCTCATTATACTGACTTCCTCTTGCACTAAGATTACATTAATTTCATGATATTCCTGCTCCCTGAACATTTAGAATGCTAAGATAAATACTTGATATCATTTTCATGATGAAATGCATTAAAGCATGAATTAATCATGTGGTGGCATGGAGGGTGCACTGCTGCGTCACCGCAAGGGGGTCCCAGGTGCTTCCTGTCTTGAATTTGCATTTATTTCTGGTGGGTTTATTCAGCATGCTTCAGTTTTTTTCAAACTCATGCAGGATGTGGGGTTTTGTTATACTATAGTGACCCTGCTAGTGTATGCATTGCTCGTATTCACCCTGCGATGTGCTGGCGCCACATTCAGGATTTGCTCCTGCCTCGCACACAATGCTTGCTGGGATGGGCGCAACCCTGAATGGATGGCATAATTAAACATCTATAATGAAGATTATTTTAAAGTTCTGAACACTTTGTGGTCTAAGTTTATAACTATGTTTTAATTTCACAAAGATGTTTTTCGTGTGGTGATTGGTTATGTGGAGAAAGAAAAAGGAAAGATAGGAACTGGGGGTTTGGTACGTCAGAGAGAGAGAGACAGAGACAGCACACATGCAATAAAGAAAGCCTGATCAGAAGAACATCCACTTAATTCTGTGTTCGTGTCTCTGACCACCAGATCACAAACCCAACATTTACACAATATTTAAGTTAAACCTGTGCGATACCCATTCATATATCCAGTTTTTTGGAGCCTCGTCACACCTGCCATAAAGTTCTCTACACTGAATGTACACCTGGGGACCCCTTACTGCGAGGGAGCAGCAATACCGTGCATGTTTAATACCTGCTTTAATGCACTTCATCATGAAAATTTATCTTAGCATTCTACATTTTCAGAGAGCAGGAATATCATGAAGTAAATGTATTCTGTGCGGCGATCGCTGCTGGCACCTCCTCTTAGTGCAGAGGAAGTCACTTTAAGAAGTGCATAGCGATTAACAACTGGGTCAGGGAACACTTAAAACAAAGCATGTAATGTGCTACATCAGGCATGTCAAACACTCGGCCCGCAACAGAAATCGGTGCGGCCCGCATGACAGATCCTAGTTAGCACTGAACTTGTACAAAATGATTACTATCGTTTGTGATTGAATCATTCTGCATCTTCGGTGTTACTTATTGACTTTTCTTACTTCTGCCTTCTGACAAAAGCGCGTTTTCCCATGGCATTCCCAGGGATTACTGTATTATTATTTATTGTAATGTTATTATTTATTAGTTTAAATATTATGCAGTTTAATGATGGTAAAGTTGTTTAAAAAGTCACTTTAACGTGCCCCTGCTAAGGCTACACTACTGACTGGGCTGCTGAGACTGGCCACTGGGCAGAACTGACCATCACGAGTAGTAATAGCCCGCATATTTTCATGTTTTTTTGCTCTAGTTTCATGTAATTTTGTGCTAGTATTGTAACGAACAGTTAGTGCAGACTACAGCTGAAGATCTGAAGTGGACGCGAGAAGTTGGTGAGTTGTTAATTAACATTTTTGTGATTTTGAGTTTGTAAAATTATTGTAGGTCAGGTGGCTTTTTGCATATTGGCTTATTTTACAATATAAACTTTGAAGTAAACTTAGTAAAGTAAAATTTGATTTTTGAAGGATTTGTTTTCCAACTTGAATTACTGAGCAATGAATTCAGTGAGCATTTTCGTGATTTCAGTTCGCACAAAGAGGGCATTGCGCTGTTCTCTTACAACGTTGAGAATGCGCCTGAGAATATCCAAATGGAATTGACTGAAGTGCAGTCAGATTCTATTCTGAAGGCAAAATATAACGAAGTTGGTGTGCCAGGCTATGTGCAGATCCGTAAGTTGGCATCGAGAGTACTGTCAATGTTCGGAAGCACTTACCTTTGTGAGCAATTGTTTTTGTTAATGAAAGTTACCAAAACCCCACATCGCTTAAGACTTACCGTTGAGCACCTTTCATCCCTCATAAAAGTTGCAGCTGCACAAGGTTTCAAGCCTGACATTGACGAGCTGGTTACTAACAAGAGATGCTGAGTGTCGGGACAAAAGAAATAAATCTCACACTGTAAGGCTCCTATATGAGCAATGAATACAATATAAGGAATATCATATAATAAGGACCTAGCTAAGAGGCTAAGACTCTAATTCTACACTGTTGTATGGAGACTGTATGGAAATAAATTGCTTTTCTTTAAACTTTAAGTGTTACATTTTTTAAAGTTTTCAGTATTGGAAAGAAAGCTACAGTAACTTTGTATAATAGTATAATAGTATTTGTTACAGTGCAGCCTGCTAACGTACGTATGGCAGTTGAAACGGCCCACCAATGGTAGGGAGTTTGACTTGCCTGTGCCACATTAACTTATGACGGGATTTGAGAAATTCTAGTAAATTAAACATTGATTTTAGGATGAAGTTTAGTTGACAACATTCTACTTTAATGACAAAATAAACTGAGAATAAAGTGGAAATGTTGACTTTAATCTCGACATGTAGGTTTTTTTTTTTCTTCACTGTGTCCGTATTTTTTTTTTCTTCACCTTGGCCCTAATACACTTCCGTAGGGCTATACCAAAAATAGCATTATAAATGCAAGTTGCCGTTTAATTATTTATGTATATAGCTTAGCTTGAAGCAAGAACCATATTAATGCAGTTTGCCTTAATGATGGTTCAGTTGGTAAAGATGTCATCACCAAGTTGCACTTGTTTTATTTTAATTTGGTGAATACTGTGTAATGCACTTGGGCTTTGAAGTCTTGGAAGTAATAGTATTATTACTACAGTGATCCCTCGCTATATCGCGCTTCGTCTTTCGCAGCTTCATTCCATCGCGGATTTTAAATGTAAGCATATGTGAATATATATCGCGGATTTTTCACTGCTTAGCGGATGTCTGCAGTCTACAGTACGTGTGCTTCCTCAGTTGATTTGCCCATTTGAATTCAAACAAGGGACGCTATAGGCGGATGGCTGAGAAGCTACCCAATCAGAACCTTCGGTTAAGTTCCTGTATGCTGCTGATTGGCTCAGTGACGGAGTGCTGCATTAACCAGGAAGTCTAATCTCACTCATTCAGCATTAACGCACGTTACTGCTACTGCTGCAGGAGCCGTGTCCAAGCGCCAATAGAAGATGCAAATGACTGCAGAAAAGGTTAAAGTTTTGGATATGTTGAAGGAAGGAAACAGCTACACCGCTGCAGGACACCATTACAGCATCAATGAGTCCACGATTCTTTTTATTTAAAAAGGAGGAAAAGCATATAAGATCTACGGCCGCAGTGTCCTTTAACCAGGGAGCAAAACGAGTTGCAAGTGGATGTGATAAGGCAGTAGTCTGGATGGAATCTGCTTTAGGGATTTGGATTGAAGAGTGCTGGAAGAAGAACAACGGCAGTGCTACACCGTTGCCTGAAGAGGCTCCTTTAGAAGAGCTGTAACGCTATCCTTTGTTGTGCAGTAAAATTAAACTCATCGTTATCGGACAAGTCGTCGTGTCATTGTTGGTGAGTAACCATAATTAATTATCTACGTACAGTACTTATTACATGTACATAGTTTAGTGTCACTGTACACACATTTTACTGTATACATTTTTTCTTGCATTGTACGTATTTATTGCTGGTGGCCTGTCTGTCGTAATGGCTGTAACATATGTGATATCGAAGACGCTCGATATCTTTAAAATAATATTTAGGTTTTACTGTATATAAACTGTGTTTACATACATAATTTTAACGAATCTTACCTAATATCTAAGAGAATACAAAGGGTTTATGCTGTATAATTGTGCGTGAAATGTTTATAATAGTGTGGGAGAGTTTATAAGGGCTTAAAATATATAAAAGTAACCATATAAACATATGGTTTCTACTTCGCGGATTTTCTTATTTCGCGGGTGGCTCTGGAACGCAACCCCCGCGATGGAGGAGGGATTACTGTATTATTATTATTTATTGTAATGTTATTATTTATTAGTTTAAATATTATGCAGTTTAATGATGGTAAAGTTGTTTAAAATGTCACTTTAACGTGTCAGTGGACAGAGATTGTTAACATTAACATAGTGTAGTTGGTTTACAAAAAATATTTACTATTCCTTTTCTAAGTCATGTTCAGTGCAATACAACTTTTGACAAGCACCTCTGGATATTTTACCAAGTCTAAATGCCTCTTTGGATGGTTAAAAATATGGTGTCAAAATTTTAGTTGAAGTTGTTTGCAAACTTTGTTCAATAAAAAGGCTCTATATTTTGACTGCATCTGTCATGCATTGTGATTCCTTCTCTTCATTAGTGCCACCCCCTTGAAAACTATCACTTTATGGGACCATGCAAACCTGTATTAATACTTTTGTGCACATTAAAATGTTTTTTGTACAATTCTCATGACAGTGGAATAGGTTATTCTTAACCAGTAATTGTAATGGAAAATGTGGTTAATATCCACTCATGCATGGGGAAAAAAATACCGTCAAACCGGTATAATTTTGAAAAATACCATGATATAGAATTTCGGTCATACGGCCCAGCACAACATGTTACACAACTGTTAATTACATCTGTACTAAGACCATGCCAAATTAACAAACAAACAGACAACACTGTGGTAAGGGGACACAACAGACAATAGTAAGAACAAAAATATATACAGAACAGCATTATTCAAGATCTCATATCTGATAAATTGAAAGAGTTATTTGCAGCCATGTTATAAATGGATATTTGTGACCTGGTCTAACCAATTTCCTAGTAGGAGATCACACTTTGCTGTATCTAATCTAAACAAACAAGTGACATTTCCTAGTTTTAGGGAAGCAGCATCTTTGCCATAATGTATTTCCTAATTTAACAAGATTTAACACTACCCCACTAAAAAAGTTATCATTTCAGTTTAAACCCAGCAGGTTTCAAATCTGCACCACAATTTTACTAGTTCACTGAATCCCTTTCCTACACCTTTGTTTTACAGAACAGAAAAGCAATTTCTAATTTTGAAACATAACTAAAAAACAAGAGGCTTTGAATGCATATTTGCCCTTTAGACTTCCAAGTCTATCAATGGAAATTAATTTTGCACTCATTCAAATCAGGGCAGCACATTGATGCAGTGGTAAGCACTGTTGCCTCACAGTAAGGCCAGGTTTATACTTCACGCAACGCAACGCATGCTGTAGTGGACGCTCCTACTACGCAAGCGTTGCATTGTTTATACTTGCGCGCGTACTTTACGTAAATCTGGAGGAATCCACCAGGTGGCAGTGCGAGATATTATCACCTGAGAACATGTTTGGCTTCTCTGTGTTATGAATTGCCTAGAACACCCATTAAATTCCGATGACACCTTACCGCAATATCTCTGAAAAGAAAGTTTAATGATTAAATCCATCGATCCAGGGATGTGTCCATTCCAGCAAGCATTGGGCACAAATGATAAACAATCCCTGGACGAGGCCTCAGCTCATTGCAAGGTGAATACAAGCACACACATACACTAGCGTCATTTTAGCGGCACCAAATCCACAAATCTGCATAGGTTTGTAAGGAAACTCGAGCACAGTGTGGAATCCAAGCAGGGAATACCAGAAACATGACTCCCTGCGAGACAGCAGTGCTAATGCTCCGCCACCGTGTCACCCCATTTGTGTAATTATTAACAGTATTCATTATTTAAACAAAATTAATGATTTATCTAAATCTAAAGATTCTAAATGTGCACAGTTTTGGAATATCATACATTTAATGTGTTCTGTGTGGTAATCTATTGCTGCTTGCCGTAGTGATTAAAAACTGGGATGACGTTTACGATGGTGTGCTTTAATGATAAAACTACGAGGTTAAAGTGGACATTTCAAGATTAAAGCCGAAATTTCCACTTTAATCACAAAATACACATTTTCACCATGTCCTTCATTTTTTTTTCTCCGTGGCTCAAATACAGCACTGTACATTATGTTGCTGTTGTGAAGTTGCAAAAAAAAAAAAAAAAAAAAAAAAAAAAGACGGCACAAAAGATGATATGCGAGACTTTTAAAATGTATCGTGTCATTACGATCGGGAATATGCGACATTTGAATAGAAAAAGCACATGTACATGTATATTATAGTCAAATAAAGATGTGTGCCCAAGTGAGATGACGTGATATACAGATATTAATGTGTGTGCTTGGTGTGTGTGTTTAAAGCACCACGAATGCATCTGTATGTTGGCATTTTGCTTCACCACATCGAAGCGCGCACATCAATCCTGTAGGATCTGCATAGAGGCTTTCTGTCACATGTAGATAGTAAACAGAGACTCTGACGTCACGTTCCGACTTTTATCACACTGCGCCCCATGACTTTTTGCTGGTACTGCAACTCACGCACGCATCGCGTTAATTTCTGAAGACCTGCTCAGAGGACACGTCAAATGAACGCTGAGAACGCATGGCAGCCATGATGCAGGCGCATACGCATTCTGAGCGTGAAGTATACCCGAGCCCTATGGAGACCAATGTTCAGGTCCCAGGTCCTCCCTGGGTGGAGTCTACATGTTCTCCCTGCGTATGCATGGGTTTCCTCCCACAGTCCATAGACATGAAGGTTAGGTGAATTAGCAACACCAAATTGGCTCTAGTGTCTTGCCTTGTGTCCCGTGCTAGCTTGGGTGGGTCCAAAACCCCCTGTGATCCTGTTCAGGAATTGGTTAGAAAATTCCTTCACCCTTTCTACTTTCTCAGGTGATCCCGGACTTTTACTATAAAATGTATTTGTAAATCCCACCATGTAATATGAATGATTATTCAGATTTGAGATTTCACTTTAAACAAAATGAGGATCACCTCCTCTTTGATAACTTTATCTTCCCGCATTAGCAGCTACAAGTAGCTTTGCAAATCTCCACTCTAAGCCAGCTACTGCACAACCTATTTAATCAACAAATTTACTCACATCACACATCTACATACAGCATGTTTCAATTTAGTGTACCTGCTTCCTCCCTTTATTTTTGACTCCAATAGTGCCAGGCTTTCAAAGCTAATGGTATCAACAATGTTCTACTTGAACTGCTTAATAGACAATGGCACAGTGGTTACTGCTGCTGTCTCATGCCTCCACAGTATTGGGTTCAGATTCCAGCAAGGGCATACTTCCTATCTAAGGCTGGCAAATTCTCCCTGGGTACTCTGGTTTTCCCTTAACATCCCAAATACGTAAAGTAGCAACGCACAGAAATCACTCGAGCTCCACATGCGCAAAGCATAGAATTATTCAACTTAAAATTATATATCAAGCGCTTCTCTCTGGTTTAAAATTGTCCAAAATATTTCCTGGGCAAGATCCAACCTGTGAACGCTGCAATCAAGCTCCAGCCTCACTAGGTTACATGTTTTGGGCCTGCACCAAATTAACATTATTTTGGACCAAAATCTTTAAATGCCTTTCAGACAGCCTTGGTGTCAGAATCCCTCCTAATCCATTAACACTAGAATTACCAGAGTCTATGAAAACACTCGTAGATCCGGCCCACCTTAAAACTGTTCTCACCTCTCTTTTGTCTTCTAAATGTGCCGATTAAGATGAGCAGCAAGTAGTCGGCTATTCCATCCCCCACCATCGCAGAACGTTCACTAAGTTTTCCCAGCTCATGCCTTGTTTGATTATCTGGGAGTGACTGAACTCCTGGAGTTTTACAGTGGAAATAATAGATTGTTATTTGGAACACACGCATTTC
The DNA here is from genome assembly GCF_900747795.2 of Erpetoichthys calabaricus. NCBI lineage: Eukaryota > Metazoa > Chordata > Cladistia > Polypteriformes > Polypteridae > Erpetoichthys > Erpetoichthys calabaricus. The sequence goes on from NC_041394.2 coordinate 47,723,909, forward strand.
ATGTGTGTTCCGTTTCTACAGTAATCTGTGTAAACACATTGTTAAAACAGAAAGTTTTTCATATTTTAGTAATAAATGTTACAAAATGTAGGCATAAACTATAGAATACATGAAGCCTGAAGTCCAAACATCAAATAAACACTTTCATAAAAGGTTCAAGGATGATACGACACCTTCCGTGGCTTAACGTTGAGGTTTGCTGTCTTGGAGCACAGCAGCCCTAATGTGCTACAGAGACCCGAGTTCAATTCCCAGCTTTGGAGAAAGTGTTTTTTTTTTTTTTTCCTCAAACGGACATAAAATTTATAAATTGGTATGTACTGTAAATCATTAAGTTTAAAATGTCGATCGCGGTTATTTGTTGATTAATTCATGCTTTTTACTTAGAGTCAGAACAGGAGCTTGTTCAGCTTATTCAGCTTCTGATCTGACTCAAACAGCGCTAGTATAACTTCACACCTGATCTGACGCTGTTCGTTTTCAAATAATATTGCATTACTTCGACGATGTTTTCTGATTGGTACTATTCGCGGCATAAAATGATTTCTTCAAAACGTCACATATATTTGTCTCTTTCTTTTTTTAAAATGTGCGTTGTAGCACGCAGCAACTGGCCACCTGCATGTTCTTGCGCACACTGAATAATACAGTGCTATATGCAATCATCAGATTCAAATGTTAACAGTTATATAGCACGGAATGGAAATCAGCAGTTCTTAGCATTGCATCACGCAAGCTGTCATATCAACCGCCTACTGTAACTTGCTTTCTTTTTTCTTCGGTTATAGTCGTGAATAAAAGTGCACTTGTTTTGTTATACTTTTACATCAACATATGTTCCTGTGTTTGAGAGACATGGGCATGCTCAAAAAATACACGTGTAATGCCACGAAAAGTGCATGCAGACACTTCAGTTCGCAGCATTGGTACGACAATGCAGTCACAAGTACACTGCAGAGCTATAGCGCGTCTTTATGTGAAAACAGCATCAGATGGGGAGTGTCTGATGATTGCATATAGCGCTGAAGTTACTGCTTTTTACTATGCTTTCCTCTGCATGTCCTGGAGTACAAAAGAAACAGCATACAGCAACATGTGGAGACTGGCAAGATTGTGGGAAAAAAAAACCACGTGATCGTATGTATCGTGATACACTGCAGAGCTATAGTGTGTCTTTATGTGAAAACAGCAGTGTCAGATGGGGGGTGGTAGGGAAGGATCCTGAACGCGATTGAGACAATGAAAAGTGAATTAACTCTTTTAGGGCTAATTTTTTTTTTTGTTTCTTTTCTCCCAGGGCTGAATATTTTTCCAAAAACTAACATTTTTTAAAAAAGAACACAAAGCAATTGTTTAACATATCAAATCAACAAAAAATATTTACTTTTGACAAATGTTACTGTCTTGCATGTTGTATGAGCCTGCATACTCTATGATTTCACATACATATCACATACATTTTACACAGCATAGTCTGATCTCGCTCAAAGCAGCCAATTTCAGTCATTGCCACATTGCACTCCTTACAATATGTGTTGCTTTGGTGCCTATTTTTCAATTGTCTGTTGCTGCACTTTCTAACATATATTGTTAGTGTGTACTGTAGAGAGACAAGTCACCCATTTGCCATCGTGCCATGCCACTGCCACCAAGTTTTCTGCCTGCATGAAAACCGTATTGTCACCTCTTTTCATCTTCTGAAACTTTATGAACTTTATGTATGGCATTACAGCCTGGCTTACCCCATGGGATTTGCTGCTGTTTATTACAGAAGTGAATAAAACTTTGCAGCAGCACGTACCTAAGCCACCAGGGGACAAAACACGTTTGGACCAATGCTCCCTGAAGTTATATCACCAGTTCTGTCCCATCTCTATTTGTAATGCCACAGCGCGCTTCATCTCGTCTTTCGTTGTGGGTTTCCACTTTGAAAAACGAGAATGCGATGCAAACGCAGCCCGCGATTCAAAAAAAATCTCTGCCTACCTGTTTGTCTCGTCTGACAGTAGCTGAAAAGCAGCATCAGGAGAGACCAGCCTGAAGTACAGCAGCTGGTGATCTGTCGTGTCCAACAGCAAGCCATGCCGTCTTGTAAACTCCGGTAGCCAGATCGGCTCTCAACGGATCAATGTCTGTGTATTTATCCCATGCGAACCTTGCCATAGATGCATCGGCTGCGCGAAGGCACTCAACTGGCAGCAGATCTGCTGGCGCGGCATCGGCTGGTGTCTGATCAGCTGATGCCTGCTTCTAACTCTCTTGCTCGATCTCCTGATCACTGGCAATAAAGTCCGATTCTGAAAAATCAAGAGTCCGACTCCGCGATAATGCGCAAAACATCGTCTGCCGAGTGTTTTCTGCACTTGCTTCGCTGCCTTTTCACATGTCGGTGCCATCTTGCCTTTGTTTACATTTCGCAACTCACGCACACGCAATGTTTATTTGCCGAGTCAATGAGTCTAGCATTCCTCCAAGCACAGAGGGAATGCCTGTGACGTGACAGTGAGATTTGTCGCCATTAACAGCTGATTGTCGCCCCCTATCCCTGGATGTCGACTTTTGTCGACATTCGCCTTCAACCCCTCCTGTCGACATCCGCCCTAAAAGAGTTAAAAAAAATAAACAAAGCTAACCTTTACAAATATCATAAATTACACCGGCTGTTACAGACTGAAATCAAATGTATCTTTTTATTCTAAAATAGTAAAAAATAAGAACACTTCTCAAAATGAAATCATGCAGGGTCGAACTGGTAACCTTCTGATTCTTAGTCAACAACTGATACTATTGCGCCATGGCGGCAGCTGTAGTAAATGAGTGTCAATGTCGCACACCAAGGCGGCTTTTTTTTGGCAGCGGCTTTTTTTCTGTACCTTTTGTGAAAGTGTTTCTTTGATATTTGGACTTCAGGCTTCATACATTATATAGTTTATGCTAACATTTTGTCATTTGCTACTAGAATATAATAAACGTTTCTGTTTTAAAAATGTGTTTACACAGATTACTGTAGAAATGCAACACACATGAAATGCGTGTGTTCCAAATAACAATATTATTTCCACTCTAAAATCCCACTTCACTCCCAGATAATCAATCAAGGCATGAGCTGAGAGAAGTTCGTGCACGTTCTAAGTCGGTGGGGGGATGGATTAGCCGGCTGCTTGCAGCATGTCTTTATCAGTACATTTAGATGACAAAAGACGCTGGCGGAGAGGTGAGCATGGTTTTAAAAAGCGAATTAAGGTGGGCCGGATCTACGAGTTTTTTTGTAGGCTCTGGTAATTCTAGTGTTAACAGCTGTGTTTGGTGGACTCCCAGATTGGCTTAAAGTGGAGAAGGACAAACAAACTGATCGCCTTTACTTCACTATTGGCACATAGACTTGTCTTGCTCAACTGGAAGAATCCTAACTCACCTCTTCTAAGTCAGTAGGTAACTGATGTTATATACTATTTAAAACTGGAAAAAAATCAAATTTGCACTTAGAGGATCTGTACAAAACTTTTTCAAAACCTGGCAGGATCTAATCATAACATTTTAGAATAAACATTTAAATTGAGGAAGCAGGTTCTCTCCCCTCTTTTACTCCATTTATCTTTATTCATTTATTATTTTATCTGTTCATTTGTCTTTACTAGCATAAAGTTTTAGACTGCTGGCCTAGTTCTCTTTCTCAGGGTGGAGATTGTTTTGTTTTGAACCTTTTTCTTTTTGTAAAACTCAAGTTTAGTATGGAGTGTTATTTGATTTTAATAAATTCAATACAATTCAAAAACATCCCAAATATGTGTATATAACATAAGATGGTGAATATACAAGTGAATTCTTGTAGTTTAGGCAAGTTACCTCAGACAGACTAGAATTGTGCCCTGTAATGGAAACCAGGAAGGGTTTATACTTTGTGACTAATGCTACTGGAAAAGCCCCAGGTCCCTCCTAGTACAACCCTGTGATGGATTAATTAGCTTGCAAAAAGAATTATAAATCTTTATTTTCTTCTGTCCCCTTCTAAACCCCCAATAAATTTCTCTATCATCAATTTATAAATGAATAGCCTCTTCATCCCAAATCAATATCTAAACACTCAAGTTAAATCATTTCACCTAATTATAATACAATTACTGACTCCAGGGCTAACTACACAAACTACTTACAAGAGGTCAGTAGCTAAACCATGTCAGCTTTGTTGCGGCATGGATTATTTTGCATTTTAAAGTTCAATAACTTGTCTGCAATTTTACCTTAGTACTCAGCAGGGTTGTGTCATTAGTCTACGACTGTGAATGTTGAATATTAAAATGCACTATGCTATATATGCATGTTTTAAAAGCTGTTGACATGTGCATGTAATTAATAAACCATGCCCTTCATAAAGCATTAAGAGACTACTTAGGCTTTCTGTTCTCTCAAAAATGTATAGTCTGATTCACTTTAACCTGCGAAGATACAGAAAGAAGGATGTGCATTTATTCTTAAGCCAAAAAGCAATTTCACACTAAAAGTATTGATAAATAATATTAATTTTTGATACTTACTTTTGTTGGGGGGAAAACATGGATATATACATACACACACCATAACCTGATCAAAGCAAAATCAATACAAAAACATACCAGTCACTTGAAGTAATCGTATGGTCAAGGACAGTTCCAGGAGGGGGGACGCCAAACTTCTCTCCTTCCATAGAATACAGAGTTGTGTTTATTCTCTTTTGGACAACTATGAAAACGAGCATTGGTTCGTACTGGGGAAAGGTTTTGAAGCATTTCAATAGCTGTGGTATTTCATATTGCTGTACTGCATTTAGTTGGCCATCAGATACTCCATCACGATATATAATTATCTTGTCAGGAAGAAAGTGATTTTCCTATTCCACATACAAAAGAGTGAAGTATTAAAATTTAGAATCACGATACACAATTACCTATTCCATCAAAAAGGGATTCTCATGAATCACAATACAGAAGGACAACATTATCATAGTGACCTATAAAATAAAAATTACAAAATATGCCGGTTAATAATTAACCTGATATTTGGAAAGTGCTTAGTGGTCTGCTGTTTCTCAGGTGTATGGGTCTGTAGTCTGAACCCTGGTTGCATATCACTACTTCAGTCCAAATGCGCATAGAGCACATTAAAATATTTTCTAAATGTTTAACTGTGAAGACGTTTAAGTTAAATTCTTTTGGAACTATTTCTAAAGACTAATTTAAAGACTATATCATTAAAAAAAATGAGCAAAAATTAAACCACAAATCCCAGAAATGTGTAGTGTTCTTCTATTGTGTGAATACTGTCTTCAGTTTCTAGTGTATTAACCTGAAAATAGTAATGTGCCTTTGATTCCAGTGGTTTCTTGTTACATAATTAATATTTGTTGCAAAACCTAGCTTTCAGAAACTTTTTGTAGGTATAAATAAATTTAACTGTATGCTTTACTTTTCTTCTCCATCTTGGCACTTCCATTTCTACTTAGAAAAATTTACAAACGAATTTACGTCTCTCATGGAGGCGACACCAACTGGTTTCACTTTCCACACAGAGCCTCGCAGCTCAAGGCAAGGTGGTGGGCTTGCAGTAATTGTCAGAGCAGACTTAAACATCAAACGAATCCCAATTGACTGTCTATTGTCTTTTCAGTGCCTGACTCTTAAACTAATAACGGAATCAGGTCCTGTCTCACTCATTGTTCTTTATCGTCCTCCAAAATACAATGCATCCTCCTTATCCGATCTGATTGAACTTTTGATCCACCTAAGCTCTTACTCTCAGAGAATTATCCTTCTGGGCGATTTCAACATCCATATTGACATCCCCACATCTAAACTGAGAAATGAATTCCTATCCTTACTGGACTGTTTTGACTTGACACAACATGTTGATTTTCCAACCCACTCTGGCGGTCATATATATATATTGGATCTGATCTGTACTTCTGGACTACCTGTTGCCAACATTTACAGCACTGATTTGGGACTCTCTGACCATAACGCAGTATTTTTCACTGTCTCACTGTTTTCCCTCCTCTTACCTATAAACAACAAATATCTAACAGAAACCTTAAAAATATCTGTCCCTCTATCCTTTCTGGATCCATTTCTGATCTTTTACTGTCTGCACCTATTCCGTCAACACTAGATAGTCTTGTTGACCACTATAACTCAGCCCTTCATTCAGCATTAGATAAAACAGCTCCTTTAAAACATAAGGAGGTTTCCTTTAAATGTTCAGCTCCTTGGTATAATTCAGAATTGCGATCTGTTAAAGCAGCTGGCCGACACCTTGAGAGAATGTCACTTAAGACTGGCCTCACTGTGCACATCCAGGCTTTCTCTGACCACCAAAGAGCTTACAGAGAAGCACTAACTTCTGTCAAGAACACCCATTATGGCAGAATAATAGAAAATAGCCACGATAACCCAAGGGTTTTGTTCTCTGTAATTAATAAACTACTCTAACCCACATCTGGCCCATCTACGTACCTCTTCTACTGAAGTCTATGAGGAATTCCTCCACTTTTTCCATAACAAAATTAAAGATCTAAATAATTCAACTAACATAAATTCATCATGTTTATATCTCTCCCTGTTTTCCCACTCCATCCAGCTCCTTCTCTAAGTTCTCACCAGTCACATCTGCTTTTGTTAATAACCTGCTTTGTAAGATGAGGCCCACTACTTGTGTACTGGACCCCATCCCCAGCACACTACTTAAATCCTGCCTTCATGCCATATTCCCGACTGTTACAACAATAATAAACTCATCCCTTGACACTGGCTCTGTGCCGATCACTTTTAAAATTACTTCTGTAACCCCAATGTTAAAAAAGTCTGGTCTTGATGCTAACAATCTTAACAGTTTCCGGCCTATTTCCCACTTACCTTTCCTGTCAAAAGTTCTCGAGCGTGTTGTAGCTTCCCAACTCACCAATTGCTTAACCTCTAATAACTTGATGGAACCCTTTCAGTCTGGTTTCAGGGAGCGGCACAGCTGTGAAACTTCTCTGCTATGGGTAACCAATGATTTGCTTATGGCAGCAGACTCTGGACAAACCAGCATATTAATTCTATTAGACCTCAGTGCAGCATTTCCAGAAAGGAGAATATGCTGGGTATCTCTGGCACTTCCCTCCAGTGGTTCAAGTCCTATCTGACTGATAGGCAAGAGTTTGTTAGTCTTGGCAACAGCAGATCCAGCTTAGCGCCAGTCACACAAGGAGTCCCTCAGGGCTCTGTCCTCGGTCCTCTGCTTTTCTGTATTTACATGCTTCCCCTTGGCCATATTATCCGTAACTATGGACTGGGTTGTTATTTTTATGCAGATGATACTCAACTCTATTTCAATGTTAAAAGTGGAACTTCATCAGAGCTTTCTCAGCTAACAACCTGCCTTAGTGAAATTAAAACCTGGATGGAGCAGAACTCTTTAAAATTACATTGCAACAAAACCGAACTCCTGCAAATTTGGGACTAAAATGCAACTTAATAAAATGAGCTCCTTCCCAGTCCATCTTGACGGTGATCTCATCAGACCTGCCTCTACTGTAAAGAATCTTGGTGTCATTATTGATTCCTCCCTCTCTTATTCCGCCCACATAAGTCACATTAAGAAACTTTCTTACTTTCATCTCTGTAACATATTCCGTGTTAGCTCCTTCCTCTCCTTCTCCAATGCTGAGAAACTTGTCCATGTTTTTATCACATCCCACATCGATTACTGTAATTCCCTACTGGCAGGTGCACCTTCTAATCTTATATCACAGCTCCAGCTTATTCAAATCTTGGCTGGAAGAGTCCTTACTCGAACCAGCAGCAGCGAGTACATCACACCCATCCTGCTCTGTCTTCACTGGCTCCCCGTATCTTACAGAACTGAATATAAAATCTTACTAATAACCTACAAAGCCTTAAATAACCTCGCGCCAAATTACATCAGTGACATTCTCCATCACTATGTGCCTGCCTGCCCACTAAGGCCCTCTGATTCTGGCAATCTTGTTGTGCCCCACACTAATCTACACTCCATGGGTGACAAGGCCTTCAGCTGTATAGCACCCAGACTCTGGAATGACCTACCGAAATTAATTAGATCAGCTGACTCCATGAATTCTTTTAAAAAACAACTCAAAACTCATCTGTTCAGGAAGGCTTTTAGCTCTACTTGACTTTTATTACCCTTCTCTCAGTTTACTTCTCTGTCAAGATGCTCATGTAACCTGTATGTGTGTGTGCTAGACCATCAATTATGTTGTCTGTTAGGCTTTTTTTTTCTTTTCAGAATTCACTGTCGTAATCTTCTCTATTTATTTGGTTTGTACAATGCTATATACTGTATACCCTGCCATTCTTTATATATTCTGTAAGTGCCTTGAGCATGGGAAAGGCGCTATATAAATAAAATGTATTATTATTAGACGGTCCTTTGGCATGTTGCTTGCTGATAGCAGCACTTGCACCGCCGCCCCTTTTGACTTTCTCGTATACCAAGTATAGGGAAAATATTGGAATCCTTCAAAAATTACATTGAGATTTTGATGAATCTCGGCATTTTAGACCTCCCCAAGTCCAAAAATACCATTTTTGGAATTGTGTCTATGACTCTCTGTATGTGTGAACATGATAACCCGAGTACACTTTCACTTAGGTCAACCAAATTTTGCATACAAGTATTAGGTACAAAATATAGATTTCTATCAACTTTTGGGCTATTTCTACTAACCGCAAGTGGTACTTTACCTTTTATTCATGCAGCTGCAGTGTTCGATTTATTCCAAGTTTACTTTTACAATAATTGTTCGATATATTATTAATAGGATTTGATTTGTTGGTGGTGGTTCTTCAATGTACATTATATAAAAATATAATCTTTGTCTTGTGGTTTACTCCTCAAAGAACCATCCCCATATTTGAGTATACGAGAAAAGTCTAGGAGAGACCACTACCGATTTTTCCTAGTATTGCCTGCCATAGCCCTGTTTAAGCCCAACAAGTGACAACTGACTTATACATCTTCTCAGCTGTGCAACAATACAGGGAACACAGGCAAAATATACTGAGAAAGACAACAGCTGACTGAGGCATCCTCAGGGAACAGTTTATCAAAAAAAAAAACAAAACTGGGATAATAGGATGGGGATTGGGGAAAATGTTGAGAACACGTGACAGGACCTACATGGCTTTCTTCTTTTAACAAATCACTTTTCCTGCAAATTCAACTTTTTGTAAATTGCTCTCCCATCACTAATAATATTTTAGATATCACATTAAAAATTAAGTTAACAATAAATCAATAACTTTTCTTTTAGGCCTTCTGTGAAGATTTAAAAAGGCATGGGTTGCTGCTCGTCATACCCTTTTTTTGCCTTACCATGATTCCATGTCTGATTCCAAGTTTTCTCAGCTAATTCAAAAAAGGCAAATTTTGACTCAGATGGGAAAAAAATCTAAATATCAGAAATTAAATTTTAAGAGGATAAGTGTGGCTAAGCAATAATAAGCACAGTTGATACGAAACTCATTTAATGCAGAATAATTTTGAACCAAAAGACAGCAAAATAACTCCTCTATTTCAAAAGAAAAAGTTACAAAAGGCAATTATATATTATTATGGGTCTACATACAGGAACAATGTAACCAAACTGGTCAAATGTTACAGTCTAAGAATTTTGTACGTAAATGTCAAGTTTAAAGAAAAAAAAAAAACATTTCTGGGTATTTGTATTTGTAACACCCTAATATGGCAGTCTCCACAGGAATTATCTGCATTTTGTAAAGTAAAACTGGTGCAGACATAAACAGTAGCTTGTTAAAGTTTCACATGACAGTAAAGCAAGTAAGCTGTAGTGCAACCTAAAGTTGGAAAATTCTAAACAGTATGACTGGTGATAATTTCACATTTATGTGAATAAATAGCTAATGAATTACAACCATATATACATGAGTGAAATAAGCTAAAGAACCACAGCATGGCAAAACCAATAAGCAGATTTTACCTTATGATATGTCTGAAGAGATGCCAAAAGTAAGACTCTAAACCCATCAATAAGCTCTTCATTTGGCATCTGAAAACCCACCCGTGAATACCATTTAGTCAGAGAGCTGTTCAAAGAACAACAAATAAAATAACATAAAAAGTAGAATAAGTAAAAACAGACAGTGTTGAATATTGTAAAATAACTAAGTTAAATTAAAAAAACTGATATTATACAAATACAAGTATACCTATTGAGACTTGCAACAAATCCTAAAACTGATCGATTTGCTTTGGTTGTGTCGTGATGAACATCCACTCCTATTATCATAAATCGTTTCTGGAGAAAGACAGGAAAAAAAAAGAAAACATTATGTATTATGATTACAGAGAAGAAATCCACATTCACTCAGCATGGGGGATTTAAGTTTTAAGTATTCTGAAAAATCAAAGCCACACATTCATTAAATGCTATATTATGGTCAAGGTTTATGGTCACGTGTACTCAGTACAATTTTTACTTCCATGTCTCTTCTGAACATCTGACAAAAACACAATAAATAAAATTAAACAAAAAAAATAAAAAATAAATATACCACCAATTAGGAAAACAAAGTTTAATTTCAGTTTGAATGTCATGTATTAGACCATTGACTTTGCAGATTTTGATTATGGAATTAAAGTATATCTATTATAATCACTGTTTTGATTTTTCCTTGCTGCCATAACTATACATATAAAAGTGACAACAAAAAGCAGAGCAGATACAGTATTCTGTCCTCTGCACACCTGGTGGTACATGTGCTGACTGACAGATAGACAAAGAAGTGCTAAGAAATGAAGGGCCTGAAAACCCAAAAGCTAATTCACACTAAAAGTATTGATAAACTTGTAGTACAATATATTAAAAAATATTGAATGCTTCTCCTTTCCTTTTAATGTTTTAGGTGAAATTCTTATATTACACAATATTGCATAATTTACAAAATATATTCAGGCACAAAATGGGCAGATTACAAAGGACTAACACGAGAAATCTTGAATTTTTGCAGGCACAAAAATAATGTGTTAGCAAAGACAACAGTAGAGCTATGATCTTTACACCATGGCACTACATAAAAACAGAAAACAGACAAAGCTGAAACATTTTACACTTTGATAGTGACTAGATGGTGTTTAAGTGTTAATTTGGCTATAAGATTCATAAAAACAATTATGGATAACAAGGAAGGCTAAAAGAGAGGCAGCTGCTCGACAGCTTGTGACCCTGTTATCAAATGACTGCCTTTGAATAAACAAAACATTAATAAAACCTTTACATATAAGGTAAGAAAGGCAATCTCGCTCTTTTATACATACAAAACAAATACTTGTTAAAATCCTGTAAAATAATTAAAATCTTGTACGACATTCCAAGATTGCTGCAGTGATTGCGTATTTTCTTTCAGCATTTAAATTGGTGATTTTCATTTAACAGCTTACCTCAGCTTTCAGTCAGCAATATGAAAAATTAACAATAGTGTATATTTATCATTGAAATTTGGAATAATTGTTTTAAGCCCATTTTTTCATTGTCTACAACTTGCAAATCACAACTCAATCTCTTGACAACAAAATAAATGGAACAACTTATTTTTAAATCACATCATCACTACTGTAAACACTGAGAGAAGGCTATTAAGACCTTAGCTCAACAAATCCACAAGCAAGAAATTCGCAATGCAATATCAGTCATCACCAACAAAGACAGAGAAAAAATCAATGACCATAAAAATATAATGCACACATTTAGAAAATACTGCAAGTCCTTATATTTAACTCTGTTTAAAGAATACAAGACAGAACATGATGTTTTTGATACATTACGGGTAACACAGCTAGATACTCTCAGTGCAGAGGAACTAGATAAACCTCTTGACACTATCAGAACTACTTGACGCTACTCATTTCAGAGCCGGAAAGCACCAGGTCCTGAGGGCTACCCCGCTGAATTTTACAAAACATTTGCAATTAAATTAGTTCCCCTTTTATTAGCAACATTTATAGAAGCCAGAGACAATACAATTCTTCCTCAAACTTTTTGCCAAGCATTAATTACCATTTTTCCCTAACAAAAATAAGGACTTATTACATTGTACATCATACAGACCAATCTCACTTCTAAATAATAATGTCAAGATACTCTCCAAAGTTCCTGCTAGGAGGATTGAGAAAGTGCCCCTTCGGTAATATCATAAGACCAAACTGGATTTATTAAAGGTATTCGCTCAGCTTCCAATTTTCAATTAATATTTAATGTAATATATTCACCCAAAAAAGTCTAACACTCTGGAGATCTTATTATGCATCAGATATAAAGGAGATTTTCAGAGAAGGACGTGAACAGAAAATATCACTATATGCAGATGATATGGTACTATACAGTGCATCAGGAAAGTATTCACAGCGCATCACTTTTTCCACATTTTGTTATGTTACAGCCTTATTCCAAAATGGATTAAATTCATTTTTTTCCTCAGAATTCTACACACTACACCCCATAATGACAATTTGAAAAAAGTTTACTTGAGGTTTTTGCAAATTTATTAAAAATAAAAAAATTGAGAAAGCACATGTACATAAGTATTCACAGCCTTTGCCATGAAGCTCAAAATTGAGCTCAGGTGCATCCTGTTTCCCCTGATCATCCTTGAGATGTTTCTGCAGCTTAATTGGAGTCCACCTGTGGTAAATGCAGTTGATTGGACATGATTTGGAAAAGCACACACCTGTCTATATAAGGTCCCACAGTAGACAGTTCATGTCAGAGCACAAACCAAGCATGAAGTCAAAGGAATTGTCTGTAGACCTCCGAGACAGGATTGTCTTGAGGCACAAATCTGGGGAAGGTTACAGAAAAATTTCTGCTGCTTTGAAGGTCCCAATGAGCACAGTGGCCTCCATCATCCGTAAGTGGAAGAAGTTCGAAACCACCAGGACTCTTCCTAGAGCTGGCCGGCCATCTAAACTAAGCGATTAGGGGAGAAGGGCCTTAGTCAGGGAGGTGACCAAAAACCCGATGGTCACTCTGTCAGAGCTCCTGAGGTCCTATGTGGAGAGTGGAGAACCTTCCAGAAGGACAACCATCTCTGCAGCAATCCACCAATCATGCCTGTATGGTAGAGTGGCCAGACGGAAGCCACTCCTTAGTAAAAGGCACATGGCAACCTGCCTGGAGTTTGCCAAAAGGCACCTGAAGGACTCTCAAACCATGAGAAAGAAAATTCTCTGGTCTGATGAGACAAAGATTGAACTCTTTGGTGTGAATGCCAGGCATCACGTTTGGAGGAAACCAGGCACCGCTCATCACCAGTCCAATACCATCCCTACAGTGAAGCATGGTGGTGGTGGCAGCATCATGCTGTGGGGATGTTTTTCAGCGGCAGGAACTGGGAGACTATTCAGGATGAAGGGAAAGATGACTGCAGCAATGTACAGAGACATCCTGGATGAAAACCTGCTCCAAAGCGCTCTTGACCTCGGACTGGGGCGACGGTTCATCTTTCAGCAGGACAACGATCCTAAGCACACAGCCAAGATATCAAAGGAGTGGCTTCAGGACAACTCTGTGAATGTCCTTGAGTGGCCCAGCCAGAGCCCAGACTTGAATCCGATTGAACATCTCTGGAGAGATCTTAAAATGGCTGTGCACCGACACTTCCCATCCAACCTGATGGAGCTTGAGAGGTGCTGCAAAGAGGAATGGGCGAAACTGGCCAAGGATAGGTGTGCCAAGCTTGTGGCACCATATTCAAAAAGACTTGAGGCTGAAATTGCTGCCAAAGGTGCATCGACAAAGTATTGAGTAAAGGCTGTGAATACTTATGTACATGTGATTTCTCAGTTTTTTTTTATTTTTAATACATTTGCAAAAACCTCAAGTAAACTTTTTTCACGTTGTCACTATGGGGTGTTGTCTGTAGAATTCTGAGGAAAAAATTAATTTAATCCATTTTGGAATAAGGCTGTAACATAACAAAATGTGGAAAAAAGTGATGCGCTGTGAATACTTTCCGGATGCACTGTATATGTCAAACCCACAAAATTCTGTGCCTGTAGCCCTAACTGCACTATAAGAATTTCAAAAGATATCTGGACTCAAAATTAATTTGAACAAAAGTGTGCTTTTTCCAGTGAATTCTCTAGAAAACAACATTAGATTGGACATCTTCCTTTTAATCATTGCAGATCAGTTTAAATACCATGGGGTAAACAACAAGTAAATGTAAAGCTCTTTTTCAACAAAATTCATTGACTAGTGACCTGCTATTTTTATTATTATATAATAAAAACAAACAAACATTTGAGTTTGTAACAGTGTAAATTTTTTCACAGTCATGTTCACATGGTACAATAAGATTGCCCCTTCCTTTCCGAGTTGATGGTGTTTATCTCCATTCTTTTCACAAGAGCAGCGATGACCACAGTTAGTGTTGTGGTTCATTCTTGGTCAGAACTATTTGTTACACCGGCAATAAAAGATACAATGCCCCATGGCCGCTTTGAGACTATCATGCAGCATTTGCACTTTGATAACAAAGACACCCGTGCAGAATGTGTAATAAAAAAAAAAAAAAGACAAGATTTGTTGTGACCTCAAACATCTAGCCAAGTTTTGTTGAGAACTGTGTTTTGAGTTACAACCCAGGGCACCGTAATACTGTTGATGAGCAACTACTGTTTCCAACTAAGGATCGTTATCCTTTCTTGCAATACATATCAATCAAGCCTGACAAATTTGGCATAAAGTTTTGGATTGAGGTAGATCTGTAGACAATGTACATATACAATGCCACTCATTATTTTGGAAAAGATCCCACTCATCCCATGTGGTCAAATAGCCGTTTCTGGACAAAGACAGAACTGTAAGAGAAGACAACTTCTTCACATTGCTTTCACTGGCTAATAGACTGCTACACAACTCTGCTTGGCACCATAAATAAAGTGGGACGGGAACTTCCACCTGCAGCTAAAGTCGCTTCAGTATGCAGGCAATTCTCAATGCTAGTGTTTAGATCTGGCAGTGCCATGCTGACGGTGTATGAACATTAAAAGAAGAAATCTGTCTGCATTCTCAGTATCATGCACCAGAGATTGGGCAAGATCAAGAGGAAAAAAAAAATGTTCAAATGACAACTCATGTTCAAATGGCATAGCATTTTCAAATAATGATGTTTTGATGCATGGAAGTGTGTATGCATGCACGAAAGAGGCAGAGAGATTACTGGAATATAAATTAACACTTTCACAAAGATATAAAGAAACAAGTGTGCTTTTATTCAAGAATAAAACTGAGTTAAAAAAATAAAATTAAGTGACAACAAGATACCAAGACAACACGATTCACTAGCATTTGTGTGTCTGCTTATATACATTATCTTCAGCAATATCTTTTACAAGTAGCAAAAATTTACACTGGGAGTAACGGACTCAAATCAAATGTATGTTTTTATTATATAACTAACTGTGTAAACCCGTGCTGTAAAAAGAACGAGGTCCTAGAAACTATTGAAATCGTCAGGAAAAAAAAAAATTGAAATGTAGAGATGTCTGGTAACTGAAAGGAACTACTCTGGTCATCTCTCTCCTAGGAGGTTTCGTTTTGCAGATGTGCTTTCGTTTTGCAGATGTGCTTACCATGCTCCATAATAATGGATAAGCGAGTGACTCTCTCTTCAGGGGTTTTGTTTTGCAGACGTGCTGTGTATCCTTGGTTCCGGAGCCCTTAGCCCAACTCCACATCTCACTTCCAGGCTGGACAGACACACGCACACTTCCACGCATAGACATTTATATATAAGATAGTAATAATAGCAGCTCACTACTCAAAATGTTGAATGCCTAGGCTTGAACCCACAATCTAATGATTATTATGCAGCCGTTCTTACCTCTTAGGTTGTGTCAATTGATATTTGGGCTTTGGTTTTTACACATTGACAGCAACATGTAAATTGAAGAATTTATTTTTCTTCTGCTATATGCTTGAATAAAACCACACTTGTTTTGTTATTCCTTTTTGAAAGTGTTTGATATTTGGACTTCAGTCTACACACTTACCATCAGCATTTTGCCATAATTACTATAACCTGGAAAAAAGTTTCTGTTTTAGTTATGTGTTGAACAGATAATTGTAGACACGGAACACACATGAAATGTATGTATTCCAAATGACAATATATTATTTACCCTATACAATTTCAGACACCTAACTCCCAACTAAAGAAACTTCAGCACTGAGAATTTTGTGACTGACTTGACTTCAGCTGCCTCGGTGGGGGATGAGTGATCAGGCTGCAATGTATAGTCTTAGATGAGCATGATAAGATCAACAATAGATGGAAGAGGTACTTTGAAAAGCTGTTGAAAGAAGAAAATTAAAGGGTAGTATTTGGGGATGGAGTACCAAATGAAGGGCTAGTACCAAGAATAAGAAGGTAGGAAGTAAAAGAGGCACTGAAAAGAATGAAAAGGCAAAAAAAAAACAGATGAAACACCAACAAAAGTGCAGAAGAATTTAGGAGAAGAGGGAGTTGATATTTGTAAGATCTAATGCAGAAGATCTATGCACGGGAGAGAATACCAGATGAGTGAAGTAACAGCGTGATTATACCCATTTATGAGAAGGGTGATATTCAAGATTGTGGAAACTATAGAGGGATAAAGCTGATGTCACACACAATGAAAATTTGGGAAAGTTATTGAGAGAAGACTTAGGAAAGAGACCACCAAAGGGGAGGGGACGTTTGTTTTTATTTCAGGGAGAGAAATACCTAATGCAGTCTTTTAAGTCCTTGCTCCTTTCATCTGGTTATGGATATATAAAGTCATGGGATGAACAGCCAATCCCCATGGTGCATGCTTTTTGCTGATGACACAGTTTTGTATTGCACCAGAAAAGAAGTAGAGGGGAAGTTAGAAGAATGGAGAGGGGCTTTAGAAGATACATGGATGAAGATAAATGGAAAGACGACAGAATATGTGAGGGTTAATGATGATCAGGATTCAGAAGTTAGCCTGCAGGAAGAAATATTAAAAAGAGTGGATGCATTTAAATATCTAGAATAAGTGGTGGTCTAAGATGCAGTGTGGATGGAACAAGCAGAAGTAAAGAATCCATTCCTGGGCTCCCGATTCCCGGGAATGAAACTACTGGAATTCCCGGGTAAACAGGAACGGCCAAGCTTTGATCTTTATTTTTATATACAGGTAGTCCCCAAGTTACGGACATCTGACTTACGAACGGGGCCGCAGCTGCTCCTTCATCTGTCTGGGGGACGTGACACAGGCTCCTCAGTAACTGCTGCTCCATCATCATCGGCCTAAGGACTCTGCAAGTGGTGGCAGGACGGAGGCGATTTCGCTGCCCGCGCAGTGTAATGTCCCTTGGACGCTCCGGCTCCCATTCATTCTCAGTGGGCAGCTGGGTGAGTGGCAAGCGGTGACCCAGGTTTCCATATTCACCGGGGCCACAGCTACAGCTCATGTGCAGGACAGAGGCTTGATGGGGCATTTCACTGCCTGCCCATCACACAGCCTTGCAGTGTCCCTCGAACAGCTGCCTTGTTCATTCTTGGTGGGCAGCTGATGATGCTACAAGCAGTGACCCGGTTGTGACTGAACGGAGGCCATTGAGGGTGAATGGGGCAGCATTGTAGTATTCCTTGGGTGGCTGCCTGTTAAATGGGGGTTATGGTGGGCGATTCACTACCCACCTTTGATCGCACCCTGTTCGTTCTCGATGGGCGGACTCTGCAGGCAGCATACTGTATTCCAAGTGGAGGTGACTGTGTAGTGGGTGGGTGGTGAACCGCCCCTCGCCGCCCCCATTCATTCTCAAAGGCAAGCCTGCTTGTACTGTTATGTACATAGCAGGAAGTTGCCTCTCAGTACACCAGACGTGCTGATGAGGGGTGCCTTCCTGCTGTGATAGGTTAAGATGAGCTCTTCTGCACAGCACTGTACACACTTTCGTTTTCACCGTTCAACAATGTCTCTGAAACACAAATCTGATGCAAGTGCTGGTGATACAGTAAAGAGAAAAACCATCACCTTAGAAAATAAAGTAAAAATAATAAAAAGATCAGAGAGGTGAAACTCCATCATTCATTGGCAGAGCACTTACTCTCTTGGCAGTTCCAACTTACACACAAATTCAACTTAAGAACAAACCTATACCTATATATATTTATATATTTCAGATCCCGGCACCCCCACCAACTAAGCTCTGCACCAGAACAGACAAATTGTTTGTCCAATGCCTCTTCAACTACAAGTCTACCGGCTCACTGTGTAACGTGTGTCAGCCATTGGTTAATGCGGGGAACATTTAAAACCGGCCGCATGCGCACTTTGTCTTCTCTCTTGTGCAGAAAGGCTGTCTCTTCTTTTATTCTGAGAAGAGAGCAAATACAGGACAACTTAATGATAGCTCCCATTTGAATAAATGCTGTATTGTTGTCGAGACTTGAACATTCTCAATGCTGATTTTCATGGAAACCTCAACTCACCCCTCTCTCTCATTCTGCACATGACACCATGTGTATGTGTAATAAATAAATTATATATAATATATATATATATATATATATATATATATATATATGCGATCAAAAAGTTTAATCGCGATTAATCGCATGACTTTGTGTAATTAACCATGATTAATCTGAAATGTATTTTTTTTTAATGTTGAAATTTAACCACAAAGATTTTTAAGTGCAATCAGACCATACTAAGAAGAATGGACACAACACAATGGCATATAAATGTACTTCACTTGTTCAGGTAACTGGAACAAGAGGAAATAAAGACAAAGCTTCAACTGTGAGGAGGCTTTATTCACGCATACTCTAGGGCTGTTCAATGCTGAACATAGAAAACAAACAATTGGACTTGTATTGTAAAACAGATGACATATATTTAAGACATGTAGTCTCATACCACAGTCTCCATGTATTTCTCAATAATGCTTAATAAATCTCACTTAAAAGCAATACAAAAACTCCAGAAACAGGATTTTATGAACAGAATGCAATTCAAAATTGTTAAACTAGCTAGCCAAGTTAGTTTCTCAGCAGAAACAGCAAGTTGGCCTTTTGGATTATTATGAATAATACACTTTCCATTTTATTAAACCAAGCCAGTTTCTTAAACATAAAAGTTTGGTCACATTTCCAGAGTACAAGGCAGCTTGCCTTTTCTGCACAACATGCCCAGAGAGTGAAAACAACCTCTCGCAAGGCACTGTTGTGGCAGGTGTTGCCAAGTACTTGCGAGCAAGGTAAGCTAGCTCTTTGTATACCAGAGCATGTGTGGACCACCACTTTAGAGGACAAACCTCCATGCTGATGACAAGCTCTGCTTTATAGCACTCCAGACATTTTTCAATACAGTCCTCCTCTTCATCAGATTCCGACTCTGAAGCCACTAAGTGAGATGCTTTCTTATTTGGGGGTTCTGATGCTGCAGCTTGCACTGGTTGCCGTAACTCTTCTTTGAGGATGCCAGCAATCAATTACCACACCTCAGTTCTGTTTGTTTTTTTTAATCAAATTTGCAATTAAAAACATTCTTTGTGGATGTACTTTAATGTAGTATCACAACATTCACAGGAGAGAATAGGCAACGAGTAATGGATGAGAAGCCCATCCCCCCCCCCCCCCAATCCAACTTAAACTCAGAGCTACTACTGTTGCATCATGAGAGGAGGCAGCCCCTGCCACTAAAGGTCTCATTATCTGACACAAAAAAACGTACCAGTTTAACACACAGTGGCTAAAAGATTTCCCAGTCTTTTTATATGATCAATCCAATGTTCTGAAGGTACTGATAAGCATCGGGAGAAATGTTGGCAGGCACAATGGTGTACACTACTGGAAACCTGATTTTAAAACTGAATAACGTATAAGCACAGGTTTTCAGAAAACAAATAATTAAAAAAAAAAAAAAAAAACACATGGCATATCGTCATCTGTGACCGCTGCTAATGACACACAAAAAAATAAAAGTTAATGAGGAGGTTCTTCAAACCAAAGTGAACACTATGTACTGTATCGCAAAAGACTAACATCCCTTCACAAAATTTAGCCCACTCATATTTACTACATAAAAAATGGTATAAACATCAATCCAACTTATGACAACCATATGCTAAAGGACTGGCCAAATAGCAAACAGTATGAAATAAGAACTTGCCGTTAAAGTATGAGACTCCACACTCCCACTATGCATATTTAATGATCGATGAAGATGCACCTATTTCAATAACAGCATGTGAGATTGCTAGAAGATTAAAAAAAAAAAAACTGGTGTATTACCTGCAGGGCTTCAGCAATGCATCCAGCTTCTGAAGTTTCTCCAGCTCAGCATTTGTTGTCATGACCACGTTAGTTTTATGTAGGGCTAGTGCATCTCTTAGTGGTTGTTTGTTTCTTCACGCACGCTTCACCATCTCCAGAGTGAAGTTCCAGCTAGTCTTGTACGAGTGTCTCAGTCCTCAGGCCATGCACGACTTGCTGTTTCTTAAGCTCTGCAGTATTTGATGGACTGTGCTTGAAGTGCCCCACCACCTTTCGGCATTTGGAAAGTGCACCGTCAAATCCACTATTCTGCAGACACTGACAGAATTTTGAATGCTGTGTGCGATGCATGGCAAGTGTTTGAAAGGCAGCTGTCTCGCTGCTGAAATTAAATTTCGTGCACTATCTGTATTGAGTGTGCTTACTTTATTCTCAACGTTCCATTGCTTTGCTACATCCATAAAATGTTTGGCATGATGTCTCTCTGATGTTTTCATGACCGTCAAAGCATGTGAATGCAGTTTCCACTGTTTTTCAACATAACGGGTTGTAACCCCAAGGTAGCTATGATTTCCAAGTGATGTCCAGTAGTCACCAGTAAGGGCGATCGTCACCGTGAACTGCAACTCCTTAGCTAGTTTTGCCCTCTCTGAATCATACAGCTCATGTATACTAGTTACGACTGTGGCTCTTGAGGGTAGTTCATAAATTAGGTCGTTGGACGCGATCCGAATTATGTTGTGCAGACCTTCATCCTCCACTATGTAAATCGGCCTGCATGTTGTGACTATACATTTAGCAATTGCTACCGTCAATTTGCTGGAGGTTGACACGTCCATTGGTTTCTGCCAAACACTGTCAAGCGTGGTCTGTCGCATATTAGTGTAAAATTTACATTTTACACATATAGTGTAAAATGGATGCTTGGCTTGCATGTGATATTGTAGGCTGCTTGTACTCCGGTGATAACTAAATTCGCCTTTACAGTAACTACACACAACCTTATTTTTATCAAGTGCGCCGTCAGGCAAGTTTTGAAACTGAATTTCCCATTTATAATATTATATATATATATATATATATATATATACACACACACAGTGGGTACGGAAAGTATTCAGACCCCCTTCAATTTTTCACTCTTTGTCATATTGCAGCCATTTGCTAAAATCATTTAAATTAATTTTTTCCCTCATTAATGTACACACAGCACCCCATATTGACAGACAAAAAAAAGAATTTTTGAAATTGTTGCAGATTTATTAAAAAAGAAAAACTGAAATATCACATGGTCCTAAGTATTCAGACCCTTTGCTCAGTATTTAGTAGAAGCACCCTTTTGAGCTAATACAGCCATGAGTCTTCTTGGGAAAGATGCAACAAGTTTTTCACACCTGGATTTGGGGATCCTCTGCCATTCCTCCTTGCAGATCCTCTCCAGTTCTGTCAGGTTGGATGGTAAACGTTGGTGGACAGCCATTTTTAGGTCTCTCCAGAGATGCTCAATTGGGTTTAAGTCAGGGCTCTGGCTGGGCCATTCAAGAACAGTCACAGAGTTGTTGTGAAGCCACTCCTTCGTTATTTTAGCTGTGTGCTTAGGGTCATTGTCTTGTTGGAAGGTAAACCTTCGGCCCAGTCTGAGGTCCTTAGCACTCTGGAGAAGGTTTTTGTCCAGGATATCCCTGTACTTGGCCGCATTCATCTTTCCCTCGATTGCAACCAGTCGTCCTCCTGTCCCTGCAGCTGAAAAACACCCCCATAGCATGATGCTGCCACCGCCATGCTTCACTGTGGGGACTGTATTGGACAAGTAATGAGCAGTGCCTGGTTGTTTCCACACATACCGCTTAGAATTATGGCTAAAAAGTTCTATCTTGGTCTCATCAGACCAGAGAATCTTATTTCTCACCATCTCAGAGTCCTTCAGGTGTCTTTTAGCAAACTCCATGCGGGCTGTCATGTGTCTTGCACTGAGGTATGTGTGGAGACAACCAGGCACTGCTCATCACTTGTCCAATACAGTCCCCACAGTGAAGCATGGCGGTGGCAGCATCATGCTGTGGGGGTGTTTTCAGCTGCAGGGACAGGAGGACGACTGGTTGCAATCGAGGGAAAGATGAATGCGGCCAAGTACAGGGATATCCTGGACAAAAACCTTCTCCAGAGTGCTAAGGACCTCAGACTGGGCCGAAGGTTTACCTTCCAACAAGACAATGACCCTAAGCACACAGCTAAAATAACTTAGGAGTGGCTTCACAACAACTCTGTGACGGTTCTTGAATGGCCCAGCCAGAGCCCTGACTTAAACCCAATTGAGCATCTCTGGAGAGACCTAAAAATGGCTGTCCACCAACGTTTACCATCCAACCTGACAGAACTGGAGAGGATCTGCAAGGAGGAATGGCAGAGGATCCCCAAATCCAGGTGTGAAAAACTTGTTGCATCTTTCCCAAGAAGACTCATGGCTGTATTGGCTCAAAAGGGTGCTTCTACTAAATACTGAGCAAAGGGTCTGAATACTTAGGACCATGTGATATTTCAGTTTTTCTTTTTTAATAAATCTGCAACAATTTCAAAATTTCTTTTTTTTGTCTGTCAATATGGGGTGCTGTGTGTACATTAATGAGGAAAAAAATTAATTTAAATGATTTTAGCAAATGGCTGCAATATAACAAAGAGTGAAAAATTGAAGGGGGTCTGAATACTTTCCATACCCACTGTGTATATATATATACATATATATATAGTAAGCTGGAGCGCTGATCGCACCCTCAGAGGACACAGACGCCCCTGGGAAAACCCCTGAAACAGCTGACAGTCTACCTTCACATTGCTCCTTACCCTTCTTACTTGCACTATAACGCGCGATAAACCTCTCACGCGGTACTCCGCTTACTTAAAAGTATTGTGCAGCGCCTCTCAGCTTTGAAAATTGGTTGTTTTGTTTCTCTCTCTCTCCGACATTCTCTGCTCCTGGCGGAACTGTCATCTCTGACTTGTCATGGAGCACGTTTAAACTTTTGAAGAGACACAAATGTTTGTTTGCAGTGCTTTGAATAAAGTTCCTTTTTTTCTACAACCTCCTGTGTCTGTGTAAATCTGTGACCCAATCGTGACAAGTGGTACCAGAAGTGGTTGCACAGATGGATGCCGAGGAGTTGTTTCAATTCGCTCAGAATGTTCCACTTCGTTACGATCCAGAGGATGACCCGCCCCTCATCACACCTTTTTTGTCTGGAGATGCTCTACTGTCCTTACGGAATGTGCATCGCAATAAGCTCGGCGATTATAATTTCCTGAAGCAACAAACTGTTTTATGTAAGAATGTGACTTTTTTGGCTAAAGGTTTTGCACTTAACGACTGGAACCTAAACATGGACGGTCCCATCTGTGCACAAATTCAAGATTTGATTCATAAAGTGCATTGCTGGTTTGAGGGAGACGTGGTGGAGTGAATTGTGGAGAAAGTTGTCATGAATATATTACTGGCCGGGATACCTGCAGTTCTTCGAGATGAATTTCTGCGTCATGATGTGTAATCATTGTCGATTATGTCCAGACGATTGGAAGGTTCTCAGACCGCTTGAAGAACGAGCGGTGGATTTGGTGCTGTTTCACAACCTATGAAGGAGCATCCAGGACATTCTCGTCGCTTTGATCGACGGCTAGAGCAAAGACAAGCTGCAAGACCTGACAATCGAATGGGGTCAGGATGGCCTCCAGGGAATCTGGTTGTTGAGGAGGTGCCCATATCTGGTGAGACAGGAGCAGGCCACAGACGTCGCAGGCTATATTTCGGCAGTGGACCTGACCGAAGATGTTTCCGGTGTGATCAACCCAGTCACCTGGCGAGAGAATGTTACGTGTCTCCAGCTCAATCAATGAAAATTGGATTGGCCGAGGTTTGTTGCTCAAATATTCCCTATTCTCCGGATAAAAAAGATGGCTTGTTAATCTCGGTGAAGTTGGGGAACCGAGAGATCTCAGCATTATTGGACTCGGGCAGTGACCTTTGTGTTGTCAGACAGGACTCTCTTGATGACAGATGTCTTAGTGACACTGAGACTGTAAAGATACGTTGTGTACATGGTGATGTTAAAGACTATAAGACATTGCTTCTTCCTTTAACTTATAAGGGTCGCCACTTTAAAGTCTGGTCTGCCGTTTCGGACTCCTGCCCCTGGCCAATACTGATAAGCAGAAGAAATGCCCTTTTTCCTAGACTTATGGCTGAACATCGCTCACCAGTCATCAAGTCCTCTGTTGAGCTTAGTGGGAGGGAAGAAGAAGGAGAACTAGTGGCAGTTGGGGAAAATCTAGAGCCCAAATTAGATATTGAACCCGATCTCTCCAGCGAG
The DNA here is from genome assembly GCF_900747795.2 of Erpetoichthys calabaricus. Lineage (NCBI taxonomy): Eukaryota > Metazoa > Chordata > Cladistia > Polypteriformes > Polypteridae > Erpetoichthys > Erpetoichthys calabaricus. Next base: position 47,748,573 of record NC_041394.2, read on the forward strand.
ACCCCCCCCAATTTCCCAGAGTGGCAGGGAGGCCCTTCTACATCCTCCCAGATTGCAAATGCCTCCAAACCCAAACCGAGTCCTAGCGAGCAGTCGGATTTTGTGCACTTGCAGCATGCAGATGGCACATTAGAATACGCATTTAAACAGGCTCGCACTGCTAGTGACTCCTATTACCAAGAGCGTGATACCGGGGGTTTGAAAACTCCACACTTTCTAAAAAAAAAAAGACGGTTGTCTTTTCAAAGTGATTTCAGACCATTTAATGGGGGAATTTATTGAACAATTAGTTGTACCTGAAGCGCATAGGGAAATTCTTTTGCAGCTAGCTCACTCTCACATCTTGGGAGGGCACCTGGGGGCTGATAAGACCAGAGATCGCTTATCGAAACAATTTTATTGGCTGAATATGGGAAAAGATGTTGAACGGTTCTGTACTTCATGTCCTGACTGTCAGATCGTCTCCGCTTATAAGCCTCCTCGGGCTCCCCTTTGTCCTATGCCTATTTTGGAAGTCTCCTTTTCAGAGGGTGGGATTAGATATTGTAGGCCCTTTGCCTAAGACTAAGAATGGGTATCAATACATGCTGGTGTTGGTTGACTATGCAACACGATATCCAGAGGTGGCTGCTTTGAAAAGGGTCAACTCCTCCGCTGTAGCCAAAGCTCTGTGCATGATTTTTACTCGTATTGGCATTCCTAGGGAAATTTTGACTGATCAAGGCACACCTTTTACTTCTCGCGTGATTAAACAATTGTGTGATAGATTCGCTATTAAGAAATTGAGCACCACTGTTTACCATCCACAGACTAATGGTTTGACTGAACGGTTTAACAAGACTTTAAAACAAATGATCAGACGAGTTGCTCATAATGATCCTATATCCTGTGACTCTGTCTTGCCTTTTGTTATGTTCGCGGTGCGGGAATCGCCGCAAGCGTCCACTGGCTTCAGTCCGTTCGAGCTGATAGATAGATAGATAGATAGATAGATAGATAGATAGATAGATAGATAGATAGATAGATAGATAGATAGATAGATAGATAGATAGATAGATAGATAGATAGATAGATAGATAGATAGATAGATAGATAGATAGATAGATAGATAGATAGATAGATAGATAGATAGATAGATAGATAGATAGATAGATAGATAGATAGATAGATAGATAGATAGATAGATAGATAGATAGATAGATAGATAGATAGATAGATAGATAGATAGATAGATAGATAGATAGATAGATAGATAGATAGATAGATAGATAGATAGATAGATAGATAGATAGATAGATAGATAGATAGATAGATAGATAGATAGATAGATAGATAGATAGATAGATAGATAGATAGATAGATAGATAGATAGATAGATAGATAGATAGATAGATAGATAGATAGATAGATAGATAGATAGATAGATAGATAGATAGATAGATAGATAGATAGATAGATAGATAGATAGATAGATAGATAGATAGATAGATAGATAGATAGATAGATAGATAGATAGATAGATAGATAGATAGATAGATAGATAGATAGATAGATAGATAGATAGATAGATAGATAGATAGATAGATAGATAGATAGATAGATAGATACTTTATTAATCCCAATGGGAAATTCACATTCTTCAGCAGCAGCATACTGATACAATAAATAATATTAAATTAAAAAATGATAATAATGCAGGTGAAAAACAGACAATAACTATGTATAATGTTAAATGTTAACGTTTACCCCCCCGGATGGAATTAAAGAGTCGCATAGTTTGGGGGAGGAACGATCTCCTCAATCTGTCAGTGGAGCAGGACAGTGACAGCAGTCTGTCGCTGAAGCTGCTCTTCTGTCTGGAGATGATACTATTAAGTGGATGCAGTGGATTCTCCATAATTGATAGGAGCCTGCTGAGCGCCCTTCGCTCTGCCACAGATGTTAAACTGTCCAGCTCCATGCCAACAATAGAGCTTGCCTTCCTCACCAGTTTGTCCAGACGTGAGGCGTCTTTCCTCTTAATGCTGCCTCCCCAGCACACCACTGCGTAGAAGAGGGCGCTCGCCACAACTGTCTAATAGAACATCTGCAGCATCTTATTGGCAGGCGCCCAAGAGGCAACCTGGATGTTGAATGGGAGCAATGGATAGGAAACGAGTCAACAGCTCTCGGGCTGAGCTTTGCAGATCGGGTAATTTCGTTACAAGATAGAATTTCTAAACTTTCTTCTATTGCTGTGGAGCATCAACAACGCGAGGAGGAAACACAGAAGCGTCTTTACGATAGGCGCAGTAAGCTTTGCGAATTCAAACCCGGCGATCGTGTTTTAGTACTGTTTCCGTCTGACACGCACAAATTCCTAGCTAAATGGCAGGGCCAAGCCATTATCGAGGAGCGTATGGGACCAGTAAATTACAAAGTTAGAATACCAGGCCTGCGCAAACCATTCCAGATTTTACACATTAATCTCTTGAAGAAATGGCACGACCGACATGGGGTTTACACTTCCTTGGCTGCTGTTTCTCAGACCGATGTTGCCATTGGTAACGATTTGACTGACCCACAGAAGACAGAACTGTTATCTTTGATAGAACGGAACACTGATGTCTTTTCAGACTTGCCAGGCAAGACTAATCTTGCAGAACATAAAATCACTATTGCACCCGATGCTCGAGTGGCCATTATCGGGTTCTGGAAGCGCGACGAAATATTGTGCGCGAAGAATTCAAGAAGGTGCTGGCATTAGGTGTAATACATGAAAGTAAAAGTGACTGGTCCAGCCCGGTCGTATCAGTCCCAAAGCAAGACGGTTCGGTTCGCTTCTGTATCGATTTCAGGCGCTTGAATAAGGTCTCTAAATCTGATGCTTATCCGATGCCCCGTGTTGACGAGTTGTTGGAAAAACTGGGTCAGGCGAGCTATATCTCTATGCTAGATCTCACAAAGGGTTATTGGCAGGTGCCTCTAGAGGCTGGCAGTTGTGAGAAAACAGCATTCGCGACTCCTGACGGACTTTATGAGTTTACGAGACTCGCATTTGGTCTTCATGGGGCACCTCTAACTTTCCAGCATATGATGGATCAGATCCTGCGTCCTCATTCTGAATATTCCGGTCGTACCTTGATGATGTCGTGATTTTCAGCAACGATTGGCAAACGCATTTACAGCGACTTCAAGCTGTTCTTGAAAGCTTGAGACAGGCTGGCCTTACTGCTAACCCAAAGAAATGTAAACTGGGTATGTCTGAGACTCATTACTTAGGTTATTCTATGGGCAGGGGTTTACTTCCGCGACAATTAAGGAAAGTGGAAGAGATGCTTGCTTACCCGCGACCAAAAACACAAACAGATACGCGCCTTTCTGGGGCTTGCTGGTTACTACAGAAGGTTCATCCCTAACTTTGCACATAGGGCTGCTCCTCTTTCAGAACTTACAAAAGGCAGGAGGAACCACCCTATTTTATGGACAGAAATTTGTGAACGTTCCTTCTGTAATTTGAAAGCTGCTTTGTCTACTTATCTGGTTCTGCGAAATCCCGATTTCTCAAAGGATTTTGTCTTACAAACGGTCGCAAGTGAGTTTGGTGTACGCGTAGTCCTGTCACAGATTTTTGATGGAGAAGAGCACTCTATCACATATTTGAGTAGAAATTACTTCCTAGGGAACCCAATTATTCGACAATTGAGAAGGAATGCTTGGCGATTAGATGGGCTGTCGAAGCGCTTCGTTATTACTTATGGGGTCGAAATTTCACTTTGGTAACTGATCATGCTCCACTTCAATGGTTATACCGTCAGAAAGATAAAACTCTCGTCTCATGAGATGGTTTCTGGGCTTACAACCTTACAGTTTTACAGTAAAGCATCAACCAGGCTCTGAGCACGTCAACGCAGACGTTTTATCACGGCTGTATGTACCTGGTACAGAGAGTCGCTTGATTCACGAGAATGTGAATAAAGCCGAGGAGGTTGGTGTAAGCTGGAGTGCTGATCGCACCCTCAGAGGACACAGACGCTTCTAGGAAAACCCCTGAAACAGCTGACAGTCTAACTTCACATTGCTCCTTACCCTTCTTACTTGCGCTATAACGTGCGATATAACCTCTCACGTGGTACTCCGCTTACTTAAAAGTACTGTGCAGCGCCTCTCAGCTCTCTCTCTGCGGAACTGTCATCTCTAACTTGTCATGGAGCATGTTTAAACTTTTGAAAAGAGACAAATGTTTGTTTGCAGTGCTTTGAATAAAGTTCCTTTTTTTTCCTACAACCTCCTGTGTCTCTGTGCAAATCTGTGACCCAAGCATGACAACATACATACATACATATACACACACACACACACACACACACATACATACATATACATACATATATATATATATATATATATATATATATATATATATATATATATATATATATATATATATATATATATATATACACACATACACATATACATACACACACATACTGTACATACATAGACACACGATAATTTTGGTCATGATTGTATGCGAGTGTGCCACACTAAGCATGGAGGACAGAAAGAAGAGCAGAGAATTGTCTGAGGACTTGAGAACAAAAATTGTGGAAAAATATCAGCAATCTCAAGGCTACAAGTCCATCTCCAGAGATCTTCATGTTCCTTTGTCCACTGTGCGCAACATAATCAAGAAGTTCACAACACATGGCAATGAGTCCGGATCTAAATCCGATTGAACACTTATAGAGAGATATCAATATTGCTGTTGGGAGAAGGCGCCCTTCAAATCTGTGAGACCTTGAGCAGTTTGCAAAAGAAGACAGGTCGGAAATTCCAGTTGAGAGGTGTAACAAGCTTGCTGATGGTTATAGGAACCACTTGATTTCAGTTATTTTTTCCAAAGGGTGTGCAACCAAAATATTAAGTTGAAGGTGCCATTAGTTTTGTCCAGCCCAGTCCAGTTTTTGAGTTTTGTGTGAAATGATGTCAGATTTGGCTTTTTTTTTCTGTTTTTTGTGTTGTTCCAATGCACATAAAGAAAATAAACATGTGTATACCAAAACATTTGTAATTGCAACAGTTTTCTGGTTGAAATGGTGCATTTTCTGGGAAAATTCCAGGGGTGCTGACAATTTTGGCCATGACTGTACATTCATACATACATACATACATACATACACACTATACAGTAATCCCTCGCTGTATCGCGCTTCGCCTTTCGCGGCTTCACTCTATCGCGGATTTTATATGTAAGCAAATTTAAATATATATCGCAGATTTTTTGCTGGTTCGCGGATTTCTGCGGACAATGGGTCTTTTAATTTCTTGTACATGCTTCCTCAGTTGGTTTGCCCAGTTGATTTCATACAAGGGACGCTATTGGCAGATGGCTGAGAAGCTACCCAACTTACTTTCTCTCTCTCTCTCTTGCGCTGACTTTCTCTGATCCTGACGTAGGGGGATTGAGCAGGGGGGCTGTTCGCACACCTAGACGATACGGATGCTCATCTAAAAATGCTGAAAGATTATCTTCACGTTGCTACCTTCTGTGCAGCTGCTTCGTGAAGCGACATGCTGCACGGTGCTTCGCATACTTAAAAGCACGAAGGGCACATATTGATTTTCGATTGTTTGTTTTTCTCTGTCTCTCTCTATCTCTCTCTCTCTTTCTCTGCTCCTGACGGAGGGGGTGTGAGCTGCCGCCTTCAACAGCTTTGTGCCGTGGTGCTTCGCATACTTAAAAGCCAAACAGCCCTATTGATTTGTTTGCTTTTCTCTATCTCTCTGACATTATCTGCTCCTGATGCGCACTCCTTTGAAGAGGAAGATATGTTTGCATTCTTTTAATTGTGAGACGGAACTGTCATCTCTGTCTGGTCATGGAGCACAGTTTAAACTTTTGAAAAAGAGACAAATGTTTGTTTGCAGTGTTTGAATAACGTTCCTGTCTCTCTACAACCTCCTGTGTTTCTGTGCAAATCTGTGACCCAAGCATGACAATATAAAAATAATCATATAAACATATGGTTTCTACTTCGCGGATTTTCTTATTTCGCGGGTGGCTCTGGAACGCAACCCCCGCGATGGAGGAGGGATTACTGTATATACATATTTTTTCTCTTCTCTTGTGATTTGTAAACTTTCACTTTCCTCTTGGGGACAAATAAAATGTATTTAATTTAATCCAAAAGCAGTAAAGTAAAATTAAACTATTTTTACAGTTGTAACAAATAGTCCACTAGACAATGGAATAAACGTAGCCATTGTAATACAGAATATTCCAGGAAATCTACAACAGCCAAATTCAAACAAGGATGATGTGGCTCAGCTTTTCAACCTGCAGTTAAAGTAAAGATCATTTATTGACTAAAATATCATGAAGAAATTAAAAAGGCCAACCAAAATCCTGCAGGGTGAACTAATGTATCCAAGGAACTGAATGCGCAAGAAAGCACTATTTGACAGCTATGATGATTATTTCTTTACATTTTACCACAATCATTAACACAGGTGGAATCCCGTCATAACGAAACTCATGGGAACAAAAAAATACTTTTGTTAAAATGGAAATTTTGTTGTAACGAATATGGGGAAAACATATATACTATCGTGACTGGAGTCGACTACAATTTGCCATCTTTAACAGCAGCGGCACAAGGACAGTTCTGTTGCTGCTCTGCACTGTCTGCCTTTGGTTTACTGTTTACCAAACTAATTTGTTTCCCTGTGCAGAATCAGGCTTACTGTGTAATGTGCTTGTCACACAATGTTTAGAACATTTAACATCAGGCTTTGAAAATCCTCTATCTCACGCTCTCCTGATCTCTCTTCTCCAGAACACAGCTCTGTGACCCAAGTTAAACAATACCTGCATACAAAAACGGCGCTTCCTAAACAGCAAAAAATATTTAGTTTGAAAATGAGTCTTTAGAATGCATTTTTTTTTTTGAGAAATACAGGTATGAAAATACAGAATGAAAATGAGATGTAAAGTTTTTTTTTCTTTTTAAGAGAAATACAAATGTGCTTCTAAATTTTTTTTTTGTTCAAGTCCCAACGCCAGATCTTCAACTTTGTCTATTTTTTTTTTCTCCGATACTTCAAAATTGTTGACAGCATTTAACACGAGATTCTGAATGCTTTCGCCATGTCATTTTTCTTCATTCCAGAATCAACTTTTTCAAGAATTATTAATTTTTCTTTCAGCGTAAACTGACGCCATTTCTCTTTATTTTCCATCTCAAAAAAACAAAGGCAAAAAAAAAAAAGAAAAAAAGAAAATGACCACACACTACACAACTACCCACGCAGACGCTAGGTGTGTATTCAGCAATGTGTATGATATTGCACCTACATTCCTGCCAAGACTGGAAATTTCACAACAGACTGTTTCTTTGAAATGGTATTTGAGCTGTAGCTGGCTACACAATCATTTGTGTGTATTGAACACAACATGGGAATGTATTACTGGGTAATGGAACTGGGAGGGTGTTAGCGCACCCTGACTACTTGAGGTCTGGCAGACAAAAAGTCCAGGATCCATATGCATAGGGTGGAGCAGAGACCCAGATTCTGTAATTCTGTTCCTAGTCTGGTAGGGACAATTCTTGATCAGTAGAATTGCACTGTGCCCAGTGTGAAGATTTGGGTCATGACCTTGCTCAAAGGGATGCTGCATTAAGATACCCATTTACCTCAAGGCATACTAATACCAACTATACAAACATACCCTAAAGTGCACTGCCACGTATCTGTCAGATTGTTAGGGATGAAATCCAGGAATGTGACTGTACTTTTCCTTATAAAAAAATGCAATGTCTGAAGAGAAAAATTTACAGAGTAATAGCTGTGCTACCATGTCAAGTTATCACCAAAAGTGTGAGTAGTGAAAGGAGGACATTTTTTCCTGTTATTTTAAAATCCAAGACAAGTACATTGATGTAATGAATTATCTTTCATTAGGATAAATTAACTATGATGGACATCAAGTAGAATACATTCATCTGAGTTCAAAACAGAAGAGATTTTCCATAAAATTATAATTTCTATGCCTGTTTTCCCAAACATGCTATGTCTTAACTCAAATCAAAGCTTCATGTAGTCTTACCTCTGAATAAGTGAAATACACTGGTATTGTGTACTTATGTACTGAACCTCAGATACTTGCATCAATCAAAAACATTACATCTTTTTTGAGATATACAAATTGATCTTTATTTGTCCCAAAGAAATTTAGCTCTTACTAGTTTATGCCATCTGTGGTGTTGTGAATGAAAGATCATTTATTTCCACTCACTGTTAATTAAGTAAATGAACAATGGAGAAAGAAGTATACATTTTGGCTGATACCAACAGGTGTGATCAGAGTGGTCTGGTGGCAAGTACTAAAGGAAAGTAATGAGTAGTGATCACTAAATGATCTGGAGTCAGCAATTCATGCAATATTTTGTCAATTTACATTGGTATGACGACCAGATTCTCTTGGAACCATTACAAGAAAAGACAAATCTTACCCCATATATTCTTAGGGCCTGCTGCTTTATAATAGTGATATTAGAATAAACCCCATAACCTTTATGCAAGTTAATCCAGTTCACATATATAACTCCCCAGAACTAGGAGCCTTTACACAGCCACTCAAATTAACCAAGCGGTGTTACTAATGACCTTACAAAGGTCAAAACAACAATTAAAACAGACAACGAAGCTAGCTACCAGCTATCATATTCTGCCTTCGAACTATCATCAATATTAACATCAATTCTAGGACACACTCTGACTTCAGAGGCAGTAAAATATGAAACATGATTGGGCCTTTCAATTCACTATATATTCTGTTACAGAACAGCAATGTATAATACAAAAAAGAAGAAAACTAAAATAAAAAGTGTACTATCTGTACTATTTTTCCAGCTATATTTCACTTTACTTACCAAAGGAACTGCAACACTCCATAGAGCTCCACCCAATTTGCAGTTAATCTGAAGAAGTATCTTTTGGGCAATAGCCCTCAGCTTCTGAGGCTGAGAGATGGTTCTTAAATTAATAGCCTAGGAAATTAATACATAATTCATTGAATACTGCAGCAAATCACATTAAACACTTCAAAACAACCTTGTCATGATTGCTAACCAAGGGCTTATATCAAATATTGTCATTTCTCATCATTACTGATATGTAAAGCACAACTTAGATAAATCATGGCAGTAGTGGCACTGATATACAAAATTGCAATTGTAAACTAATAAAAATACAAATTTTTACAAGAATCCATAGATGACTAGAGATAGAAAATAAAAAACACAAAGCAGTCTGAATATAGTCAACTGTAGCGTACCCAAAACGTTAACAAGAGTATCTGCTGCTGCTCACCTGTGAGGGTACAGAGGATTGAACACTGCATAGCTTTTTAATGGCACTGTACAAATCTTCTCTGTTTCCAGTGAGAATACAAACTATCATCTGGACATTTGGCTAAAGAGCACAAAAACACAAAATTGTTAAGTACTTTAATCTTAGACAATGTGCAGTTATGAAAACTAGAATTTCCTTAATGTATTGATTAATTTTATAAGCGTATTACAATTTGAAAATACACACATTTTTCAGTGAGAAAGGCTAAATTAGAACAGACAGATCCTAGTCATTGACACAAAGTTAAATTGAATTTTAGGCTTTTTGTCTGGTCTAGATTATGTGTATGGTTAAGACCTGCATTGGATAACCATGTAGCCTTCTCCCTTCAAGATTAAATAGGTTTAATTAATTGATACTGCATGTCCTTTAATTAAAGCTAAATTCATTTGTTGGTGTAGTTTCCTCTGCAAAACTGAACACAGTACTACAGACTTCTCTAGCGCAATATAAAATCTGAGCAAAAGGCCCTATAAGTTATATTCAATTACTAATACTTTATAACCTGACATTTCAAACTGCTACTCTGTATTGCCTGGAGGTCTATGTTATCTCAAGCTGAACCCCAAAATCTGGCCTATTCAAAGGGCGGCCCATTCAAGGCTGTTACAAGGACAATGACGAGCCATTGACATTCAAAGTAAAGAATGAATTAGGAAGGCTGCGTTTGATGAAAACATGCAAAATGTTCAGAATTTTCTTTAAAAAAAAAATGAAGCATTGATGTGTAGTCCTTCAAACCAAACTTTTTTGTAGAATGTAGAGCTCATTATTAAACTGCAGTTGATATTCTTTGATTTTGGAAATTCTGTGTTTGTAGTTTAAAACTCCCAAGCACAATATTATGTAGTGTGGTATATGTTCACAGTTGGCGGAAAAGTAGCGCCGCTGCCTTGCAGTAATTAGATCATAGGTTTTTGTCCCAGGGTGTCCTCCCTGTGTGGAGTTTGCAAAGCGCTTTGAGTAGTGAGTAAAGCGCTATATAAATGTAAAGAATTATTATTTTTATTAATATTATTATACTTGCCGATTTCTCATTTTCACATTTTAAACTATGTTTTTTCACCACATAAAATATGTAGCGCTAGGTCTTCAGGCTTCTACATACCTTCACAGTACCTCAAAACAATCTAAATGCAATGTATGCATATCGCCACTGTTCTGTTTACAAAAAAGGCACTGCTAATCACACAAGTGGTGAATTAAAACAAACCTATGGTCCCCTCAGTGTGCAGATGTTGTATTCATGTGGGTTGGTTACTGTTATCGCTTCTTTTGGGTTTATGCACTGATAGCATGGATCGTTCTTTTTTATTCTGTTCAATGCACTTTGTGATGTGCCTGGGTCATACGTGACTAAAATATTTTATTCAAAAAGGTAAACGAATGTTATTGCGAATACTGTGCACTGATTTTCTGCAGTTTGAGATTTGCCTAGAATGTTTACTTTTTTATTTTAAAAGTGGAACTACAGTCATGGCCGAAATTATCGGCACACCTGGAATTTTCCCAGAAAATGCACCATTTCTCCCAGAAAATTGTTGCAATTACAAATGTTTTGGTATACACGTTTATTTCCTTTATGTGCATTGGAACAACACAAAAAAAACAGAAAAAAGCCAAATCTGACATGTCACACAGAACTCCAAAAATGGGCTGGACAAAATTATTGGCACCTTTTCAAAATTGTGGGTAAATAGTTTTATTTCAAGCATATGATGCTCGCTTGAACTCACCTGTGGCAAGAAACAGGTGCTGGCAATATAGCAATCACACCTAAAGAAAGTTAAAATGGACAAAGGTTGACTCAACCTTTCTGTTGTGTGTCTGAGTGTGCCACACTAAGCATGGAGACCAGAAAAAAGAGCAGAGAATTGTCTGAGGACTTGAGATCAAAAATTGTGGAAAAATATCAACAACCTCAAGGCTACAAGTCCATCTCCAGAGATCTTCATGTTCCTTTGTCAACTGTGCGCAACATAATCAAGAAGTTCACAACACATGGCACTGTAGCTAATCTCCCTGGACGTGGACGGAAGAGAAAAATTGATAGGAATGCAACGAAGGATAGTCCGAATGGTGGATAAACAGACCCAATCAACTTCAAAACATATTCAAGCTGTTCTGCAGACTCAGGGTGCAACAGTGTCAGCTTTACCTATCCGTCAACATCTGAACAAAATGAAACGCTATGGCAGGAGAGCCAGGAGGACCCCACTGCTGACACAGAAGCATAAAAAAGCCAGACTGGAGTTTGCCAAAATGTACTTGAGGAAGCCAAAATCCTTCTGGGCGAACGTCTTCTGAGACCAAGATAGAGCTTTTTGGTAAAGCTCATCATTCTACTGTTTACAGAAACCGGAACGAGGTATACAAAGAAAAGAACACAGTACCTACAGTCAAACATGGTGGAGGTTCTAAGATGTTTTGCTGCCTCTGGCACTGGATGCCTTGACTGTGTGCAAGGCATCATGAAATCTGAAGACTACCAAAAGATATTGGGGCGCAATGTAGGGCCCAGTGTCAGAAAGCTGGGTCTGCGTCAGAGTTCATGGGTGACCCAGCAGGACAATGACCCCAAACATACCTCTAAAATCACTCAGAAATGGTTGAAGACAAAGCACTGGAGAGTTCTGAAGTAGCAAGCAATGAGTCCGGATCTAAATTCAATTAAACACTTATGGAAAGATCTCAAAATTGCTGTTGGGAGAAGACGCCCTTCAAATCTGAGAGACCTTGAGCAGTTTGCAAAAGAAGAGTGGTCGGAAATTCCAGTTGAGAGGTGCAACAAGCTTGTTGATGGTTATAGGAAGCGCTTCATTTCAGTTATTTTTTCCAAAGGGTGTGCAACCAAATATTAAGTTGAGGGTGCCAATAATTTTGTACAGCCTGGTTTTTGAGTTTTGTGTGAAATGATGTCAGATTTGGCTTTTTTTCTCTATTTTTTGTGTTGTTCCAATGCACATAAAGGAAATAAACATGTTTATACCAAAACATTTGTAATTGCAACAATTTTCTGGGAGAAATGGTGCATTTTCTGGGAAAATTCCAGGAGTGCCGATAATTTCGGCCATAACTGCAAGTATTGCTAATACAGTGGAACCTCGAGATACGATCACCTCTGTATACGAGAAATTCAAAATACGAAGAAAGTATGAGCGAAAAATTCAGATCTAAATGCGAGCATTGGCTCACGTAACGAGCCAGGCTGTGGGTATAGCTCGCAGCTTAATGAGGGGGCGTGGTAGCAGTTGCGAGCCGCGATCTGCGGTGTCTGCGTTTCTCACTTAAGTGCACAGGTGGGAAACTGCCCACATCTATGATTGTTCCTGTGGCTGATGGGCTGCAGCTGCCATGTCCTCCCCGCATATATAGAGAAGCGCGAGCCGGTTAAGGGGGAGAAGAAGTAAAAGAAAAGAGAGAGAGAGAGCGCGCGCACGCAGAGGCAGGCAGGCAGCAGGAAGTTGGTGCGGGAGAGCGAGCGAGCGCAGGCTCGCGTGTAGCTGAACAGTGAGCTGAACAGGCGAGCCAAACAGCTGAAGCAGGACGGTGTAGAGAAGGTCAGCTACATTAAGAGTTTCTCGCCTGTTGCAGAGCCCGCAGGTGAGACGCTAACAGAGAAGAAGCACCGGGGATTGTCATCTGTTTTTTAAAGACTGCATCCTTTTGACGTTTTAACCTCGTGTTAAAGGATTGTTATTCTTGTGTATTTTAAACCTCCACTTCACAACTGTTTTAAGGATTATTTATTTAAAGATTTATTGAATGCTCTACTGCACTTTGGACACCTGTTTTGATTCTTTTAATAATCAGTTATATTATTTACCAGTGTTATTTATTAAAGGTAGACTACAGTATATATAATTTATCAAGTGTTATTTGTTAGGAAAATTGATTTTTATGTTAATATATTTGGGGTGCGGAACGGATTAACTGGATTTCCATTATTTTCAATGGGGAAGTTTGTTCTAGATACGAGAAATTCGCTATACAAGCTCAGTGCTGGAACGAATTAAACTCGTATCTAGAGGTTCCACTGTACCTCAGATTCTGTTCAGTTATAGCTTTTTTATTGTTTTTACGCACTTTTTGATGTTCCTGTGCCAGATGTGACCAAATTTAAAAGGGAAACAATTAATAAACATTACTTGTTTTTCAATACATTAATTTGTGTAGATTTTAAATTTGTCACTATCTGCTGCTTACTGGCTGCTGAAACTGTCTGGCCCAGCTAAATTTCTTGGTTTGAAAATCTGGTGAACTGAACTTGTAATTGACTAGCCCTGCCCTAAATTCTTTGCCCACTATAATATAAAATGTTTCCGTGCATGTAAAACTTTGTAGCTATCTACATTAAACTCCGCTTACCAATCATATGTTTAGTTTTATAGTTTACCCAGTCTTTAGTTTGTTACTCATTTTAGCTAGGCAAAGGAGTAGTCCTATGAATGTTGCCACATGACCAAGGCACAGCCTCACCTTTTGTACTGATTAAATTGGTTTGAAAAAGGTTGGGTAATCTAATTATAGGGTCTTGTTTGGTTGTAAGGGTCATGGATTATCAGTGGGTACAAGGTAGAACCCAGTCTATTCCAGAGTATTACTCATGTAGGGATCTACACAGACCAAAATTAAAATTTACCTAAAATCCTTACATGTAGGTCTGTAAAATGTGGGAGAAAAATTACAACTATGAGAAAACTCATTTAGACAAAGGATAATGTGAGAAAACTGACTAAGCTACAAATCAAACCCAGGTCTCTGAAACTATATGGAATCATTACTGACTATTATGCCACCCAAAACAATACCACTTCCATTTAAGTTTCAAACAATCTTAATAGCAAAAGTCAAAAATTAACATTGGGATAAAATATTTATTTAAAAAAAAAAAAATCCCAGAATGGACAATCCCAGAATATTTGTCAGAATGAGGGTGTGCCATCAGAAAGAATTTAAATTGGAGAATTGGCTCAGCACTACTACTTCCATTGTTGTATTTGTAAGCCACATAAACTTGACAGCCGCTCTTCTTTTAAAGTGAAAAACACATTTTATCCACTTACAAACAACTCCAAATAACCTAAAACAAAACCAAACAAGAAGAAAGAAAAACAACCTATTGTTTACTGGAAAGTATAAAAGGAATAATGTTTCTGGACAGTCCTTACCTCACTAACAAGGTGTGAATGGATGATTTTTAAGTAGGTCTCTGTGCGGTCATCCTTTAACTCTATACGGACTGGTCGTTCTAGCTTTAGCCCCATTGGGTGTGCTACTTTAACAAATGTATTTATGAGTTCTTCTGCTTGGTCAAAACAGCGTCGGGGATAAAAGATTCCCCAACAAGTTAAAGGAACCTGGGATGAAGAAAACAATTCAAAAATCAGGCATAATCAATGAGTAAGTTATCATCATCAGCAATGCAGTAAATAAATACAGGTTATTAATGGGTTTGGGGCAAATTTTCATCTTTATTCATCTTGAGGCTGTGCAAACAATGTTCATAATGTAGGGTTTATATATTTAAAAATTTATACAGTAGAACCATGGTTCTAAATTATTGCTTTACCAGTCCTGGTCTCCCAACTCATTTCTTATCATATACAGCTTAACTCACTTGGAAATAACCACCAAGTTTTATTCCCCCAACATAAGAAAAAAAATCCTACTTTGGTTAAAGTTTTATACCAGAGACATTATGCTGCCAAATAAGCAGGTGTGGCTTTGTCCAGTGCTACAATGCGGATATAGGCATATGACACACTATGGTTACTTAAAATGACTACTATATCCACTTAAGATATGAGAAAAAAACTCATCTGTAATGTAAATATTAAGGGTTAACTGTTGAAATCATGTCAAAAGGAAAAGGGCAGAGAATGAAATAACCTTTGAAAGATTTCCTGGATATCAATTTTGCCCTTTTCACTCTGAGCTTTAAAGCCTATACCAATTTTGTTGTTTAATCTAAGAATTATACTCCCTATAGACAGGACAAAAGTCACCTGGAATCTAAATTTCATGTATTATGAATCGGAAATCACAAGTGAACAACAATAAAATTATTCCAAGAGATATTTTAATAGTACAGTATAGTATATACTGGCAGCTCTTTCTTCTCTCACATGATCATAGACTCAAGAGGTCATACACTAACACTGGCTGCCATACACAAATGGACGTCAGAAAATGAATAAAAGGCTCACCCTCAACTTGCGCAATATGATTTTTGTTAGCAAAGAGGGAATTTCAGCAGTTCAGAGCACAACGTCTACTAATATAAAGTATGCAGTCTTATGAACAGTGTGAGTGCAAGCTAAAAAAAACAGTCCTCAAAAGCACCATAACCCATTTTAATATTTACTAATGTAAAATACCTTGAAAATATGATGGGAAGATCTCTAGCCCAGGCTACCAATACATATGAAGTAAAAAACTGTAGTACCTTTAACTAAAGAACACTTGGCAACATATGTTCATTTACACAGCTTGTAAATATGCAAATATGGAGGTACTTCTGTCTTTTATCTCTGATAGGTAGTTACAGATAATGACATTTACCAGGAATTTACAAGCGCTGTACAGTCATTCCTCACCTATCACGGGGGTTACGCTCCAGAGCCCCCCGCGATAGGTGAAAATCCGCGAAGTAAAAACCATATGTTTATATGGTTATTTTTATATTGTCACGCTTGGGTCACAGATTTGCACAGAAACACAGGTGGTTGTAGAGAGACAGGAACTTTATTCAAACACTGCAAACAAACATTTGTCTCTTTTTCAAAAGTTTAAACGTGCTCCATGACAAGACAAAGATGACAGTTTTGTCTCACAATTAAAAAAATGCAAACATATCTTCCTCTTCAAAGGAGTGCGCATCAGGAGCAGAGAATGTCAGAGAGAGAGAGAGAGAAAAGCAAACAATCAAAAATCAATAGGTGCTGTTCGAGCTTTTAAGTACGCGAAGCACCGTGCGGGAAGCATATTGCTTGACAAAGCAGCTGCAAGTAAGCCCAGCAAGGAAGGGAGCAATGTGAAGGTAGTCTTTCAGCATTTTTTAGACGACCGTTCGTATCCTCTAGGGGTGCGAACAGCCCCCCTGCTCACACCCCCTCCGTCAGGAGCAGAGAATGTCAGAGCAAGAGAGAGAAAAGCAATCAATCAAAAATCAATAGGTGCTATTTGGGCTTTTAAGTATGCGAAGCACCGTGAGAGAAGCATATCGCGCAACAAAGCAGCCACAAGTAAGCCCAGCAAGGAAGGGAGCAATGTGAAGGTAGTCTTTGAGCGTTTTTTGAGGAGTGTCCGTATCCTCTAGGGCTGTGAACAGCCCCCCTGCTCACAATGTATTTGAGGAGTTTTATTTAATACATAAAACGTGCTCTGATTGGGTAGCTTCTCAGCAATCTGCCAATAGCGTCCCTTGTATGAAATCAAGTGGGCAAATCAAATGAGGAAGCATGTACCAGAAATTAAAAGACCCATTGTCCACTGAAACCCATGAACCAGCGAAAAATCTGCGATAGAGTGAAGCCGCGAAAGTCGAAGCGCAATATAGCGAGGGATTACTGTACACTAGAAACACTCCAGCTAAGAAACAGGCAATGACAATAGATGGAGCAGCACTCCCTATGGGTGACAAGAATGTTGTTTTAGTAAAAAGATCCCATAGTTCTCATAGTTTAAGAGTTGTCATAGTATCATTCTTCTAAGTAATTCATTTGTCACATGTGATGACAAACGTGCCGTATTTTAAATTATACTGAAATAAATGTTCTTTAGCAGTGTTCATTACTGTAACAGGTTCACACTGTGCATAGTCAAATTACTGAACAATTCACTTTTTACACAAATACTCAATTTGATGAGACAAAAGCATGTCTGCCCGTCATTCTTATTTTTCAAGGAATTTTTTAGGAAAAGTTCAAATTTTTTCAGTTATCGCCCCAACTCCCATTTAAAAAGTCTTGGCAAGTTTTCAGTGTGTTACAAAAGAGAAGCATTCAGTGTGACCTCAATTAGTGATTAATTTACTCTTTCAAATTTACCTTAGACAGGTTATTTCAACTTGTAGATCTTCCTCTGATAGGTGCTGCTGATGACAAATCAAATCTCATAAACAATCTTCTGAAATGCCAACAGACTTGTAATGTGCACATTTGGCTAGGAAAACATTGTCACAGTAGGTGCTGGCATCTGATTATGTGGACTTCAAACTATACTTTTACTCGCAATCATATTTCTTTCAGAACTTTTAAACTTCATATATGAACTATAATTACCCTTGAACCCCCCCCCCCTCCAACCAACAACTAACAATAGTACATCAATCAAAGCAATTTTAGCATCACCTACGTCTGAATCTGGTATCTATGACAGCTATTTCAGTGACCACAATCTTACCTGTGCTCCGTTTTTAAATGTAGAATGCTAGGATTGGTATTAAAATTTTGACTTCAGTATCAATACCAGTTTTTGGACATCAGTGGCGAAATGGTACTGAAGCAAATAACAGTGGTCTTTCTGATATTTATAAATTACCAATAATTGTCTGGGATTTGCCTTGATCATTAATTACTTAGACAGTGTAAACAAACTGCAGACCTTCAGATTTTGTCTGATCCATGTGCAACAAGTACATGTTTTGTCCTTAGAGTTACTCGCATGGAGTGTAAGTTTTGTTTGAAGAAAAAGAGAGAAAAAAAAAAAAAAAATCACATATGGCAGTTTGACTTAAGTGATAGCTTGGAGGACAGGGCAGAGCCATGTTCCTATTCAGGAACAACATAAAAACTGAAGGTGCCAAAAAAAACCCAAAAACATCTGCCCATGTTTTTGATAGGACACAACTAGTGGGAAGCCAATCAGGAGAGCTGGCTGTATGACAAACTTAAGTTTAACAACTGCTGAGGTCATCAGCAAAAGTAAGACTACTTTGGCAATGCCTGCTTTATTATATTTCTAAAATTCCAAAAAACATAATTTTTTAAACCAATGAGGACTTCTTTTAGTTTAGAATGCATGTAGCAGTCTTTTAAAGCTATTTTTGTTTAGTTAAAACTAGCCAACCCGCGGCATAACATATGCCGCATAATTATGTATTGATGGGTGAACACTTGCTGAACAACACAGTTGTCCAAATGGGGTGGGTTTGTGGATACCACTGTGAGAGAATGAAAAGATGGACCTCTGGAGAGAGCAACATACAATTGTCCGTGACTGAAAGCGGGATCGTCTCGCGCACCTGTATGCGTGTGTGTGTGTGTCGTTCGTTCACTGCACGTGTTCCTGCAGGCATACCAGTAAGTGAATGAAAAGATGGAACTCTGGAGAGAGCAACATACAACTGTCCGTGACTGAAAACTGGTTTTGGCAGATACATGCACATCTTTTTGAAAGTTTGGCCCTGTGCCTTATCAATTGACATCGCAAAGGCAAATCTAACAGGAAATTGTCTTCGTGTTAAAGTAAAAGGCAAATTATCCGCGACAAACAAACTGTTTTACACGCTGCATACCAACCCGCGGCGTAGTATACGCCACATAATCATGCGCTTTTTTAATGTTTTTTAAGCAGAGGAAAAAAATGAACATTTGCAAAATCCGTAACGCCGCTTTCAGTAAGTACAATGCACACGCGTTTAATTTGTCAGCCACTTTTTGCCAGCCATCTTTTCTGGTTTGGGCTTGTTTTGCAGTGTTACCGCTTGTGCATATTAAATTTTGAAATCCTTCGAGTAACTAATTAACTAACTAACACCCACCCACCCAGCTTGTGAGAAAAAAATGTGTCCGTTCTTTCATCATTTTGTTGCAGCTTATCAAAGACTTGCTGATCATGTTTTCTAGACTCAATATACAGTGGAACCTCGGTTCACAACCATAATTCGTTCCAAACCTCTGGTCATAAACCGAAGCAATTTCCCCCATAGGATTGTATGTAAATACAATTAATCCACTCCAGACCGTACGAACTGTATGTAAATATATTTTTTTAAAGATTTTTAAGCACAAATATAGTTAATTATTACACCATAGAATGCACAGTGTAATAGTAAAAACATTGAATAACACTGACACAAACACCCACCCTCCCCAGCCACCCCCCCCACTCTCTCTCTCTCTCTCAGCAGCAGGGTGAGCCTCCCCAGCTTCCCCCCCCTCTCTCAGCAGCACGTGAGCCTCCCCAGCCCCCCCCCCTCTCTCTCTCAGTAGCACACGAGCCTCCCCAGCCCCCCCCCCCCCTCTCTCTCTCTTAGCAGCACGCGAGCCCCCTCCCCCTCTGTCTCTCAGAAGCACGGGAGCCTCTCTGTGTAACATTGCAGCAGTTGTATAAACACTTTTTATTAAAATGAGTTTTAAGCACAGGGGGGAAAAAAAAAGGAACATTTTAACAAATCCGAACTTTATTTAAAAGCCAACCAAGATAGTAACATTGCAGGAGTTCACCATTTTTAATCAGGCGACTGACAGTAGTGGAGTCCAGGCACAGAGAAGGTCAGCTGCTGAGAAAGCGTCTCGATTGTTGCAGGGCGGTGAAGCAGGTGAGACGCTAATGAAAAAGAGGCACAGGGCTTATTGTTTTTTAAAGACTGCTTCCTTCATTGTGTTTTAACCTCAGTTTTAAAGGATTGCGCGGCTCTCTCAGTCGCGCTGCCTGTGTGTGTCCCTCTGTTCCCTGTCGCGCTGCCTGTGTGTGCGTGGCTCTCTCTCTTGGGCTGCCTGTATGTGCCTCTGTCTCTCTCTGGCGCTGCCTCTGTATGAACCAAGGTTCCACTGAGGTTGACTAATGAAAAGTCAACGTGGCTCAGAGGTCCATGCGTACTGTTGCACAGACGAACATAAATGACGCCGTTTTTTCTGAGGCACGCGTCTGAGGTGGTGGCCGTGGCTCTGAGAGTTGTCGTCGTATCCAATGGTCATAGAGTTGGTGGGCATGGCTCCTTCCTACTTGTCGG
The DNA here is from genome assembly GCF_900747795.2 of Erpetoichthys calabaricus. NCBI lineage: Eukaryota > Metazoa > Chordata > Cladistia > Polypteriformes > Polypteridae > Erpetoichthys > Erpetoichthys calabaricus. The sequence continues at coordinate 47,768,932 of NC_041394.2, forward strand.
CGGCTTAGTGAATCCACGCCCCTTCCTGCGTGCTTTCAAGGGTGTCTTGTTTTGGTGTGCGTGCTTTCATGGGTGTCTTCCCCTTCTGGCGGCGACTTTGTGAATTATATATATATAGAAGCTGAATCTTGGCAGGATGGTACATCTAGGCCAGTAGGTATCTGCTAAGAAAGTAGAGTAGAAAAACCAAAATACCCCAAAATTTCTATGTTTTTCAGATTTGATTGAAATTTGGTGAAATCAGAAAAAAAGAAAATTAGCCAATGTGCTTTTTTTGCAGATACATGTATTTGTCAATATTTATTAAAACTATGCTAACTTACATGCTTTGCAGTATGGTGACTGCGTGCTTTATTCAAATGACAGACAAAGTAAAAGTGGCTGACAGGACACGTGAATAGCACCGCTAACTAATAAGGTGAATAGATGACAGAAGATAAGACTGTTTTCTGGACAGTACAAAAAAACAAAAAAAAAAAAAAAAAAAAGAACAAAAAAAACAAAAAAAAAGACGTTACATTCTCAAGCACTTTTTTTTTTTTGCTGTTGATTGCTGGATGTTTTAAAGGTATTGGCACTCTCACATGAATGATGAGCTGGTCCCCAGTGAAGCATCACACGCTGCAAAGCACAAACACAAACAATGACGGCTGGCTTGACCTGTGGAGTTTTGGGTGCTGCGGATACATAACTAAAGGGTGAAAGATGCAGTAACACCTGTGCAACTCTTCCAAACTGCAGCAAGGGAAGGGGAAGTGAGTGTTGCAATAAGAGCTATGTGGCAGTTCAAAAGGTAGAGGGAACATAGCGGATTACCAATTCCAATTCAAAAGAACATACTTTTCTTGTAAAATTGAGTTTTGCAAGGACCATGAAAAAAGCCAGGTCACTAGGAAAGGCAGGAATTATTCTAATGCAGGAACCTTTTACTCATGAGCAACTGTATATAGCATGATCAAGAGTAAGCAGCACCAGTGACCTAATAATATTATTACTACTTATTATTTGACTAAAGCTTTTATTGAAAATGAATTATAACATTTGAGATATAATTGGTTACTTTTCTTTTGCTTTTCAAATTGGAGCACAGGAAAGTAAAGTGACTTGGTCATGATAACAAAGTGTCAGTAGCAGGATTTGAATCCACAAACTCAAGGTTTTAAGTACTAGGTCCAAAGCCTTAATTAACAGCCACACCATAATGTCTGACGATATTAGCTCTTTGTTAAAAACAATAAAAAATACAAATATTGTGTACAAAAAGGCACTTAGGTACACTGTACTTCTGACACACCAGAATAACCAAGATCACTATTAACAGAGGGCCATTTTCCTAAGAAATTTCCAGGTGAAGCCAGGTAACACAGCTAGTTTATCATATATAGTGGTTAACAGCATCTACATTAAGGAGTAATATTACATCAGATTATACAGTATTAATCTATCATTTGTAATTGGCCTGCTTACAAACAAACTTCTATATACTAATTTTTTTTAAATTAAAATCGCAATAAAGTAGGAAGATTTGTTCATTTGTTTAGGACAGTTGGCACTGTAAAAGGTAGAGTGATGGCACATTATAAGACAATCGGGGGGGGGGGGGGGGGGGGAGATTACAGAGAAAATTTTTATAAGAAGGCTAAAAGAATTTTTCACTTTTCATTTATGCATGTCACAGAACATCTCCTTACAGCAAATACTTATTACTATATTTACAATATGTAGCACTGCAATGTATACTGTATATAGTGTATTAAAAATATAGTTGCATGCAAAAGTTTGAATACCCCTGGCCAAAGTACATATTTTGTTGACATTCAAAGTATAAAATAGTAAATGCAGCTTTGATAGCATACCAACTAAAGCAGTGCAACTTTTATGAAATGTTAATGTACAGTTACAATGACGAACTAAAAAATGTTTAAAAAATAAACAGTAAATGTAGCATTTGCAAAAGTTTGGGTGCCCTTCCAAGTTAGTAACTAGTAATCTTTTTTGCAAAAAACACAACTTCTTATGCAAAATTTCCCTATACTTTCTTATGGATTGCTTCTTGCTACGAGATTTTCTTGGGTTGTCTTATGTATACAGCAGATCTACCCCAACTTTAAATGATGCTCAAGTCTGAGGACTGTGAGGGTTATTCGGAAACCTTAACCTTCTGTTTCTTCAGGTACTTCATTGTAGATTTCAAAGTGTGTTTAGAATGTTGACTTGTTGTAAGAAGCCACTCTTTCTTCAGCTTCAGTGTTTTTATTGACAGTCAGGCATTTTCCTTGAAAAAGTTAATATTTGGTGAAATCCATTCTTTACTGTCCTCGTACAATGTTTCCTGAGCCACTAGCTGCCACACAACCCCACACCATAATAGATCAACCCAGTACATAACAGTTGGAAAGATGTTCTTTTCCTTAAATACTGCACCTTTTTTCTCCAAAACAAAGCTTTTGTGATTGTTGCCGAAAATGCCTCTCTTTTTTGCAGATGTTTGTTTGCATACTTAAGACATTGTTTTTGTTTTACACGAAAGCTACATCCATTTAAGTAACGATGCATAGCAGAGCTGTTCACCACCAATTCTTTTCACAGCTGCACCTGCCTGCAGATCCCTTGCAATCATATGGGGGATTTGTTTTGCCTTCCTGCACAGTACATGAGCTGGGTTCTATTCAATAAGGGCGCGCACAAAAAGGCGAGCTTCAAAAGGGCGACCTCAATTGGGTGCTGTGAATAAAGGCGCGCGTAAATAAAGGCGACCTCAATTGGGCGCAGCAAATTAAGGCAAACGCAACAAATTACAGACAATTTATTAGATAAAGGCATGATTGAACGTATAAAAAGGCGAAAGCAAGAATATTAAAACATCCAATTAATTAATGCATGAACTTCTAACGAACTATTTCTAAAGCTCTCTATATTTCGTTGTTTTCTGCTTTTACTCATTCTTGTGTTACACTTGAAGCTGTAGATTATGTGCAATGCCACGTAGATATTTTATTATTATCTACTATTATTATCTAAATTATCTACGAACGCCTTTATTCGCCGCGCTCAATCGAGGTCGTCCTTTTGAAGCTCGCCTTTATTTACGCGCACCTTTATTCGCCGTTCCCTTTTGAAGCTCGCCTTTTTGTGCGCGCCCTTATTGAAGGATACCACATGAGCTGTCCTATCTGTCAGTTTTCTTGGTCTTCCAGATCTTGTCTTAACCTCCACGGTTCCCCTTAACTGCCATTTCTTAATGACATTTTGGAAGGTGGAAATCACTAGCTGAAAGCACGTTCATATATTTTCGTAGCCTTCCTCTGCTTTGTAGAGCACCAATTAGTTATTTTCTGATCCTCTGTCAGCTTCTTAAAAGATCAGATGTTGTACAATGTTTGAATAGTTAAATTATTTATTACTGTCTGGAATTATTATGTGTTGACAATTGCAAATGGGAATTTTTGACCAGACCTAAAACCTAACAAGCTAAGCCAGACCAGACTAATGACCTAATCTGAAAGGGTAACCAAACTTTGCAAACACCCACATTTACTCGTTTTAAAAACATTTTTTTCAGTTGATGAAATAAATCGTAGTTATAAAGATTTTCATAAAAATGGTACTTTTATTTTATTCACTGTCAACGCTGTATTTAGTATTTTTCACTTTAAATGTCAACATAATATGTAATTTAGCCCTCTAGTGTCAAAATTTTTACATGGGAAAGCAGATTTTGCATGGAAACAGATTTTCATTGAAGGGGAATTTGTGAATATCTATTTGGTATTCTTTAATTCACAAGGAAAGGGAAAGTGTCTTCTTCCAGATTTACCAATGATAAATGCTTTGACTGAACTAATAACCTAAACAGGAGTATTGGGAAAAAAAAAAATACAATTTCACTAGAAGCAGAAACAGTAGTGCCTAATTTAGTTTTTTGATAAAAAAAAAATTGTTGTAGTCCATTGTCTTTGTATTGTGTCATACAGATTTAAGTACGCATTCATGGTCAGTTATAGATCCAATACTACTTGTAAAGGCTTTTTACATTGGTAGATATATCATACGGTAAAACAAAAAAATTAAACACTTAATATTAATACCACTTACCATACCGAGGCAAAAGTAAACCAAGTTTTTAAATAAATACTTGCACAGGTAAGTGTTGGATCCCGCCCAATTTCTCTAGTCCAGCTGACTTCAGGAGAGGTTTTAAAAGCACTTGACTGCAAATAGATAGTTTCTGCAGGTAAATTCCTTCCTTCTGCCTGTATTATGAGGGAAGAAAACTAGTGATTTGTAATATTACATACTATAGGTTGAGATAATTCCACTGATCAGTGGAAATTGTTCAAAGTAGCAGGAACTGTGCTTTTAGCTCAAGAGAATCACTTTTTTAAATCCAAGGTTGGTTAACACTAGAATCCCTGAAGCCTACGGAAAAAGTCATAATCCCGGCCCACCTTAAATCCCTTCACACCTCTCCATCAGCGTCTTTTGCTTTGTAAATGTGTTGAATCAGCACAAGCAGCAAGGTATCCCAATCCCCCCCCACCCCAGCGAAATTCACAAAGAAGGTGCTTAGTGTTTATCTTGGAGTGAATTGCCTGGAGATGTAGAGGGTAAATATCATCATTTGGAGTACAGTGATCCCTCGCTATATCGCGTTTCGCCTTTCGCAGCTTCACTCTATCGCAGATTTTATATGTAAGCATATTTAAATATATATCGCAGATTTTTTGCTGGTGCGCGGATTTCTGTGAACAATGGGTCTTTTAATTTCTGGTACATGCTTCCTCAGTTGGTTTGCCCAGTTGATTTCATACAAGGGACGCTATTGGCAGATGGCTGAGAAGCTACCCAACTTACTTTTCTCTGTCTCTCTTGCGCTGACTTTTTCTGATCCTGACGTAGGGGGATTGAGCAGGGGGGCTGTTCGCACACCTAGACGATACGGACGCTCGTCTAAAAATGCTGAAAGATTATCTTCACGTTGGCTACCTTCTGTGCAGCTGCTTCGTGAAGCGACAAGCTGCACGGTGCTTCGCATACTTAAAAGCACGAAGGGCACGTATTGATTTTTTTATCTGTCTCTCTTTCTCTCTCTGCTCCTGACGGAGGGGGTGTGAGCTGCCACCTTCAACAGCTTTGTGCCGCGGTGCTTCGCATACTTAAAAGCCAAACAGCCCTATTGATTTGTTTGCTCCTTTGAAGAGGAAGATATGTTTGCATTCTTTTAATTGTGAGACAGAACTGTCATCTCTGTCTTGTCATGGAGCACAGTTTAAACTTTTGAAAAGAGACAAATGTTTGTTTGCAGTGTTTGAATAACGTTCCTGTCTCTCTACAACCTCCTGTGTTTCTGCGCAAATCTGTGACCCAAGCATGACAATATAAAAATAATCATATAAACATATGGTTTCTACTTCGCGGATTTTCTTATTTCGCGGGTGGTTCTGGAACGCAACCCCCGCGATGGAGGAGGGATTACTGTACATACATTTCATGTGTGTTCCATGTCTACAACGATCTATGTAAACACATCGTTAAAACATTTTTCATGTTTTAGTAATAACAAGATGTAGACATGAAGTGTATAATGTGTGAAGCCTGAAGTCCAAATATCAAACACTTTCACAAAAGGTACAAGTATAATACGAAAGCTTCCGTGGTGCAGCGGTAAGAACTGCTGACACTGAGAAAAGAAGAGTGTTCTTGGCTCACTTTGCAGAGGAACTTCGTCACTTCTTACAAGAAAAGGCAATGGAAAAAGAAAGACTGCTACAATGACAAGCTTCTGTTCCAAGACCACCAATTCCCTAGGAAAGCAAACTCAGTATCAGGTGCTCCTTCAACATAATAGGAACCACAGCATAAAGAGAAGTGTGCACATTGCAACAGGTACACGTAAATGTAGGAAGGACGGTACTTACGTGTGTGGGAACCGGTAATATCTGAATTTTATGGTTGCATATATCGTGGAACTGACCTCTCTATACTATTCTTTCCTCTACATGTCCTGGAGTACAATAGAAACACCACCATGCACTAAAATGTGGAGATTGGGCTAACGCGAACTTTTACAAGTTACACCGGCTGTTACAGATGTAAATCAATTGTATGGTTTTACTGTATAATATTAACAATAAGAGCAGCTCACTACTCAAAACAGTAAATTTGGGAGGCAGCCAGGATCGATCTGGCAACCTTATGATTACAAGTCAGCAGTTCTTACCGCTGCACCACGAAAGCAGTCGTATTATACTTGTACCTTTTGTAACAGTGTTTATTTGATATTTGGACTTCAGGCTTCACACATTATACATTTCATGTCTACATTTTGTCATTTATTACTAGACATGAAAAATGTTTGTTTTAATGATGTGTTTACATAGATTGTTGTAGACATGGAAATCACACAAAATATATGTACTCCAAATGACGATATTTACCCTCTACTCCAGGCAATTCACTCCAAGATAAACACTAAGCACTTTCTTTGTGAACTGAGCTGTGGCGGTGGATGGGATAGCAGGCTACTTGCTGCTTGTGAGGATCGACACATTTACAAGACAAAAAGATGCTGATGGACAAGAGCGAAGGGATTTAAGGTGGGCCGGGATTATGAGTTTTTTCGTAGGCTTTGGTAATTCTAGTGTTAAGGGACTTATGGGCAAGAAGCTACCCTGTAACATAATCAGAATAGCTTCGGCCAGATGGCACCACAGTGAACTACATGTGGATCAAACCGCACTGAGAAAACTAAACTGTTATGTAAAATGAGATGGACCAAGTCTACCTGATTATCTTCCTTCAGAATATAATTTAAAACAGCAACGACTAATTTCATCTTTCAAACTACAAATAATAGATAAATGTCAGATAATTTTTAATAGATTTGGCTATTGAGCTATTAAATTTCAAGGTGTGCATTTCAGTTAATGCATCATTTTTTTTACTTGATTTTTATCTATTTTGTGAATCCACGAGGGGAAATTGTTTTTGCACAACCTTTGGTGGTCAATGTGAAGGGTCAGCCATTGTACAGCACCCCGGAGCAATTTTCAGGTTAAGTGTCATGCTCAAGGGCCCAACAGCATAGGATCCTTTCTGACAGTAATAGGATTTGAACTGGAAACCTTCCAGGTACCAGTGCAGATCCTTAGCCACAGAGCCACCATTCCACTTTTTTGCCTTTGTACAAAACACACAGGAAATCACACCATAATCAGCTCTGATAAAACAAAAATTACCAGAAAACCACAAGGATCTCCATTGTGTGGCTAATACAGGATAGCTGCAGCTAAAGAAATAAAACATGCAGGTAGATTTTTGTCAAGATCAGCTCTGTAAACAATGAAAATATTTGGAAATACTTATTTTTTCACTGCTTTAAACACTCACCATTAGAATATTAGTTTTAATAGCGAGACCCCAGCCATCAAGCTCATTTATCGCCGCCTCATTAGTATTGATATTTTTAAGGAGTTGTCGTAACTGGTTTGTATGCTGTTCTCCACTCACATTAATGTGCATAGTTAAATCCTAAAAACAAAAAAAAAAAATTAAGTTCAAATGTAAAATCACCTGTAAAAACAGAAAAATATGCACAGACAAAAGCTTACCATTTGATTTCAAAGCCAGCCTTAAAATTCTCTTTATTAATAAGAGAATGTATAAATAAAAGGAAGCAGACCGTACTAATTCTATAAAAAAATCTGTACTTTGAAATTACACACAGTACTTTACACACAACATAATAAATGATCAACTTTGTTGACCATGCCAAATGATACACATTTGTTTTACTTGTTTCCTATTTTTTTTTTTTTGAAATTCATCATATTAAATTCTCACATAAAAGCTATATAATAACTTAATTTAGATTTTTGTGAGCCACTTTCTAACCTTTGTTCACTATAATTTAATCAAAACACATGTCCCATCACTATCTTAAAAATGAAACCTGACAGTTTTGAATGTCACTTATCTAGGTTTTAACAAAACCTCCTATGAAGAAGAAAAAATTTGGACGGCGTTTTCCCTCGCCTGGACGCAGGCCCGGAGGTGGGGCTCGATGGCGAGTGCAGGCCGGGCCTGCACCCATGGGGCTCAGCCGGGCACAGCCCAAAGAGGCAACGTGGGTCTCCCTTCCCATGGGCTCACCTCCTATGTGAGAGGCCAAGGAGGTCAGGTGGCCGAAGGTGGGGACTTTGGCGGTCCGATCCTCGGCTATAGAAGCTGGCAATTCGGATATAGAATGTCACCTCTCGGAAGGGGAAGGGGCCTGAGCTAGTGCACGAGGTAGAGAGGTTCCGGCTAGATACAGTTGGGCTCACCTCGACGCACAGTTTGGACTCTGGAACCAATCTCCTTAAGAGGGGCTGGACTCTCTACCACTCTGGAGTTGGCCCTGATGAGAGGCGCCGAGCGGGTGTGGGCATACTTATTGCCCCCCCCGACTTGGAGCCTGTTCATTGGGGTTTACCCCGGTGGACAAGAGGGTAGCCTCCCTCCGCCTTCAGGTGGGGAGACAGGTCCTAACTGTTTGTGCGTATGTGCCTGACAGCAGTTTGGAGTACCCACCCTTTTTGGAGTCCCTGGAGGAGGTGCTAGAGGGCATACCTTCTGGGGACTCCCTTGGAGACTTCAGTGCTCACGTGGGCAATGACAGTGAGACCTGGAAGGGCGTGACTGGGAGGAATGGGCCCCCCCTCCCCGATCTGAACCTGAGCAGTGTTTTGTTATTGGACTTCTGTGCTCGTCACGGATTGTCCATAATGAACACCATGTTCAAGCATAGGGGTGCTCATATGTGCACTTGGCACCAGGACACTCTAGGCCTCAGTTCGATGATCAACTTTGTGGTCGTTTCGTCGGACTTGCGGCTACATGTCTTTTTCACTCGGGTGAAGAGAGGGGCGGAGCTGTCAACTGATCACCACCTGGTGGTGAGTTGGCTTCGATGGTGGGGGAGGATGCCGGTCAGGCCTGGTGGGCCCAAACGTGTTGTGAGGGTCTGCTGGGAACGTCTGGCAGAGTCCCCTGTCAGCAGTAGCTTCAACTCCCACCTCCGGCAGAACTTCGACCACATCCCGAGGGAGGTGGGGGACATTGAGTCCGAATGGGCAATATTCCGTGCCTCTATTGTTGAGGCAACTGGCCGGAGCTGTGGCCGTAAGGTGGTTGGTGCCTGTCATGGCGGCAATCCCCAAACCCGTTGGTGGACACTGGCGGTGAAGGATGCCATCAAGCTAAAGAAGGGAGTCCTACAGGACCCTTTTGTCCTGTGGAACTCTGGAGACAGCTAATAGGTACCGGCAGACCAAGCGGAATGCAGCTTCAGTGGTTGCTGAGGCAAAAACTCGGGCATGGGAGGACTTTGGGGAGACCATGGAGAAAGACTTTCGGATGGCTTCAAGGAGATTCTGGTTCACCATCCAGCGTCTCAGGAGGGGGAAGCAGTGCAGTGTCAACACTGTATATGGTGGGGATGGTGTGCTGCTGACCTCGACTCGGGACATTGTGGGTCGGTTCGTGTACTTCGAAGACCTCCTCAATCCCACTAACATGCCTTCCAATGAGGAAGCAGAGCCTGGGGACTCGGAGGTGGGCTCCCCCATCTCTGGGACTGAGGTCACCGAGGTGGTCAAAAAACTCCTTGGTGGCAGGGCCCCGGGGGTGGATGAGATACGCCTGGAGTTCCTCAAGGCTCTGGATGTTGTAGGGCTGTCTTGGTTGACACGTCTCTACAACATTGCATGGACATCAGGGACAGTGCCTCTGGATTGGCAGACCGGGGAGGTGGTCCCCCTCTTTAAGAAGGGGGACCAGAGGGTGTGTTCCAACTACAGAGGGATCACACTCCTCAGCCTCCCTGGAAAAGTCTATTCGGGGGTCCTGGAGAGGAGGGTCAGTCAGATAGTCGAACCTCGGATTCAGGAGGAACAGTGTGGTTTTCGTCCTGGTCGTGGAACAGTGGACCAGCTCTACACCTTTAGCAGGGTCTTGGAGGGTGCATGGGAGTTTGCATAACCAGTCTACATGTGTTTTGTGGACTTGGAAAAGGCGTTCGACCGTGTCCCTCAGGGAATCCTGTGGGGGGTACTCCGAGAGTATGGGGTACCGGACCCCCTGATAAGAGCTGTTCGGTCCCTGTACAACCGGTGTCAGAGCTTGGTCCGCATTGCCAGCAGTAAGTCGAACCCGTTTTCAGTGAGAGTTGGACTCCGGCAGGGCTGCCCTTTGTCACCGATTCTGTTCATAACTTTTATGGACAGAATTTCTAGGTGCAGCCAGGGCATTGAGGGGGTCTGGTTTGGTGGACTCAGGATTGGGTCACTGCTTTGTGCAAATGATGTTGTCGTGTTTGCTTCATCAGGCCGTGATCTTCAGCTCTCTCTGGATCGGTTCGCAGCCGAGTATGAAGCAGCTGGGATGGGAATCAGCACTTCCAAATCCGAGACCATGGTCCTCAGCCGGAAAAGGGTAGAGTGCCCCCTCAGGGTTGGGGGCAAGATCCTGCCCAAAGTGGAAGAGTTCAACTATCTCGGGGTCTTGATCACGAGCAAGGTAAGAATGGAGCGTGAGATTGACAGGCGGATCGGTGCGGCGTCTGCAGTGATGCAGGCTCTGCATTGGTCTGTTGTGGTGAAAAAGGAGATGAGCCGTAAGGCAAAGCTCTTAATTTACCAGTCTATCTATGTTCCTACCCTCACCTATGGTCATGAGCTATGGGTAGTGACCGAAAAAACGAGATCATGAATACAAGCAGCTGAAACGAGTTTCATCCACAGGGTGTCTGGGCTTTCCCTTCAAGATAGGGTCAGAAGCTCAATCATCCGGGAGGGGTTCAGAGTACAGCCGCTGCTCCTCTGCATCGAGAGGAGTCAGATGAGGCGGCTCGGGCATCTAATCAGACGAGCACGTTTAACAGGGAGGAGGCCCCAGGGAAGACCCAGGACACGCTGGAGGGACTATGTCTCCCAGCTGGCCTGGGAATGCCTCGGGATTCCCCCGGAAGAGCTAGAAGAATAGGCCGAGGAGAGGGAAGTCTGGGCATCTCTGCTCAAGCTACTGCCCCCACGACCTGATCTCGGATAAGCGGAAGAGGATGGATGGACTTATCTAGGATGAAGTGCATAGCCAGCAGTTACAACTGAAAAACAGATCAATAAATCAATATGTCGTTGTCTGCAAACAATATAAAAGACCAGTCTGAAAGGAATAAAACAAGTTTGGTACAAATGAACTTGGAAAGTAATTACCAACATTTTTTCCAACAAATTTGCATGCACCTCAGCAAGAAAAGCTAGTAACTCATATGTATTTGGATGTTTATGTATGTATGTATGTATATTATATATATATATATATATATATATAATTTTTTTTTTTTTTTTTTTTTTTTTTAAGATTTTTAAGCACAAATATAGTTAATTACACCATACAATGTACATCATAATAGTAAACTAAATGTAAAAACATTGAATAACACTGAGAAAACCTTGAACAACAGAGAAAACTAACATTGCAAGAGTTCGCGCTATAGCCTTACAACCCGATCGCTGTATAAACACTTTTTTAATGAGTTTTAAGCACAGGGGGACAAAAAAGAACATTTGAACAACTCCGAACTTTATTTAAAAACCAACTACAAGCAACCAAGAAAGTAACATTGCAGGAGTTCACGCTAATAGCATTACAACCTGATCGCAGGGAAAAAAATTGAACATTTGAAAAATCCATAACTTAACCAATAAAAGTAACATTGCAACAATTCACGCTACGAACTGAAAAATGAACATTTGAAAAATCTGTAATTCAAAAACTAACCATAAACCACCAAGTAGTACTAGGGTGTTGTACCGTGTTAGCCATTATGAATGTAGAGAAAAGCCAAGCAAAATGACACCTTTTATTGGCTAACTAAAAAGATTACAATATGCAAGCTTTCGAGGCAACTCGGGCCCCTTCTTCAGGCAAGATGTAATCTTGTACTGGTTCTTGTTTTCGTTAACACTAGCAGCAGCAACACTCCAGCACTTCACTCCCAGATAATGAAGGCTGGAACAGAGAGAACTTTGTGGCCGTTCTGCGGGCGGTGGGGGGAATGGAATAGTAGGCTGCATGTGCTTATCGACACATTTACAAGACAAAAGATGCTGACGGAGAAGTGCGAAGGGATTTAAGGTAGGCCAGATTTACGAGTTTTTTCGTAGGCTTTGGTAATTCTAGTGTTAATGAAATTCCATCGTTATCAACCTCCAGCCCCCAGGTTGCATCAATGAAAAACCGACCCCTTCCTCACACCCTTTCTTCAATCACTGTGCTGCAAACTCCAAGGGAGAAACATTGGTTTTAAATAGTGGCACTCGAATTTCTAAAGGGGAAATGCTCTGTGCACTTTGCTCTTTACATTAATACAAAGGGTATTGACACTTACATAAATACACTTCAAGCACTGCTTTGCATATACATTGACATCTGATGAAAAAAAAAAAAAATACTGTGCTGGAGTGAACACAGTAATTTTACATGGGCGGCACGGTGGCACAGTGGTAGCGCTGCTGCCTTGTAGTTAGGAGACCCTGGTTAGCTTCCCGGGTCCTCCCTGCGTGGAGTTTGCATGTTCTCCCCGTGTCTGCAAGAGATTCCTCCCACAGTCCAAGGACATGCAGGTTAGGTGGATTGGCGATTCTAACTTGGCCCTAGTGTGTGCTAGGTGTGTGTCCTGCGGTGGGTTGGCACCCTGCCCGGGATTGGTTCCTGCCTTGTGCCCTGTGTTGGCTGGGATTGGCTCCAGCAGACCCCCGTGACCCTGTGTTCGGATTCAGCGGGTTGGAAAATGGATGGATAATTTTACATACTTAAATTTCACATTATTCTGATTGATCACTTATTGCAATTCAAAACAAAACACTTCCTGTAAAATTGTGCTTTGCCATTAACAAAAACAAAGTCACTAGGAAAAGCAGAAAACAATAGGAATTAATCTGACATAGGAATGTTTTAGTCATGCAGCATGTTCAAGAGTAAACCATGGTGGTCCCAAACAGGAAATCAGAAAGCAAGAAAAAAAAATCAAAAAGTCAAAACTAAAAATTATAGGAAGGCATTTCAATGAACTTGAGCTGTCCTCTAAAAACATGTTTCCTCACTTTTCAAGGCTGCAACATGAACTTAACTCTTTTAGGGCTAATTTTTTTTTGTTTCTTTTCTCCCAGGGCTGAATATTTTTCCAAAAACTAACATTTTTTAAAAAAAGAACACAAAACAATTGTTTAACATATCAAATCAACAAAAAATATTACTTTTGACAAATGTTACTGTCTTGCGTGTTGTATAAGCCTGCATGCTATATGATTTCACATACATATCACATACATTTTACACAGCAAAGTCCTGCAAAGTCTGATCTCGCTCAAAGCAGCCAATTTCAGTCATTGCCACATCGCACTCCTTACAATATGTGTTGCTTTGGTGCCTATTTTTCAATTGTCTGTTGCTGCACTTTCTCACATATATTGTTAGTGTGTACTGTAGAGAGACAAGTCACCCATTTGCCATCGTGCCATGCCACTGCCACCAAGTTTTCTGCCTGCATGAAAACCGTATTGTCACCTCTTTTCATCTTCTGAAACTTTATGAACTTTATGCATGGCATTATAGCCTGGCTCACCCCATGGGATTTGCTTCTGTTTATTACAGAAGTGAATAAAACTTTGCAGCAGCACGTACCTATCACCACGCTGCATAACCTGTCCAAAGCCACCAGTGGACAAAACACATTTGGACCAATGCTCCCTGAAGTTATATCACCAGTTCTGTCCCATCTCTATTTGTAATGCCACAGCGCGCTTCATCTCGTCTTTTGTTGTGGATTTCCACTTTGAAAAACAAGAATGCGATGCAAACGCAGCCTGCGATTCAAAAAAATTCTCTGCCTACCTGTTTGTCTCGTCTGACAGTAGCTGAAAAGCAGCATCAGGAGAGAGCAGCCTGAAGTAGTACAGCAGCTGGTGATCTGTCATGTCCAACAGCAAGCCATGCCGTCTTGTAAACTCCGGTAGCCAGATCGGCTCTCAACGGATCAATGTCTGTGTATTTATCTCATGCAAACCTTGCCGTAGATGCATCGGCTGTGCGAAGGCACTCAACTGGCAGCAGATCTGCTGGCGCGGCATCGGCTGGTGTCTGATCAGCTGATGCCTGCTTCTAACTCTCTTGCTCGATCTCCTGATCACTGCCAATAAAATCCGATTCTGAAAAATCAAGAGTCCGACTCCGCAATAATGCGCAAAACATCGTCTGCCGAGTGTTTTCTTTTCTGCACTTCCTTCGCTCCCTTTTCACATGTCGATGCCATCTTGCCATTGTTTACATTTCGCAACTCACGCACACGCAAGGTTTAGTTGCTGAGTCAATGAGTCTAGCATTCCTCCAAGCACAGAGGGAATGCCTGTGACGTGACAGTGAGTTTTGTCGCCATTAACAGCTGATTGTCGCCCTCTATCCGTGGATGTCGACTTTTGTCGACATTCGCCTTCAATCCCTCCTGTCGACAAAAGTCGACATCCGCCCTAAAAGATTTAAAGTTGTAGTGCACTCTCTCCTTGCTCAAAGGCACACATTGATGCAAGTGTTGGGGGCAGCAGCTGCACTGCTTATTCCACTCCTGCCCGTCTCAGGTGTACTTCACAGCAGATGTGCTGATCTGCTGCATCCAGGCTTATAGGAATATCTGCTTGTGAAAGAGGAACAGTGACACAGTGAAAAATTCAAACTACAGTGGTACCTTGAGATACGAGTGCCCCAACGTACGAGTTTTTTGAGATACGAGCTGTCACTAGGTCGATTTTTTGTCTTGAGTTACAAGCCAAAATTCAAAATACGAGCCATCAAAGAGCTTGTCACTGCATATTCCGTGGAACTGACGACAGAGGAGTTGACGGGACTACAGACGCAGCAACATACAGAGGTTCTGCAGGAGATCGGTATCGCGGAGGAGGTTATCTCTTAAAGTGAGATAAAGGAAGTGTTTGCAATGTGGGAAAAAGTTTCAAACTTTAAAGAAAATAAACACCCTGAAAAAATTACAACTGATCATACAGCAACGCTATTTAATGACACTTGCCTAACGCTTGACTTTATTGAAAAGAAACTGAACGTGCAGCTGCGCTATTTAATGACACTTGCCTAACGCTTGACTTTAATGAAAAGAAACTGAACGTGCAGTGGCGCTATTTAATGACACTTGCCTAACTCATTTCAGAAACATTCTAAAGGGGAGGACTAAACAAAGCTCCTTGGACAGGTTTCCATTGAAACGCCCTGCGAATGAAAGTGACGAAAGCGTGGCAAAAAAGAAAAAAACTAGTGAAGAAAATTAAGTTAAGCAAAAGTGAAAGAAAACAACATTACAATACTCTAATCAGCTTTGCCAACATCTGTTTATTTCTTTAGATTCTCTTTTATGTATTAGGTTTTATTTTGTTTGTAAACAATATTTGTTCATTATAAATACTGTCATGCACGTGTGGTTAGGAGACAGCTAAAGGGCTTAAATACAGGTAGTTCCATGCCAGACCAGGGGGTGGTGGAGTGCACTAATTTTCCCTCTCGATCTTTTGCAGACCATTCTAGGGAAATCCCACCCGGCTCTGGGGCAGCCACTGACGTCACTTCTGGTTCCGGTTTTGATGACATCATTTCCGCTACTGGCCTTTAAAGCTGCCATCTTGCTACCTGGAGATCAGTTCTGCTTTGGACTCGGTTGATTGAGCATGTCTCCATTTTTTGATCACTTTAGCAGCCATAAACGATTAAATGGGTGGCTGCCCCAAACCTTCTCCATGTCTTTTGGTCGTTTTTCTGACAATACATTTTTCTTATGTTGAAAACATTTTAACAAAAAATTGGGGTGGTTTTTTGGGGGCTGGCATGAATTAATCTCATTTCAATTAATTTCAAATTGTGACTATTGATTTGAGATATGAGCATTTTGACTTACGAGCTCGGTCACAGAATGAATTAAACTCGTATCTCAAGGTATCATTGTACTATTACAATCATTCTGTATAAAGCATCGCCTAACAGCCAAGGCGCTGCTGTTAGAAGGAGGTGATCGCTCCAAATAGGCAACTTCAGTGCATAAACGGCAGGTAAATGTAGTTCAATATCCAAATATGCAGCATTAGCTATCTATATTCAATCCCTAAACTGATTTTTCACCATGTTTAAACAGTCAAACTAACAAAGTGGATGAAATATAAATTGTGGCAACACAATATGATGTGCTGGTGCCTTCAAATTCGGTCGTGGGCTCTGCCAGTATGCAGTTTGCTTGATCTCCCTATGAGAATGCGAGTTTCCATCCCATCCTCCAGGAACACTGGGGTGTGCTTTGTCACCCAAAAACTTGCTAAGTAAGAGTGAATACGGGTGTCTATGTCCATACTCTGCAATGGAGGCAACCAATGCCCACATGGCAGCACACATTCCTTTAACATATACCCTATTGCTCCTGAGACTGTGCTGCGGAGATTACCACTGTACCTTCTGAGTCAGATTATTTCAAGCATTGAAAGAAAAAATACAATCGCCAGAGCATCTGCCTCAGAAATGTATCTTGCAGATAATTCTACTTGTGGCTACTAAAAGTGTTTTTGAGTGCAACGGACATGCACAAACAACTAGATCAGTAACTGTAGCTCTGCTAAGGATTTAAATGGCTAAATAACCAGGCTATTCGTGGAGAAATCTATGCCCTTTAACCAGGTTTCTTTAACCGGAATATGGGTTTACACAAAACTTTAAAAACCAGATTTCTGTGAATAACTGGGTTATTAAAGTGCCTATAAACACCATCACTGTCTCCCCTTTAATTTATTCAACATATCAGAATATTGTTTTTCTTCTGTAGCTTAATTCACACAATAGTCTCTGCAGTCTGGAAAAACAAGTCCACTTGTACTAACGTTATGGGCTGGGAAAGAAAAACCTTCACCAAATGCAGCCTTACTGCTAAATGTGAGAATGTATGGGGATTAAAAGTTATCCTCATGGTCTATAATGAACTAAATGTCTTCTTTTCAATTCTATTTTAACTAACACCTGAACATCAGACAAAACCAAGGAGCTGGTGGTGGATTTTAGGAGGCCCAGGCCCCTCCTGGATCCCGTGATCATCAGAGGTGACTGTGTGCAGAGGGTACAGACCTATAAATACCTGGGAGTGCAGCTAGATGATAAATTGGACTGGACTGCCAATACTGATGCTCTGTGCAAGAAAGGACAGAGCCAACTATACTTCTTTAGAAGGCTGGCATCCTTCAACATCTGCAATAAGATGCTGCAGATATTCTATCAGATGGTTGTGGCGAGCGCCCTCTTCTACGCAGTGGTGTGCTGGGGAGGCAGCATAAAGAAGGAGGATGCCTCACGCCTGGAAAAACTGGTGAGGAAGGCAGGCTCTATTGTAGGCATGGAGTTGGACAGTTTGACATCTGTGACAGAGTGACAGGCACTGAGCAGGCTCCTGTCAATCATGGAGAATCCACTGCATCCACTAAACTGTGCTATCTCCAGACAGAGGAGCAGCTTCAGTGACAGACTGCCGTCAATATCCTGCTCCACTGACAGACGGAGGAGATCGTTCCTCCCCCACACTATGCGACTCTTCAACTCCACCCGGGGGTTGGGTAAACGTTAACATTATACAAAGTTATTGTCTGTTTTACCTGCATTTTTTATCACTCTAATATAATATTGTTTCTTTATCAGTATGCTACTGCTGGAGTATGTGAATTTCCCCTTGGGATTAATAAAGTATCTATAGTATCTATCTATCTAATTACTTAGTCTTTCCTATTGTGCCCCAGAAAAAGAAAAGATGTTGGAGCATTTTTCTTTTATGACTTACTCATAACTCCATATTCAGTATTGTACTCGTTTTGTTGGATTTCTATGAAAAGGAAACTACCATTAGAAACCAAGCACAAGAAAAACTGAATTAATCAATACCTTCATTGACCTGAAATCTTTCCTCAAATTTTCAGGAATTCCAGTCATGAAACTCAGTTCTGGTATCAAGAGGATTTCACCAGCAAGAGTCTGCATAAAAATCAAGGTTAAATTTAATTAATTACCTCTGACTAATCATTAAAACTGTCTACACTTAAAAAACTGAAAATAAATGTACTTCTACCTACCTTTCCAGAAACCCCGGACCTTTCTTTTGGACGATGGACTACTAAAGGTTGATCTAACTCCTTAATTGTTATTCCATAATTTTTCCTGTTTTAGCAGTAAAACAATTATTAAAGCTTATTTTTTCCCCAACACAATAAACTACACAGTTGTAATCTTAAACCATAAATAATCCTTGATATTAAGTTTTAAACTCAAAAAGATGGAATATTCTGAGGCAAATGGAAAATATATACACAACCACATTCATATAAACTTATTCATATAGTCACATAAACTTTTCTTTGTTTTGCTTTAGCTTGAATAGAATATGACATTTACAGAGAATTGTATTATTCCTGATAACAGTTCACCCCCTGTCCTAGTTTGCTTTGTAATAAAAATGCATTATTTTGTTGTTTGGTTCTGTCAAAAGGGATAATAACCAGTTTGCGCATGTACAAATAAAAACCTGTGATTTTTGCCTGTTTAAAGAACTACATGGTTCTCACAGAATGTTTTGTTTGCCCATGAAATGATGTTATTTATTTTCCTCATTGTCAACCAGCCATCTTTCATATTTCACATTAAGGTTAACTTGCAGTTAGTATGACTTTGTTAGTTCTCAACCAAGATAATTTGTTTCAATTTGTTTACCTTGATGTGCGTTGATATGTACTTTACTATAGCTGTACTAGATTTGTAATAGCAATCCAACCCTGCACTCACCGACTAGAACTATAGAAAAATAAACAATTGGGTTAGTAGGGTGCTGGTGTCAATGACTATGATAAATGCTCTGCGAAAGAAGTAGGGGCTCCTCTGGCAGCAACTGAGCACCCAAAATACCATATAGGAAGTCATTTAAAAAAACACCCTGAACCCAAGGATGGATACAAAGTATGAATAAACACAAAACATCTACATCTGCCTCTTTAGACCTATCTAAATGGTTGCCTAAACCAGCCAATAGAATTAGTTACTTAAAGAAAAAACCTATGATATATTGATTAATACTGTTTATACCAGAACTAGAGTTACATTGCCAAATTTCACAAATGTAGCTGTATTTCTTGCTGCTGTGTTTAAATTATATGTAGATTAGTAAGCAATGTGAATAATCTTAAACTGTAATAATAAATTCTGTTCAAAATAAATTAGCTTTTCAAAATCTTGAAAAACAAACTGTTTACATTTCACAATATTTCAAAGCTGTTGAAAGAGGGGTTATGGAAGGGATGGAAATCTGCGAATTAAAGGTTAAATCTGTGCCAAGTAACCTGCCTGTGGTCCAACTGTAATATACAGTATCTGGACAAATGCTTTAGGCAAACATTGGAGGGAAACAAAAAATGAAAACCCAATGTAAAATAGACACACAGTCACAAACAAATGACCACAAAAGTTCAGTTTAAGTTGTCATTTATTCCAAGAAGGGCTGAAAAGTTAAAGAAAATATTTACTGAAGAGAGTAGTTGCACCTGTAGCAATGTCAGTGGATTTGAGGAAATGAGAGTTTTAACCTATTTGAGGTACACTTAAGGTTACTGCTGCCATGATGGTTATTGCTCATTGGGGACATGTGAGAAGCCCTAAATTATATCATAAGCCAGAACATTGGTTTAAGTAGTAAATTTTAATGTCTTCACCAACATGCTGCCAATAAATTTATAAGCTAAAGTAATGTTCTCTATAGATGAGTTAATACAGAGTTATATAGGACTGTAATACAATATGCATAATGCTTCAAATTGTGGAGATAAAGAGTAAAACTATGGTCTCCATTAATGCAGAGAACACAAATGTCTCCATTAAAACAAAGTCCTGTGCAGGATGTATTAGTAGTGCTATTAATCATTTATATGCACTAATATTACCCCTCCTTTGCTCTCAGCAGAATGCAACTAGATGTGTGCTGTTATGGGCCTGAAGCCATTAATTACGGACAGCAAGTCAAGTGTTATGGCAGTCAAGAATACTTTAGTAAAGCACAGATACAAGTCACTGATGCTACTGATTATCTTATGCATTTTTCTGTCAGATGGCCAGAAGATGAACAAGACAATCAGTGGGAAAACCAGCCTTAAGTACAGTCATTGCCATGTCAATTTCAGTTTCCACCCAAGAAGACTTTAACACTTGAGGAATTAGATGGAAATCCATCCCTAATCTCTTTTAACCTGTAAACCTTTCTCAAATTTCATACATCACAGTACAGACTACATTGTTACTATGATCAGAGGTAGAATAGCTTATATTTTTCATATCTCACTATGGTCTGTAAATATGAACATAACCTAAAGCAGTGTCTGAGGTGTTACGATAAGGAAAGCAACTTTAACCTATTTTGTAGCAGTTGGTGTTTCAATATGTACTGTATATATAGTTTGTGAAGATGATAATCTTTGGAAACAGAAAATTGGTGTGCCGAGTAAACGTTTAAAGAGAATACTTTTACCAAAAGGACAAAACACATACATTTACCCAATTGCCTGGACCTCAAGACTCCAAAAAGCATTAAACACAGACATTTTTAGAAATCTTAAGTCCACCAACATGTGAAAAAGCTTGCCAACTTGATTATGACCAATTCATCGTTTTGCTATTGACCATCATCTGTCCCATTAGAATTATAATTTTGTTGAAGAGAAAAAAAGGTTTTTTAAAAAAACCATCTCTCTCTCCAGTGGACTCAAGTAATCCTACTGAATAGAAAAAAAGAAAAACCAAGTGCATTTTTTTCATTTTAGTTGTATTAAATTGCATCTCTCTTTTGCCTCAGGGTGAGGGAAGAGTTCTTTCCTGCTTACCATTCTTGAAAAGAACCGAACTGCAGCTGAGATTACACCCACTGCTGAATATACTACATATACTGTACTAAAAGCTGGGGTTTGTCACTGTACAAACTATGACTACAGTGGCATAGTGAGACTATAACTAAATATCCATTTGGGTCGCATGCACCCGACACAGCACTGGATGCTTCCTGCATACATCCATTTCAACAGCATTAGGCAAAAGCTACACTGATCAAGCAGATATTAAACAGGTTCCATTTATGTGAGGGGTAGCTAAAATATGCTTTTTTAAGATAGGTTTATTTACAGCACTGAACCCTATGCTGAAAAGCTAAATGACAACACAGCAAAAATAAATGAGCACAAATACAAACTATTAAATAAAAATTAACTATCAAGCCATTCAGAAAGTACCTGTAATACTCGACAAAAGTGGTCTCTGTTCCATTGAAAAGAGTGAATTTGTCTTTGGGACTCATGTTCCAGTTGATGTCATCAATACGATAAGTACGATTGTTATATCGGGTAAGGGCAATGGAGCCAATCAATTCCTTCATACATTCATCCTGAAAGTTTTCTTTACCATTTTGGTAAATCATATTCCTTGGAAGAAAAAAAAAAAAAAAAGTTTTACTGGCAATAGCACCAAAACAAAAATAAACAGTGGGGGGCAGAAATATACAAGTTTAGGTTCCAACACAGCATTAACATATACTTCAAAGTCTTGGTACAATACTGAACATACAACCATAACAAAAATTGAAAAATATACTGTAAATCTTAATATTCCACCAGTCTGTAAAGACTGGACGCAGTCAACAGAGGAAACTTAAAATGGTCATTACACTAGCTTTTCATTAAAATGAACTGAAAAATGAAAGTTTAAAATTTGGAAGGATTTTTATCATATTTTCCTCTCAAATTAAATCAACTTTCTGTAGGAAAACATGCTTTTATGTCAATATGTGACAAAGGTAATTTATAAATGTAGCCAAATTATATCATAAGATTTGGAAAAATACTTGAACATAAATCAACACACAGTAAGTAGGTCACTATTTATAACAGAAAAACTACAATTGAAATATTAAACAAAATAAGGGCACTTAGCATAAACTTCGTTTATCTACTTTAGACCTCAAAACATAGTCATTAGATACTATGGGATTTTCAAGGTTTACCAAAATGAAGCTTGGACGATAAATGCCGAGACAGAATCTTTCTTTTAATTTGCAAAATACTATTATTTCACTTTACCTTATTCTTGACTTTTGCTACACTGTTCCGCTTAATATACTGCATTGTTTCATAGCAAAATAAATACTTCAGATTTTCAGCCATTATAACATTATGAATTATATACTTGTAGAACAGCATCATGGCAGATAGAACCAAAAACTATACTATGGGTATACTGTATTAAAATTACCATTAATATAATTTAATATATACAGTAGGTA
Organism: Erpetoichthys calabaricus; assembly: GCF_900747795.2. NCBI lineage: Eukaryota > Metazoa > Chordata > Cladistia > Polypteriformes > Polypteridae > Erpetoichthys > Erpetoichthys calabaricus. The sequence goes on from NC_041394.2 coordinate 47,791,364, forward strand.
CAGTCCAAACAAACTGACATTGTTCATGGGAATTCAAATAACCTAACTTCCTGTAAGGCTGCTTGCAAATGTGTCATGTAATAGGCAGACAGACTGCACTTCATTTGTCCCAAAGGAAAACATTTTATAGAAATATAGAAATAATTGTTACAATCAGCGACAACCCTCAAACACACACAAGAATTACACAAAAGAGGAGGGAAAAATACTTCTGGCTTGGCAAGATAGGAGTACACTCATAAGTGAGGCATTATAAAGGCATACTGCCAAAGGTATGAAAGCTACAGTAACATTTTTCCGACACACTTCTGCTGAATAATTTGTTGGATAAAAGCTACTCAAATAGTGTAACATACAGAGAATGTGCAGCCTTATTCATAAGGGTCATCAACTTTGTCTTCATTTTCTCATCTACTACTATGTCCGTGGTCAACAGTGAATGCCATAATTGAGCATGCTTTCTTAATTATCTTGTGGGTTTCTCTTGGAAGTGATGTTATACTACATTGTAAATATTTTACTGGCTCTCACAAAGTTATGGAACATGTAAATAATGCCACTACCCACATTAACTTTCTTATACAGCCCCTCTGTGTTACTAGAACAGTTCAGCCTGTGATTGATATGAACCTTTTAGTATCTGCAGTAGTGCAACACCTCCACATTCACTCCCTCAAAAATGACCAGTGTGGAAGAATAATTTTAGGGTAACATAGCATTCATCTTAAAGAAATAGCATAAAGGGTTAATAAATGTCAAAAAACTTTTTAGGCACATCAGGAAATCAGATAAAGGTCAAATGAACAACAAAATGTGCTGAAAAATTTACAAGTCAGAAAATATCCAGTAAACAACCAGAATGGGGGGTAAAGGAATACGAGTGGCTCGGTGTTAAGAGCTTGGGAGAAAGAGAATCTGACAAGTAGAAAAGGAATAAAAGTAGATTGAATGAAAATGTTAACTATTAAGAACAAGGAATAGGGAAGTTTTATGTAGAGTTTGTACATTCTTTCTGAGAAAATAAATGAGTCCATATCTTTGTTTTCTTTTGTACTAGGCATAGTGTAAGTAAATACATGTCTTGACACTCATCGAATTTAAAGAAATGAGTGTGTGAGATGATTTGCTAACAGAATTACTCCATGTGTCTGAAAAATGTTGTTCTGTTCCTAAGAAATTGTGTAAAAGGGACTTTGAAATGTACTTGTATTTAAATGAATGTTTTAAAGTAAAATATATTGTGCACACAAATGTAGAAATGTCCGATAAATTTCTAGAACTCCAAATTAATTTAGGTTAAAATGTGAGTTTTGAAAATGTGTAATATCTGATGAAATGAAAATATGTCCACTTTGCTTATAAAAATGTTTATATATGTATAAAACATCTTTCCTTCAGACCCTGATCAATAAAATGTTGCTGGTATGTGTGTATATGTCAACTGACTTATTAAATAGGTTCCAAATGTGAAGGTTCATATATTATTGTTATACAATGTTTTACATGGGCTGTTAGGTGATTTAACTCTTTCAGGGCGGATGTCGACTTTTGTCGAAATTCAGGGGTAGAGGACGGTAATTAGCCGTAAACGGCAAAAAAAGTCGCCATTATGATTTAGTTTGACTCTCATTGCTAGAAGGAAAGTTAGCTTTATTGATTTCACCTCGATTACCTGTGCATACGTGCTTAGCGAAGTGCAAGCAACCTCTAAAATGGCATCAACATCTGGTGAGAGACCAAAGCAAATGTGCAAAGCAAAATACTCCATTGACGATATTTTGAGTATTATTGCCGAAAATGGACTCTGGCTTGTTGGATTCTGATATTTGATGCAAATGATCTGAAAATGAAAGTGAGGTATCGGCTTCAGCTGATCAGTGGTGCTGAACATGCTTATGTAGCTGATGCGCCTACAGCAACGTTCGCCTGGGAGGACCGCCACTTACAATGACAAGAGGTACACGCGAAGACAGGCCAGGCAGCTGGCCCGCCACACATTCCTACCAGCCATCGAGCTGCCCCTAAACAGCCACCAGAGACGCTGAACAGGCGTCCACAGCAGTCACTGCAGCAGAAGTACTACGTTGATTTACCTGTGAAACCTTTGCTTTGTGTGCTTTTCGAAAAACTGAGTTGCCTGCAAAAAATATTCAGCCCTCAAAGAGTTAAGTAAGGGTGATATGGTGGTGCAGTGGTTGACACTGATGCCCGGCAACAGGAAATGAAGGTTCAGACTTGTATGTTCCAGGTGTGGAGTGAAACAAATGTAAGCACAAGAAGAAAAGAGTGTGTAAATGCTTTAAATAGTAGATAATAAATAATAATATTTTAATAATAATAAAACTTGAGGAAATATGTTAGAGTTTAAGCAAGTTTTTGAGCATGTTGTGCAATGTGAAAGAGTTCTCTGTGACTGAAGCATATCTGAAGGAATTGAAGTGAGTTTGGGAATATGTTTGGTTAAAGACAATGTGTGAAAATACGTGGTGGTGTTTGAAATGACGAGGCAGTTGACAAACGTGCATAAATATGTTGTGAATTTAAACTTAAAAATGAATATGATTAGGTCCAATGGAATGTTTCCAGATTTAGTATGTGTGTGCCTTTTTCATTTGAGTACTGTACTGGCCATACTCAAATGGAAGGAAGTTTTTTTTAGTAATTTTAAGTTAAATGTAAAAGGAGACATTCTCTAAGATAGGAAAGAAGCTGGTGATGAACACTGGCTTCAAGTCTAAGTAATGCTCTGTACTAAGATGTGTTGCACAAAAAAGGGGTTAACTAACAAAAAAGGTAGACTGCGCTTTTTCTACAGAATCAACACTCTGGAAAAGCTGAAAGAAACATCTTGGGAGGATATCAACAAAAATAGAATACATGAACAAGTTTCTTTAACAGGTTAAAGAAAGCAATATTTTTAAGCATACCTAAATTTCACATATCAAAATATTTTCTTTAAAGCACTGAATGCAATGGTGTGATGCACTAACAACTATGAGAGCATTTTAAAATAAAAAATAGATTTCAAATTATAAGGCATTTGATACGGTGTGAGATGTTGATTTATTTTCCCATTACTCCTTGTTCACAAGTAATCTGAATATCTGAAATGTGAAGAAGAATGTTGATGTTTCAATGGCTACGTAGCTGATTGAGGGTTTCATTTACTTTTTTATAATCTGATGCTCTAATAAAAAATTTTGGACGCTTGTTAAATTCTGAAGCCATAAGTAGAAATGTGTCAATGCAATTGGTAAAATATTAGCTTAAAGAAAAAAACCTGAGATATGAATACAGAAAATGTTTAGGTTTAGGATTAAAAGTCGAGATGATGCATTAAATGTATTTTAAGATAATTGTAACTTTTGAAATAATTTAAAGGACTTTATGTGGGAAAGAATATACTTGTATTATGTGAATTACCCTGCTAGCCTTATACAAAGAGAAATATAAGTTTGTTTTGTAAATGATTTCAATTCTAAGGCTGCATATTGTGGCCGACAGAAGGTGCTCCTGCCTCCCATACCAAACACTGACTGATGCAGGACACAAGTTCAGCACACGGGTTTATTTGTTCCACGTGGGAAACTCCTTCCCCCATTGCATAACACAGTCAAAGCATAAGCACAACCACTCTTCTTTTTCTTTCTCTTCTGTCACCTCCACTCCTCCTCGAGCAAGCTTTGTTCTCCATCTCCTGGAGTAGTGGTGACTGGATCTTTTATAGGGCATCCGGAGGTGCTCCAGGTGCTCTATGACCTTCCCATGGCAGAACTTCCAGGTGTGGTGGAAATGCTGCCACACAGGGCTTAACAGTATCTGCAGCACCCCCTGGCAGTGTCCACGGATCTCAAAAGGGCTGCACCAAACTCCAACTTCCATGGAATCCTGTGGGAGTCTGGGGCACCGTTGTAACACCAGGGGGACTGCCATCTGTCATTCCAGGGGAGGTATGGCTTTGGATGTGTTCTCTCCCTTGGTTGGCAGCCACAATATACTTGAATAATACTTTGTAATTAGAAAAATAGTAAAAGGGAAAGTGGAGCTTAACTCTTTTAGTTTATTTTTATCTCATTTCTAAAAATTATTTTAAATTTATCAGTCTAGACTGAGGATTTCTTCATTGACTTATGCTGGCTAAGAGATGTTTTCTGGAGGATACTGATATTATACTACCATTCATTATGAAAAGGGGAGGAGTCAATGCGTGCCTAGGCACCAGTTCAAGACGGTAATAAAAAAAGGGAAGTACATACTTCCGTATGTGATCTCTGTAGCAGTTATGACACTTGGCTCCTATGAACTTGTAATATTAATGGGAATTGTTTCAGGGTTCTTACTGACCGATACCCTTTTGCTCCACATTCCCTCTTAAGGGGGGAAAGGTTGGTATCTTGTTTGCAAAGTTATTCTCACAACAGCAAAGTTTATGTACCAATAGTTTGAGTATTTTGAGATAATTGATTTTCCTTTGATATTTATATATTAAGATTGACTTTATTTTATATTGCGATGATTTACTTGTTATGATGAATATACCTTTTATTAAGTAGAGTCCAAAACAATGGCTAAACTAGATATAATGATAGAGGAAATCTTTTTATTAAATGATCTATTTTTTTTAAACATATTTGATGCAATGGTTGGAAACTTGTGCTTGCCAGTTGCATGATTCATTTTTGACCATTAGAATAAAGTGGCTAAGATACAAGCAGAAACTGGATTACAATGACCATCTGTTTAACTGCTAGCATTATTTCAATAAGGGATACCCCCCAACAAAACGGGCTTAACACCTCATGAGACACTATTTTGAGATCCATAAATAACATTAACAAAATTACAGATTAAGTATTGGAAAACTGACTAATATGGAACAAAAATTGAGTCTTTGCACCTGCAGGTAAAAGCTGTTTTTTCTAGTTCATTGTAGATGACAACACTTGAATTTGAACCCAGAGATTGAGCTGTGAAAAAGGTCTACAGACAAACAAATCCTCTGACTGCAAGGACAACAGCCATACCAGAGAGGGGATTCAAGCTGTGGACCTGGCCATCAACTGAAGTCGATGTTGAAAGATCATTGTGGGTCCAGAATCATAGAGGGGAGCCTCCAAGGCATCCAGACCCATTCATCAGATCAGAAGTTCCAGATGTTGATATGCTTTGTGGCACTGGACCCCAAGACCCGATTCACACTTTTACTTTACAGGGTTCTACGTTCTTTACCAGAGACCACTTTAACTGTCCTTGACTTGCCTTACACTTCATCCATTTGATTGCAATTATACGACCGTTGTTGACCAAGTACAGTACTTGAATTCTTCTTGGCCTCTGAGATTTATGATTTGAACTACGAAGGTATGGACGGTATAGTAGGAAAAGTCGGACATCTACAAGCACAATAAAAGCAAACAAACTCTTTTTCATAGGCAACATGTACTGACTGAATATTTGTGACTATTGTTTTATTAACCCCTTAACCGCCCTCTGCCGGATATATCCGGCACCGTTGTTTTATTGCTAACGCCATACTGCCGGAATTATCCGGCACATTTGCCTGTGGTTATATGAATGCCTGGCAAGTAGTATAACTGACGGTTTGGCATGGGTATTATTACTACGTTGTATTTCGACAAGTCTGTGGTTGTTTTGGCTGGTCATGTGACGTGATTCGCATGTAACAGCTGTGAATATGGCGAAACGTAAACTGACTTCAAGTGTGGCTTTGCAGGCGATTTTGGACAGTTCTGATCATGATTGTAGCAGTTCTGAAGAAGATTTTAGCGACAGTGATGAGCAGCAACGTGCGCTGCATGATACTGTGAATGAAGACGCATCGGATGACGGCGCTGAGTGGGTGTATCCCCAGCATCTCAGCTGGGCTGCTGCCCGTGGTGAACTACCTTTTCTGCATTCGTTTGAGGGAACGTGTGGCTTTATTGTTGATGTAAACAATTACACTGCTGAGCAGTTTTATGAGCTGTTTGTGTCACCTGATTTGATCAGACATTTTGTTCATCAGACAAATCTGTATGCAGCACAGTTTATTGAGAAAAATCCCAATTTACCTCCACATTCCCGTGTTCGTGCTTGGTTTGACACGGATGAAAACGAAATGAAAAAATTCATTGGGATTTTGATGTTGATGGGAATAATCAGAAAACCAGATATTGAGATGTACTGGTCTACAGATCCTATGTATGCAACACCTATTTTTGCAGCTGTCATGACACGTAACCGATTCTCTTTGCTGCTGAAATTCTTTCATTTGAATGACAACAGAAACGAGCCAGATAAGAAAGATCCAAACCGCGACCACTTGTTCAAGCTACGTCCTTTGATTGATCATTTATTTGAAGCATTTCAGTTGCCCTACATGCCAGGACTGTCAGTTGCAGTTGATGAAAGTTTATTGTCGTGGAAGGGCCGCTTACAGTTTCGACAGTATCTACCATTGAAAAGGGCACGGTTTGGTATCAAGATGTTTTGCTTAGCTGAGAATTCAGGTTACATTTATAGATTTCGTGTATACACTGGCAAAGAGGATCCTATGAGTAGTATTTCAGCAGTGTTGCCAGATGAATGTAAGGACTTTGGACTTTCAGAAAAACGCTGTCATGTCTGTTCAAAGAAGGGTCAGCGTAGAGACGTCAAGACCTTCTGCTCAAAGTGTCCCAGCAATCCAGGACTTTGTGCAGTTCCCTGCTTTGGCCTGTGGCACAGCAAACTCAAATACTGGGAATGAAACTATGATTGACTGAACTACTTTTGACTTTTGAATTACTTTTGACTGTTCCGTTTTTGTAGTTGACAATAAATCCAGAAGCCTGAGAAAAGGTACATTTTGTGTTTTATTATGGGTTTGCCCATTTCTAGAACCTGCACAACATTTAGTGGTCAATACTGCTTGAATAAATGTAAAAAATGTAAAAAAAAATGTAAAAAAGTAAAAAAAACGAAAATTGTTCAGATTTCGCCTGGCGTGGGGAATATTTAGGGAGTTGGCGGTTAAAGGGTTAATAGAAATACTTTGCAATCACTATGAACTTGAATTGCTTTGGGTTTAACCTGTACAGCAATTGGGACAATATAATTGAACAAGTTTAGAAAATGAGATTAGAATAACTTGGTCAGCACTTAGAGTAAAGGCAATGTGTAAGAGTAATTATTTTTGGATATCTGTTCTTATTAGGTCTGTTGATACTAGGTGGAATAAATACTTTTAATGTCTCTTACTTAATTTGGACTGTTAATCATAATTTAACATGCGATTACTAGCACTTGTAACATTACAATAGTTATTATCATTAACAATTATTATAATTTAAGGTTTCTTATTGATTTTAATAATAGAATGAATAATATAGATTTTAACAAAGGGAAATTTGTTAAATATGAAGAATGGTAGAAAACATTAGGGATAGTAAATAAGTATTTTGGGAATGGAGACAATCAGGACAAAATGTAAATCTATAGCTATAAAGTGAAGATATAGTTTAAATTAGAAGTCTCTTGAAATAAGCAAAATGTACCATTTATTTGATAACTATTGCTTTTCACAAACAATGTTAATTTTACTGTGTAATACTAATTGGTACAGATGGATGGAATAAATGTGAATATTAATGTACAAGGAACTATTCATTAGGATTAGATACATTAGGACAAACATTGATAGAGAGAGAGATACTTTATTAATCCCAAGGGGAAATTCACATAATCCAGCAGCAACATACTGATACAAAAACAATATTAAAGAGTAATAAAAATGCAGGTAAAAAAAAATAACTTTGAATAATGTTAACGTTTACCCCCCGGGTGGAACTGAAGAGTCGCATAGTTTGGGGGAGGAACGATCTCCTCAGTCAGTCAGTGGAGCAGGACAGTGACAGTAGTATGATATTGGGTGTTAGGATTAAACATGCTAAATTAGATGCAGGGTATAGTACAAAGTTTTTAATGTTTGTAGAACAAAGTATACAGAAAATAAAGTTTGTGGGATAGTGGTAACAGTGTTTTTAGGTACTCAAGGTCATATAGACAAAAATAGTTGGTGGTAATACAGGACAAATAATTAATATTATGGCTTCTTGGACATAAGTAATATAGAAAATAGCAAAACAAAGTAATAATTCTGCACAACAGAGATGGAATTTCTTATCTTCGGAGTGTTGAGTGTGTAGTTTGTGAAATTGGAAAGCCCAGATGCAAACCAAGGATCCCAGCTGGTAGCAGAAGACGAACATCAATAAGAAGCTTGGGAACAAATCTTGCTATTTTAATGTGAACTTGACATGAGCCAGTGATCTCTGGTTATTGTTGTACATATCACTGGCACCTTAAAACAGGGACTTTGGTAATTTTTAAAGTAAATACTTGTGCTGTGTTGCCACCAATGATATTATTAAAAAATCTGATCATAAATGAAAAGACTAGGTACATTTTTATGGACTAACACATAGGGAAGATAACCAACCAAATAATTGTTGACAACATTTTATCATCATATTTAGAAGGTATGAAGATATGGAACACAAGTTTCAGATTTATAAAGGAAAGCATGTAATACCAACATGATGAAGAAAAGGAACTGGACACATGTAGTTAGACTGATTTCTGTTATTCTGCAGATTTAGCTAGCCAGAGATCTAGCCACAGACTCAAATCAAATGTATGTTTTTATTCTATAATAGTAAAATAAGAGCAGCTCACTACTCAAAACGGAGGGGTCCGGCATCAAACCACGAACGTCTTGATTATGAGTCAGCTGTTCTTACCGCTGCACCAGCAAAATGGTCATATTATAGGAGTATCAATGTCGCACCCTAACGCGAGTTCTTTTTCTGCAGTTATATTCTTGAATGAAAGCACACTTGTTTTGTTATACTTGTACCTTTTATGAAAGTGTTTATTTGATATTTGTACTTCAGGCTTCACACATTATACAATTCATGTCTACATTTTGTCAATTATTACTAAAACATGAAAAACGCTTCTGTTTTAATGATGTGTTTACATATTGTTGTAGACACGGAACACACATGAAATTAATGTATTCAAATAACGATGTATTTACCCTATAACACTCCTGGCAACTGACACGCAGGTAAACAGACTTGAGCTGAGAGAACTTTCTGCCCTTTCTGTGTTGGTGGGGAAGACGACAGCAGGTTGCTTGTGCTTATCAACACATTTACAACACAAAAGACGCTGACGGAGAGGTCCGAACAAATTTAACATGGGCCAGGATTACAAGTTTTTTTGTAGGCTTTGGTAATTCTAGTGTTAAGGACAGTCAAATTCTGAGATTTAGGAAACTCAGTCTTTCAACTGGATGACTTCTGAAGATTCAAGCAATGGTATCCTTTAACTCTTTCATGGCTGATGTCAACTTTTGTCAAAAGGAGGAGTTGACAATGGTAATCAAGTGTAAACTGTGACAAAACCAACCATTATGTTTTTACTTGGAGTCTCGTTGCTAGAAGGAAAGTTAGCTTCGGTGGTTTTAACTGAGATTTCCTGCACTCCCATGAGTAGCAAGGCACATACAAGAGCAAAAATGGCCCTGACACCTGGCAAGAGACCAAAGGGGATGCATAAAGCTGAATATTTCCCGGGGACAATGTTTTGCCTATTCTCTCTGAACTGGACTATGACTTGTTGGACTCCGATTTTGATACAAGCGATTGAAGACAAATGTGATGTTCCGGCTTCAGCTGATTGGTCCCCAGCTATTCGTTAAGCTTAACAGGTTCAAGCAGCTGACATGCCTATGGTGCTGTTCGCCTGGGTAGAAACCAGATTGCAATAAACTGGGGCAGTGACCGCTGCTGCTGCCCCAGCCACGTAAAGACAATGTGCGCACCGCATACAACAAAAGATGTGTCTTTTTGAATTCTGTGGGAAGCCATTGCTTTTCATAAAACTATATTTTTTGTAAAAAATATTTAGCCCTCAAAGAGTTGATGTTTCCACTGAAAATTAAAGAAGGGTGTGACTAACTGAAGTTTTAAAATATTACTTAGTCACTGTTTAAAAGCAAGTTACTACACTGGCTATTTTTAAATAAATATCTTCCATTCTGAAGGACACCTATGTCTTGCAATATTTGGTTAGCTTATTACAAAACAAAAGAAAGCCACTGCACTGCCTTTTTTGCAAGGCACCCTTGTAAATGTAAAACCATTAAATATTCTGAACATACAAGGAACAAAATGTACCCACTACTTATCTACATTTTAAAAAACGAGCTTTCATCAAATTTTGCTTCATTCTTCCATTACTAATTGTTATAACAAAAGAGAAAGGAACACAAACTCTCCACCATGTGTCCTGGGAAAACGACTTCCTTCTTTGCTATAATGAGCAAATCACTATTTTATTATTCAATTGCTTAATTAATGCTATACCCTGTCATTAACAGTTTTGCATTTTCAAATTGCTTCTGATGAAACAGTAAATGAATGATATTTGGTTCAGCGTATCAGATTACAGCAGCAATCTACTATCATGAGAAAGGTTTTTGAACAAATATTTTCAGCATCAGACAAATTTACCTTAGGTAGATAAACCACTTACATGACATCTAAAACGGAGTCATTTCGGAGGATTTTATGGGAAATATCAACTGTCAGGTACAGTCCTCCATCAGTACGCTTTATGCATGCAGAATATCCAGGCCATATCTGTAATCTAAAACACAATAGAGAAGGACAAATAAATTACTTTTATAAAAGGTGTCAAAGAGTTTGAAGATAATGACATGCTTAGAAAAAGAAGTCTACAAAGGGTAACAAAATGACAAGCTTATGTTTTTAAACAGACATTAACATTTGCTTTATAAAAAGCTGCCATCTGGTCACTTGAAATGATTTGAAATGATCCAAAAAAAAAAAAAAAAGTGCACTGGAATAGCTGTTTATTGAACGTCAAAGAGGCTACATGAATTATCCACCTTCATAAGGTTCTGTGAAGTACTTGATCTAAAGTATAAAATGCCCAATGCCATCAAAGTAACAGCCTGCACCTTAAACAGATAATCACTGATACAACATAAGCAAGTTCCTTAAAACATTCAGAGGGTAACTGTCTTATATGAGCATGTCTGTTTTCTACAATCACTTTGTCAAGTACAGTAATCCCTCGCTATATCGTGCTTCGCCTTTCGCGGCTTCACTCCATCGCGGATTTTATATGTAAGCATATTTAAATATATATCGCGGATTTTTCGCTGCTTCGCGGGTTTCTGCAGACAATGGGTCTTTTAATTTCTGGTACATGCTTCCTCAGTTGGTTTGCCCAGTTGATTTCATACAAGGGACGCTATTGGCAGATGGCTGAGAAGCTACCCAGCTTACTTTTCTCTTTCTCTTGCGCTGAGTTTCTCTGATCCTGACGTAGGGGGATTGAGCAGGGGGGCTGTTCGCACACCTAGACGATACGGACGCTCGTCTAAAAATGCTGAAAGATTATCTTCACGTTGCTATCTTTTGTGCAGCTGCATGTCAGCTCGAAGGGCACGTATTGATTTTTGCTTGAAAAACAAACTCTCTCTCTCTCTCTTTGTCTGCTCCTGACGGAGGGGGTGTGAGCTGCCGCCTTCAACAGCTTTGTGCCGCGGTGCTTCGCATACTTAAAAGGCAAACAGCCCTATTGATTTGTTTGCTTTTGTCTCTCTCTATCTCTGTGACATGATCTGCTCCTGACACTGACACGCACTCCTTTGAAGAGGAAGATATGTTTGCATTCTTTTAATTGTGAAACGGAACTGTGATTTCTGTCTTGTCATGGAGCACAGTTTAAACTTTTGAAAAAGAGACAAATGCTTGTTTGCAGTGTTTGAATAACGTTCCTGTCTCTCTACAACCTCCTGTGTTCCTGCGCAAATCTGTGACCCAAGCACGACAATATAAAAATAACCATATAAACATATGGTTTCTACTTCGCGGATTTTCTTATTTCGCGGGTGGCTCTGGAACGCAATCCCCGCGATGGAGGAGGGATTACTGTACTGTATGTATTGTGGGCACGATGTGCATTTCTGAATCTTCATCAAATGCCCTTTTGTAGCTAAAATGAAAAAGCAAAATTCTCTCAAAATACAAATTAACTGTGGTATGATACAGCCTACTAAATGCCTAGGGGTTCACAAATGTAAGAGTAAAAACCACCAAAAAAAAAACCCACACACTACACTACCTATGAAACAAACTATTTTCATTTACTCACAACAAAATGGAGACATTTATACACAAAAACAGACACAGGAGGTGTGAAGAATGCAAATGACGGTAGGAAAGATTTTTTTGAGAGGTTAGGAACATTTATTTGAAACAGTTTACTAATAGTATACATAGAAAAGGTGCAATACATGTGCGCGCACACACATCAGAATAGTTCTTTTTCCATTGTCATGCAAATACCATCTCTTGCTTTTGTACATGGTTATAGAGTGTTCACAGTAAAGGCTGCATGGATAGTTGAGCAAACACCTCTTGTGTATTCATCTACTTCACATACACCAAAGGACCAACTCAAACCCAACCTCATAAGCAATACACTTTATAAAACATGAAGAGGATAACTCATTTGTAAAAATGCTGGAATGTTCAGTGACAAAAGGAAAAAAAATAGTCAAGTCATATTTCTAAAGCATAATTAAAAACAACAGATACAGCCTCAAGTGCTAAAACAATAAAAATAAAAATTTTAAATTAAGGAGTTTAAAATAATAAGCTAAAATATGCACCAATAAGCTAAAACACACTAAATTTGGTAAAGGAATAGAACACACAAAAACTAGTTTCCTGCCTTATAAAAACTAAAGTCAAGGAAAAAAAGATTGTTTTTTATGGTGTGATTTAAAAGTATCAATAGAAGATCATCTAATGAAAAGGGGTAAATTATTAGATATGTTTGGACTAGCAACAAAAAACGCACAATCACCCTTAGATTTTAATTGCAAACCAGGGACAAGTTGAAACTGATTAGAAGACCAGAGATACCTGGAGGATGAGTAAAGGCAAAGAGATCTAATTTATAAGGTAGGTCAAGTTTATGTAGTGCATTAAAAATAGAGTTTATACTTGGTTCTGTACCTAACTGGAAGCCAATGGAGACCGACCAGTATGGGGGAGACACTATCCATCTTCCATGTAAATCAAAACCCTGGCAGTTGTATTCGGAACAAACTGTAGATGAAAGATGGATGACTGACTCCCATATACAAGGAGTTACAATAATCAAGTTAGAATTGAGTATGTAAAACAAACACTGGTCTCAAAAAAAAAAAAAAAAAAAAAATTGAATTTAGAAATTGTTCTACTCTGAAAGAAGCTACTTAGTTGTCCCCACTTTGAGGGACAATACATGGTACCAAAAATTAATTAATGGTGGCCATAATTCAAAGAATGTTGTTTTACAACAAAAAATGCATACATTCAATTTTTTATTTATATCACGTTCACAAAAGGCATGAATATATAAAATGTATTGAATTACAACTTGGAATGGGTTTTACATGGAAAGCATATCACAGCTGCTAAAATCTTACCACTCCTTACTTGCTGGAGCTGTCACCACCCAGTAATTTCAAAATTTAATGGAAACACTGCACCTCTAGAATTTCTTTTAATGGACATCTCCACACTTGTTGTGCCTAAAACCTAGCATTTTTTGTTTTTTTCCTACCATTCCACAAAACAGATTCTGTGTTTGTATGCAACATTCGGCCACATATTAACAAGCAATGCAACCAAACCACCTAAACAAATCTGCAGATTTGAGACTTCACATGTGTTGTATGCATACACGCAAGAGTAAACGGCCTTTACTATTCCAAGTAAAATTCAGACTAATGCTCTATTAATAGCCCTCCCTCATCTGACTCTTTATGTGCTTCATTTAAGCAACTGTGAATTAATCATATACTCTACAAATGAACATAAAAAAATTGTTCCACTTTACATTTCTAACCCACACTTTACAATATTTGAACAGTCATATTTCTAAATTTATAATTATTTGAATCTTAATTTTTGGTTGAAAGCCCAAGTGAAGAGTGTGGAAGGCTCTTCAGCACTACCTCTAATATAACTGACGAAAGAAGGACTAGGCCAACAGTCGGAAAACTGAAATGCAAACAATTCTAACAAAAAAATTGCCTGTCACAAAACAGTGAGCAATCATAGGGTTCTGTAAAAGATAAGCCAATAAGTGGTGAGTTTTTTTAAAGTTGTTAAAGGTAAGGCATCTAATTCATTAAGTTAAAGGGAGACCAGGAAGCAGCTTAGTTTTAAGCTGACCAGCAGATGAAGCATTATCAAATAAGTCAAATTCAGGAAGGCGCTAAACAAATACAGTCAAGCCCACCCACACTCTTGGATTCAAACAAACGTGGATTGAAAATATTCTGAATAAAAAAAGGAAAAAAAAAAAAAAAGGAAAATTCTAAAAAGCAAGACTTTGCCACTGACCAAGCACTACACTGAATCTACTGAAGGATGAGATATGTAGGCTTATCTCTGCTGTAGAATTCTGCCATAGGACCTGAATAAAATGGCTCATACAGTAGAAGTAAACTTACATCTCCTATAAGGAAGGCAATTGCTAAGCCACCATAATAATGTTTAGTTGGGTAGCTCTGCTAACATGAAGCTCTACTCTACAGAACGATAAACAACGTTCTCTTGCAATCGCAGCCATTATAAAAAGAATGCTTCTTCTAGTTCACCTATTCTACCTCAGCTTCTAAGCACTACCAATTGCCAACATGGGAACTGCTTTGAACTTTACACTTCCTGTAATACAGCAGTTCTTAAACAATGATAATATGTTTTATTTACTGTATATAGCACCTTTCCCAATCTCAACACAACACAAAAGACATACACATATTCCGGAAAATAAAAGCACAAAAATAATACTAATCAATCACTAACCAAAAAGTTAGACTGAAATCAAACTTCCTTAAACTGTTGCTCCCCACCAAGCCAATCAAAGTGAGTCCATCCATCAGCCAACAGATACCTAGCCAGAACACCAGCTTTAAACTTGTGTAAAGTTATGCAGGCTGGAAACAGCTTGGATACACACATACTGTCTGTGGGTAATCAGTATACTATAAATTACAGTTTCAACTAACAAAACCGTTATTATTGACAGTGACACACAAGCATGCAGCTGCCAAGAGGTGCCCCACAATTCTTTATACAAAGGCCATTCAGTCAGCAATCCTGATCAGAATTCATAACTTATATGCCTTCTTCTAAATGAGAGAAAACTAAGCTATTGCAATTTTTTGTTTTGTGTGGTTTGTCATCGACTGTCTATTTATAGACATACACACAAAGAACACATACATATTATATATACACAAATATATATTACACACATACATACACAGTACTGTGCAAAGGTTTTAGGCATGTGTGAAATAATGCTGTAAACAAAGAATGATTTCAGAAATATAAATAATGATTGTTTATTGTTATCAATTTACAAAATGCAAAGTGAGCAAACAAAAGAAAAATCTAAATCAAATCAATATTTGGTGTTCCTACCTTTTGCCTTCAAACCAGCATCAATTCTTATAGGTACACTTACACAAAGTCAGGGATTTTGTAGGATTAGTCAGGTGTATGATCAACCAATTATACCAAACAGGTGCTAATGATCATCAATGTCACACGTAGGTTGAAACACAGTCATTAACTGAAATAGAAACAGCTGTGTAGGAGGCTTAAAACTGGGTGAGGAACAGCCAAACTCTGTTACCAAGGTGAGTTTGTGGAAGACAGTTTCATGTCATGGCAAGACTGAGCACAGCAACAAGACACAAGGTAGTTATACTGCATCAGCAAGGTCTCTCCCAGACAAAGATTTCAAAGCAGACTGGGGTTTCAAGATGTGCTGTTCAAGCTCTTTTGAAGAAGCACAAAGAAATGGGCAACATTGAGGATCGTAGACGCAGTGGTCGGCCAAGGAAACTTAGTGCAGCAGATGAAAGACACATCAAGCTTATTACCCTTCGAAACTGGAAGGTGTCCAGCAGTGCCATCAGCTCAGAACTGGCAGAAACCAGTGGGACCCAGGTACACCCATCTACTGTCCGGAGAAGTCTGGCCAGAAGTGGTCTTCATGGAAGAGTTGCAGCCAAAAAGCCATACCTTCGACGTAGAAACAAGGCCAAGCGACTCAACTATGCATAAAAACATAGGAACTGGGGTGCAGAAAAATGGCAGCAAGTGCTCTGGACTGATGAGTCAAAATTTGAAATATTTGGCTATAGCAGAAGGCAGTTTGTTCGTCGAAGGGCGGGAGAGCAGTACAATAATGAGTGTCTGCAGGCAACAGTGAAGCATGGTGGAGGTTCCTTAAACGTTTGGGGATGCATTTCTGCAAATGGAGTTGGAGATTTGGTCAGGATTAATGGTGTTCTCAATGCTGAGAAACACAGGCAGATACTTATCCATCATGCAATACCATCAGGGAGGCGTATGCTTGGCCTCAAATTTATTCTGCCGCAGGACAACGACCCCAAACATACAGCCAAAGTCATTAAGAACTATCTTCAGTGTAAAGAAGAACAAGAAGTCCTGGAAGTGATGGTATGGCCCCAACAGAGCCCTAATCTCAACATCGAGTGTGTCTGGGATTACACGAAGAGACAGAAGGATGTGAGGAAGCCTACATCCACAGAAGATCTGTGGTTAGTTCTCCAAGATGTTTGGAACAACCTACCAGCCGAGTTCCTTCAAAAACTGTGTGCAAGTGTACCTAGAAGAATTGATACTGTTTTGAAGGCAAAGGGTGGTCACACCAAATATTGATTTGATTTAGATTTCTCTTTTGTTCATTCACTGCATTTTGTTGATTGATGAAAATAAAAGATTTAACACTTCCATTTCTGAAAGCATTCTTTGTTTACAGCATTTTTTCACACCTGCCTAAAACTTTTGCACAGTACTATAAATTACATACACAGGCAGTCCCTGGGTTATATACGAGACAGGGACTGTAGGTTTGTACTTAAGTTGAATTTGTATGTAAGTCGGAACAGATACATTACTTTAATAAATGTTATTGTTGACCGACTGTAACCAGGTGCAAGCACCAACACTTGCATCAGATTTGTGTTTCAGAGACATTCTTGAAGGGTGAAGACAAAAGTTTAAGATGAGCTCTTCTGTACAGACCTGTACACGTTATCACAGCAGGAAGGCACCAGTCATCAACACGTCTGATGTATAGGGTGGTCCAGATCTAATTATGCAATTTTCATTACGCTATAACTTAGTTTATTACATAGAAAATCACCCGAAAAATCCCAGACCATCGAGAAGTGTGTGAAATGACGACACGAAGAATCGTCTTCGCGCCGAACTGGAATTGTCCCCGCATAAATCAAAGTCATCCAGACGATCTGAATCTGCAGAATTAGATAGATAGATAGATAGATAGATAGATAGATACTTTATTAATCCCGATGGGAAATTCACAATTCATTAGATCTGGACCACCCTGTACTGACAAGAGCCAACTTCCTGCTATGTGCGTAACAGTACAATCAGGCTTGCTATTGAGAATGAATGGGGGCAGCGAGGGGCGGTTCATCACCAGCCCACATCACAGTCACCTCCACTACAGTATGCTGCCTGCAGTGTCCCGCCGCAACCACCGCCCCCATTCAACAAGCAGCCATCCGAGGCACACTACAATGCTACCCCCCGCCTCCCCGTTCACCCTCAATGGCCTCTATTTAGCCACAACAGGGTCGCCACTTGCAGCGGGAGGCAGGCAGTGAAACCGCTTGCCGCCAGGAGCCGCCCAACGGACACTACACTGCGCAAGCAGCGAAATCGACCCCCTCCTGCCTCCGTCCAGCCACCGCTTGCAGCGTCCCTGGGCCAAAGATGACAGAGCGGCAGTTACTGAGGCGCATGCATCGCAGCTGCGGCCTCGTTCGTATGTTGTAGGTCGGGTGTCCGTATATACACACACATTATTCAAAAATATAACTGCACAAAAAAAAAAAAGCCGCGTTAGCATGCCACATTGACACTCTTACTACAACCACCGCGGTGGCGTAATGGTATCAGCTCCTGACTGGGAATCAGAGGGTGGCGAGTTCGATCCCGCACGGCTCCACTTCGAGAAGTGAACTGCTCTTATTCTTACAATTTTAGAATAACAACATAAATTTGATTTCAGTCTGTAACATCCGGTGTAACTTATGATACTGGTAAAGGTTAGCTTTTTCTTTTTTTTTTAATTCACTTTTCATTCTTGCAGTCGCATTCAGAATCAATCCATACAACCAAATCCGACATAAAGACGCGCTATAGCTCTGCAGTGTACCACGATGCATACTACCGCCCCCTGTGTTTGTAGTGACGCAACAAGCTCTTGCATTATAAACTCCACCAATAATTGTCACAAAGCTGTAAAATCTGCCAGGATTAAGTGTTCTTCAGATAACAAACCTTTTTTGAACACTTTTTACTACTTGGAAATGGATTTTTACACGCTGAGACTCATCTATTCAGGTAGTCAACTTCAAGCACTGAGAACAATGGCCTGTGCCGGTGTGGTTCCCTATTTATCTGACAAGGTAAGAAGGTTGTATCATGTCAGCAGAGTCGGTGCTAAGCGGCTAGTGAGGAAGTGGCAATACAAGCCTTCGGTGCCTTCTGTGATCCTGGGAAATGTGAACTCACTATCAAATAAGATCGACGAACTGGCTGCACTGGTGAAAAATGTCAGGACTTACGGAGAATGCAGTTTGTTGTGTTTTTGTGAAACGTGGTTAACAACTAGCATCCCAGATGCTAACGTGGAGCTACCCGGGTTTAGCACAGTTAGAGCGGATAGAGACGCAAATACCTGCGGGAAGCGGAAAGGAGGAGGACTTGCTCTCTATGTGAATACAAGGTGGTGCAACCCTGGACATGTAAACGTCAAAATCTCCACTTGCTACAGGGACATCGAACTGTTGGCTGTAAGTCTGCCTATTACTTGCCCAGAGAGATTGGACACGTCATTGTTACTGTTTACATCCCTCCTCAGGCGGACATGGAGATAGCAGGTGATATCATCCATGCCGCTGTTGCTAAACTACAAACATAGCACCCCAAGGCACTTGTGCTAATCTCAGGAGATTTTAACCATGTGACACTGGACAAAACATTACCTGCCTTCTCCCAGTATGTGGATTGTAACACCCGGGGAAATAGGACTATTGACCTACTATATGCAAACGTTAAAGACGCATACAGCACCACCCTGCTGCCTGCACTTGGGAAAGCAGATCATATCCTGGTTCTACTTTGGTCTCAATACAAACCAAGAGTGAGGGAGCTACCTACAGCCACACGCTCATTCAGGAAGTGGTCCCCTGAAGCAGAGCAGGCTCTGAGAGACTGCTTGGAACTACGGACTGGGATATCCTGCAGGGATCATATAGTGAGAACATTGAGGAGGTTGTTGACTGCACTACTGACTACATCAACTTCTGTATAGACATTTGAGTTCCAGTAAGAACAGTACGCTGCAATGCTAACAACAAGACATGGATTACAAGTGACACCAAGGGCCTTTTGAACAAGAAAAAAAGGGGCTTTTAAAGGCAGTGATCGGCATGAGCTCAAGCATATCCAGAAGGAACTCCGACTCCAGCTCAGGGCAGCGAAGGAGCAGTTCAGGAGAAAGCTGGAGCAGAAGTTGCAGAATAATAGCATGAAGGTAATGTGGGATGGGATAAATATCATCACTGGCTGCAGCTTGAAGCGGGGTGCCACCATCGAGAGAGACGTGGAGAGAGCAAACCAGATGAACAACTTCAACAGGTTTGACCTCCCTAACCCACTCTCACCTCCGAGTAGTGCACCCTCCACCCATCCTTCTGCTGATACCAGCATAGGAGAGCAGCCCAGGTAAGCAGAGAGCCGAGTTGACTTCATGCCAGCAAAGCAGTGGGTCCAGATGGAGTATTGCCACGACTGCTGAAGGCCTGTGCATTGGAGCTGGGGAGTCCCCTACAGCGTATCTTCAACCTGACCCTGGAACAGGGGAGAGTCCCGAGGCTTTGGAAAACATCTTGCATCACCCCAGTCCCAAAGGTATCACGTCCTGGTGAGCTGAATGACTTCAGGCCTGTCACCCTGACGACACAACTGATGAAGAACATGGAGCGGCTGCTGCTTCACCACCTGAGGCCACAGGTCTGCCACGCCCTCAACCCTCTGCAGTTCACATACCAGGAGAAGGTGGGAGCTGAGGATGCCATCATCTATATGCTACACCGATCCCTCTCCCACTTGAACAGAGGCTGTGGTGCAGTAAAAATTATGTTTCTGGATTTCTCTAGCAGGCTTCAACACCATCCAACCTCTGCTCCTCAGGGACAAGCTGACAAAGATGGGAGTAGATTCATACCTGGTGGCATGGATCATGGACTACCTTACAGACAGACCTCAGTATGTGCGTCTCGGGAACTGCAGGTCTGACATTGTGGTCAGCAGCACAGGAGCGCTGCAGGGGACTGTACTTTCTCCAATCCTGTTCAGCCTATATACATCAAACTTCCAATACAACTCGGAGTCCTGCCACGTGCAAAAGTTCGCTGATGACACTGCTATCGTGGGCTGCATCAGGAGTGGGCAGGAGGAGTATAGGAACCTAATCAAGGACTTTGTTAAATGGTGCGACTCAAACCACCTACAAAACCGAAGAGCTGGTGGTGGATTTTTAGGAGGCCCAAGCCCCTCATGGACCCCATGATCATCAGAGGTGACTGTGTGCAGACCTATAAATACCTAGGAGTGCAGCTGGATGATAAATTGGACTGAACTGCCAATACTGATGCTCTGTGCAAGAGAGGACAGAGCCGATTATACTTTCTTAGAAGGCTGGCGTCCTTCAACATCTGCAATAAGATGCTGCAGATGTTCTATCAGACGGTTGTGGCGAGCGCCCTCTTCTACGCCATGGTGTTTTGGGGCGGCAGCATAAAGAAGAGGGACGCCTCACACCTGGACAAACTGGTGAGGAAGGCAGGCTCTATTGTAGGCACGGAGCTGGACAGTTCGACATCTGTGGCAGAGCGACGGGTGCTGAGCAGGCTTTTGTCAATGATGGAGAATCCACTGCATTCACTGAACAGTATCATCTCCAGACAGAGGAGCAGCTTCAGCGACAGACTGCTGTCACTGTCCTGCTCCACTGGCAGACTGAGGAGATCATTCCTCCCCCACACTATGTGACTCTTCAATTCTACCCTGGGGGGGGTAAATGTTAACATTATACAAAATTACTCTCTGTTATACCTGCATTTTTATCACTAATTTTTTTTTTATCAGTATGCTGCTGTTGGAGTATGTGAGTTTTCCCTTGGGGATTAATAAAGTATCTATCTATCTATCTATCTAAACCTAGAGTGTTATTTAATACTATCTTCACACGTCTGTCCCTACATGGGCTGACATTACACCAACAGTTTGCAAGGGTTTTCTTCAATTTTTTGCTCATAAAATTCCTAACATTAGATACATTACTCCCTCTGCTGATGACTCATCAGTACCTCTTACATCTACAACTGTTTTTCATCAGCTTGAGCCTGTATCTCTCCCTTAATTGGCAGAAGCAATTAGTCACCTTAAACAAACGCCTTGTCTGCTAGATATTGTTCCCAATTGTCTTCTTAACAGAGATTGTGTGTTTTGGACTTTCTGATCTTACTTGTGTTCAGGAATTAACCTTGGCTCGTTGAGAACCTACTGTAAACTCATCAAAAAAAAAGTTGGTGTGATTTTTCATAAATCCCTCAAATTTGATAAACAAAGTCCACTGTTAAAAGCCTGTTTCTATCAGCTCAAGGTACTGGCTAATTTCAAGCCCTTTCTTTCTGTACATGATTTAGAAACACTGAGTCATGTGTTCCATCTCGTATCTACTTGACTATTGCAACTCATTATACATTGGAGTTAATCAGTTATTCCTTGAAGCTCATCTTCAGTTAGTCCAGAACACTGCTCTCAGGCTTCTAACGGCACACAAAAACAGAATCACATCACACTAGTCTTAGCTTCTTTTCACTGGCATCCTGTTCACTATAGGATTGAGTTTAAAATTTTACTGTCTAAGTCCCTGAATGGTTTAGCCCCCTTCTATCTTACTGACCTCTTGCACCATTGCTCTCCTTCACGATCACTTTGGTCCTCTGACCATAAGTTAAGGATTGTGCCGAGATCTAGTGTAGACTTGAGGTTAGAGGGGACCATACTTTTGCACTAGCTGCCTAAAGCTTTGGAATAATCTATCTTTTATATTAGGTCACCACTAATTGTGATCACTTTTAAATCCCACTTAAGAGCTTATGATTTGCCTTAGTTTTATTAAACTTGTATGTGTGCATTTATTTTTGGTGTACTTTTTTACTGTATAAATATATTGGTACATTTATGGCAGCTATACATTACTTTGGTCGAGTTCTGCTGTTTTTAAATGCTCTCTATGAATAAAATTGACTTGACTTCACTGACTCAACTACTCAAATCTAGCAACAGCTGCTAGTTAATTTCATGTGATACAATTAGTAAATATATTTACTTACACTAAAACTAAATTACTGCATTTAATTTTTATCTAAATATTCTTATCATTGAAAATATAAAGGTAACAGGTAAACTGAGAGAAGACTCTTACACACAACTGAAAGTTTAGTATTGAATTAACTTCCAGGGCAGATAATGCTGATATTTTGGCTTAGTGAGTCAAAGGTTATTGACATTAAATTTTTTTTAATTATATACCCTGTACAATTTAATAATTTATGCATCACTGCGAGCCAAAATATTATAAGCCAAGTTCTATTTACATCATACTAAAAATAAAGTAAAATAATCAAAAGTTAAATGCAGACAGATGCTATTAAATAGTATGTTAAACATTCAGTGTTTTCCTGAAAGATCTAACAGTCAATGAAGGATAGAAAACAGCATGAGGTTTAATCAGTGACATTGAAGCAGAGGTTTTATGTCATATGAGAACAGAAAATGGATGCCTTTACTAACAGGGTGTACATCAAGTTAGTGCAGATTACTATTCAACTTTTTGAAAAGGTGATTGCCTAAATAGGTAACATTACCACTATTAGAGACTATGAATAGCAGAAGCCTAAAGAAATACTGTATGTCCTGGTAGAAGCAGGAAGCCTTTCAACAAATAAAGGAAGGAAACTACTTTACAAGTAAAACTATTCCACTCATTGCTTGCTTTGAGAGTCAAAAGAAACCACCAACATTAAAACAAGCTAACTGCACATTTTTCCCTGTTTGTAAAACACCTAACTATAGCCCTATTAAAGAATTGTATTTTCAGGGAGCTAGTGCCCTCTGCTGAATACAGCTGGCACAGTGTATAAAACAAGAGAGAGAGACAATATACTCTGTAGAGTGAATAATTTGAAGTGTGACCAAAAGCGTATGTTTAAATATTGAGTGATAAGATCACAGACTGACAGTATATTAAATAATCAAGGACTTTTGAATAATTATTGGTGCTGTTCTATTTTTTCTTTTTTGCTTAACTTAACATTCACCTTTTCTCAAGGCAGGGAGGGTAGCTAAAAAGGGTGGGAGGATACTTTTTTTTTTTTTCTCTGCTGTTCAGATATTTGTCTGTTATACCTGTATATCTACGAGTATGTTATAATAAAAACATGATTACCAAAAATACCATTACAATTGAACTTTAAAACTAAGAAAAAAAGAATTTTTTACAATGCAATGCATTTTGTTCATACATTTTTTTAATTGGAGTTTTCCATTTAAAATTAGTGACAATTTGTCATCCCACATTTGTCCCAAGATCTCAACCTTAAAAGCCACTTCCACCCAACCCCCCATTCCAGCGCATATGAGAGTGAAAAAGTTCCATGCACATGGTTCCGATGACACTGTACTATATATACTACAGGATGCTTTTCTCAATAAATGCCTTTACTTTGTGGAATAGGGCTCACGACGATCATTTATACATCACTGTGATGCTACAGAAACACATGGTAGATATTTCAGGAAAGTACTTAACAGATAAAATAGAAGTACCTAATAAAATAGCATGTAAATTTAAAAAAAAAAAGAAAAAGAATTTGCTGCTCAGTAGAGCTGTCTGAAAAGAATTTCAGTTTGACTTGAACGAAGAAAGTATTCAAGTGGTTCTGCTTCATAGTATGTCTGAGTTTTTTTCCCCCTCTGGTGAGAAATGCAATGTTTCTAACAGAACCCAACTGAAATGAGAAACTTTATACATAAAACATTACAACTATTATGATTAACTTTCCACATTAAAAAATCTGTACTGCTAATTCTTCATTCCTTTCTTCTACAGTAACATTTTCTTTTTGTTAAAATTTACTTAAACACTAGAATTACCAAAGCTTACGACAAAAACTCCGTCCTTTGTGTTGTAAATGTGTCGATAAGCCCAAGCCGCAAGCAGCCTGCTATACCATCCCCCCAACCGCTTTAGAAACGACAAAAACCTCTCCCAACTGAAGCCTTGTTTATCAGGGAGTCCTAGAGCTGTATAGGCTAAACAAATATATCGTTATTTGGAACACATGCATTTCATGTGTGTTCCGTGTCTACAAAGATCTACTGTCTATGTACAGTAAGTGTAGCATAACAGAAATGTTGAACACATACCTAAAAGACCAACTTTTTTCCATGTTTTAGTACTAACAATAAAATTTTGACATTAAGTGTATAATGTGTGAAGACTTAAGTCCAAATATCAAATAAGCACTTTCACAAAAGGTACAAGTATAACAAAACAAGTGCGCTTTTATTCAAGACTATAACTGAAGAAAAAGAAAATCGGGTTAGTGCGGCTTTTTGTCGTGACTTCTTTGGTAGTATAGCAACTCTCCATGCTAGTGTTTAGATCTGGACGGTGTATGTGCCCAAAAAAGAAGTCTAACTGCATTCTCGTACCATTGCTCGCATACTAAAGTGTCAGCCAGCATTTTTTCATGGCATTACACATGTAATTTGTGAGCATGCCCTTGTCGATCAAACAGAGGAAGCTCTGCAATGTACTTGTGACTTTGAGTTGTAGGAAAATAAACAAATAAATCAAGGTAAATAACATTCGATTTGGCTTTTATATAAGTAACATATAAATGTTTCTTCTGTAAAGATCATCACAAAGCAATCCCAAGCAGGAGTTTGCACGATACGTTGGTGAGCTCTGTAAGCCGTGCTGTTTCTTTGAAGGACAAGTGTAGAGCAGACTGATTGGCAGGATGATGGCAGACCTCGTCCTGCATCGAAACGGTGCCATCTTTCGTCTTTACGCCTTGTGCAAGCTGCGTTGTTCTCATATGTGAGTGGACGTTTCTTGGGGGAGGGCTTCTCTTTCTCTTTCTCCAATCCGAGTTCACCTCTGTTATATTTGAAAACAGCAGTGTCAGATTGGGGCAGGCATGAATGCGACTGACAAAATAAAACTGAATAAAAAAAAAAAATGCTAAACTTTACAAGTACCATACATTTACACCGGCTGTTACAGACTCAAATCAAATGAATGTTTTTATTGTATAATAGTAACAATAAGAGCAGCTCACTACTCAAAATGTTTATTTGGGACACGTTAAGACTAGAACCCGGGACCTTCTGAATAGGAGTCAGCAGTTCTTACCGCTATACTACCAAAGAAGTCAAGATAAAAAGCCACACTAATCTTCAGTTATAGTCTTGAATAAAAGCGCACTGGTTTTGTTATACTTGTACGTTTTGTGAAAGTGCTTATTTGATATTTGGTCTTCACACATACACTTCATATCAAAATTTTATTGTTAGTACTAAAACATGGAAAAAAAATCTGTCTTATCGGTATGTGTTCAACATTTCTGTCATCCTACACTTACATAGACAGATCTTTATAGACACGGAACACACGTGAAATGCATGTGTTCCAAATAATTTTTTTTTAAGCTTATACAGCTCTAGGACACCCTGATAAACAAGGCTTCAGTTGGGAGAGGTTTTTGTCGTTTCTAAAGCGGTGAGGGGGATGGTATAGCAGGCTGTTTGCTGCTTGGACTTATCGACACATTTACAACACAAAGGACGCTGAATAGAGAGGTGCGAGTGGATTTAAGGTGGGCCGGATTTACAAGTTTTTTCGTAAGCTTTGGTAATTCTAGAGGTAAATGTGGGTAGTGTGTTGGAATCAGGTCTCTAATTCATATAATTTGCAATTACTGTATTTTAATTTCTCATATGCAAGGTTACAATATCAGTTGTGATTAATGCCATATTTTCACTGGCAGGATTTCAAAAATCAAGAAGTAATTGGGAAAACAAACCTATGTTTTCCTAGAACAACAGCACGTTTTGGGTCATAATGGTTCCTTCCAATTAGTTTGAAATCCAGTATCTTCATTACTCTATAGAGGTATAAAAAAAAAAAAAGGTAAAGGATATTTATCAGTCAATTCCAAATATTACTATGTTGCACTGTTTTACTCTTCTGTGGACTTATTTACTAATATGAATCTAATTATACTCTAATATACATTTAATACTTTTTTTATTATAGTATAGGCAGTGCCCGGGTTACCTACAAGATAGGGACTATAGGTTTGTTCTTAAGTTGAATTTGTATGCAAGTTGGAACAGGTACATTTTTTTAATAAATGCTATTGTTGACCAACTGTAACCAAGTGCTCTGCCAATGAATGATGGAGTTTCACCTCTCTCTGATCTTTTTATTATTTCTACTTTATTTTCCATGGTGATGGTTTTCCTCTTCTTTACTGTATCACCAGCACTTGCATCAGATTTGTGTTTCAGAGACATTGTTGAAGGGTGAAGACAAAAGGTTAAGATGAGCTCTTCTGCACAGCACTGTACACACTATCACACCAGGAAGGCACCCCTCATCAGCATGTCTGGTATACCGACGAGAGACAACTTCCTGCTATGTACATAACAGTACAAGCAGGCTTGCTATTGAGAATGAAAGGGGGCGGCGAGGGGTGGTTCACCACCCGCCCACCATAGTCACCTCCACTTGCATACGAGGTGCGATCCAAAAGTTCCCGGAATGCATTTATTTTGCAGCCAGAAGGGTTTGGTTATATTAAATCGCCGATAGATAGCAGTTCAAGTTGTCCTTGAGAGCTATTATCATGCGTTATAACGTCAGCGCAGTTGTTTTTCAAGTCGCAGTTCTCGTTTAAACTTCGGTTTTGTCTGTGAAGGGTTGCTCGTGAAAAAGTGATTTGAAAGAGCAAAGAGTGTGTGTTAAATTCTGGTTTAAACTGGGAAAAACAGCAAAAGAAAGTCATTAAATGTTGAAACAAGCATTCTACAGGGATGTTCTAAAGCATTTGCGAAATTGAATTCGCTGAACACATCCTCAGATGTGGGCTGACAAGTCATTTCTTTTGCATCACAACCATGCACCAGCTTACACATCTGATTGCGCGCAAATTTTTGGCTTCTACAAAGTTTACTGCCATTCCCCACCCTCCATATTCCCCTGATTTAGCGCCGTCTGATTTTTTTATTTCCTAAGATGAAGATGAGGCTCAAGGGACGCAGATTTGAAGACGGTGGAGGAGATCCAAGCGGTAACAACCGACGTCTTGAACACACTGACAAAAAACGACTTCCAGAGGTGCTTCGAAAGGTTTAAATCTCCTTGGAACTGGTGTATCAACTCAGCGGGTGACTATTTTGAAGGAACTGTTCACCATTAATTGTTATAAATAAATTGCTTTTAAATAAATGCATTCCAGGAACTTTTGGATCGCACCTCGTATAGTATGCTGCCTGCAGCGTCAGCCCACCGATAGCGAACAGGGCGCAGCCAAAAGCAGGTAGTGAATCGCCCACCAACGCCCCCAATCAACAGGTGGCCACCCGAGGCACACTACAATGCTGTCCCCAACCACCCCATTCACTCTCAATGGCCTCCATTCAGCCACAACTGGGTCACCACTAGCAACATCACCAGTCGCCCACCAAGAATGAACGAGGCAGCCATTCGAGGGACACTGCAAGGCGGTGTTGTGGGCCAGCAGTGAAATAACCCCCTCTGCCCCATCCAGTCAGAAGCAGTAGCTGCGGCGGCGTGGTGGATGGGCAGCAAAATACCCCATCAAGCCTCCGTCCTGCACACAATCACTTGCCGCACACCCAGCCGCCCACTGAGAATGAATGGGGTGCAGCCCCCCCCACCACCATTCATCAAACGGAGCCACCCAAGGGACACTACACTGCGCGAACGGCGAAACCGCCCCCCTGCAGGCAACACTTGCAGTGTCCCCAGACCAGAAATGACAGAGTGGCAGTTTCTGAGGAGTCTGTGTCGCGTCCCCCAGATAGATGAAGGAGCAGCTGCAGCACCGTTCGTAAGTCGTATGTCAGATGTCCGTAACTCGGGGACTATCTGTACTTTTTATAAAAACTGAGTTAAAAAAAGGTCAAGAGGTTTTTCTGCAACATTTTTCTTAAAAATATTTTTAAAACTGCACTAGTACTGTAAATACTGTAATTTAGTTTTTTTTTTTACTTAAAAAATATCCCACACCTCCTCAACACAACATTGTAGAATGGAATGCAAAGATTCGAGTTGGGTGGAAGGATGCTTGTCATCTTTATCTTCAGACTGATTTCCGCATTGTCAGTTTTTCTTGTGCATTGTAAGTCAACCTCCTGAAACAAAGTGGTCAAAATATTTTGTATTTATTAAGAAAACAAATGGAAACATTTCAGTGCAATATTCACTATACAACAATGGAATTCGTCTTAACACCTGATCCTCAGTAAAAGTAAACAATAGTAAATAAACAGATAATGGAAACGTAAAAACAAAGCATACAATTTCCAAAACAATATACTATGTATTAAGTAACTAAAGTCTAACACAAATGGCTGTATACTGATGAGAATTTGTATTATTTAACATGGTTGTAATAGCTACACAAAACTAGGTCATATTTAAATATCTTGATAAGGCCAAGAAAATCACATTTAAACTAGTTAATAGAAAAGTAAATTTCAAACTTTAGCTCAGTTTTTTTCCCCCCTTCCATGAAGAATGATCTTAAATGATAATAAACTAACATAACCCATAACACTTCATTAAGGATGCAGATAAACAGCTGTAAAAATATATTTAAAAATGACAGAAAATACATTAATGCGTTTGAGGACCACGCAAGCATTGTAGCCCTCAAGGGACTGAGTCCAGTAGGTAGTTTCCTCAACCTTCTCAATCGGATTCAGGGGACAAAATCTATCTCACCAGGATTGGGCAAAATGTTGAAAACAGGCATGGACATGCTAGTGCATCACTTGGACCATTCTCACACACTCATATACACACATACACTCCCCTCACAATTTGCAATTGCCAATTATCATAACCTAAACAAAAACTTTTATAATTTTTTTTTTGTTTGAGCATGTCTGGCCGTTGTAATTTTTATGAAATGGGACTTGCATAGCTATTCAGTTATGGCAAATATTAGGGAATAACAGAAGTGAATAGCAAACTATTATAGCAACTGACCATTATGGATGTCAAGTGAATGTGGCACCCTGATGGCAAATTATAGGGTGACCAGATTTTCGAAGTCTCAAACCGAAACACTTGTGTATAATGTATGGCAACACATTAAGCCATCCTCATATGTTTAATGCCTGTTTTATCATGTGATCATTAGAGATAGACCAGGGCACGAGGAGAGGGGGAAATGAAGAACCAGTTATTGATGTGAAACACAAATTGCAGTACTCTGTTTTTGTCTTGTTTTAAGGCCTTGTCATGATGATGTTCAAATTTAATACAAGTTCTTAATCAACTTTTCCCTCTCCTGAGCTTTTACCATGCTATTATATACATATATTACTACTTCGAAGAGAGTGTGGAGGAGCAAGCATATGACCTTACCACATAAAGCTTTATAGGTCCTGTTCTCAATATTTTGTGAAGATGTTTTGACAGAGCTGTGTTTTACTAGATGGTTAGTCTGTTAAAACCAAGATATATTAATATTCTCCAATTATTTATAGGGGGAAAATAGCCTGAAATTGGACATCTGACTACCCTAGTAAATTATACTGAAAGTGAAATAGTGAATCATTGTAATCTGTACATAATGAGGCAATGATGTTGACTTATTGTAAGGTTAATACTGAGTAAATATTTATTTA
This sequence comes from Erpetoichthys calabaricus, assembly GCF_900747795.2. NCBI lineage: Eukaryota > Metazoa > Chordata > Cladistia > Polypteriformes > Polypteridae > Erpetoichthys > Erpetoichthys calabaricus. The sequence continues at coordinate 47,821,594 of NC_041394.2, forward strand.
CTTTTCGGTATAATGTCACAGGGTAAATCATTCATATCACAATAAGTCTTTGTTTACCTTGCTTGCATTTTATACTTAAATGGTTATGAAAATCATTTAATTTACTTATTGTGACTTAAAGCATCAGGAGGACTCAGGTGCTGATGCAATCATAATCTTTCGGTTGTGCTACAGGGAAGGCTACATAAAGCAGAAATATTTTGCTAATACAGAGGTTTCCCTGTGCATGCACTGGATTTATCAATTCCTATTTGCAGTCCCATCCACTCAAGCAGCCCATAACAATGACTTTCTATCTTCCTATTCAGTCTGGTGGAGTTTAATTAACTTGTATTAGGTGTTTATTGATTGCAAAAAAATCCCCATCAGAGGTGAAAAAGAGGAAAATATACAAAATATAAAAGTTGGTGTAACTGCTGTCAAGGGAAAATTGAAAAGTAAACTAATTTGTGGTTGGTCACACCAAACATTTTCAATGGTAGATTTTGAAAATGTAAAAATGTATAAAACTGTATAGCACAATCTGTTCAAGATATTGCAACAAAAATTGAACTGTCCCAACAAACTTCCTTGAGGAATAAGTGTGTCACATTTCAACAATAATTGTCCTCATGGGGGCAAAGTTGTTCTGCACAGACAGACAGAGACACATTGGTATCATAACAGGTGCTTTGCATACTATATGCAAACGCAACTAAAACTGCTGATGAAGTTTTAATGAAAAATCAAAACTGGCCACAGTGCTGAAACAATGAAGTGCAAAACAGGTTTGTTTTTACCCCCAACACTAATATTGTTAAAGATAACAAAAATGCTACCCATTCTGCCACCCAAGAGGTACATTAAAGTATATGTAACACAGACCAATATTTGAAACTTGTACAATACAAGGAGTCAAATGTATGTTATTCATAACTTCATTGGTATAGCTTTGCACAGAGATGGGTGGTATACCAGTATCACTGGTAGTGGGAAAAGCCCAGAAATGGTGAACCACTAATAACATTTTCAAGACCATCAAAAGATCTTATTGAACTTACAGAAATCCTCTAAATTCAACAGTGAAAAAAGATTATATATTGACAAAGATGAATATAAACAAAACAAATACAGTCATACGAAAAAGTTTGGGAACCCCTCTCAACCTGCATAATAATTTACTTTCAACAAAAAAAGATAACAGTGGCATGTCTTTCATTTCCTAGGCACATCTGAGTACTGGGGTATTTTCCAAACAAAGATTTTTAGTGAAGCAATATTTAGTTGTATGAAATTAAATCAAAATGTGAAAAACTGGCTGTGCAAGAATTTGGGTGCCCTTGTAATTTTGCGGATTTAAATGTACGTAACTGCTCAATACTGATTACTTGCAACACCAAATTAGTTGGATTATCTCGTTAAGCCTTGAACTTCATAGACAGGTGTGTCCAATCATGAGAAAAGGTATATATAAGATGGTCAATTGCAAGTTGTGCATCCCTTTGACTCTCCTCTGAACAGTGACAGCATGGGATCCTCAAAGCAACTCTCAAAAGATCTGAAAACAAAGATTGTTCAGTATCATGGTTTAGGGGAAGGCTACAAAAAGCTCTCTCAGAGGTTTAAACTGTCAGTTTCAACTGTAAGGAATGGAATCAGAAAATGGAAGGCCACAGGCACAGCTGCTGTTAAACCCAGGTCTGGCAGGCCAAGAAAAATGCAGGAGCAGCATATGCGCAGGATTGTGAGACAACCCACAGATCACCTGCAAAGACCTGCAAGAACATCTTGCTGCAGATGGTGTATCTGTACATCGTTCTACAATTCAGCGCAATTTGCACAAAGAACATCTGTATGGCACGGTGATGAGAAAGAAGCCATTTCTGCACTCACGCCATAAACAGAGTTGTTTGTTGTATGCAAATGCTCATTTAGACAGGCCAGATTCATTTTGGAACAAGTGCTTTGGACTAATGAGTCATAACAAAAAGTGCTTTGCATTGCGGAAGTAGAACACCGCATTCCAAGAAAAACACATGCTACCTACTGTCAAATTTGGTGGGAGGTTCCATCATGCTGTGGGGCTGTGTGGCTAGTTCAGGGACTGGGGCCCTTGTTAACACTAGAATAGCCAGAGCCTACAAAAAAAATTCGTAGATCCGTCCCACCTTAAATCGCTTACATTTAAGTATTACATCAATACTTAGTTGAGCCTCCTTTTGCAAATACAACAGCCTCTAGGCACCTCCTATAGCCTTTGATGAGTGTCTGGATGGAGGTATTTTTGACCTTTCTTCCATACAAAATCTCTTCTGTTCAGTTAAATTTGATGGTTGCCGAGCATGGACAGCCTGCTTCAAATCATCCCATAGATTTTCAGTGATATTCAAGTCAGGGGACTGTGACGGCCATTCCAGAACATTGTGCTTCTCCCTCTGCATGAATGTCTTTGTACATTTCAAACTATGTTTTGGGTCATTGTCTTGGTGGAATATCCAACCCCTGCGTAACTTCAAGTTTGTGACTGATGTTTGAACATTATCCTGAAGAATTTGTTGATATTGGGTTGAATTCATCCAACCCTTGACTTTAACACTAGAATTACCAGAGCCTACGAAAAAACTCGTAGATCCGTCCCACCTTAAATCGCTTCGCACCTCTCCGTCAGCATCTTTTGTCCTGTAAATGTGTCGATAAGCAGCAAGCAGCCTGCTATCACATCTCCCACCGCCACACAGTTTTCTCAGCTCAAGTCTGTTTACCTGCGTGTCAGTTGCTTAGAGTTGTATAGAGTGAGAAGTCAAGCAAAATGACATCAATCCATCCACAACTTTTATAAATATTATATCGTTATTTGGAACACATGCATTTCATGTGTGTTCCGTGTCTACAACGATCTACACTGCCTGGCCCAAAAAAAGTCGCCACCTGGATTTAACTAAGCAAATAGGTACGAGCCTCCTATTGGATAATTACTGCATGGGCGATTATCTTTCAGCTGGCAACAAGTCATTTAACCCCAACTGGTGCAATGAGTTGCTTCTCATTTCTTAAACAACCATGTATAAGACACATCTCGTGGTCGTGGAAAAGATGTTAGTCTGTTTGAGAAGGGTCAAATCATTGGCATGTATCAAGCAGAGAAAACATCTAAGGAGATTGCAGAAACTACTAAAATTGGGTTAAGAACTGTCCAACGCATTATTAAAAACTGGAAGGATAGTGGGGACCCATCATCTTCGAGGAAGAAATGTGGCCGGAAAAAAATCCTGAATGATTGTGATCGGCGATCACTTAAACGTTTGGCGAAATCAAATCGAAGAAAAACAACAGTAGAACTCGGGTCTATGTTTAATAGTGAAAGTAAGAGCATTTCCACACGCACAATGCGAAGGGAACTCAAGGGATTGGGACTGAACAGCTGTGTTGCCGTAAGGCATGGGCATATTCCAAGATGACAATGCCAGGATTCAGCAGGCTCAAACTGTGAAAGATTGGCCACCACAGAGTCCAGACCTTAACCCCACTGAGAATCTTTGGGATGTGCTGGAGAAGGCTTTATGCAGCGGTCAGACTCTACCATCATCAATGCAAGATCTTGGTGAAAAATGAATGCAACACTGGATGGAACTAAATCTTGTGACACTGCAGAAGCTTATCGAAACAATGCCACAGCAAATGTGTGCCGTAATCAAAGCTAAAGGCGGTCCAACAAAATATTGGAGTGTCTCACCTTTTTTTTTTGGTGGCGACTTATTTTTTGGCCAGGCAGTGTATGTAAACACATTGTTAAAACGGAAACGTTTTTCATGTTTTAGTAATAAATTGACAAAATGTAGACATTGTCGCAGGTGGCTGGGTGCGGCACGCAATCAGCCGCCTATTTAAGGAGCCGCTGCCCTGCAATCAAGGCTGGAGTCGGGTAGGAGGTGGACAAGACCGGTGCAGAGGGTGCGAGGAGAGGCCCTGTGTGTTGTGTGGAAAAGAAGAGAAGGCTGAAGGAGCCAGGACTTGTGAGAGACTGTGGGGGGGGGGGGGGGGGGATTGGTGTGGTGCACGTAAGGACTTTGTATATAATAGTAGTTGTGTCTAATAAACGTTTGGTGATGGCTGTAAACATGTCTGTCTGTCTGTGTCCGGGACACACCCTTTCACAACATGAAGTGTATAATGTGTGAAGCCTGAAGTCCAAATATCAAACACTTTCACAAAAGGTACAAATATAACAGAACAAGTGCGCTTTTATTCAAAAATATAACTGCAGAAAAAGAACCCGCATTAGGGTGCGACATTGACACGCATTTGCTACGACTGCTTCGGTGGTGCAAAGGTATCAACTGTTGACTGGTAATAAAAAGTTTGCGGGTTTGATCCTAGACGAGTCTGTTTTGAGAAGTGGGCTGCTCATATTCTTACTATTTTAGAATAAAAACATACATTTGATTCCAGTCTGTAACAGCCAGTGTAATTTATGATACTTGTAAAGCATCAAACTTTTTTTGTTCAGTTTCATTCTCTCAGCTGCGTTCATGAAACCATTCACACCCCCCCCCCCCACCATCTCGCATTTGACACTGCTGTTTTCACATAGACACGCTATAACAGAGGTGAACTCAGATGACGGCGACGGTTCTACATCGGAGCAAGAATGTACTTCGCACTTTTGCCATTGCTGTACTTTGTATATGTACATGGGAAGCTCTGCACACTACTTGTGACTTTATGCTGTAGGAAGTAAGTAAATAACATTTGATCTGGCTCTTACATACAAAGGACGGTGTACGTAAGGACGGTGCATGTGCCCAAAAATTAACATTTATATGTTACTTACATAAAAGCCAGATCGAACGTTATTTACTTACTTCCTACAGCATAAAGTCACAAGTAAATTGCAGAGGGCATGCTCAAAAAATTCGTGTAATGCCACGAAAAGTGCTGGCTGACACTTTAGTACGCAAGCAATGGTACAAGAATGCAGTTAAACTATTTTGGGGGGTACATACACCGTCCAAATCTAAACACTAGCGTGGAGAGTCGCTTGTATACTGAAGAGTCTATAGCTGCAGGTGGAAGCTGCCGTCGCTGTACTTTGTTTGTTAGAGCCAGATCGAATGTTATTTACCTTTATTTACTTCCTACAGCGTAAAGTCACAAGCAGAGTGCAGAGCTTCCCATGTACATATACAAAGTACAGCAATGGCAAAAGTGCGAGGTGCATTCTTGCTCCGTGTAGAACCGTCGCAGTCATCTGAGTTCACCTCTGTTATAGCGGGTCTATGTGAAAACAGCAGTGTCAAATGCAAAGTCGGGGGGGTGGGGACTTGGGAGTTCAATCGTGAACGCAGCTGAGAGAATAAAACTGAATATATAAAAAAAAAACAAAGCTAACCTTTACAAGTTTCATAAATTACACTGGCTGTTACAGACTGGAATCAAATGTATGTTTTTAGTCTAAAATAGTAAGAATACGAGCAGCCCACTTCTCAAAATGGACTCGTCCAGGAATGAACCCGTGAAGTTTTGATTACCAGTCAACAGTTGATACCATTGCACCACCGAAGCAGTCGTAGCAAATGCGTGTCAATGTCGCACCCTAACGCGGGTTCTTTTTCTGCAGTTATATTTTTGAATAAAAGCGCACCGTTATATTTGAACCTTTAGTGAAAGTGTTTCTTTGATATTTGGACTTCAGGCTTCACACATTATACACTTCATGTCTACATTTTGTCAATTATTACTAAAACATGAAAAATGTTTGTTTTAACAATGTGTTTACATAGATCGTTGTAGACACGGAACACACATGAAATGCATGTGTTCCAAATAACGACAGAGTATTTATAAAAGTTGTGGATGGATGGATGTCATTTTGCTTGACTTCCCACTCTATACAACTCTAAGCAACTGACACGCAGGTAAACAGACTTGAGCTGAGAAAACTGTGCGGCGGTGGGGGATGTGATAGCAGGCTGCTTGCTGCTTATCGACACATTTACAGGACAAACGATGCTGACGGAGAGGTGCGAAGCGATTTAATGTGGGACGGATCTACGAGTTTTTTCGTAGGCTCTGGTAATTCTAGTGTTAAAGTCAAGGGTTGGATGAATTCAACCCAATATCAACAAATTCTTCAGGATAATGTTCAAGCATCAGTCACAAAGTTGAAGTTACGCAGGGGTTGGATATTCCACCAAGACAATGACCCAAAACACAGTTTGAAATGTACAAAGACATTCATGCAGAGGGAGAAGCACAATGTTCTGGAATGGCCGTCACAGTCCCCTGACTTGAATACCATTGAAAATCTATGGGATGATTTGAAGCAGGCTGTCCATGCTTGGCAACCATCAAATTTAACTGAACAGAAAGATTTTGTATGGAAGAAAGGTCAAAAATACCTCCATCCAGACACTCATCAAAGGCTATAGGAGGCATCTAGAGGCTATTTGCAAAACGAGGCTCAACTAAGTATTGATGTAATATCTCTATTGGGGTGCCCAAATGTATGCACCTGTCTAATTTTGTTATGATGCATACAGCATATTTTCTGTTAATCCAATAAACATAATGTCACTGCTGAAATACTACTGTTTCCATAAGGCATTTCATATATTAAAAGGAAGTTGCTACTTTGAAAGCTCAGCCAATGATAAACAAAAATCCAAAGAATTAAGAGGGGTTCCCAAACTTTTTCATATGACTGTAAGCAATTTGATTCAATCATTTTACAAACTTCTTTCCAGAGCCACAACTCACAAATTCAAACACACACAATTCAAAGAGCCAATTACAAATACATAACATCTTTATAAACAGCAACAAGAAGTCTAGTTAATTTCATTTTGTAGGAATGTATGAATAATGTGAATGGTACCATGTTAAACAATCAGTAACATGAAATAACTTCACCGAGTCTGTGTCTTCCTTCGTTGCTTATGCATCCTCGAGAATCTGCAGTGGCTTGTTTCTAAATCTTCAGTCATGCAGGACCCTATCCCAGAATCTACCACCTAGTGTTACTCCGCTAATGAAACAAATTTCATTAGTTAAATGAACTGTATTAGAAGTTAGAATTATTGTAAAGTTAACTGAATGATATGCTTTTGTGTGCTTAAACTCAATTTGGAGTGCACATTGTTTTTTTCTTTGAGCATTCACGATACCACAGTGAACTGAAAATCAGTGTGTGAACAGAGCATGTGTACGCTGAAGCTTTGGGTGTACTCTTCACTGCACACTGGCCTTAAGCTCTCCTTATAATGCTTGCTTTCGTGTCTGCCATTGATTCTGTAAAAAGCCAAATTTCCATCCTAGGGAAAAATAAAGTTCTTAATTTGGCTAGAGCAGCAAGCAAATTTTATTTTGGAGGGCAGCTTTACAATACAATGCAGTTTTATATGGAAAGTTTATATCACGATTGTGAACAAATAACTGACTTGAAAAAAACTGCACTTATCCCTTAAGCAAAGCATTGGTTTATCACACTTCAACACAGTCGGTGATAATGGCAAGGCAGAAAACCAAATTATCTATTCAACAATGTCAAATTTTAGATCGCGATAGAAAAACAGCAACAATTGCCAATGAATGTCAAAAAAAAAAAAAAAGAACAAAAAAGATTTTTACATTTACTTATTACATTTTACTTCTTTTTTTTTTTTTTTTTTTACTTTTTACTACATTTTATTATTCGCTGGTATTTAAATTAGACAGTTGTAGTGAAACACTCAAGTTTACAGATTTTCATTCAATAATAACTAAAGGACCAAACCGTCTTCCTCCCACACTCCACATACTCTTCTATGTACCACCTCTTTAAATACAATCGCTTTCTGTAATGGTGGGGCGCCCCAACACCCATTGAGCGTCTGGACCGCAGCACCTACCCCAGGGGGTTGCCAAGCAAAGTGAGCAGTGATCAGAGACGCCTAGTAAATTATAAAATAAGTATCTATACCTTTAGCCCAAATGGATGTAAATATTAGCATGATGAAGTTGTACTGATTATTGCCTAGTTTTGCCGTTTCCAATGTAATATAGACTATAATCTTGGCTACAGTAGGTAACATACAATTAAACAACAAGATACCATGTCTGTGTTGAGGAAAGTCTGTGTGTTGTATAAGGAATCAAGCAATTCCACTCTGTGTCATTTGCTCATTGGCCGCTTGGACAAGGGTACCACCTGCTACAATGCTGTTTCATGTCAGATATCCCTCCATGAGTGACCGAAAAAGCTCCACGGAAATGTGTCACCAGGGACAGGGCTGCTTTTATTCTCATGTTACTCTCTGGACTTTGAAGAGCTAGTTTATATATGAAGCAATGCATACAAAAATTAGTCAAATTGTGTCTCTTACTGATTCAATACGATACACTGTATTTTATGATCCAATAACTGAAGTGTGTGAATGAAGACAATTATCAAGAAACACAGGAAACTATCAAGAGCCATTAATAGACAGATTCAGTTAGTGCCATTAAAGTATAAAGCGGGGACAAATTGACCGGAACTGTTTCAGGGCTAATTTTTTTTTTTGCTTCTTTTCTCCCAGCGCTGAATATTTTTCCAAAAACTAACTTTTTTTAAAAAAAAGAACACAAAGCAATGGTTTAATATATCAAATCAATAAAAAAATATTTATTTTTGACAAATGTTACTGTCTTTCATGTTCTATGAGCCTGCATACTATATGATTTCACATATTGTACATGTTGCACAGCGAAGTCCTGCAAAGTATGATATCGCTCAAAGCAGCTAACTGCATGCATTGCCACATTGCACTACTTACAATATGTGTTGCACTGGTGCCTCCTTTCAATTGTGTTGTGTGCAGCAACAGACAATCAGGTTTGTATTTTTTGTCCTCATATGTTGCAGGAAAGTGGCGCTCAGTCAGCCTGTCTGACACTGCTCTTTGTGATGGCCTTCCTCATTTTGCCAAAGGCACTGCAGCATACTCTGCCAGCAAGCTGTCAACCACCTTCTTGCAGAAATCTGTCACAGTCATAGTGCTGTCACTGTTTGCCTGCTTGAATAATATATAGCCATTTGTAAGTGCAATCTCACGCATTCGATGGTACACAGTGTGGTACCACTTGGTGGACTTATGGCCATAAGCGTATGACCCCAGCATCTGATCCAGTCGATCAACTCCAACCATTTTCCAGTTATACTCGTCAAAAGCAAATGGCTTGTCCAGCTTCCTACCTTCTGGATTTCCTTTTTGACGAATAACTTTCTCACATATATTGTTAGTGTGTACATCATGCCATGCCAATGCCACCAAGTTATCCGCCTGCATGAAAACCATATTGTCACCTCTTTTCATCTTCAGCCTGTCTGGCTTCAGCTCTGAAGGCATGAATCTCCTATTCACCCTCACTGTGTCACAAGCTCCAATTCCCCTGCTCTGTAGCTCCATGAACAATTCTGGTGATGTATAAAAATTGTTCCATGTACACAACATGACCCAAATGTTCATAGCCCTGAAGCAGCTCTAGCACAACCTGACTTGTCAAGGGACAGTTCTCTCTTTGAAAGGAATACTTAATGTATATGTAATTACTTTCAGGCAGAAACCAGTGCTTGCTTCTGCCAGTACAAAATCCTTTATGCCATACTTTGTGGGCTTGTCTGGCATATATTGGCACAAAAAAAGGCGTCCCTTGTATTTTATCATAGATTCAGCCACATATAAATCACGGCCAGGCTGATAAAATTGTTTATATGTTGGTTCCACAATGTCAAGCAGGGGATGAACTTTACACATGGGGTTATAGCCTGGCTCACCTCTTGGGATTGGCTTCTGGATATCACAGAAGTGAATAAAACTTTGCAGCATCATGTACCTATCACGCGGCATAACCTGTCCAAAGCCACCAGGGGACAAAGCACGTTTGGACCAATGCTCCCTGAAGTTATATCGCCAGTCTAGTCGCAGCTCTATTTGTAATGCCACAAAGCCCTTCATCTCGTCTTTTGTTGTGGGTTTCCACTTTGAAAAACAAGAATGCGGTGTAAGCACAGCCTGCGATTCAAAAAATTACTCTGCATACCTGTTTGTCTCGTCTGACAGTAGTTGAAAAGCAGTCTCAGGAAAAAGCAGATTGAAGTAGTCCAGCGGCTGGTAATCTGTCGGGTCCAACAGCAAGCCATGCTGTCTTGTGAAGTCCAGTAGCCAGTTTGGCTCCCACGGATCAATGTCTGGGTATTCCTCCCATGAGAACCTTACCATAGGTGCATCGGCTGCACGAATGCGCTCAGCTAGCAGCTGATCAGCTGGGGCTGCATCAGCTGGTGTCCGATCAGCTGATGCCGGCTCCTGATCACCGTCAACAAAATCAGATTCTGAAAAATCACAGTCCGACTCAGCAATAATGCGAAAAACATCATCTGCTGAGTATTTTCTTTTCTGCACTCGCTGTGCTCCCTCATGAGATGTCGATGCCATCTTGCCTTTGTCTACATTTGTTTACATTTCGTAACTCACGCACACGTAAGGATTAGATGCCAAGTCAATGAGTCTCACATTCCTTCAAGCAGAGAGGAAATGCCTGGGATGCGACTATGAGTTTTGTTGCCCTCTACCCCTGCTGTCGACATAAGTCAACATTCGCCCTAAAAGAGTTAAACTAACACATTTAGGGATTGCATTAAAAAATGTAATTTTTGTAATTTATTTTCTTCTCTTTGCAACTGCAACACTGCTGAACCCAATTTCTTCCCATTTAATCAGAAACACATTAACTTTCAGATGACAATACCCTTACTCTTGATGTAAGTATTGCTGTTGCTAAAATAAAGAGGCTTTAAACTATTTGCAATCTTGGAAGTCACCAGTGCCAGATGGGCCGTTGCCTGAAGTTTTTTTTACAAAGTTTTGAAAGCAAATATCATCCCCCCTTTTTCAAATACAGGTAAAATTCTGTTACAACAGAACAGCCAGGGACCTAAAAAATATTTCGTTGTAATGAAAATTTTGTAGTAATGAGATTCTGTATTTGTCACTATAGTGCTTTCTTTAACTTGTGTTCAGGAGTTGGCAATTATTTCAATAGCTTCTTTCACATTAATTTTAATCTCCTCCTGTCTACAATTTATGCTGACGAGAATTTTTCTCAGCATTTCCTTGCGATAATACACTTCCAGGGTGCGAATGATGCCCAAATAACAATGGCAGAAGCACTGCTGTGCAATTGGGTGGGAGGAATTAAATGCAAACATTATCTAAGTGTGGAAACTGCTTTTTCAACGTCTTCAAATGCAGCAATTCGTATATGTTTGCAACCTGAGATTTTTCTTTTTTTTTTTTTGCTCGGTCTTTCAAGAAAGTTGACAGTGTCAATGGCGTCTTTTTTTCTTTTTGCCGGAATCAAGAGCCACAAAAATGTAAAAATTTTTTTTTTAATATGAGCTGTTGTCGTTTTTTCATGTCTTCCATTTCTATAGGAGGGTGACAATGAGTTAAATTCCAATGGCTGGCTTTCAAATTTTGATGAGCAATAAGCAAAAGATATCACAGAAAACAAAAACAGCAAAAAAAGTATGAGGAAAGTTCGAAGAAACAAACAAAAAATTTTTTTACAATGTTTCTGTTTGGGGATAGTTGTGCACAACTAAGCTGCGACCACAGAGCGAACTGCTTTGTGGATAAGGATGATTCATTCAGGCATTTCAAGGTCTTTTGGGCACTTTGTTGTTAAGAAAGTATCTGCTGAATGTATTTCATAGTAACATGATTTCTATAGACTCATGTCATATGGAAAAACTGTTGGGACAATAAAAACACTTCATTGTAATGAAAATTTTGTTGTAAAGATATTCGTTGTAACGGAATTTTACCTGTATTAAAGTCTGTCATCTCCATCTTCCAAATAAATTATTTTGTTAACACTGCCATGATTACTCATTTGTTAAAAAAAGGTAAAGAGCTAATAGATTGTTCAACCGGCTGATATTTTTCATGAATTAAGAAGCAAAACTGCTTGCTAAGCTCTTGGCATAGCATATTTATCTTTAAATTTCTATGTCAATTCAAGTCTTGGCAGAAAACAGAAAATATGAGATGTCTTTTCCATATTATCGCAACAGCACACAGTCTCCTTTGTGTACCAGCTTTGCTCTACTTAAGACACTGAAAAGGTATTCAGCTCAGGGAACTTTGGAAGGCCATGTATTGCAAGGAGTTTAGTAAGACCTATATTATGGTCAGGACATTTTACTCATCTCCCTTCACTATATCTCTCACAAACTTAACTGTAAGGTGTCTAAAGGAGCCATGAAAGGGTGCTTGAACTCTTTTAGGGCAGATGTCGGCTTTTGTCGACAGGAGGGGTTGAAGGCGAATGTCAACAAAAGTCGACATCCAGGGATAGAGGGCGACAATCAGCTGTTAATGGCGACAAATCTCACTGTCACGTCACAGGCATTCCCTCTGTGCTTGGAGGAATGCTAGACTCGTTGACTCGGCAAATAATCCTTGCGTGTGTGTGAGTTGCGAAATATAAACAATGGCAAGATGGCATCGACATGTGACAAGGGAGCGAAGCGAGTGCAGAAAAGAAAACACTCGGCAGACTATGTTTTGCGCATTATCGCGGAGTCGGACTCTTGATTTTTCAGAATCGGATTTTATTGGCAGTGATCAGGAGATCGAGCAAGAGAGTGAGAAGCCGGCATCAGCTGATCAGACAACAGCCGATGCCGCGCCAGCGGATCTGCTGCCAGTTGAGTGCCTTCGCGCAGCCGATGCATCTACGGCAAGGTTCGCATGGGATAAATACACAGACATTGATCCGTTGAGAGCCGATCTGGCTACCGGAGTTTACAAGACGGCATGGCTTGCTGTTGGACACGACAGATCACCAGCTGCTGTACTTCAGGCTGCTCTCTCCTGATGCTGCTTTTCAGCTACTGTCAGACGAGACAAACAGGTAGGCAGAGAATTTTTTTGAATCGCGGGCTGCATTTGCATCGCATTCTCGTTTTTCAAAGTGGAAACCCACAACAAAAGACGAGATGAAGCGCGCTGTGGCATTACAAATAGAGATGGGACAGAACTGGTGATATAACTTCAGGGAGCATTGGTCCAAACGTGTTTTGTCCCCTGGTGGCTTTGGGCAGGTTATGCAGCGTGGTGATAGGTACGTGCTGCTGCAAAGTTTTATTCACTTCTGTAATAAACAGAAGCAAATCCCATGGGGTGAGCCAGGCTATAATGCCATACATAAAGTTCATAAAGTTTCAGAAGATGAAAAGAGGTGACAATACGGTTTTCATGCAGGCAGAAAACTTGGTGGCAGTGGCATGGCACGATGGCAAATGGGTGACTTGTCTCTCTACAGTACACACTAACAATATATGTGAGAAAGTGCAGCAACAGACAATTGAAAAATAGGCACCAAAGCAACACATATTGTAAGGAGTGCAATGTGGCAATGACTGAAATTGGCTGCTTTGAGCGAGATCAGATTTTGCAGGACTTTGCTGTGTAAAATGTATGTGATATGTATGTGAAATCATACAGTATACAAGCTCATACAACATGCAAGACAGTAACATTTGTCAAAAGTAAATATTTTTTGTTGATTTGATATGTTAAACAATTGCTTTGTGTTCTTTTTTAAAAAATGCTAGTTTTTGGAAAAATATTCAGCCCTGGGAGAAAAGAAAAAAAAAAAATTAGCCCTAAAAGAGTTAAACCGATTATATCCTGCTTTCTCTCATGTATGCAGCATTTGATCTTTCATGTTTTTTAACTTATCTGGCTCCTTCAAGCCTGCATCCAGTTCAATCAATTGGTCCCAGTTAGCTCATTTTCCTCTTAATTTGTTCAGTAGTCAGTCCTGTTCCCCCTTAGCTGACCTAATTTTTCATTCTATGAAATGTCTTTTTATTACCTTCCCTTCATGATATTGCCTCATTAAATTAAAAATATATTTTAAAAACACCAAGGACTCTCTCTATGCCTGAACCTCTTGGCCCCTATCTTTTAATCCAGATTGGCTATTATAAAAGTAAATATTGTCCCTTGGTTTAATTTTAGCAATATGCTTCCCCTTCCTCCTCCGATTAAATAATAAATAAATTAAACAGAATTTCTTTGAAATGGTAAAAAAAAAAACCTTACCACTCCACACTGATCTGTGACAGGTTGAACAGCAGTGTTGCCTTTCCAGATTACAAGCTGTATCACTGGACATTTACACAATGATCAATGTGGAGCTGGTTGCCGCTACCTCCTCCCTCCTTCTAATATCAACTCATCTAGACTCCAAATTGATGCCAAGATTCTTTCCTGTTCAGTTCTCTAAGTCTGAAACAGCTCTCACTAAAAGTGGGTCTACTGGTTATATAAATTATTCACATACTATATTGTGCAAGGTGGAGAAAACAGTTAGGCCCCTGCCCAAGTCTACATTCCCTCAAACCTATATTTCGTAATTCAGCCTTGCTTAATGGGGGTGATCTATGGCCTAAAGGCAATGCAGTATAGACCACTGTTGCCACCCTTGGGAACATCACTGATGCTTCAAACGTTGTAATCACTGAGGTCTGACCTTTATTGCATCACCTACCTTTTATTTTACCTTTATACTGGGCCTGTTCTTAAGGCTCACTGTGTTGCTTTGTCTTTTCCTTTGTCCTTTTCTATGCTTTATTTTGTCTTCATCTCCTAAATCAAAGCTTGGCTCTGCATTATTTACAATCCTGTGAAAAGCCACTCTTAAAACATTACCAGTTCAGATTATGCAACTTTTTCTTTTATCATACACTATTCCTGACTGGAATACAATTTTCAAGAAAATTATTTTAGTATTTAAGAACCCCAATAACCAAGATACTCAATTTAAATGTATATGTTACGATGAATGTGTGAAATTAGGCATTGTGTAGAATGCCTAGGAAATCTAAAGAATGCCAGAAATTGGAGGTCACAGTATGAAACAATTACAATTTCAAACATTTCTTAGGCATTCTATGCAATGCCGAAAGGCAAAACTGGCAAGTCATTCCGTGTAATGCCTAGGTATTAAATACTTTAATATGCTATATACTTTCCCTAGGCATTGTAACACAGACATTTCATACTTTGCCTAAAAACACCTCACATTCTATAGAAAGCTTAAACATTCTATGCAATACCTGCTTTTCATACATTGCCGGTAACATATACATCGCTTAAACTGAATTCTCTGCAGGTGCTTTGAAAAGGGCTTATCAGTTGACCTTTTCTGCTCTGTTTATTCCTCTAAAGCAGGGGTGGGCAAACTATGGCCCGTGGGCCACATCCGGCCTGCCGAAGATTGGTACAAAATTGCCCAAATAAAATCATATCATAATTATGACTGCATTCATCTGACCCTGTCCTGTAATGCCTGGCGTTCCACCAGGTGGTGCATTAAGCACAGTGATACACTGACTTGATTTTGCGGAGCCCAGGTTACTCTCCGTTATTACTCTGCTACTGCTCTGAACCCATCAGCAACAATGAGTGGGCCAAAGAAAATAAAAGTCGACAGTGAGTGCCGAGTGTTTAATAAGGAATGGACAACTAAATACTTTTTCACTGAAGTCCAGTCAAAGGCTGTATGAATCGCCAAATCTGACTGGAAAAAATGTTGGGTTGCTCAAAAGAATCCAGGAGAGGGTGAAGGAGGACAACCCTGAGCAGGAGGTAATTTTCTTACACTGCCTAATCCACCAGGAAGCACTGCGTAAATCTGCATTGCAGCTTGACTACATAGTGAAGCCAGTTGTAACACTTGTTAACTTTATTCGAGCGAGGAGACTTCAGCATCGTCAGTTTATTAAGTTTCTTGAAGAAATTGACGCTGATCACCAGGACTTGTCCACTGGTTAAGTTTGGGGAAAGTATGTCGACGAGTGTGGGAGCTCAAACAGGAGATTATCTGATTTTTGGAGCTACTTGAGAAAGCCGACGATTTTCCTGAGCTGAGCAACACAGATTGGCTTTGTGATTTAGCTTTTGCTGTGGACATACCGACACATATGAATGAGCTGAACATGAAGCTACAAGGGAAAGACAAGTTTGTGCATGAGATGTACACAAACATCAGAGCCTTCAAAACCAAGCTAGCTTTATTCTCAAAGCAAATGTCAAACAACTCGTTCGCTCATTTCCCCACACTGGCTACGCTAAAAGAGGCCCCTCGACTTGTGAAAAAATACAGGAAATGGCTGGACGACCTGCATGGAGAATTCTGATGTTGGTTCTCTGATTTTGGAAAAATTTACAAGTCACTTCAGCTGGTGTCATGTCCCTTCACACAGGACCCTGAAACGGCACCACAGGAGTTGCAGTTGGAACTGATTGATCTCCAATGTGACACAGTCTTAAAGGAGAAGTTCAACTCTCTTAAACTGGATGAGTTTTATGCTTCATTAAGCGCAGCCAAATTTCCAAACATCTAGAAGATGGCACAGAGGATGCTGGTGTTGTTAGGCTTTATGTAGGTGTGTGAACAGACTTTTAGTGTGATGAACACCAACGAAGCACCCCACAGATCCTAGTTGAGCGATGAACACCTCAGATCTGTTCTGAGAATTGCCACAACAAAACTAACACCAGACTTCGATGCACTGGCAAAAAGGGGTGATCAACAACACTGTTCCCCCTAAAAGTGAATGTAAATATTAACACTGTAATGCCTTTTATATGTTTATGTTTGATATGTATGCATTTAGTGCTGGCCCGGCCCATCTGTCAAATTTTAAAAGTCAATGTGGCCCCTGAGCCAAAAGGTTTGCCCACTCCTGCTCTAAAGCTATGTACTTTCCTACACATGTCCTTAGAATGCACTGTGGTTATGGTTTTCTGGTGTAATTGTATCAAAGTTTCATCTATTGATTCCTGTAAGATCTCCTTCTCCCCTCAAATTTTCACTGTTTTGAACTTTTTTTTTTTTTGCCGTGCTGCTTTCTCCTTCCCTGTAAAGGTTATTCTCTATAGCAACAACTTTCCTAAGTTGGCCTTAAACTCCAAGTTTACCATCTTAATTTATGGTACATTTTAAACTCTATCTTATATTGCGTGAATTTATTTACTGCAAGGATTAAAGGCATATCCATCTTGCATTTTAATTGTCCTCTGCACAACTTGAGCATAGATATATGGACATTACTTTGTTTCACTTTGTTATTGATAAGCCTTTTATGTTAAGTTATCTTTGTTCATAAAAAGCTAGGTGTAGGTGGAATTTTGGGCGCTGTGTGGAGGGTATTTTATCGTTCGATTAAAATGTACTTTACTGTGGGCTGTTAGGATTGTTGATGATTTTCATTTTACTAAAAAAATTTCATCACACTAAAGACTGCAATTGTTATAAGTAGTTTGGTTAGGCAAAAGGTTAAGAACCATTGACCAAGAGATATCCCTTGTACATCTGCTGTACTTAAGGATTTCATTAAAAGGTCCACTAATTAACCAGAAAAATCATGCAGTGTGATGACTGTTGGTAGTAACTATAATCCAAGATCATGCTCCATTTCACATCATTCAGCTTCAGTCAGTCACCTTACGCATTTCAATTTATTTGAGAAATTCCAGTCTGGTTTCCGCAATGCTCATAGTATAGAAACGGCACTAACACATGTTGTAAACAACATTCTGATATCCTCGGACGAAGGAAACTCCACTGTAATTATGTTGTTAGACTTAAGTGCAGCATTAGACACCACTGACCATTCTATTTTACTGTACAGGCTAGAAAATTATATTGGGCTTACGGGCACTGTGCTCGCTTGGTTTAGTTCCTATTTATCAAATCGATTCCAATACGTACAGAAATGTGCTGAAAGTACAACATCATTATACACAGAAGTGAGATATGGTGTCTCGCAGGGCTCAGTACTAGGACCTTTACTGTTTTCACTTTACATGCTTCCACTGTGATTTCTCATTAGAAAATGTTAATTTTCACTCATATGCAGATGACACCCAGTTATACCTTTCTTTTTGATCAAATTAAGTTTCTCCAAAGTTGTCTTTAATTAGTTGTGTAAATTATCTAAAGGAATGGATGGACGAGAAAAACCTATCTTTAAACACCGATAAAACAGATAATTACTGGAGGGAATGACGCTGATCGCAACAATATTTTGTCATCATTTAACCATTAATTTTACTGAATCAGCCTGCAATCTAGGAGTTATCTTTGACTTTAGCATGTCATTTAAAGTGCACATTACAAAGTTGTCCAAATCATGTTTCATCCATCTTAAAAATGTTGGGAAATTAAGGTACTTCTAAATAAACAGGATTCTGAGAAATTAATTCATGCATTTATTTCTAGTAGGACTGACTAATGCAATGTTGTGTTCACTGGATGCTCAGACTGTTCCTTATACAGCCTTCAGTTAATCCAAAATTCTGCTATAAGAATTATCACAAGAACAAGAAAATATGGACATATAACTCCAGTTCTTAAATCCACATACTGGCTCCCAGTTAAGTTTAGGGCAGATTTCAAAATCCTCCTTTTAACATATAGAGCCTTAAATGGCCAAGGTCCAGCTTACTAGTCTGAACTTATCATGACTTACAAACCAGAGCGCACATTAAGATCTCAAGATGCTGGTCTCCTTATGATTCCAAAGATTGATAAAACAACAGTGGGAGGTCAAGCTTTTAGTTACAGGGCCCATAAACTGTGGAATGATCTACCTGCTACTATTAGAGATGCCCCTTCGGTCTCAGCTTCCAAATCCCAGCTGAAGGCTCACTACTTCAGTTTAGCATATCCTGACTAGAGCTGCTGATTAACTATACAGACTGCATCTCCGTTGTTGGTCATTAGCACTAAAACTTAAGTAATATAGTTATAATTTGGTACTAACCCTCACCTATTCTATTTCTCTTCTCGGTACTCAAATGTGGCACTTGGTGCCACGGCCCATCTGCCAAGTGGTTATGCCTGCCTAATGTAAAGTAATCCCTGATGAAGGATCACAGGAATCGTCGGGTAGAGGGGTCCTTTCATTGGATTGGCTGGCCCAGCACTATCCTGTTAAATTCTACTCTGTACTTATATTTTAATTTTACTGTTATACTATATTGAGGATTACTTGTGTTTAATTCTTTGCATTTTACTGACCCCCCTTCTTTTTGACACCCATTGCACACCTAACCTATCTGAAAAGGGGTCTCTCTTTGAACTGCCTTTCCCAAGGTTTCTTCCATTTTTTCCCTACTAGGGTGTTTTTTTTTTTTTTTTTTTTTTGAGAGTTTTTCCTTGTCGTCTTAGAGAGTTAAAGCTGGGGGGGCTGTGAAGAGACAGGACCTGTTAAAGCCCATTACGACACTTCTTGTGTGATTTTGGGCTGTACAAAAATAAATTGTATTATATACTGTGTTTGTGGGGGGCACTGACCAGATGGCAAAACATTTTGGAAGTTCTTCACTTAAAAAGTTTAGGAACCCCTGGTGTACACCATTGTTTACAATCTGTTTAAAATGTAGTAAATTTTCATTACAGTGTATGAAATGCTTATGGATTTTACATGGGATTTTGTTATCTTGTTGTTTAAGATTTTCAACATCATCATAATTCTCATTCTGCCTTCCCAAGTCTTTTGATTAGTTCATCTATTACAGGGGTAGGCAAAGACATTCCTGGAGGGCCGCAGTGGCTGCAGGTTTTTGTTCCAACCCAGTTGCTTAATAAGAAGCATTTGTTGCTCCAGTAACACTTCTGCTTCATTTTAGTTGTCTCGGTCGTTAAGATTTTGAGCCATTATTGCGTGTTTAGTCTTAAGTAGCTGTGTTATTGTTTAATTGTTCCTTATTAGCAATAAGATGCAAAATGACAAAAGAAACCAGCAGTTCTCCATTTAGCTTGGTACCATTTATACCTGTGTGTATTTACTGTGCACTATTTCATTTAATTAAATGCTTGGAAGGAAAGTGAAGAGAAAAAAGTAAAAGACTGAGTATTACTCATCCATTTTAGACTTCAAATCATTTGGATGATATCCTTAGAAAGGAAACAAAATCTAGAATATGAGAATGGCCTGACATGGCAGAGTTAAAGTATTAACAAGCCATGAAATTATTAGGAAGGATTATTTTCTAATTAAGCCAATGGGTTGGAGCAAAAACCTGCAGCCACTGTAGCCCTCCAGAACTGACTTTGCCCACCCCTGATCTATTACTCTCTAATGCGCATATCAGTGGGTCCGATACTGAAGTAGTGGCAGCCTTTCAGAAATCTGTTTCATCTGCCCAGGTGTATGCTCTGCTCGTTGATGTCATTATTAGGTTCCAATTAAGGGAAAACAGCACAAAAAAATTAAATTAATGACATGATGAAAGTAAGGCAACTAAAGGTACAGGAAAATACAAATACTTCTAAATATCTTACAAACGTAAAATTCATACTGCTTGCTTTTCTGAATGAACAATAAGAGGAGAAAACAGTGGTAATTAAAACAGATTAGTTAGAGGGAAAAAGACAATGTGAAATTGGCTGGAACAAAGTCCTGTTTGAGAACCACGCACATGGACACTATTTTATCAACTGGCTTACTCTGTGAATGTGACCTAATGCACAAACATTGTCATTAACAACATATAAGAAATTGCGTTGAATGTATCACCCACCACCTCAGGTTTCAAAATGCCTAGTTTCTCTTATATTTGGACACTATTATACAATGTTTTGATATACGTACATAAGTGGTTTCAAAACTATTATCAGTATCAACAAAACAGCTCATTCTAAAGACTCCTTAAATGACTAGGAATGGATTCCAATTTAAAAATGTGCAACAAATACACCTTTTATAAGCTTAATCATTGTAAAATGTGCCTAGGGGGAGAGTACTACAAAAGCTGTTATTGCGTAACATCTTCTCTGAGGTTTTGTTCTTGGCTCAAAAACAAACACATTTAGTCAGGCACTGTTAGGACTTTAACAGATTATTCCTGTATTACTGCTCTTTTTGCATTTGTTCTAGATTGCTCTACCATCTTCACTGACCACCATAATGTGATTATCTTTACTTCACTGTTAAGTTGCTGCCTAATTTTATTTAAAACTAGCAAAATACCCGCGCTTCGCAGCGGAGAAGTAGTGTGTTAAAGAGGTTATGTAAACATATATATACATAAACATATATATATATATATA